>NC_045429.1:291339857-291964142 GCF_902635505.1 Sarcophilus harrisii | reverse complement strand
AGGGAAGACCCTCAGGGTTTCTGGCCAAGGCAGAAACGACGGCTACTTACATTCAATTTGAGTCAATCAGTACCTAAACAACGAACAAATGGAGCTTGGCTTAGGACCTATTGGTAGCAATTTTCTAATTGCTAATTCAGATAGGTTTGGTTTAAGGCCTGATCCTTAAGAAAGAAATATAGCCAGTAAACCTCAAGATATCTTGGAAGGGTTCAGAGATGCAAAAGAGAAAAAAAAAAAAGCTTTTAAGAACATCTGTAGGCAAGGGTATGATACCCTATGTGGACAGAGGAAGGAAAGGTGGAAAGGTAGATCATAGAAGAGTTCAAAAGGGATTTTCAAAATTAAGAGAGGTAGAGGAAAAACTAAGAAGAAAAATGAGAAGTAAAAGGAAATACCAAAAAACTAATGAGAAGAATTGTTATGGGCTAGAACTCTGTACTTAAAAAAAAAGATTCTTGCAAGGTGCTAACTCAATGGAATTGATAAGACAATGGTTATCTAGTTTAGCATGGTGATTAATAGTTCTCTAGTTCAGTACATGTATTTAGAACTTAATATAGTTCCACAAGAAACACACCTATGATAATGTAATTATAATAGAACATATAAGCTGGGACAAACTCAGCCAGGGTGGGACTAAGAGACAGATTCATTCCATCATCTACCTTTGTGGTGGCTGGAAGCTGGAGCACAAGCCCTTGGACTCAGACATTCACTCCATCTCACACCACCATGGTGGCTGGCCTCCTGAACTTCTCCACTGAAACCAAGACTCAGGAAGGCCTTCAAGAAAGCTAGCAAGGAAACTAGACTGTGAAGGAGATAATAAAGGATTTGGACTTTAATACCTGGCTATTCTTGTGGTGATTAATCTGATGAAAAGAAGGCTTCTCTGGTTAAATTGAAAGTTTAACAAATTATCAGGATTACATTTAAATATTATGTGGTGAAAGTAAAATCAGTTCCCTTTATTTGGTGGGTTCAGTTAATTAAGAACTATTCTTATCTCATTTACTTGTCATTTTTCAAGAATTTCTGAAGCTTTCTACTCCTATCAAATTGTAATTTTCATCTAAATTTATTATGCTTTTATTCTTCTAGTTAAGAGGTTCAAAGGCAACTTGAGATGTATATCATTATCACTGATTACTTTAAGAACTACTTTACAATTGTCCCATTTTTCAAAGCTATCTCTAGGTGGTTTTTTAAAAAAATTTCTAACAAAAATAATTTTTTTTTTTCACAAAAACTACCTGTCATGTTAACTTATGAGCCCCTAAAGCTTTGTATTTTGTACCTACTTTAAAGTTTGGATAAAATAGTTATTTCTTTCTAGATCCCTTTTTTACACTGCTAAAGTTATCTGAAACAAACTTAACCCTTTTTAAAAACTGCAAAATAGCAAAGACTCTATCTGGACTATATATCTTGATACCTGAATATAAGCCCTGACTGACATTAAAATTTCAAGTCTCTTTCCTTTACAAGTTTCACTTCTTTCATCTACAACCTGGAGAAGTTGTACTATTTGAATTCCTAAGTCTTTTATACTTCTAGCATTCTGGGTTCTACAGCTGACAATCTGGTGATTTATTTGATGATCTGTTGTGCAACAAAATGTATTTTTAAAGGTACACAATTGGGAGATAAATCAGTACATTTGTACATATCTAAGTCCAGTCTTTTTAAACCTTCTTATGGTCATCTTTATCCATCTTTTTTATTCCTTGGTTTGCTGCTAAATTAAGTTATTGGGAACCCATAATTTCTTAACCATTCTGATTAGAAAAAATTGTAAGTAAACACATAAATATATTCCTATGTAGAGATAAAGGAGTATAACATCAGATTCTGTCTCATTAGTTGCCTTTAAACAACTGTCTGCCTTTAACCCCATCAGTTTGACTTGAAAACTTCTTGTTTTAATTTTAATTTTTTATTATAAATTAGAAAATCATAAAAATATGAACATTTAAAACTTTTAAAAGTCCATGAAAAGAATACTGTATACAGATTGAAGATTTAAAAATATGCATTAAATTTTAATGTGGGAGTAACTAATGATGTTCTAACTCTAATTTCTTGCAAACATCTTTTATCTATTTTCTGAATATTAAAATATGTTTTGTTGACACTTTTTTATATCACTATTACTACTTCGCTGTCCTTTAATTCCTCGTTGAGTCTGATTGTAAGACTTTTAAAGTACACTAAGACTTTTGGGATATCCTTTTAAGGTATTGTACATACATCCTATAAACCATGCTGTACAGGTCATGTTTTAAAGTGTATGTCTCCCATATGTACAAAAATATTAATAACTCTTTTTGTTTTAGCAAAGAATTAGAAACTATAGGATGTCCATCAATTGGGGAATGGTTGGGGAAAAATGGTACAAGAATGTAATGGAATTGAGTAATTGAGTGAGAAATAGCAAAAGAAGTAATTTCAGGAAAATCTAGGAAAACTTACATTTTGGATCATGGCTAACATGGGAATTTATTTTGCTTGACTATTCATACCTATTACATGGTTGTTGGTTATTTTGTTTTGTTTTGTTCAACAAGGAGAATGTAGGTAGGGACAAAGAGTGGAAATAGTGACAGTTTTTAAGAGAGACCTCAGTGCAACCAGAGCTTCAAGAGCTTCAAAGCCCATTACAAGTGATCACTGCATTAATCAGAATTCTTAAATCTTTCAAATAAATTTTCTCTTATAGTGGTGTATACACAATTCTCCTAGTTACTCTTTCATTCTGCATCAGTTTATATGTTTCTTAGTCCATCCCTTTCATCCTTTTTCAAAGCAACCAGATTCTATTATATTCACATAATATATTCAGCCATTCCCCAACTGATGGTTCCCACTTTATTTTCTATTTTCCACTACTCAAAAAAAGTGATTTCTTATAGAAATAGGTTTTCTCCTGTCAATAAAAAGTTATTTTTAAAAAAAGAAGAAATAGGTTTTCTCTCTTAGTTTTTGACTTTTTGAGGGTATACACCTTTGTTGTTAAGTTATTTCACTCATGTCCAACTCTTTATGACCTAGATACTAGATACCAGAATGCTTTACCATTTCTTTCCCCAGCTAATTGGACAGATGAGGAACTGAGGCAAAAGTTTTCTTTAATGGTCATCAAATTTGGCCATTAATTTGGACATCATTTTCAGGACAGAAAACAGTTTTATTCACACATCACTTAAGGCCACAATGAGTTTAATCTTATGCAGGAAGCCAAGGAACCTGAAATATCAACTCTGTCTTTTTGCAGGGTCACAGTCAGATTCACCACAATCACTGAGCACTTGGTTTACATCAACCATGAACTAATATCATTTACCTGATATTGCATGACATAAGCCCCCTAAGTAGATCCAGTTAATCTCAAAAAGTTAATTAAGAGGCTTTAAAAATATTTTTATGTATATCTTTTGATTTTATAACACCAGGATTTTTCAAGTATTCTTCTCTTTTCCAGAGGGCCACACCTATAACAATGACTAAGAAAGAGGAAGAAAAAAACACAGTTTAGCAAAATTAAAGAATATAGCCAAAAAGGATGTCTTAAATGTTCTCACACATCTCCAATCCTATCACTTTTTCAAAGAGTGCTTTCTTATATCTTTTCTATGGGGTCAAAGTTGGCCATTAAAATTTTACAGCATTCAATTGATTGTCTATAATGTTCCATTGTAATCATTCTGAATGTTCCATGGTTGTTTTGTTTCCTTTGCTTTACACTGCATCAGCCATAGAAGTTTTCCCAATATTTCTGCATCTTCACAGTTTCATAGCAGAATAATGCAGTGTAGTACATTCAAGCAATTTAGCCTTTTCTTAATTGAAAGGCAACTATTTAATCTCTAATTCTTTAGTACTACAAAATGTGTTCTTTTAAATATACCAGACCTTTCTTCTGTCACTAATTTTCCTGTGGCATATGCCAAAGAATAGATTCTAGGTAAAAGGTTATGGATATTTTAGTCACACTCTTTGCATAATTCCAAACTGCTGAACTCAATCAACAATGCATTCTGGTTTTACCACAATTTCTAGAACATTGACTTTTCCCATCTTTTTTCATCTTTCTCAATTTGCAAAATGTGAGGTAAAATTCTTTTAATTTATAATTCTTTTATTATTTAGCTTTCCTTCATAGGGCAATTAAAAGTATTTAACTCTTCATTTGTAATTTTTTTTTTTCATCCTTTTACCCAAGTGTCCATGGAGAAATGGTATTTTTTGCTAGTTCCTTGTATGTTTTGGATGTCTGAGCAGAATGAAAGAGTAGAACTAGGAGAATTGTGTATACACCACTGTAAGAGAAAATTTATTTGAAAGATTTAAGAATTCTGATTAATGCAGTGACCAGTTGTAATGGGCTGAAGCTCTTGAAGCTCTGGTTGCACTGAGGTCCCTCTTAGCACTTGAGGCTAATTAGCAATTGGACAATACTCTATTAATATATGCTTGGAGAAAGATGGTATTTTTTGCTAGTTCCTTGTATGTTTTGGATGTCTGAGCCTTGTAACAGATATTTTGATGCAATGATTTTCTCCATAATTGACTCCTTTATCCTTGCTATACTAATTTTGATTATGCAAAAGCTTATTAATTTCACAAAATCTGAAATCTTGAAATTACATTTTATAATTCTTTTCTCCAATACTTTTATCCTCAGGTCAACAAAACAAAACAAAAACTAGGCACAGTATTGTTCTATCCATGGAATTGCTAACTGATCTAGCCCTTATAGAAAGCAACTGGAAATTATACCAAAAAATCAATAAACTCTGTATCTTTTGACTCAATGATACTACTGGCATGTGAATACCTCTTTAGAGATCATTTTTAAAAGGAAAAAAATGTTTATAGTTATAACTGCATATAGCAAGGGTGGGAGGGGAGAAAAAAAACAAAGACGGAATTGTTTTTGTACGTAATGGCTCAATTCATTTCATATGTGAATGTAATGGAACACTAATACATCATGTGTTGGCCACTTCTGAGAAATGATAAAGGTGGTAATTTTAGACAAAGCTAGGAAAACTTATGAAACAGATAGTAGTAGATAAAAATGGACCAGGAGTCAGGAAGACTCTAGTTTAAATCTGGTCTCAGATATTTAGTAGCTGCATGGTCCTAGGCAAAATGATGAGGTTCTGGACAGATGAGTGCAATTGGCAGAGAAAGACTAAAGTATTGTCCTAAAGCAAATAGGGAAGGGCACTGATAGGGATCAATTTAACCTTAGTGCCCCTGTAGAGGGCTGGAACTATGCACTGAGGTTGGGACTGCTGAGTGCTTGAGGCTAACTACCCATTAGACAGTACTCTATGGGCATATGCTTGGAAAATAGTCCTTTCCATTATCCATACTGGCTCAATGATTGGTGTATAGAGGATTGTAGGAGGGACTAGGGGGTGGAGAAAATCTAGCTAGGATCACACTCTTGGCGGTAGAGGAGGTAAAGGAGGTCTTGGAGATTCTGCTTCCATCCTGTTGAATCCTGAGTCTAAGACCAAGAATAAAGGTTAAGGACTTTTGCTAATCCTGACTCTCACTGATTCTGGGGTGTCCTGGGTGCTAGCACGGACATTACAAGCCCCACTTGTTGTGTCCAACCAAAAAAATCCAAGTTATGTCAAATCTCTGAAGCCCATCCTGAGGTTGTTGGCAACCCTGCTATGTCCTCTCAGAAATCACAGTCATGTCTTTGAAGTTAAATTTCCCCCAAAAAATCTATGTCCCACAACGTCTTTACTGAATCTTTTGGGTCAGTCCTCCATGACACTCTGTCTCTTGGTGTCTTTCCTCTTATTCCTCCAGTATACCACATGATGTCACTCCTCTGATTCTCTTACCATGCTCTTTCCATCATTAATTATTAAAACCCCTTTCCTTGCTATGTGCTCTCTCACTCTACTTCATATTTAATATTTCTGGTCTATTGTATCTCTTCATTTTGTCTAAATCTCTTCTCCTATATAAACCTATCTTTTGCTTAAAGAGAACAGCCATTGTGAATTCTTTATGTGACCAAAACCCAACATTTTGGTACTTCTTGTAAAGAACATCATCTGGTGTATCTTACGATCTTCCCCCTTTTCCTCCAAATGAATAGTCCATAGAATAGAAAATCCTAAAATTCTACAATAAGCCATCTTGCACTCTATGGGAAATGTCTTCCCTTCATTTCTGTTGCAGAAGGGTACAATATAGAAAAAAAAAAACTATTGTATCATGGAGGAGCAGTTTTCTGCCACCTTAAAATAACGGGGCTCCAAAAGACTAAAACTGAATGTTGGAAATTTTTTTTAAGTGGAGGTCTATGCTTTAAAAAACAACAACAACAAATAAACCCTAGTATTCATAAATGCTACAAAAGATACAGCTTTAAATTTGTGTGAGTTAAAACTAGGAATCTGATTTTAAATTGTATTCTTCAGTGTTTTGATAGAGGAAAATGGGATAAAATTCTATCCAAAAAATAATCTGTTCCATTGCGGGACTGGTAAAGGATTTTGTCCTTTTCTTCTTGCACAAACTCCTGTAACCAATGAATGATAAAAAGATATAAAGTAATCTTTTGCTTATTTTTACAAAAATGTACATTAAAATATTTTGTTATTGACATATGTATATTATATCTGTGCCATAAAAACATCATAATTACATTTTTTCCCCTTCAGATTAATTATGAATAAAAATCTAATTCCCATTTGGATTAAGTATTTTAAATTGATTTTTGATCATGGTGTTTAAATTTATTTGGCACTCACCCTAATTAAGCTGTGGATTTGGGATCCTTAACATAAATTCAGTTACTTCATCAGTTCATTGTTTTAGGTTTGAATGAGCATTTCTCCATTGTGATCTTCTTTCATATGGATTTTTAGGGAATAATCACATAGATGAAACAGTAGTAGCTTGAAATTACCCAAGTGCCAAACTGTCTGTACAATTGCAGTCAACAATGAAGTTGGCATATTTATTATTAATACTATTTGAAGCTCTAGATCTGTGATCCTGCTAGGATAGTCTCATGTACTTTGAGCTGTCAATTGATGAAAAGTCATCCAATTTAATTAGGGATTCTGCTAAAACAGCAAATCCAGAATAGTAATAGCACATGAAATTCCAGATTTTATTATTAAGTTCCTGTAGAAAGTTGCCATTTCTAATACTTTAATATTGACTATCTAAAATTATCATTACAAATTCATCCCTAGGAAATCACAGTAAAACCATTACCATTCAGTGTTAGTGGAATTTTGGTGGTTGAATAAAAAATGACAAAGTTTCAGGATGTTAAATTCCCAAGGAATAGATTTTGTGACTTGACAAGTTTTTGCCAGGTACACTAGTTGATAGTCATATACATTTTAGTTGTAAAATATAAACTTCATCCACATGTTGAGAAATGTAAAAAATAATGAGTTAGCTAGATGATTCTGAAGTATATGAGATAATTACAATTAACTGGTATGTGCTAAAACAGTGAACTTATCTGGGTATAATATTTTAGAGATATGAGTGTATTTAATTTTAAGCTAAAAACTAGATATTAAAACAAAGTTCTCTGGTAACTTAAAGAGGTCACACGTCTGCATCTCCTCTAATTAGATGAAATATATTTAAGGTGCTATGTTGCTTTCTAAATTGCATATGTATCAATTTGTAAAAATTGTATAAGCTGTTTTTAAATTCCATCAGCCCTGTTGGACATGTGGTATAAGTTTTGCTCAAAATTATTTAGTTATTGCCTATTTTCTGAATTTTAAAATAGTCTTTAAGATATCTCATTTTCTCCCTTAAACAAAGATAGGGATATTTACTTAAAGAGACAGAAGGGAAAAATATAAAATTCCCTTACACAGGTGAAATAATTTTGAAATCCCTTCATCTTTAAACTTTTGAAAATTCTTGATTATGATTTTTTGGTAGTTAATCTGAAATTGGAGATTGAAAACTGTATACTATATGTGCATAATTTCATGGTTTTATTTTAGTTCAGTAGGCCTTAAAATATAACTGCTTTAGCTTTAGCCCTTCTCCTATTTCACTAATTACTGGAGGAAGTGAGAAAAACCCCACTTACTCACTGGTGCTCAACTCTTTTCTGGCCCCTGGTGGGGACCACCCTTGTGGTTAAATGAAAGTGCTTCCATTATTTAAAAAAATAGATTATTTCTGCAATGCTGTAATGCTGAAGATTTACTTAGACAAGATGCTATATCAAGAGTTATCCTGCTTAGTAATGCAAGGAACTTGAGAAATTTGTTAAATATTTTTATTTCTAATTAATTGGAAGTTCTAAAAATGATTATTTCAAAACCAATTGCTTCTACCATGATTTCTTATCTCCCTTCAGTAAGTTTAAAGAACTGAAACCTCTGATATGGGTTTCATATCCCATATGAACCTGATTATCTGAGAGAAAATTTCTTGGGACACCATGTTTAATAATATTTCTTGAGTCTGAATTCAGGTATGGATGAAGATCAATAAATCACAAAACCCCCCATCCCAGATAAATGTCACAGAAGTTCAGAAGGTGGAGGTTTGTTTGTTCTCATCTGGGTAAAAAGGAGTTTGAAGGATGGCTTTTTGAACTATACTTGAGGTCTGACCCTTCAAACTTGATTTCCCAATTGTGTTCCTTTCTATAGACATGATTCCCACTTATTCCCGAGTCTGGCCAGGGAGTAGAAGTTATTCATGATCTTCATACCTTAAGTCAACAAGCTACGGCTTTGTTCTATTTTTTTTTTTCTCTTAAAAAAAATTTCTATATTCAGAGCAAATGGTTAGTTTAAAAGCCATGGGCAAAGTGTAAATATGTAAAATCTTGCTGTTTTATATCTGAAAATATATAATCATTAGGTAAATGATTGTTTTCCATCATGGGTAGATGAATATTTGGCCTACTCATCTGTTCCTAGAGATATAGCTTATGAAAAATACATATGTATAAAGCTTTTAAGTTTTTCAAAATAAGATCATTTAGCTATTGATGTAACTGTTTGTGAGACCCAACTGCTATTTTCATGCAGGGTGACTTAAGAATAGAGAATTTTAGTGCAAAAAGTAACTTATAAAGTGTTCTGTATTACATTCATGCAGAAAGTTAATTTTATTTAAGCTAGTGGGGAATAATATCTGTTTGTCTTGTGACACAAACATGTTTTCATATACATAATTTATTTGATATGAAAAGCTGCAGGCCAATCTATATTGGCCTCTACCAGTCCATCCTATGACAGATCCTGGCCCCCCCAAAAAAAAAAAAATCTACCTCCTCTGGGTGGTTTTAAACCCAAAACTGACCTAAAAAGGTCAGTTTCTAATACCTGAGACAAACCAGTGGAAACTTCTCTTAGGCCTATATAAGGCAACAAAGAATGTCTTTCAGTTTCTTGTAATCTATTTTCACTGGTCAAAAGCTAGGAGAAACTATTCGGCAAAATTATCAGACAAGCGTGAGGTCTGATTTTTTACGCCAAAGTGATTCCTGAAATGCCATTAAACCTCCTCTTCTAAACTGTTCAGAGGAGGAATACCTGTCTAGAAAAGATTGGCAGAGAGATTTTGCACATATACTCAGGTATAGGTTGGGGCTAATCTCTCTTATCTTAAAGCCCTGCTTTTTGACAGGGGATCATTTTCAGATCCCTATTAAGAAAGGGTTGATTCCTCAGTTAGTTTGGAGGGATCTTCCTTTCTAAAAATTGTTTTAGGGTTAAATATAACTTCAACTCCCCAAAGCAATCTCCTTCTTGGAGATCTAAACTAATAATCTTCACAACAAAGGTGAAAATACTATGTTGTGATTCACATTCAACTTCCATACTTCTCTTTCTGTATGCATATAACTCTCTCCAACACAATCTACTGGAATTAGCCTGAATCACCTCATTGTTGAAAAGGGCCAAGTCCATCAGAGTTGATCATCACATAACTTTGTTGTTGCTGTGTACAATGTTCTCTTGGTTCTACTTACTTTAGTTAGCATCAGTTCATGTAAGTCTTTTCAGGCCTTTCTAAAATCATCCTGCTGATTGTTTCTTATAAACAATAATATTCCATAAAATATACCAAAACTTGTTCAGCCATTCCACAACTTGATGGGTATCCAGTTTCCAATTCCTTGCCACTACAAAAAGGACTGCTACAAACATTTTTGCACATATGGATTCTTTTCTCTTTTTTGGAATAGAGACCCAATAGAGATAGTGCTGGATCAAAGAGTAAGCACAGTTTGATAGCTCTTTAGGCACAGTTCCAAATTGCTCTCCAGAATCGTTGGATCAATGCACAACTTTACCAACAATGCATTAGTGTCCCAGTTTTCCCATATCCACTCAAACTTTTATCATTACCTTTTCCTGTCATTTAGCCAATCTAAAAGATATGTAGTGGTATGTTAGAGTAATTAGTAAAACCATACTTGATAGGTTTTGTTGGATGGTAGGGAATTCTTCTTTTACTGGAGATCTTCAATGGAGTAAAACCTAGATGTCCACTTGTTCAGTATATAGCAGGAAGAATTCTGGGTAAGCTAGATTACATTACTTTCTTTACTTTTTTTCCCCCATATCCGATAACTTTTGGAAGTCTGCTGAGACCTATTTTAGTGAAGCCCTTCTCTAAAAGTTTTAAAATGTAAAAAAGAAAATGCATAGGACTACAAAGAAAACCAATTATACTGAAATAAAGCTATCAAAAAATTTTTTAAAGTTGATAAGACTCCTGAAACAAAATGTACCCCAAGATCCTTTCCAAATCAGACTCTATGTTTCTTAAGAACTTGGAAATAATCAGACTTTTTGCTGCTATTTAGTCCTTGTAGTTATATCTGATTCTTCATGATCCCATGTGGAGTTTTCTTGGCAGAGATAATGGAGTAGTTTTTATCCTGACCATTTGAAACTTAAGGAAACAGGCAAACATGGTAAAGTGACTTACCCAAGATCACACAACTAGTTAAGTGTCTGAAGCCAGAGTTGAGCTGAGGAAGATAAGTCTGACTGACTCCAGGTCTGACTTTACCCACTGCACCACTTAGCTACCCCTTATAAAAAATTTAGAGGTCCTATTAGGAAGAAACCTTAGCCCATGCTTCTCATTTTACAGGAGGAAACTTAAGCTCACCTAAATAAAGCAATGAGCCCAGTCACACAGCTGATTAATTGAAGGCTGTGAGTGAAAAAAACAGAACAAAAACCAAGCCCCTCTAATTGCTACACACAGATTCTATGCTGTATCTCTCTTAAATTGCCAGGGAAGATTTTGTAAGGAGATAGGTTTGGAGGAATGGACAGATTGTGACAATAGGCTAGTAAAACAATTGTGACTAGTTAGACAAATTACATTGAGCAAATATTTATTAAGAGCATACTATGTGCTTCCATCTCATCTTCCCCTTACCTTTGTTTTAATCTTCATCAAAGCTAATGTTACAAACCCAGATCTAGAGGAATATAATTAGAAAAAAGGCCTAAATGTTCTTGAAATTTTTTAAATCATTTGTGAGATTCCACACTTGCTAAATAGTTTGTATGTGAAACACAAGTATAAGCATGATTATTAAATATATCATGAATCTCCTACTAATGAAATATATTTTGGTTAGTCCTTTTATTTAGCAGCTCACTGTATGTGATGCTCTTCTTTAATATAATCATTTTCTCTGGGAGCAGGTTTCTTGGGGAGATTTTCTGGAGGCAGCATTAGTTTCAGTTAAAAGTAATAATCACCCCAAATGCAGCCAGGTGTTAAAAGTTCAAATCTTTTTATTGCTTCCTCCAAAACAGCCCGGTTAGTTTTCTAGAGACCTCTGCTTGGTTCCAAGAGCTCTTGCTGCTAATCTTTTGCCTCTGCCAACTTCAGCTTCTCTTCTTCCAAAGATCTCTAGCCAACACCAAGGTGAAAGTTGGAATGAATTTGTTTCACCTTCAAGAGAGGGCTTCTGGTCTCAATCTCCCAGAGTGCTCTGTGTCTGTCCCAGAGTGCTCCTCTCCGACACTTGTCAATGTTCCGAACTAATTAATTTGAAGCTCTAAGAGGTTCTATATATATGATCTCCCAAAGGTTGACTCCTCCTCTAAGGGAGGGATTAAGGGAGGTGACAAAGTTACAAAGTTAACTTTATGAATCTCCCATACTTGTGAACTCCAATGAGTACTTAAATACATTAGTGAGTTAGAGAATTTGCTAAGTACCATGCTAAGTACCACTGACTTATCACTTTGTAAGGACTCCAACAATTGTAAAGGGCTGAAGAGTTCATGCACTGAGGTTCAGACAAGCAAGCGCTTGAGGCTAATTACTAATTGGACAATACTCTATTAGCATTTGCTTGGAAAATGGCCAGCCACACCATTCTGTGCTGGCTGGATCTGTTGGTGTATAGGGAGATTGGGAGGAAGGAAAAAGGGTGGAGTAGGACAAGGGAGTGTGACTCGAGCCAGTAGAAGAAAGAGGAGATTCCTGGGTCCACTCTCTCTCTTCCCCCTTCAATAAAGAATAAAAATCAAGGACTTTTGCTTATTCTGACTCCAGCTGATTTTAAACTACCCAGGGTGCTAACGCAGCCATCACAGCTCACTATAAAATTTCAACTTCTTAAGAGTTATTGTTTTCTATTTTTACATTCAAGGGTTCTGATAAAGAACACATTTCTAAAATATATAGAGAATTGACTCAAATTTATAAGAATTCAAGCCATTCTCCAATTGATAAATGGTCCAAGGATATGAACAATTTTCAGATGAAGAAATTGAAACCATTTCTAGTCATATGAAAAGGTGCTCCAAATCACTATTGATCAGAGAAATGCAAATTAAGACAACTCTGAGATACCACTACACACTTTTCAGATTGGCTAAGATAACAGAAAAAAAATAATGACGAGCATTGGAGAGGATGTGGGAAAACTGGGACACTAATACACTGTTGGTGGAATTATGAACAAATCCAACCATTATGAAGAGCAATTTGGAACTATGCCCAAAGGGCTATAAAACAAGATAACTGTATAAATATATTTTAACATATTTAACATATATTGGATTACCTGCCATCTAAGGGAGGGAGTGAGAGGAAGGAAGGGAAAATCTGGAACACAAGGTTTTGCAAGGGTCAGTGTTGAAAAATTACCCATTCCTATGTTTTGAAAATAAAAAGCTATAATAAAAAATAAAATGAAAAGTTATTGCTTTCACTGAAATATAAATCAATAATTATGATGCATAAAAAATAACCTAGTATATATCAGGCAATATGGTAACTGAGCAAATAAAAAGACAAAAACAAGATAGTAGCTGGCCTATAATATTTATGAGAAACAAGTTCCCTATGCCCATAATGTTTTTTTTTTCCCCCGTGTCCTTTTCTGTGTGAGCTCTCTTCTATGACCTTTTCTCTTGGATTCATATCTTACCACAGCTTCCCCTGCTTTTGTGACTAAGACTAAGCCAATACAAAATTTCAGCTGGTGCAAATGTCATTCCATGCTTAATTCAAAACATATGTTGTTCAGAGCTCTGTATATTATGCTATCAACATATCATTTACAGGGCAATTTGAAGTGTTGAATTTAATATGCAAATTAAATTTATTAAAAAATTACCTATCTCCATATATAGTTTCATAACATTAAATGTTTATCACACTGTTCCAATTCTAAATCCCTTCATTACACCTTTGCAAACTGAATAGCAAACTAACATGGCAACATACTTACTCATCCCTAGATGAGACAGATTTGGACATTATTGTTAGTCTGTCAGTCAAGAAGTTTTTGATATATCATTACAGTTGTGTCCAATTTCATGGTTTTCTGGGCAAAGATACTAGAATGTTTTTCCATTCCTTCACCAGTTCATTTTACAGATGAGGAAACTGAGGCAAACACAATGAAGTGACTTGTCCAGGGTCATACAGTAAGTATCTGAGGCCAGATTAAAATTCATAAAAATGAGTTTTCCTTACTTGAGACCTAAGACTATCCACTTTGTCACCTAACTGCTCCAAACATTTATTAGGTACTTAATAAATGCAAGGACCTGTTTCCACAATGAAGATGATAAAAACCACAACTTTTCAGATTGTTCCACCTTAATTATAAAATATAAATCACTTTAAAAAATATTATTCCATCATAATAATCCCTCTATCTCACCACTTAATTTTGTTCTGCCTATCATTCTATTATAGTTTTCTCATATTTATGTCTTCTGTATATGTATACACCTTCTAAATGCCTTAATAATCCTTAGGAGTTAAAAATATGATCTTCTTGTAGAGAAATTGTACAGTTTAACCTTTTTGAATCCCTTATGATTTTTCTCTTTCCCATTTACCTTTTTTTGCTTTTTTTTTTTTTTGAGTCCTTTAATTTAGAAAATTAATTTGAAAGTCCTTTAATTTAGAAACTGCTAAATTTTGTGTTATCCTGTCTCTGGGTCCACAAACTTTGAATTATTTTTTATTTATTTTCTCCACCTGGATGCTTTTGCAGTATTTTCTCTTTGGTCTGGGAGATCTGGAACTAAATTATACATAAATGTTTGTGTGCATATGTACACACACACAAGCAAAAAATTCCTGCAAATTTTTGTTTTGGGATCTCTCTGAAGAGGTGATTGGTGTAGTATTTCTATTTTTATCTTTGTTTTTACAATGTCAGGGCAATTTTCCTTGTTAATTTCTTTTCTTTTTTTTATTAAAGCTTTTTATTTAAAAAGCATATACATAAAGTAATTTTTCCAGCATCGACTCTTGTGTAACTTTTTGTTCCAAATTTTTCCCTCCTTTCCCCTACATGCTCCCCTAACTGGCAGGTAGTCCAATACATGTTAAATATGTTGAAATACATGTTCGATCCAATATATGTATACATATGTATACGATTATCTTGTTGCACAAGAAAAATCATATCAAGCAGGAACAAAAAGAAAAACCAAGAAAGAAAACAAAATGCAAGCAAATAACAACAGAGAATGCTATGTTGTGTTCCACACATTGTTCCCATGGTTCTCTCTCTGGGTGTAAATCTTTCTCTTCAACACTGCACAAGTGAAACTGGTTTGAATCATCTCAATGTTGGCGAGAGCCATGTCCATCAGAAATGATTGTCGTATAGACTTGTTGTTGCCATATATAATGATCTCTTGGTTCTGCTCATTTCACTTAGCATCAGTTCATGTAGGTCTCTCCAAGCCTCTCTGAAATCATGCTGCTGGTCATTTCTTACAGAACAATAGTATTCTATAGCATTCATATGCAATAATTTATTCACCCATTCTCCAATTGATGGGCATCCACTCAGTTTCCAGTTTCTTACAACTACAAAGAGGGCTGCCACCCTTTTTTTGCATATGTAGGTCCCTTTCACTCACAAAGATTTCTTTGGGATATAAGCCCAGTAGAAACACTGCTGGATCAAAGAACTTTGCACAGTTTGATAACTTTTTGAGCATAGTTCCAAATTGTTCTACAGAATGGTTGGATCTGTTCACAGTTCCACCAACAATGTATCAGTGTCCCAGTTTTCCCACATCCCCTCCAACATTTGTCATTATCTTTTCCTGTCATCTTAGCCAATCTGACAAGTGTGTAGTGGTATGTCAGAGCTGTCTTAATTTGTATTTCTCTGATCAATAGTGATTTAGAGCACCTTTTCATGTGGCTACAAATAGTTTCAATTTCTTCATCTGAAAATTGTCTGTTCATATCCTTGGACCATTTACCAATTAAAAAATGGCTTGAACTAGTATAAATTTTAGTAAATTTCCTATATATTTTAGAAATGAGGCTTTTATCAGATCTTTTGCATGTAAAAATGTTTTCCCAGTTTATTGCTTTCCTTTTAATCTTATCTGTATTAGTTTTATTTATACAAAAACTTTTTACTTAATATGATCAAAATTATCTATTTTATGATCAGTAATGATCTCTAGTTCTTCTTTGGTCACAAATGTCTACTTCCTCCACAAATATGAGAGGTAAACTATCCTATATTATTCTAATTTATTTATAATATCATTCTTTACGTCTAGATCATGAACCATTTTGACTTTTTCTTGGTATATGGTGTTAAGTGTGGCTCTATGCCTACTTTCTGCCATACTTTTTCTTAGAGAGTTGATTAATAGCTTGTTCTATTTCTTTTTCTAAAACAGGACTATTTAAGTAACTTACTTCCTCTTCTGTTAATCTGGGCTATATATATTTTTATACGTATTCCTCCATTTCACTTAGGTTGTCAATTTTATTGGCATAAAGTTGGGCAAAGCAATGCCTAATTATTGCTCTAGTTTCTTCTTCATTGGTGGATAGTTATCCCTTTTCATTTTTGAAACTAACAATTTGATTTCCCTCTTTCCTTTGTCTAATCAAATTAACTAAAGGTTTATCTATTTTGTTGTTTTTTCATAAAACCAACTCAAGTTTTATTTATTAATTCAATATTTATTGATATCTCTTCTTTTATTTTTTAGAATTTCAAGTTTGGTATTTGATTGGGGTTTTCTAATTTGTTCTTTTTCTAGCTTTTTTAGTTGCAAGCCCAATTTATCGATCTTTTCTTTCTGTATTTTATGCAACTAAAGCATCTAGAGCTATACAATTTCCTCTTATTACTGCTTTGGCTGCATCCCACAAATTTTGGCATGTTGTTTCATTATTGTCATTCTCCTGGATGAAATTACTGATTGTGTCTAAGATTTACTTTTTCACCCATTCAGTCTTTAGGATGAGATTATTTACTTTCCAATTTCTTTTTGGTCTATTTTCCCCTGGCCCTTTATTGAATATAATTTTTATTGCCTTTCAGTGATCTGAAAAAATGCTTTACTATTTCTATTTACTATTTCTGCCTTTGATTTTGAGGTCTTTATGTCCTAATATATGCTCAATTTTTGTATAGGTTTCATGAACTACCGAGAAGAAAGTATACTCCTTTCTGTCTCCCTTCAATTTTCTCCAAAGATCTATCATATCTAGTTTTTTCTAGTATTTTATTTCTCTCTTTAACTTCTTTCTTATTTATTTTGTGGTTTGATTTATCTAGTTCTAAGAGAGCAAGGTTGAGATCTCCCCCTATTATAGTTTTGCTGTCTATTACTTTTTGTAACTCTTTTAAATTCTCCTTTAGGATGCTACACCACTTGGTGTATATATGTTTAATATTGATATTACTTCATTATCTATGGTACCATTTAGCATCTCTTTTAATTAGATCAATTTTTGCTTTTGCTTGATCTGAGATCAGGATGGCTACACCTGCTTTTTTTTTTTTTTAAACCTCACCTGAAGCATAATAGATTCTACTCCAGCCTTTTACCTTTACTCTGCATATAAAGCTCTGCTTTAAATGTGTTTCTTGTAAGCAATATATTGTAGGATTCTGGCTTTTAATTGAGTCTGCTATCTGCTTACATTTTATGGGAGAGTTCATCCCATTCACATTACAGTTAAAACTACTAATTCTGTATTTCCTCCCATCTTATTAACCCCAAATTAAGACTTTTCTCTTTCTTTTTCCCCTTTCCCTCCTCCCCAGTATTTTACATATGAGCACTATTTGCCTCAGGTAGTCCTTCCCCTTTTGAGACCCTCCTTCTTTTTTCCCCTTTCCCCTCCCACTTTTCTATAAGGTGAAAGAAGTTTCTTGGTGAAACCAAATATGTTTAATAGTCTTTCTGTGAGCAAAATCTGATGAGAATAAGATTCACACAATGTTCATCCCCTTCCCTTCTTTCCTTCAATACAATATATAAAAGAAAATGGAGGGGGAAAGGGGAATGTACTGGAAAAAAGGGGAAAGTGGAGGTAAAGTAAGGGAAATTACATATCAGGAAGAGGCAAAGAAAACCTATTATAACAGTAAAATCAGATTATACATGCACTTTCTATGTGTACTCATAACCAAAATATAGTTCTCAAGAGTTCTTTTCTTTTTACCTTTTTATGCTTCTCTTGAGTTCTATATTTGGAGTTAAATTTTTTGTTTAGCTCTGGTCTTTTCATCAGAAATAAATTCACCGTTTCATTGAATTTCCATCTTCTTCCCTGAAAGGAAATGCTCAATTTAGTAGGGTAATTTATTCTTGGCTGCATTCCTAATTCCTTTGCCTTTCAGAATATCTTTTTGCATTTCACAAATTCTGTTTTTTAAGGAATTATTTTCTTTTTCTGTTTCACAAATTCTGTTTTTCTGGGAGTTGCTTTCTTTTTCCATTTTATCAAATCTATCTTTCACTGAATTATATGCCTTTTCCAAACCCTCTTGCAAATTTTTCATTTCCTTTTCCCATTTTTCTTCTAGCTCACTTTTAAGATCCTTTTTAATTTCTTCTAGGAGAGCCTTGTATGATGGGGACCAGGTTATATTGTCTTTTGGGCCTTCATCAGGAGACAATCAGCCTTTTAGTCTCCTCAGAGTTTGAAATCTGTTCTTCTCTTTCATCATAAAAGCTGTCTATAGTCAGAGTCCTCTTTACTTTTTTACTCATTAAAAAAAAAAAAGTTAGTCTGCCTTTAGGGTGGGGGAAGTTTTCCTGCGCTACGTTAGTGCTGATTCACTCCTAGTGTTGGGTGGGTGTGGCCAGGATCCATGAGATTCTGGCTTTTCAAGGTTGACTATTAATCTTTTGTGTTTGTGTAGGATGTTTTATAACTTCTCTGCTGATCTACTGGCTTGCAAACACTGCTGTAGATTTCTCCCTGTAGATTCTCTGCCAAGCAGAATTTGCACTGTCGCACAGCCCGTGGAGTCCACCCTGCCCCAGGACTACAGAGTCCTGCTTTGTGCTTTTTGTGCTGGCATTTGTACTCAGCTGCTTCCCTTTCATTTCCATTTGAAATAGACCTTTTCTGTTCTGTTTCCTTCTCGTAGATTCTCTGCCACAGAGTCTGCACTATCACATGGAGACTGCACCACCCAGGGATTCTGCACTGTCTATGCTGGCGTTTGTACTCAGCTACTTGCTTGTTTCCAACTGAAACAGACCTTTTCTGGTGATCTTCAAAATTATCTTCTGTTAATAACTTATTGCACTCTCAATATTTGTGGGTTCTGCCAGTCCACAGCTAATTCAGAGGCTGATTTCATAATTACTGTGAGGGTTATAGAGAAGTCAGAGAGAAACGTGTGTCCTCCTTGTTAATTTCTTGAAATATAATATCTAGCTCTTTTTCAAAAAAATCAGTTTCAGATAATCCAATAATTTTAAAATTAATTCTTCTTAATTTACTTTCCAGGTTAGTTATTTGTCCTTAGCTTCCCCTTGCCCAATTCAAAGTTTTAAGGAATTGCTTTCTTGAGTGAACTTTTAGTCTTCATTTTCATTTGCCCAATTCTACTTTTTAGAGAGTTCTCATCACCAGATTTTTGTGCCATCTGGCTTAGTCTGGATTTTAGGTGTTGTTTTCTTCTTTCATTCCTCTCATTTCTTTTCTCAATTTAGTCTCTATCTCAGTTATATATTTGACTTATTAAAATCCTTTGTGAGCTCTTTCATGAGTTATTTTTGTACCTGAGGCCAATTTGCCTTTTTCTTTGAGGCTCTGCACTTGGATACTTTTGTCCTCTTCTGAATCTGTTTTTTAATATTTCCTGTCACAATAGTAACTTCCTATGGTCAGATTCTTTTTTCAATGCTTGCTCATTTTTCCAGGCTATTTCTTGACTTTTAGCTTTATGCTAAAGTTAGGCTCTGTTCCCAAGGTGTAGGGGGCATGCACTGTCCTTAGCTTCAGGTTTTTCTGTTTTTGGCTGTAAGTTTCCAGTTCATACAAAATAATGTGGCTATAGGAGAGCTGTGTTCACTGCTCTCCTGGCCTATAGTCTGTTCCATAAATGACCACAAACACTCATTTCTGTCCTAGAACTATGATCTGGGTCCCCAATCCCCTGTAGCCATTGGTTCTGGTTTACTAGTATTTCTCATCACCCTGCTACTGTGACCTGGATGCAATGCAATCGAATGTTATACTCTGGGCCAGCAAAGTGACCCATGGCCAACTGTTCACCTCCTTACAATCTGTTGGAAATCTTTTTTAGTACTGATTGCATTTTTACTCATTCTCCTTGACTATGGTCATTGAGGAGATGAGAGTGCACCTTGCTACCCAATGCAATTCCAAATCTTATTTATACCACCATCATTCACCAATCTATCCTCATTTGAAATTCACAATATTTAAGTGTATCATTCAATCAAAGCATCAGTCATCAAAACCATCTGGTACTCGCTAAGAAATAGAGTAGTAGATTAGTGGAATAGGTTAGATACACACAACACAATAATCAAGGCCTATAGTAATCTAGTATTGGATAAACCCAGTTTCTGGGTTCATCACTATATGACGAAAATTGCTGGGAAAACTGGAAAATAATACGTCAGAAACTGGGCATAGACACCTCACACCTTACACCAAAATAAGGTCAAAATGGGTAAATGATTTGGGCATTATTAAGAGAGCAAGGGCTAATTTACCTATCAGATCTTTGGAGAAGGGAGGAATTTATGACCAAACAACTAGAGAATATTATGAAAGGCAAAATGGACAACTTTGGACGTATTAATTAAAAAGTTTTTGCATAGTAATGAACTGAACCAGCTATGCCCAGAAAAAGAACTCTGGGTGATGACTAAAAACCATTACATTGAATTCCCAATCCCTATATTTATGCCCACCTGCATTTTTGATTTCCTTCACAAGCTAACTGTACAATATTTCAAAGTCTGATTCTTTTTGTACAGCAAAATAACAGTTTGGTCATGTATACTTATTGTGTATCTAATTTATATTTTAATATATTTAACATCTACTGGTCATCCTGCCATCTGGGGAGGAGGTGGGGGGTAAGAGGTAAAAAATTGGAACAAGAGGTTTGGCAATAATGCTGTAAAGTTACCCATACATATAACCTGTAAATAAAAGGCTATAATATAAATTATAATATTATATATATTATATAATATATTATATTATATATATATTATATATATAATATAAATTATAAATAATATATAATATAAAATAAATAAAAGTTTTTGCATAAACAAAACCAAATAGAAACAAGATTAAACAGTAACAAAGCTAGGGGAAAATCTTTACAGCCAGTGTTTCTGATAAAGGTCTTATTTCTAAAATATAAAAAAAATTATCAAATTTATAAGACTACACCCCCCCCCCAACCACTGATAAATGGTCAAGGGATATGAACAGATAATTTTCAGATGACAAAATTAAAGCCATCTATAATCATATGAAAAAATGCTCTAAATCACTACTGATTAGAGAAATGCAAAATAAAATTCTGGAGTACTACCTCACATCTCTCAGACTGGCTAAGATGACAGGAAAAGATAATGATAAATGTTGGAGGTGATGTGGAAAAAATGGGACTCTATATGTTGTTGTTGTAATTGTGAAATGATCCAACCATTCTGGAGAGCAATTTAGAATTATGTCCAAATGGCTATAAAACTATGCATATCCTTTAACCCAACATTACCCATTACTGGGTCTGTATCCTGAGGAAATCATAAAGAAAGAAAAGGACCCACATGTGCAAAAATATTCATAGCAGCTCTTTTTATGATGGCAAAGAATTGGAAAATAAGCAGAAGCCCATCAATTGGAGAATGGCTAAATAAGTTACAGTATATGAAGGTAGTGGAATATTATTGTTTTATTGAAAAAGATAACCATGATGATTTTTAGAAAGGCCTGGAAAGATTTGCATGAACTGATGCTGAGAGAAACAAGCAGAACCAGGAAAACATTGTACACAGCAACAGCAGGATTGTTTAATTCTCAACAGTTCAGTGATTCAAGGCAATGCTAATAAACTTCAGATAGAAAACACCATTTGCATCCAGAGAGAGAACAATGGATAATGAATATAAATAAACACAAGCTATGTTCACTTTTTCCCCTTTTTCTTCTCTCTTGTGATTTTTCTTTTCTGTTATGGTTTTTCTCTGTCAATATGATTTATAAGTAAGTATGCAGAAAATAATTAATGTACATGTATAACAAAAATATTGTTTGTACAAATAACTGGAGGGAATAAACAGAATATATATTATATATATATGAAATGTAACTCCTAGTTTTAAAATAACAAATATGCAAATGGTATGTGAGGAGGGGAAAAAAGGAAACTGCTTACAATTATTAAATCTCTCCTCTTCTCCCACCCTCTTTAAAACCCTCTGTGTTTTCTAATATCCATCATTCAACAAACTACAGTCTCAAAATTACCAATGATCTCTTAAGCATCAAATGTAATGGTTTTTACTCAGTGCTCATCTTTCTTGTCTTCTCTGCATATTTCACTACTGTTGATCACACATGATTTCACAATCTTCCTCTACTCATTCTCTTACTGCCTAATTCCTCCTTCTCGATATCTTTGCTGGACCTTCTTTCAGGACATATCTGCTAAGAGTGGGTGTCCCAGACTTCATTCTCTTTTTTTCTTCTTACATCATCTCATTTGGAGAAGTCATGAATTCCTATGTATTCAATTATCATCTCTCTGCAGATAATTCCCAGATTTGACCACTCTTCTTACTGCCTAAGTTGCTTAGTTTTACATTACCCACTATCTTTAGACATCTCAAACTACCTATGCATCTCAAGCACAACATGAACTTGTTAACTTTTTCCTAAAACCTTCCCACTTACAAATTTCTCCATTATTATGATAATATCACCATTCTTCACTGCTAAGGCTCACACCCTTGGGGTCACTCTTTCCTCCTTTGTTTTATTCTTTTCACAAGTACAATCTGTTGCCAAGTCTAGTCCTCTCTCTTGTCATGTCTTGCTCATACATCTTATTTCTACTCATATGGACAACATCATAGTGCATAGTTTTGTCAGCTCATGCCTGGACTACTGATATCATCTTGTATGTGGCTTTCCTACATGGTCTTTCCCCTTCCCATTTGCTTCTCCCACCCCACCCTGAAGTGAAAGTGATATTGCAAAAGTACAGGACAGACCAAGTTACTCCCTCCTCTCTGCCATCAATTATAGCATCAAATATAAAATTTTATGTTTGGCATTTAAAGCCACCTATTTTTTCCCCCACATACTTTAAGATATGGCACCATAGCCTTTTACCTCCTTTATTTCTCCACTCTGCCTGACCTGAGGCCTGAATTGTTTTCTCTCTTTCCTTTTGCTCCCTGCGTTTTCTAGATTTCTTTTAAGACTTAGCTCAAATCCTAATCGTCTCTCCAAAATTTTCTCCTCTGACTTCATCCCCAGTGCCTTTTTTTTTTTCTGAGAATGCTTTATATTTTATGCATATAATTGTATATCATGCTTGATAACTAATCCATTTTCTACCTGTCAAATGAGAATTAAACTTGTTATGGTTTCTTCCAGAGGACACAATTAAAAGCAACAGGAAAGGACACATTTCCCTACATTTAATTATATCTATAAAACAGTACCTTGAGATAAGTGGGTTCCCATTACATTTTGTGAGTATGTTAAGAGGGGATTCTTATTAAGATTTAAATTGTACTAGATAATGTAGGAGGCTCTTTCAAACTTTGAGATTCCTTGATTTGGGCTAGTAGAGTTCTTCAGAAAAGATGGGCATTCACTATAAACTTAAATTTAATAATAAATTAAGTCAATTTGCTTTGTTTTCCTTCTCCTTACCAAGTGAACTCCTACTCATGTTTTAAAGTTTTTTTGAAGAACTTAAAACAGAAAGTAATATGTATCTAAAATCAAGGGCAAACATTATCTTTCTAAAAGCCTTCACAATAAGATCAGGGAAATGCAAAGATATAACTACCTCCATTGTTATTCAATACTGTACAATAAATGCTAGTTATAGTATTAACATAAGAACAGGCAATGAAAAAACAAAAGTATGACTTATCTGAAGACAAATATGATAGCATACTTACAAAATCCTAAAAAATCTACTAAAAACTAATTGAAATTACTAATATTTTTAGCAAAATTGAAGGATATAAAATTAACCTACATAAATTATCAGCATTGCTATATATTACCAACAATGTTCAACAGGAAGAATTGAAAGAAATTCCATTTAAAATAACTGCAGACATAATTTACTTAGGAGTCTATGTGCCAATACAAACTCAGGAACTATATGAAGACAATTATAAAACATTTTTCACACAAAAACAGATTAAAAAAACTGGAGAAATGTTCATTCCTTTTGGAATTATGCTCAAAGAACTATTAAACTGTAGATACCTTTCGAATATGTATCCCAAAGAGATTTTTTTATTTTTTTAAAGAAAAATTTTAAAAGGGGAAAACGAGCCATTTCTACAAAAATATTTATAGCAAGTAAGTCTTTTTGTGGTAGCAAAGAAATGAAATTAGGGAATACCCATCAATTGAGGAATGGTTAAATAAGTTGTAGCATATGATTATAATAGAATTCTTTTGTGCTATAAAAATATTGCAAAGACATATTGTAAGAGCAATGATGTATGATTTTAAACTATGAATAACTTAGCCATTCTCAGCAATACAATGATCTAAGACAATTTCAAAAGGACTCATAATGAAAAATACTATCTACTCAGAGAAAAAACTGATGGAATCTGAATGTAGATAGAAACAGGCTATTGTTCCCTTTCTCTATTTTTCTCATGCCCTCCCCCCTTGAATATATGTCTTTGTTCATATCATGATTAATATGGAAATGTTTTGTATGATTACATATGTATAACCTAAATCAAATTGTTTACTGTATCAGGAAGGGGAGAGATAAGAAAGGAAAAAATTTGGCAAAAAATTTTAATGAATACAAAGAGTTGGGTTTTTTAAAAAAACATGAACTGTTTCTAGGCTAATAGAATGTTTTTTATATTTCATGATTCTATCTTGGAACAAGTATATACAGCACTTTTATTTTTTATTTATGTTTAATAATTATAACTTTTGATCGACAGAACCCATGCCAGGTTAATTTTTTATATTATCCTTTGCACTCACTTCTGTTCTGATTTTTCCCTTCCACCCCTCCACTCCCTCCCCCAGATGGCAAGCAGTCCTACACATGTTAAATATGTCACAGTATATCCATACAACATATGTGTGCAGAACCGAACAGTTCTCTTGTTGCACAGGAAGAATTGGATTCAGAAGGTAAAAATAACCCATGAAGAAAAACAAAAATGCAAACAGTTTACATTCATTTCCCAGTGTTCTTTCTTTGGGTATAGCTGCTTCTGTCCATCCTTGATCAATTGAAACTGAGTTAGATCTCTTTGTCGAAGAAATCCACTTCAATCAGAATACATCTTCATACAGTATTGTTGTTGAAGTATATAATGATCTCCTGGTCCTACTCATTTCACTCAGCATCAGTTCATGTAAGTCTCTCCAAGCCTCTCTGTATTCATCCTGCTGGTCATTTCTTACAGAACAATAATATTCCATAACATTCATATACCACAATTTACCCAACCATTCTCCAATTGATGGGCATCCATTCAGTTTCCGGTTTCTAGCCACTACAAACAGGGCCGCCACAAACATTTTGGCACATACAGGTCCCTTTCCCTTCTTTAGTATCTCTTTGGGGTATAAGCCCAGTAGAAACACTGCTTGATCAAAGGGTATGCACAGTTTGATAACTTTTGGGGCATAATTCCAAATTGCTCTCCAGAATGGTTGGGTTCCTTGACAACGCCACCAACAATGCATCAGTGTCCCAGTTTTCCCGCCTCCCCTCCAACATTCATCATTATTTTTTCCTGTCATCTTAGCCAATCTGACAGGTGTGTAGTTGTATCTCAGAGTTGTCTTAATTTGCATTTCTCTGATCAATGGTGATTTGGAACACTTTCATATGAGTGGAAATAGTTTCAATTTCATCATCTGAAAATTGTCTGTTCATATCCTTTGACCATTTATCAATTGGATATATAGCACTTTTATAACCACAGAATAACAGACCCTGGGTGATTTAAACTGCTTTTATATATTCCTCTATTTTTTTAATAGCCTTTTATTTACAAGTTATATGTATGGGTAACTTTACAGCATTGACAATTGCCAAACCTCTTGTTACAATTTTTCCCCTACTTCCCTCCACCCTCTCCCCCAGATGGCAGGATGACCAGTAGATGTTAAATATATTAAAATATAAATTAGATATACAATAAGTATACATGATCAAACTGTTATTTTGCTGTACAAAAAGAATCAGACTCTGAAATATTGTACAATTAGCCTGTGAAGGAAATCAAAAATGCAGGTGGGCAAAAATATAGGGATTGGGAATTCAATGTAATGGTTCTTAGTCATCTCCCAGAATTCTTTCGCTGGGCATAGCTGATTCAGTTCATTATTGCTCCAATTGAACTGATTTGGTTCATCTCATTGCTGAGGATGGCCAGGTCCATCAGAATTGGTCATCATATAGTATTGTTGTTGAAGTATATAATGATGTCTTCCCTGCTCGTTTCACTCAGCATCAGTTTGTGTAAGTCTCTCCAGACCTTTCTAAAATCGTTCTGTTGGTCATTTCTTACAGAACAATAATATTCCATAATATTCACATACCACAGTTTATTTAGCCATTCTCCAATTGATGGGCATCCACTCAGTTTCCAGTTTCTGTCCACTACAAAGAGGGCTGCCACAAACATTCATGCACATACAGGTCCCTTTCCCTTCTTTAAGATCTCTTTGGGATATAAGCCCAGTAGTAACACTGCTGGATCAAAGGGTATGCACAGTTTGATAACTTTTTGGGCATAGCTCCAAATTGCCTTCCAGAATAGTTGGATATATTCACAGTTCCACCAACAATGTATTAGTGTCCCTGTTTTCCCACATCCCTTCCAACATTCCACATTATCTTTCCCTGTCATTCTAGCCAGTCTGACAGGTGTGTAGTGGTATCTCAGAGTTGTCTTAATTTGCATTTCGCTGATTAATAATGACTTACAGCATCTTTTCATATGGCTGAAAATAGTTTCAATTTCTTCATCTGAGAATTGTCTGTTCATATCCTTTGACCATTTATCAATTGGAGAATGGCTTCATTTCTTATAAATTAGACTCAATTCTCTATATATTTTGGAAATGAGGCCTTTATCAGAACCTTTGACTGTAAAAATATCTTCCCAGTTTATTGCTTTCCCTTCTAATCTTGCCTGCATTAGTTTTGTTTGTACAAAAACTTCTCAATTTGGTATGGCCAAAATTTTCTATTTTGTGATCAGTAATGATCTTTAGTTCTTCTTTGGTAATAAATTCCTTTCTCTTCCACAGGTCTGAAAGGTAAACTATCTTATGTTCCTCTAATTTATTTATAATCTCATTCTTTATGCCTAGGTCATGAACCCATTTTGACCTTATCTTGGTGTACGATGTTAAGTGTAGGTCGCTGCCTAGTTTCTGCCATACTAATTTCCAATTTTTCAAGCAATTTTTGTCAAACAGTAAGTTCTTATCCCAAAAGCTGGGGTCTTTGGGTTTGTCAAACACTAGGTTGCTATAGTTGTTGGCTGTTTTGTCCTATTCCATTGATCAACTAATCTATTCCTTAGCCAATACCAAATGGTTTTGGTAATTGCTGCTCTATAATATAATTTTAGATCTGGTACAGCTAAGCCACCTTTATTTGATTTTTTTTTTCCATTAATTCCCTTGAAATTCTTGAGCTTTTGTTTTTCCATATGAATTTTGTTGTTATTTTTTCTAAGTCATTAAAATAGTTTTTTAGGAGTCTGATTGGTATAGCACTAAACAAATAGATTGACAATACTACCTAAACTATCTTTATTATATTTACTCGCCCTATCCAAGAGCATTTAATATTTTCCCAGTTAGTTAGATCAGACTTAATTTGTGTGGAAAGTGTTTTGTAGTTTTGCTCATAAAGTTTCTAATTTTCCCTTGGCAGATAGATTCCTAAGTATTTTATACTATCAGTAGTTACTTTAAATGGAATTTCTCTTTGTAATTCTGACTGTTGGATTTTGTTAGTGATATATAAGAATGTTGATTGTTTATGTGGGTTTATTTTGTATCCTGCAACTTTGCTAAAGTTGTGGATTATTTCTAATAACTTTTAAGTAGAATCTCGGGGTTCTCCAAGTATACTATCATATCATCAGCAAAGAGTGATAATTTGGTTTCCTCATTGCCTACTCTAATTCCTTTAATCTCTTTCTCAACTCTTATTGCCAAAGCTAGCATTTCTAATACAATATTGAATAGTAACGGTGATAGTGGGCAGCCTTGTTTCACTCCTGATCTTATTGGGAATGGCTGCAGTTTTTCCCCATTACATATGATGCTTAATGATGCTTTTAAATAGATGCTGCTGATTATTTTAAGGAAAAGTCTATTTATTCCTATACTTTCAAGTTTTTTTTAATAGGAATGGATGTTGGATTTTATCAAATGCTTTTTCTGCATCTATTGAGATGACCATATGGTTTTTGTTAATTTGGTTATTAATATGGCCAATTATATTGATAGCTTTCCTAATATTGAACCAGCCCTGCATTCCTGGTATAAATCCTACTTGATCATAGTGTATTATCCTGGGGATGATTTTCTGTAGTCTTTTTGCTAATATCTTATTTAAGATTTTAGCATCAATATTCATTAGGGAGATTGGTCTATAATTTTCTTGCTCTGTTTTCAACCTACCTGGTTTAGGTATCAGTACCATGTCTGTGTCATAAAAGGAATTTGGTAGGACTCCTTAATTCCCTATTTTATCAAATAATTTATATAGCATTGGGGTCAATTGTTCTTTAAATGTTTGGTAGAATTCGCATGTAAATCCATCTGGTCCTGGGGATTTTTTCTTAGGGAGTTGATTAATAGCTTGTTCTATTTCTTTTTCTGAAATGGGACTATTCAAGCAATTTACTTCCTCCTCTGTTAATCTGGGAAGTTTATATTTTTGGAAGTAGTCATCCATTTCACTTAGGTTATCAAATTTATTGGCATAAAGTTGGGTAAAATAACTCATTATTTCTCTAATTTCCTCTTCATTGGTGGAAAGTTCTCCCTTTTTATTTTTAAGACTACTAATTTCATTTTCCTCCCTCTTTTTCTAATCAGATTTACCAAAGGCTTATTTATTTTATTGGCTTTTTCATAGAACCAACTCTTAGTTTTATTAATTAGTTCAATAGTTTTTTTACTTTCAATATTATTAATTTCTCCTTTTAATTTTAGAATTTCAAATTTAGTATTTGATTGGAGGGGTTTTAATTTGGTCTTTTTTTAGTTTTTTTTAGTTGCAAGCCCAATTCATTGATCTTCTCTTTCTCTGTTTTATTCAAGCAAGCCTCTAAGGATATAAAATTTCCTCTTATTACCACTTTGGCTGCATCCCACAAATTTTGGCATGGTGTCTCATCGTTGTCACTATCTTGAGTGAAATTATTAATTGTATCTATAATTTGCTGTTTCAACCAATCATTCTTTAAGATGAGATTGTTTAGTTTCCAATTACTTTTTTGTCTATTTACCCCTAACTTTTTGTTGAATGTAGTTTTTATTGCATCGTGATCTGAAAAGAAAGCATTTACTATTTTTCTGTCTTCTTGCATTTAATTTTGAGGTCTTTATGTCCTAATATATGGTCAGTTTTTGAATAGGTTCCATGAACTGCTGAGAAGAAAGTATATTCCTTTCTGTCTCCATTCAATTTTCTCCAAAGATCTAATATACCTAATTTTTCTAATATTCTATTTACCTCTTTAATTTCTTTCTTATTTGTTTTGTGGTTTGATTTGTCTAATTCTGAGGGTGCAAGGTTGAGATCTCCCATTATTACAGTGTCTATTTCTTCTTGCAACTCTCTTAACTTTTCCTTTAGGAAGTTGGATGCTATACCACTTGGTGCATATATGTTTAGTATTGATATTGCTTCATTGTCTGTGCTACCCTTTAGCAAGATGTAGTTTCCTTCCTTATCTCTTTTACTTAGAGCAATTTTTGCTTTTGCTTGATCTGAGATAAGGATGGCTACCCCTGCTTTTTTGACTTCACCTGAAGCATAATAGGTTTTGCTCCAGCCTTTTACCTTTACTCTGTATTTATCTCCCTGCTTTAAATGTGTTTCTTGTAAACAACATATTGTAGGGTTCTGACTTTTGATCCAGTCTGCTATCTGTCTCCTCTTTATGGGAGAGTTCATCCTATTTACATTTACGGTTAAAATGACTAATTCTGTATTTCCTGCCATCCTAATATCTCCAGATTATGTTTTATTTTTTTCTTGGCCCCCCAACCCTCTTTCCCCTTTTTAAACTTGTATCACAACACTCACCCTCTTTAGAATCCCTCCCTTCCCCCCTTTTGAATCTTTCCCCCTTTCTTGTACCCTTCCCTTATTACTCTTTTTCTTTTCCCTTTTTCTCTCCCCCTTTTTAATGAGGCGAGAGAGAATTTTCTCTAAAACAAATATGTCAATTATTTTCTCTTTGAGCCAACTCTGATGAGAGTAAGATTCACACAATGTTCCTCCCCTCCTCTAAATTCCCTCAGATATAATAAGTTTCCTTTGCCTCTTCGTGGGATGTGGTTTCCCTCTTTTTATCCCTCCTTCCCGCCTTTTCTGCCATCACCCCTTTTCCATATCTAATTCCCTTTTTTATGTTATATCAGTAAAATCAAATTATACATGTAGTCTTTTTGTATATCCACAACAGAAATAACAGAAATCAAATTATATACATGTGTGATTTTTATGTATATCCACAAAAGAAATAGAGTTTTCAAGAGTTCCTTTTACCTTTTCTGCATCTCTTGAGTCCTATGGTTGGAGATTAAATTTTTTGTTTAGTTCTGGTTTTTTCCTTAGAAGCAAATGGAATTCATTTGTTTCATTAAATGTCCATCTTCTTCCCTGGAAGAAATTGCCCAGCTTAGCTGAGTAGTTTATTCTTGGCTGCATTCCAAGTTCTTTTGCCTTTCAGAATATCAGATTCCAGGCCCTTCGATCCTTTAATGTGGAGGCAGCCAGATCTTGGATGATCCTTATTGTGGCACCTCGGTATTTAAATTGTTTTTTTCTGGCTGCTTGTAAAATTTTTTCCTTAATCTGATAGTTATGAAATTTGGCCATAATATTCCTTGAGGTTTTTATTTTAGGGTCTTTTTCAGAAGGGGTTCGATGAATTCTTTCAATACCTATTTTACCTTCTGATTCTATTACATTTGGGCAGTTCTCTTTGATGATTTCTTGTAAAATAGTATCTAGGCTCTTTTTTTCATCATAATTTTCGGAAAGTCCAATAATCCTCAGATTATCTCTCCTAGATCTATTTTCCAAATCTGTGTTTTTGCAAGTAGATAATTCATGGATTTTTCCAGTTTGTCATTTTTTTGGTTTTGCTTGACTGCTTCTTGCTGTCTCAATGAATCATTAGTTTCTATTTGTTTAGTTCTGATTTTTAATGAATTATTTTCTTCATTAGCTTTTTTTACTTCTTTCTATATATGTCCAATTGAGATTTTAAATGTTTTGCTCTATGGAATTTTTTTCCATTTCACTAATTTTTTTTTTTTTTTTTTAGTGAATTATTTTCTTTTTCCAATTCACAGATCCTACTTTCTTGTGAGTTCTTTGTCTTTTCCAATTTACAAATCTTACTTTCCAGAGATTTTTTTACTTTTTCCAATTCACAAATTTTGTTTCCCTGCACTTCCTAGGAATTTTTTATCTTTTCCAATTCATATTTCAGGAAGTTGTTGCTCTTTTGTAAAACTTCTCTTTCCTTTCCCCATTTTTTCTTCTAACTCTCTTTTGAGACCTTTAATGGTGTCTTCTATGACAGCATTATGTAAAAGGGGGCAGGTAACATTCCCCTTTGGGGTATTGTCTGGTGCCTGTTTGCTATTAGTCTCTTCAGGTTTGCAGACCTGCTCTTTTTCTGTATAGAAGCTGTCCATCGTTCTTTTCATTTTTTTATTCATTTTTTTAAAGCCTTTAGGTTATGCCTTCTTCGCAAGGGGGTTACCAGCTTCCTCTGCAAAGCAGGGAAACCAGCTTCCGGCTCCGAGGTATGGGAGTACTCTGGGTGAAAGTTTCCCCTTCCCCCAACTGGAGGTAATTTAGGCCTGACTGAGCTATTGAAGTGCCCAGTTGAGCTGTGTGGTTTAGCAACTGCCCTAAGGCTAGATCCCCTTGTGGGGCTGTGGGTATTAGCAGCTGACCAGCAGTTAGTCCGGCTCTACCAGAAGTCTCTGCCTGGAAGCAAATCGTTCTGCTAAAGCTCTGTTGCCCCAAGCCGAGCCCCCCACTATGCAGATTAGAGGCTAACCTGGATTGTGCCCTCCTTCTGTGCAGGTTTGCAACTGCCCCAAGGAAAAGCCCCGAACTGCGGGTTGGAGCTGGGAGCTTGTGCTGCGATCTGTGCTCTCACTTCTGGTTTGGGGCTCTGCTCAGAGCCTTAGTTCTCTCCTTGCTTGTGCTAATCTCCCCCCTCTCCCCCTTTCCCCCTCTCCCCCCGCACCAAGGACAAGCCTTTTCTGGCGAGACTCCAAATTTTCTTCAGCTGGTGAGTTGTTATACTTCTCATCTTTATGATAGTCAAGACTATTTTTGAGGCTCAACATAATATTGATAAAGAGTAAGAGAAGAGCTTAGAAAGTCGAGTGTGCCTTCTCCACCATCTTGGCTCCACCCCCGTATTCCTCTATTTTAATATGCCATTACCTAGCTCCAAATTTTGCTATCTCTTTAATTATAGGCAATCCTCTGGAAAAGTAAGCTTGGATTTCTCTAAGAGTGAACAACAAATACACCCTTTTCAATATATTTTTATCTAATTTTTCAAAACTGTCTTGATGAGAAAGATGATTATCTAGCAAATATGCAATTGGATTAAGGGAAGGTAGTGAACATAACTGGGCTTTTTTAACAGTGTGTATATTATGGTTTCCCAAAACAACCAAAGATTCAATACAAAGAAAATAAACATGCATATAGTAGGAAAATGCAGTCTTGTGGATAACCTTTTGATAACTGTTGGAATACACGCGAACTGTTGAACTACAGGGAAGCCACCTGACAATCGCTGCTGGAGATCCAACCCAAACCTGCAGAATGGATCTCCTCTTGTGAGAAGATGATACAAGGAGACCGAGAGCCAGTTGCTGTTTTCTGACCTCTCTGACTGAGAGGCCGTTGCATTATCTGACCTCTCTCCTCTTCCCTCTGCCTCCAATTTATCTCATTCCCAATGCACACAACTGTGTCAGCAAAGGCTGTCCTGCAACTCCTTCAGATGCTATGATCCTCAGCTGTAGAGGCTCTCAGAAAATTGACCTGTCCCTTAACAGATAACTATATAAATTCCACTAGGCATGATTTGATATTGGATTGGAACAAATTTTCATTGCTACTAATATAACATGTATCTTGTCTAACAGAATGCTTATTTCATTAATAAGATTGATGACAACATGGAAACTACATCTCAAAAAGTTAAGAGCCATTGTTTTGGTCACAATTCACATATAATGCACAAAGTACAGCAAAGAAACTCTATAATTACAAGGGCAAAAGAAATCAAAAGCTTTAAACAACTAAAATCTAGTTAACTGACAGAGCTTTTTATTAGTGGTCTTTAATCTCTTCCTTCTATTCCTAGCTAAAGTTTCAACTCTAAAAGAAGGCTTTCCCAATCCTCTTTAATCTCAGTGCCTTCACTCTGTAATTATCTTCAATTTATTTTGAAAATAATCTTTTTTTGTTCATAGTTGTTTACATATTGATTCCCCGATTAGACTGTAAGTCCCTTGAGAGCAGGGATTATTTTTTTTTCCTTTTTGACTTTGCTTTAAATCCTCGGGGCTTAGCAGAGTACCAGCCTCATAGGTGTTTAACAAAGATCTGTTAAAGGGCAGAATCAAGATGGCAGAATGCAAGGGAACATTTTTTTGCCTTAGCTCTTCCACAACTGCCTCCATAACAATTTAAAAAGCAAACCAGACTGAACTGTGATTGGGAAAGTGAAGGGAAAAAAGTATAGTGTGCAATTTTTCCAGCCCAGGACAGTTTAGGAAAAATCTGTAGACTCATGGGTGGGAGCTGGACAGAAGTGTAGTACAACAGCAGCCAAAGCATGGCAAACCAAAAGCCCCAGTGGGTTGTGGCAGCAATAGTGGCAGGGATTGACCCAGTACCTACGGATAATTAGGGGACTGAATGTCTGGGTGGAAAGAGATCTTCTAAGAAGTGTGAAAAGCTTGTCACTAATAAAAAGTCCAACATCAAAAAGTAGGTTGGGGAAAAAAAAGGAGCAAACAAAAGTGGAACCTGACCATAAAAACTTACCCAAAAGAACTTATGACACAGAAGTTAAGTCACAAACAAAAAAAGTCATTATCAGATGACAATATCTTAAAAACAGCTATAAACAAGACCTCAACTAAAAATTAGGATTAGACTTAAGTCCCAAAGAATTAGCTAAAAGAGATATATTTTTTTTAAAGGTTCTAAAAATCAAACAGGAGTGTTAGGGGAAAAGTTGATGCAAGAAAATAAAAGAGCTAAGTGAGAAAATTTTGAAGATAATGAATAGTTTTGTAAAAAGAGGTACAAAGAAATACTAAAGACAGTAATAATCAGAATTAATAATCAGAATCAGCCAAATAGTAAAAGACACATAAACACTAAATGAAAAAATTATTCCTTAAAAATAAGAATTAGCTAAGTGGAAACTAATAATTCTGTGAGACATCAAAAAGCAATAAAACTAAAAGTCAAAAGATTGAAAAAATAGAAGAAAATATGAAATTCATCATAGAAAAACAATTGATAGAAAAAACAAGTCAAAGAGAGATTTAAGAATCATTAGACTATCTGAGAGTAATGAAACAACAACAACAAAAAAAACATACAGAGATTATATTTCAAGAAATTAGAACGGGAAATTTCATACACACACACACACACACACACACACAACCAGAAGAAACTGAAATAATCCACTAGTTACCACCTAAAAGAAATCCCAAAATAAAAACTCCCAGCAATGATATATTTGAAACCTGAACTCTCAAGAGAAAATACTATTAGTAGGCCAAAAGAAATAATTCAAATACCATAAAAAGATGATCAGGATTATACAGTATTTAGCAGCTGATGTAACAAAAAAAAAAAAAAAAAAATGGAAGGCTTAGAATATAACATTTCAGAATGAAAAGAAGCTAGAATCATAATCAAGAGTAACCTCCTCTCCCCCAAAAAACGAAAATGAGTATAATTCTACAGGGGAAAATAGAGTTTTAATATAAAAGGGGTCTGTCAAGGATCCATAATGAAAAGACCCAAAATGAATAATTTAACAACCTAACATAAGAATCAAAAGAAGCATAAATGGATAAACATGAAGGAGAAATCATAAGGAGTTAAACTACTTACATTCCTATGATACATGTTTTAAACCATCAGAATTTTAACATCAATAACTTCATTAGAAGAGTCAATTTAGAGGGAATGAGTGGTGATCCTACTATTTTGGAATGATTCAAAAGGCAAATAGGAAGTTGAGAGAAAGAGGGATGCAATAGGAGAGGGTGGGAAAGAATGGGAGTGGGTAAGAAGGGAAGAAGAAAGAAAAAAATTATCTCATATAAATTAGACATACAAGAAGAATTTATACCCTAGAGGAGGGAATGGGGGCCGAAGTAACACTTGAAAGTCACATATATTTGGGTATAGGAATTCATCTTACCCAACAGGGAAGTAGGAGGGAAAAGGGAGAAAGACAGAGAGGGATGAAAAGAGAGGGTACATTAAGGGAGGCTATGGTCAGAAGCAAAACAGACTTGTGAGGAAAACATAGGGTAAAAAAGAGAATGATAAGAAGAAATGGATGGAAAGACATACAAATTAGTCATTATAATTGAGAATGTGAATGGGATAAAATCATTCATAAAATAGAAGAAGGTAATCCAAATACTATTGGATTGGAAAAAATAGTAATCATTATATTGGACAAAGCAAAAGCAAAACTAGATACATTAAAAGAAATAAACATGAAAATTACCATGTGCTAAAAATGTTATAGCAAATGAATTAACATTAGTACTGTACAAATACTGTACAATAATGCAACAAATGTTATATCATTTAAATTCTTAAAAGAATAGTTAAATGAGTTTCAGAAAGAAGTAATAAAACTATCATAGTAGGGGATCTCACTTCTCAGATGAAAGATAAATCTAACCATAAAATAAATAAGAAAGAAGACAGAGAATTCTAGAAAATAAGCATAATGATTTATTGTTTAATAAACTGAAAGAGCTCATCTATTTGACAAAAACTGCTGAGAAAACTGGAAAAAGTCCATCAGAAATAAGGGGTAGATAAACATTTCCTACTGTCAAGAGAAGCTCAAAATGGGTACATAAAGCAAATTAGAAGATCATGGAAGAAATGATCTGTCAGATCTATACATAATGAAGAGACAGAGAAGTTCAAGGAAAGTAAAATAAATGTTTTTATATAAACAAATCCAAGGCAGATAAAATTAGAAGAAAGTAGAAAACTGGGATGGAAGAGGCTTTTGCAGCAAGATATTCTGAAAAAGGACTCATTTCTAAATTATACAGAAAACTGAACCAAATTTATAAGATCCAAATCTTGACATATGAAAAAGAAATTTTCAGAAGTCAAAACTATAAATATTCATATTAAATGTTCTAAATAACTAATAATAAGAAAAATGTAAAAAATAAAGTCAGATTGGCTAAAATTTCAGAAAAGGAAAATGACAAATATTGGAGAGGATGTGGAAAAAGTGATATACTAATGCACCACTGGTGGAGTTGTTGACTAGTCCAACTATTCTGGAGAACAATTTGGAACTCTGCTCCAAAAAAATGTTATGAAACTGTGCAATTTCCTTATTATAGCCCAAAAGATCGAGGAAAAGAGAAAAGGGTTCATCTGTACAAAAATATTATAGGAGCTCTTTATGTAAATGAAATGAAAACTGAAGGGATCTTTATCAGTTGGGCAATGAATGAACAAATTATGATATATTAATTAATGGAACACTTGTGATAAAGGAGATGATTACAGAAAAATCTGGTAATACAAATGAACAGTTATATAGTTTTATATAAATATATATATAAACATATATATAAATATATATATATATAAATAACAGTTATATAAGCCTACATATGATATGTAGTCATATCAATATTATAAAGATAATCAATTATGAATCTGATCAACATTGCTCAACACAATTATCCACCACAATTCCAAAAGATTCCCAATGAATAATGTTTACTACCTTCAGATAGAGCTTCAGAGCACAAACTGAAATATATTTTTTTCTTTATTTCTCATAAAATAGTAAATGCTGAAATTTATTTTGCATGACTTCTTCTTTGTAATTTGTAATGGGTTTTATATTTTATATTTCTTGTCTTCTCAATGGATGGAAGAAGGTTGGGAGAACAAAGATAATTTGAAACTGAAAATATAATATAGGGAATTTTTATTTAAAACAAATGCAAAGAAGAAAAAAATGCACTGCCATGTATACAGCAGAACATGAGAGGATTCAAAATATGAAATAATACAATTCTATTTCAAGAAAGTATATAAAATAAATACACATACATACATATACATAACTCTTTATAGTCATCATATATACACAAACATGTTCATGTATATCTATGTAAAGTTATACTTTGCTTGTTTGTCTTCTGTTTCTCAGAAGGTGGCTAACATTCTTCTTAGGTTCAAGTCTTTTCATATTTTTCTAAATTCACTAACTCAACATTTCTTACACAGTAGCAATATAACAACTTTATATTATTTATTTTATTTTAAAATAGTCTGAAATGATATTAATATGACTGATATATAGAATAATTTCCCTACCTTTCTCTTTTGATTAAATCTATATTTTTAGAGATCAATAATTATTAGACTGAATTTTCCCTAATAAATTGTACTCCTGATCATTATTATTGTTTATATCTCATTTCCTATTCTTGGTGACTAATCTACTTTAATTCTATTCACTACCTTGCCTTGCTATTATTTAACCTTTCTCCCCCTTCCCCAAAGATTCTATTGTTCTCCCCACTCCCCAAGGATTCCACCTTTATCCTCTCCCCCTCCCCTTTCTTTCCCCTCTCTTTATCCTATACCCATTAATCTACATTCCCTTCTAAAAAACCCCAATCTATTCACTTCCCCTTTTCTTTATAAATTTAGAATATATGTGTGTGTATGTATGTATGTATGTACGTATGTATGTATGTTTCTCTCTTTAATTCACAATGTGAGTTGTATTCCAGAACTACCAGTTGTCCTACTTCATCTAATTCCTGTGTCATTTCTTCCTCTTGCACTTAATTTGTCTGATCTAATTACTTTTTTAAACTGTTTCCTACAGTTTTGCTTCTTAGAATCACATCATACTCAGTTATAACCCAATTTTTCTTCCCACCTACCACTTACTAAGGACATATGGTTTACATTTCCATGTATAAAACAACTTATCCTTTTACAATTTTTAAAATTTTTACAATTTATCCTTATTCAGTTCCTTGAAATTAGTCTTTAATGCTTATCTGATATTTCTTTCAGATCTTTATAGGTCTTTTTGCAACAAAATCTGGAAAAGTGGGCAATGCATTGAAATATCTTTTTTTTTCATTGAAGATTATGCTTAACTTTGTGGATATGATATTTTTGTCAGCAACCCTAGTTCTTTTATTCTTTGATACATAATATTTCAAGACCTACAATCTTTTAGTGTAGCTTCAGCTAAATCTTGTGTGATTCTAATTGTGGCTCCATTGTACTTGTATTTTTTTTTACACTTGCTTTTAATATTTTCTACTTGACATGGGAATTGTAGAATGTAGATATGCTATTCCTTTAGGATTTCTCATAGGATCTCTTTCAGGTGGTAATCACTGTTGGTTCCCCCCCCCCATTTCTATTTTCCCTTCTTGTTCTAACACTTTGGGGAAATAATTATTTCTATTATTATCATATCAAGATTCTTTTTTTAATTGTAGTTTTCAGGTAGTCTAATTATTCTTATATTTTCTCTTCTTGATCTATTCTCCAGATGTTACTTTTTTATGATATGTGTCACATTCTCTTCTAATTTTTTCATTCTTTATATATATTTTTTTAATTTCTTGATCTTATAACCTTTGCTAATTGTCCTTTCCCCAATTCTATTTTCAAGGAGTTAAAATATGAATTTTTTTTTTAAATTATCATTAAGAACATCTTTTTAAAAGAAATAAAGGTTAGCTGACTTGAATCAAGTTGGACATCCACTTATCAAATTGAAAGGCAGGAATAAGTTATTCAATCTTTTGAGGCAGCTAGATGGCACAGTGGATAGAGTATCAGACCTGAAGTCAGGAGAACTGAGTTCAAATCTGACTTCAGACACTTAACATTTCCTAGCTGTATCACCTTGAACAAGTCACTTAACCCCTTTTGCCTCAGCAAAAAAAATAAAAAATAAACTAAAAACAAACAAACAAAAACTCAATAAACTTTGGAAAAGAATGCTGTAGTTGTTCTACTAGGTCTGTATCCCAAAGAGATCTTTTAAAATGTGCAAAAATGTTTATAGCAGCCCTTTTTGTAGTGGCAAGAAACTAGAAATTGAGTGGATGCCCATCAGTTGGGAAATGGCTGTTATATTAATGTTATGGAATATTATTGTTCTATAAGAAACAATCAGCAGGATAATTTCTGAAATGCTCAGAGAGACTAACATGAACTGATGCCGAGTGAAGTGAGTAAAACCAAGAGAACACTGTACTCAGGAACAACAAGTTTATGTGATGATCAATTCTAATGGGCATGGTTCTTTTCAATAATGAGGTGATTCAGGCCAATTCCAAAAGACAAATGCTACCCTCAAAGAACTTACATTCTACTTTCATTTCTTTCTTAGTTTGTTTTTTTTCCCACTCCACCTTTTTTTCTTCTGGAATCACCAATGCAAACTAAATCTTCTGGTTTATTTATTCCTTCAAGTACCACTAAAGACATGAAGATTCTGAGAAGACATGTATTTTTTTTCCTCCTATTATAATAGAAACAACTTATCATTGTAGATAGTCCCTCTAATTGCTCAAATGTATTTGCATTTTTATAAATCTCATAATCCCCATTTGAGGACTCAAAAATATTCCATCTTTTATTTAACTTTATTGGTTCTTAGAAATTTTCAAAAACCTGAACCATTTCAACTCATCTCCCTTATAAAATTGTTCATTAAACTAATTTTGTTATGCAATAGTAGTAAGAAAAACCACATACAGTGGTCAGCTTTTCATATTTTTCTTTCCTGGCATCAGTTATTATTTTTAAGATCAAATTTTAAAGTATTTTTTTCTCCTTATATTTTCTGTCTCAGTGACAAAGAAACAGTATTTGGTATATACAAGTTATACTTCTATTTTTTATTCATATAGCTTTTTATTTACAAGATATATGCATAGGTAATTTTTCAGTATTGACAACTGGAAAACCTTTTGTTCCAATTTTTCCCCTCCTTCCCCCCACCCCCTCCCCCAGATGGCAGGTTGACCAATACATGTTAAATATTTTAAAGTATATGTTAAATACAATATATGTATATATGTCCATATAGTTATTTTGTTGTACAAAAAGAATAAGACTTTGAAATAGTGTACAATTAACCTGTGAAGGAAATAAAAAATGCAGGTGGACAAAAATAGAGGGATTGGGAATTCTATATAGTGGTTCATAGTCATCTCCCAGAGTTCTTTCACTGGTTCTCTTCATTACTGAACAGCTGTAACTGATGTGGTTCATCTCATTGTTAAAGAGGGCCATGTCCATCATAATTGATCATCATACAGTATTGTTGTTGAAGTATATAATGATCTCCTGGTCCAGCTCATTTCACTCAGCATCAGTTCATGTAAGTTTCTCTAGGCCTTTCTGAAATCATCTTGTTGTGGCCATTTCTTACAGAATAATAATATTCCATAACATTCATATACCACAATTTATTCAGCCATTCTCCAATTGATGGGCATCCACTCAGTTTCCAGTTTCTGGCCACTACAAAGAGGGCTGCCAAAAACATTCTTGCATATACAGGTCCCTTTACCTTCTTTAAGATCTCTTTTGGATATAAGCCCAGTAGTAACACTGCTGGATCAAAGGGTATACACAGTTGGATAACTTTTTGAGCATAGTTCCAAATCACTCTCCAGAATGGCTGGATGTATTCACAATTCCACCAACAATCTTTCAGTGTCCCAGTTTTCCCACATCCCCTCCAACATTCTGCATTATCTTTCTCTGTCATTCTAGCCAATCTGACAGGTGTGTAGTGGTATCTCAGAGTTGTCTTAATTTGCATTTTTCCAATTAATAATGACTTGGAGCATCTTTTCATATGGCTAGAAATAGTTTCAATTTCTTTGTCTGAGAATTGTCTGTTTGTATCCTTTGACCATTTATCAATTGGAGAATGGCTTGATTTCTTATAGAATCAATTCTCTATATATTTTGGAAATAAGGCCTTTATCAGAACCTTTGACTATAAAAATGTCTTCCCAGTTTATTGCTACAAGTTATACTTCTAGTAAAAGAGTAACTACTTTCAAGTTCCCATAGATATGCCAAAAATATTTTTTTTTCATATTGAATATTTCTGAATACTAGTTTCATGTTGTGAACATATTTTAGTGTGAAGGAGATTCTACCCTCAATCTATAAATGAAAATATCAGCTTAATTTTTTGTTAAGTCAAGGTCACAAACAAAGCCATTTAGGTCTGCTTGAATTAGAAACTGAATTATCAGAAAATGGAAATTACTGTCCACTAATCATTTTGAACTGGATATAAATCACAGAAATCTCAAACTAAATATTTCCAAATCAGAATGCATTATTTTTACCTTCATATACACTTTTATTCTGAAATTTATTATTCTGTTAAAGACACCACCATCTTTCCTATTACTCAGTTTTATAACTTTACTATTATCTTGGATTCTATACTTCTCTTATATCATATATTGAATTTTCCCTCATTAGCTAGTACTTTTTTTCTCTAACCAAAACCAAAGAAAAAGCACCTATGAACTTTTTTTTTAACTGTACAATTTAAATTTTATTAAGAAAAATTTTTTCATTTATCATTATTCTCAGAAAGTCCTCTGAGTGTGTGTATCTCATAGGGAATATGCTAAAACCAATATCTGTAATGCTTCCTTGAATAACCCTGTTAACATTAAAATGTACTTGTCATGCTTGTTGTCCAAATTAAAACTCTTAGTGCATTTTGAAGGAGGGAGTGGTCAATAACATGTCTGAAGATGAGCAGGGTGAAAGGAGAGAGAGAATAGAATAAATGGGGGAAAATAAGTTAGCAATAGTAATTGTAAGTTTTGAAGTTTCTCTGCTAAGTCCTTATTTCTCAAACATGGAGGACACTGAGTCAAATTTATAAAATACAAGAGCCATATCCCAAATTGATAAATGATTAAAAAATATGATGTATACCCAAAGATCTATAAATTCATGCATTCTCAGTAGTACAATGATCCATGACTACTCTGAAAAACTTATGATGAAAAATTCTATCCATACCCAGAGAACAAACTGATTGTGTCTGAATACAGACTAAATCATATTCTTTAAAAAACAAACAAACAAACAAAAAAAAAAAACAACTATTTTTCTTGAGGGTTTTTTTTAATTGGGCTGGGAGACCTAAGTTTTCTTTCACAACATTAACTTTTATGGAAATGTTTTTGCACAACTTCACATCCAGTTTCATAATGGGGTCTAGAGGTGAGGATAAAGAAGAGAATATGGAACTTGAAAGTTTAAAAAAAACAAAATTTTAAAAAATTGTTTTAAATGTAACTGGGAAAAATATCAAATAAATAGAGCTCTGCTCCCAAAAACACATAAATGCATAAGTAAATAAAAAATAAATTAAAACTCTTGGATACTTGTTTGATAGTGATGAGTTCCCGCAGTAGTTAATGTTAGCCTAAATCCTTAAATGATAGCCTTTTCAAACTTGAGTGCAACTAGACAAGTATTCTATGGTATATCTATTCCCAAGAAAGATTAGTCTACATAAAATACATAGAGTGCCATGTTTTGTGTGGTAATTTTTCAAAAAGAAACAAAATCCTGCTACAAAATAGGAAATAAGTATAAGGGAAATGGTAGCTCAACAAAGCTTTGTGTTTATTTTCTACATATTTTTACATCTATCTCCCCTTGATAGATCTCCCCAATAGAATGCATGCTCTCTGTGGGTAAGAATTGTTTCTATGTATCTATTGAATCTACCTTAGTGCCTGTTACATAGCAGGGACTTAGAAAATGCTTATTGATTGATTGATTGATTGTAGCTAGGTGGTATGATGTTATATATAAACCATTGGATTTAGCAGCTCAGGTTTGTGAACAAAGAAATGGAATGGTGGTAGTAATGATAAGGTTCAGCTCCCCTTGATTCCCAGTCAGGGAGCCAAAAATGATGAGATTTGGTTCCCCTTTATTCCTGGTCAGGGAGCCAAAAATGATGAGGTTCAGCTCCCCTCGATTCCCGATCAGGGAGCCAAAAATGATGAGGTTCGGTGTAGGGCAGGGAGTTGTGGGAACCCCCTTCTGGTCAGTGCAGGTCCTTCATAAATGAATTTATGAATCTAAAAAGTTAAACTGGCAAAAGAAGTTTATTATTAGAACTGAGAAGTCAGCTTCAGCAGGCTGACTTCCTTAATGGCAGGGTCCCAACAGAGAAGTAAAGATCTAGCAGAGAAATACCGACAGAGAGGTTAAGAGGGGTAGGGTCCCAGAGAGATAAAGAGGGAGTAATGCTGAAAAGAGAATGTCTTTTCAGCGGGCAGAGGGTTGCATCTATACCTAGGAGAGAGAGAGGTTCCTTGGCATGATTCCTGCTTTTGGTCTTCTGCAAGGAATTGAGCTGAAGGAGTTGGAATCAGAATAGAGAATCTTCGAATTGAATGAGTATCCCTGGATTAATCTCCAACTCAACAGAATTGGATAGAAATCTCATTCTCCACCTAAGTAAGAGTGGTCCAAGAGTGGTCCTGGACTCAACTAGTCCCACCCAGATAACAGAATGAAACCATCTTGATTCCCTGGGGTGGGTGTCTCAGGGGAGAGTTTCTCTGAGGGAGTTTTCCAAGCTTTCTCCCCAAAGTCAGAGAGAGAGAAAGTGTGTGTGTTTTGGGGCTCTCCTCGTCAGTAATATATTTAAGGATTGAAAGGAAATAAATTTTGATAGGACAGGAAAAAATAAAAATGACATTCTTTGTCAAGAAGCTTCAATCATTTCTTTAAAATGTTAGATTACAGCATATGAGGTACAGGGAAGGTAGAATCAAGGATAGAATGACTTCACAGTTACTGAAAAACATTATATTTCAAAGTAATCTCTCCCTTCTATGAGAGAATTATTTTTATTTCACCAAAGAAAATACAAAACAGCATTTCATTGGATGGATGGTTTAGGAAAAAACATTAAATAACAACGGTAAGATTTACTCTCTTACTCTGTCAGAAGCCCAAATCCTGTTCCTATAGAATAATGTGAAGTCAGAGTCTGTGGTGTTCTCTTCTTTAAAATATAATATATAATGGTTCTCTCTGTGAGCAGGTTTTTTGGGGAGGTTTCCTGGAGGCAGCCTTAGTTTCAATTGAAAGCAATAATCACCTCAAACACAGCCAGGTGATAAAAGTTCAAACGTTTATTTTCTTCTTCTTTGGGCCCAGGTAGCTTTCTTAGAGGCCTCAGCTTTCCTTGATTCTGAGAGCTCTCGTTGCTAGTCTTTTGCCTCTAGCTCAACTCCGAATGTCTCCAGCCAGCACCAAGGTGAAAGTTGGAATGAATCTGACTTACCTCCGAGAGAGGGCTTGTGGTTCTCAATCTCCCAGAGTGCCTCTGTGTCTGTCCCAGAGTGCTACTCTCCAAATCTTGGCAATGTTCTAAGCTAAGAGCTTCTTTATATATGATCGCCCAAAGGTTGACTCCTCCCCTCTGAGGGAGGATTTAAGGGAGGTGTCAATTCACAAAGTTACAAAGTTAACTTTGTGAATCTCCCATACTTATGAACTCCAATGAGTACTTAAATACTTTAGTGAGTTAGAGAATTTGCTAAGTACCATGCTAAATTAGGCAACTGACTTATCACTTTGTAAGGATTTGCTCTAAGATGTGAACCAATAAGCATTGTATCAATTCCATTGAGTTAACACTAGGATTCTAATAAGAGTCTATTGTTAATTCATCCATTCTATCTCCAATCTAGTTTGCATCTTCACAACAACCTTTGAGACAACCTTGATGGGACTATCTTATTACCATAAGTTAAGACAGTAATAATGTAAACTCTATCAATCAAAATTATATACAAAATAGAAGTTAGCTTTCCCTATCTTGATTAGTATATTTTTAGGCAAGTTTGTCAGCTTCATTCCATCTAGCTCTCTGACCCTCCCCCTCTTTTGAGTTCTAGCCTTTGCATCTGGGAAAGTCCAAGGCTATATTTCTCCTATAAAAGATTTGGTTATCATGAAGATCTCTGCTAAATTCTTTTCAGGACTAAGCCCACTATGAGGTTACTCTCTTTTTTTCTTCATAGCACCTTCTTTATAATGGCACCTTTCTCCTTACTCTGGCTAATTCTGATTAGTCTAAATATATGCTCTCCCAACTGAAAATTTCATATTTACCATTCCTGGTATCATTTAGGGGAAGAGGTTACATGTATTCCTTCATTTTGTCTGTAACCTCTTCCCCTAAATGAATTTACCTTTTGCTAAAGATAATGGACACTGTGAGTGTGTCATGTTCATTTTAAAGTAGGTATTGCCATCCTGACCCCATCAATAACTTTAAAACATAATGAGGGTAAGACAGAAAACAATTTCAATTCTCCAAATAATCTCAATATGGCCATTTATATGCTTAAAAAATTCAGAAGGGACAAATTTATGAATAATCTCTAAGACTAAGTAAAAAATTTAGCACCAAACAAAGATAAAATTATCCATAACTTAGAACCTCACAGAATCTCAAAATTAGAAGAGGCCTTGTTATGCCAAAGTTCCCTTTAAACGGGTGACCAGTTCCTCCAATTGTCCTATTTCTTAATTCTGCCTTAAGTTATGACTGTCCCCTCTTAATGGTTGAGATAAAGATTTTATAGACATTCCTTAATGTATCCTAGGTCTCTCCATTATGTCACTGTTCTTGATATTCTATAAAAGGCTTGCTTACTCGGGGCTAGACTCTTTGAGATGACAGTCTCATCTAGCCCTTGGATCAACATGGATGCGTTGGTCCCAGTATTTCTCTCCATTTAATAAATTATTGAATTGGTCTCTAATCTCTGTCTTGCTCAGTTTCTTCGGCATTACAGCCTTGGATCCCCTCTACACACAACTGACAAGTGGCCATTAAACTTTGTTTAAGGTCCTCAAATATCACAAATTTCCTAAAAAAAATCTCCATTTTACTTTTGGTTACCTCTAATTCTTTGGAAGTTTTTACTTACAGTAAACCTGAATTTAATTCTAAACAATTTCTATCCATATGTTCTCTGGGACCCATCATATTGAGTTTAATTCTTCTTCCATACACAGTCCTTGAAATACTTGAAAATAATTATAATTTTTCATTCTGTCTTCTCTTCATCAGGCCAAACATGCTCCATTCTTTCAACTGACTCCTATAGCAGGAACAGCAAGATCTTATACAAAAATGGTTATTGTCCTACAGATTCTTCCTAGCCAATCAACAGCCTATTATAAAATGTAAATATAAACAATTTACAATTATCAGGAACTAAATCAGGCATTCAGCAATATGTACTGATTTGCTAATGCTGTTCTCCCATGCTTGGAATAACCTTCTATCTGGTGTTTACTTACACAAATCCCATGCATCATTTAAGACTCAGTTCAAGTATTTATCAAGCTTAAGTTCTAAGAGTTTTAGTTTATGATAAGCTTAAGAGGAATCAATAGTATCCTATGGTAACTGAGAATGCTACTATTATTTTTGCATACATTAAGAGAAAAATAGCACTAGTCCCACTGTACTCTCTCATGATTAGATTCTAGACTACTACCTGTTCAATTCTAGTTCTGATTAATGGAGCATCAAATCTATGAATTAGAATAGTAATGTAATTTTTAATATATTTGCATTACACAGCCATAAGTACTAAACATTCCTTTAGCTATAAAAATTATTCTTCAGTTTTTAAGGAATATTTTGTAATTCAATCTAAATAATGAATTTGCTTTTATAGATTAAGCCTCAAATATTCTATTTTGTAGTTATTTTCCATAGGAATTCCCTTTCTATTATTATCTCTTGAGTTTTATTATACAGAAATGTTGATTTTTGTGGGTTTATTTTGTACCATACAATTCTACTGCTATATTGTCTAATCAGTTTCTTTACTGATTCTCTAAGATTTCATTTTATTCTTTTGCTTTTAAAAAATAATTTATTTGACTTTAGTATTTTCTTTGTCTAATAACAACTTCTTTAACTTGTTCTCTTCCTTAATTTTCTTCTTTATTTGGATTTTTTTAGATTTATGGACTATATACATGTCTGTTCTTTTTCAAATCTCTTCATGTGCTTCACATATTTAAACTTCTGAAGTACAAAATTCGAGTATACTATTCTAGTCAATTTCTGTTATTGGATTTTTAATTATTATTCACCTCCTCTCTATTGTTTTGGGTTTTTTTTTTTTTTTCCTGTTTTACTTCTCTTTTAGAAGTACCAATTCATAAGGGAAGTAATGAGGACAGAAGTATTGCCCTATGATAGAAATTCCCCTTCTCTGTGAACATGTTCCTTTTGATTTGCCATATGATTGCTTCTCTGGGTCCATGTTCTCCCTACCCTATTGGATGCCAGATGTCCCCCAAGACTTAAACTTCTCTTCTTCTGAGGGATGATGTTATCTATGGAAGCACAATACTCTCAAAGAGTCAAAGTGATCTCTGATAATCAGATCCACTGTAAGGTCCACAACTCCCATTATAGAATGTGCCTTTTCCTTCCAAGGAATATTCTTTAGAGCACTAACCTTCCTCATTGGTGGGCCCTCTTCCTTTCTTTCTCCCTTTTCAATCCCAACCTTGGCAACCTCTCTCATTTTCCCATAATTCCTCTTCTTGCACAGAAAATAAAGGAGTGGTTTTATTTTTTTTTTATTCATCCTCTATCTCCCCTATCCCATTTTATAATTTAACCCCATAAAATACTTTGATTCACCAGTAGGTTGTAAAATTTAATCCATGGTGGTTCAAGCCTTTGTTCATCTTTATTCACTTGTTTATTTTAAAATGAAATGTCCCAGTGGTCCTATTTTTTTTTTGTATTCTTTTAATCTAATGGCCTGTATATGTGTGTGTGTGTGTGTGTGTGTGTGTGTGTGTGTGTGTGTTTTCCTAGAGATTGGATATATTATTTCATTATTATTTTCTTGAAAGTTATTTTACTTTTCTTATATTTCCATTGTTTATAGTATTTTAAAGTCAAATAAATCTGCTCACAATATTGAGCAAGGAATGCTTTGAATATTTCTATTTTACTAAATATGTTTTTTTTAAGTGATAATTAAATTCAAGTTTATAGGTTATGTTATTCTGGATTATATCTTACACTTATTTTTTAAGTATTCTTACACTTATTTTTTAAGTATACTTTTATGGTTTCTACTGGGTAAAGGGTAGGTTGGAACACTATGATCTTTAAGTGGTCTCTATATATTCTGTCTTAAAGATCAATGTCTTTTTCTAGTAGAAAGATTATGTGATCTTTTAGCAATATTGCCTTTTGTTTCTCTATCTCTACCATTTTTTTCTACTTCATTGCATTTGTATTCCCAATCTGTTACTTTCTTTTGATTATCTAGAAAGGCTTACCTTCATGGAATCAAATTTTCTATTCTGCTAATTGTGCCATAAATTTTTCTGTGTTACTTTCTGCTTTTAATCTCAAGATTTTTATTTTTCTGAAAACCTTCTACTCCATACTTTTATAGAAACCTAGAGTTTCTGTCTTTGCTCAGGTGTTCGATTCAATTTTTTGTCTTGCAATATTCATTTAAAAGGATTTCTAATCTTTTGTATATTTTGGCATTCATTTTCCTTTCTAAATTTAGTGACCTCTTGATTTAAGATTTGTCAATAAAAATTTATGATTTCTCTGTTTTTCCTAAAGTGTTTATCCCCCCAAGTTATAAAATTCATTTTTCACTGGCCATGGTTCCTACTCAAAATAGCTTCAGGAATGGAGGAGGGGGAAAGAGAGAACTCTCCACAGCTGGATTTTATTCCCCTTTTCTTTGGCTTGGTGCACCTATACATACTAGTAGTTCCCTGTCCCCATTGCCTCTATTCTTTGACTTATGAATTAGTATCTGTTGCATTTTTGTGTAGTTATGAGAGAGCAAGATAGAAGTTCAGAGCAAAGCCCTTGTGTCATGTAACTTAAGGGCTACTCAAAACAGCCGAAACCTGATCTCTCTTATATATCCTTTTCTTCATAAGACTAGGCAAAGTTGACATATAATGTATTATTATTTCTAATTTGTAATAATTATTGTAACAGGGCAATTATCCAGAATATATATTGACAAGAGTAATAAAAAATTAGGTTGTGAAGGTGGGGAAGTACCAGATTATGATACTTTGAATGTCAAGCAAAGGAACTTTATTTAGTTATTCTTATAACTAGAAGGCAATAAAAATTTTTTAAAAAGAGAACTAATAATATAAAACATAATGATATAACATGGTGTATTATATAACATGATATATAATGAATAATATAATATTATTACATATAATATATTTAACATAATATATCATATTAGTGATGTGTTTCTAGTGGCAGTCAGAGAGTTGTGGAAATCCCCTTTTGATCCTACATGAAAGAATTCATAAACCCAAAGAATTTTAAGTGGCAAAAATAGAAGTTTATTATTGGATGAGAAGTCAGCTTTACTAGAAAAATTCATTTCTTCAGTGGCAAAGTCTTATTAGGGAAATAACAAAAGGTTTTTTGCTGAGAAGAGGGTCTCTCCAAAGCGGGCATAAGTCCTGGCAGGCTTTGGACATACTATAAAAAAATGAAGGGAGCAGAAACCTATGTTATGATTTGATCTTGGTGGGGGTGGGGTTGGAGGTAGGGGACAGTTTGAACTGATCAGACCAGGATCTCCAAATTGAAATTATTTTGAAGGCTTTTTCAGCCTGAATTTGAATGGAGATCTGGCTATCAATGGAGGTGATTTGCTTTAGAAATAGCCCAGTTGGGGAGATACGCTTCCCAGGAGTGCCTGAGATTCGAATCCCTCTTTACAGATCAAAGGGTATGCAATTTCAGAATGTTCATTTTACAGCTCAAAGGGGAACACAGTTTCACATTCCCATCTTTAGTATATAATTATGTAATATGACATATTACATATTATATAATGATATGTAATAATATAATAATGACTTTAAACAGGACTAATATGACTATACATAAAATATTTTGGGGGTAGCAATGTGGAAGATATTTTCAAAGATGCAAAGAAGGGCTCCTTTTTATTTCTATCTAAAGATATCTATCTAAAGACTATTTTTAGCCCCCTTCTTACTCTGCACTGCACCAATTTCACACTTATACTCCCCTGTCCATATATGGAAGGAAGGACAGAAGCATTTATTAACTACCTACCATTCCCAGACAAGGTGCTATGATTACCTAATCTGATCTTTACAATGCTAGAATGTAGGTGCTATTATTTCCCATTTCATAGTTGTGAAAATTGGTATGTTCAAAGTTATTTGTTATTGTTATTTAATAATTTTTAGTCAGCTCTGCCTCTTTGTGATCCATTTGATTTTTCTTGGCAGAGACACTAAAGTGGTTTGCTACTTCCTTCTCCAGATCACTTTTTATAGATGAAAAAACTGAGGTGAACTGTATAAAGTGACTTGCCCAGGGTCACACAACTAGTAAATGTCTGAATCTAGATTCAAACTTAGGAAGGTGACTTACTGAGGCCAGATTTGAATTCAGGAAAATGACTTTAAGACTTCAAGCCCTGAACTTTATACACTATACCACCTAGCTGTCCTAATAGACAGAAATTAAGTGACACATAGCAGGCTATGTATGTGGCTTTAAACTTGGTTTACTTAATTAGAAAATATTAAAACTTTTTTTTAGTTATAGAACATTTATTCTAGATTTTTTTAAGTAGGTCATTTATATTTTTTCTAAATGCTTACATTGAATCTTCTCCTACATACCAAGTCTTTGGATCATACTAAACGTACATACAGTCCTCTTTAATTCATTCAGAAAACATTAATAACTACTTTAAGTTCTATGCAATGTACAGTCTCAAAAAAATACATAGTCCCTACCTTTCCTCTTAATTAGAATATATAATTCTATATCTAATTTATAAAGAACATACTAAATAGGTAGCTACTTAACTCCCCTATTTAGCCAATCCTTGTGAAGAATTTACTTTTAAGGTTTACTTCTTTCTTTTGGCTTGCCTTCATTTATTGCTATCATATAGTTCTGGTTTTTTGTTTATTTAAAAACTTAACTGGAAATGCCAGGAGAACAAGCCAAAAATTTTTTTCTCTTCTTTCTTTTCTTTATTAGCAGTTCCTCCTACATATCTAATAAATGCTTAATGAATTGAATCTTTAACCAATGCTTCAAAATAATTAAGAGAAAATATGCTGGACTGGAAGAATTGCGCAAATATCTTTGACAATGGCTCTGGTCAAGTCACTGAACCAAAGTTCAGTTTGTTTAGTAATTTGTAAGATGAAAATAATAACTGCATCTACCTCACAGGGATACTGTTGAGATCTATCGAGTATTAAAACATATGTAAATGCCATTTATTGTTATCAGTGCTACCACAGCATTTCTTCGCTTTATAGAGTCAAAGATTTAGACTTACTTGGAAAAGAACTAGTCCAATCTTACAAGACTCACTTTTAATACTAGGCATTAAGACTTTTGACCCCACCCTGAATTAAGGTATACAGTTCAAGATCTTTCCAATTCCTTGAATGACTTACTTCTTCATCTCTGACCACATACATGTTTTTGTCATATTTATTTCTTCCTAAATTGCAATTTTAGTAGCTTCAAAAGCTTCTGCAACTTGCTACCATTCTCCAGATTTGGCTTTTTCCCCTCTCCAAATAATGGGTCCTCTTAACATCTAATCCAGAGGATTAGCATTGGTTCTCTGAATGTAAAAGCACCTAGGTTCATAGCCTACTTCTGTAACTTGATATCTGTGTATCCTTAGCCAAATTGTTTAAAGTCTCTAGGGTTCTGTTTCAGTATATCTGCAATGAGGTAATTGGACTAGATGACATCTGAAGTTTTTTTCCAGCTCTAGGGCCATGATTCTGTGATAAAAATCCTTGTGGGCAAGAAGTCCTTTATGATACCTATTATGCACATTTTTCAATTCAAATTCAATTCAAAAATTTTTAATTTTTCAATTCCACCAGTTTTTAAAGCTTGAACTACTGATAACAATCTTCAGTTGGATGTGTTTTACATTGGGCATCTTTTTGGCTTTTATTTTTCAAGATAAAATAATCCAATTCATTTTAATTTTCTTCTCAGGAATATTTTGTATTTCTCACATATGATATAAAACTATTTGAAATGATGAGCCATTCATTGTAGAATACAAGGATTTACAAATGACTCTGAATATAACTATTTTCAACTGCAGTATCTATTTCATATTTATCTAAGGAGAACTCTAAGGCTTATTTTTATAAAATAAATCAAAACATATTCAATAATGCCACTATAAATACTGAATGATGAGATAATGACATTCTGGATTTTATAATGCTAAGGATGTGCCAACCATTGTTGTTTACCATAGACCATTCATGGGAATACAAGTTACTGCAAAAAGTTCACCTTGGAGTTTGAAATACATGTGCCGTGCCTATCAAGAACATAGCCAATGTACTAAAGGGTTACTTGTCTTGTTTTTATTTTATTTGGGGGGGGGGTAGCCAAGGAGAGGGGAAGCTTCAGAAAACTCTAGGATAGTTTTGTTATCTATATTTCCCTAAAGAGAAAAGAATATTATGTCAACAATCTTGATAATAACAAATCATACACCTAATTGTCAGGGACTGTAACTAGAACAGGAAGAACTATGTTTACAGGTCACAAGTTCCAGAGAAAATAAAGTTCCAGATCAAGCTTCTTTGAGTTGGTGGGTGATACTGAGGACAGAACAAGTAGAATGTCTTATACTTTCTCTTTGAAACCCCAAGAGCAACATTGGGATTTGCAAAGGGAAAAGAAAGAGGAGTTATCACTGAGCTCCTTACCACTCACAGTTTGAAAGGAAAGAGGAGGCCCACAGGGGGATTACTCACCAAGCCTGGCAGGGGAGCCTCAGAATTTACACAGTCCAGGGGGTAGGACGAGGGCCCTTAAAGCCATAGTTCTCCTGTGTAGGCACAGAGACCCACACAGCAGGAATCCTTTCACACCAGCCACCCTTAGAGAAAGCTATTTATACTAAAGAAATTTATCCCACACTATTGCATGTTTCTTGTCCACAGTTCTCTTGGATCCCTTGTTTAAGGCCTTAGTCCTACATTGTATGCAGAGGAATGGACTAGACATCTGAAGCGGGTAAGGAAGGCTAATGATGGGTCTATTAGTTTCTTAGCTACTTTTTTATTGTATACCAACTCAATTTGCTAACTTTCCTGAGGAAAACTAATCTATAGTAGAATAGATTTTAATTGTTTCATTCCTTTTTTTTTTTTTAACTAGAAGAATCTATTAGAAGGAACTAAAGCTTTATTTATAATTGTTTCAGTTAAAAGTCACCTCAAAACCCTTTAAAACATAGATGCCAATATTATCCACATACTTCCTGGATGTGTCAAGGGTAATCTTCAAAGAAAGCCTTTATTACAGACTTTGCCATTATCAAAAGGTTAAGGTGTGGTGTTCTCTTCTTTAAAATATAATGGTTCTCTTTGGGAGCAGGTTTCTCGGGGAGGTTTTCTGGAGGCAGCCTTAGTTTCAGTTAAAAGTAATAATCATTTCAAATGCAACCAGCTGATAAAATCCAAACGTTTATTTCTCCAACAACTCTTGCAGCTTTGTCCTTTGCTTCTACATGTCTGCTTTCTTCAGCCTCCAGCCAGCACAAAGGTGGAAGATGGAATGAATCTGACTCCACTTCCGAGAATGGGCTTGTGGGCTTCCTCTCAAGAGTGCTCCTCTCTGACTCCTGGCAATATTCCAAACTGACTCTGACTGATTCACTGAAGCACTTTTTATGCTTGGTGTAAAAGATTCACTCCTCCTCTGAGAGTGGGATTATGGATTTCTGACTTGGGAATCACATACTGAATACTGACTTGTGAATCTCTCAAAAGTGTGAACTCCAATGAGTACTTAAATATATTAGTGAACTAGAGGATTTGCTAAATACCATGCTAAATTAGGCAACTGACTTATCACTTTGTAAGGATTTGCTCTAAGATGTGAATCAATAAGCATTGTATCAATTCCATTGAGTTAACACTAGGATTCTAACATCTCCCTTGAGTTATCTATCACCTTGTTTCAAATTCTGGCTTAAAACATTAAGGCTTGCCCTTTCAGTTTTGAAGACCAAGAATCAATCTACCCCTCACTTGTGTGAGTGTGTGTGTGTTTCAAAACTAATCATCTAATAATTCCAGAAACTTCTATTTCTTCAGTACATAATGAGGAAAAAATAACATTAATTCAAATCACTGATTCAGGTCGGGGAAAGGAAAAGCAGGAACAAAAGTCACAAATAAGTGTAAAAAACAGCAGCTTAAAATATTATAATTTGTTTTTATTAAAAAAATTATGAAATTATGAAGTCTCTTGATTTTAAAGAATATAAAATGCCATTCAATAATTCCAAAAATATTCTAAAACAAATTGACAGGAAGAGGAAAAGGAAAGAAAAAAGCAGAAAAAAATCTGCTAACAGGTTTGTTGAACATCATTTTAGGTGCTGTGGAATATTTAGAAAAGTATTAAGAAAACAGAACCACAAAGAAGGACATAAGAAAATAGGTGATGGGGAAGGGGAATGGGAGAAGAGAAACATACCAAAATAGAAGGTTAAGAGGGAAAAAGGATAATAATGGCTCCTATCTCTTTGGGCAAAGGAGGCAATGGTCCAGGCCCTAGGGGAAACAGGAATAAAACTGGGTAGGACTTGGGAACTCAAGCAAATAGGAACATTTTGACTAGTATCGTGGGTCAAAAAAAACAAAGTGGGTTTAGTTACAGGAGTACACAGGGGCTACCTCCAGGACTGCTAAAGCATGGAGGGAAAGACAGATGCCATAGGTTCAAATACCTATGTTGGTATCCTAGCTGGAAAAATCTAGCACCAAAACCTAAATTGGAAAAATCCAGAATCTGGATCAAAGAGAGATTTCAAGAAAAGTACTAGTAAATAAGAAGTGCTAAAAATAATCTCTGATTCCTAAGCAAAGATTGTTTGTTCTCTGTCCTATTTTATGTGAATTAGCAGGAATTAAATGGCCTCTGGTCTACCAGTTAGCACAATCAGAGAAACTAGACAGGGAGCAGCACAGTATTAGCTATTATCTTTAATCCTAATGACATCAGACTCTCTTATTCTGAGGCATGTTGTAGAATCAGAAATAGCCCAACCCTACTTTTCCCTATCTACTGTAATTATAGAGATGAGTGTGTTGATAGAAAGAAAAGCTGGAAAGCCAGGTAAGATCCCTTTGTGGAATTGCAGTAGAACTCTGAGCCCTGAAAGGACATGTTTTAAAGGTATACAGATAGATTCTATGGGCTTCCAAGACATTTCCACACTATGCCATAAACACTCTGTATATCAAGTGATACAGATTCTTCCAACTCCACTTCGGGTCCAATATCAGCCATACTATGATACTGCTGGTTCCACATTATCATCAAAGAAGGTATACTCTTGAAAACATGACAAACTCTTTTCTAACCCTTTGCAAAAAAAAAAAAAATTTTTTTTTTTTTTTTTTTTTTTTACTACATTCACTAAATAGTTCATTAGTTCTAGGTCTATAAGAAATGTTCATACACTTGCTTTAGCTTTCTATTTGGGATGTGAGTTCACATTTATGAACAACAAGGGATGACCTTTAGCAAATCTAGCTTGCACTTGCTACTGTCTCCAGTTTGGCAACATAACACAAAGGCAGTATGGCATGTATACACTTTCCAGGCTGAGCCTCTATTCAGAGGAGGTTGAAGCTTGCACGTAATGGGCCCCCTACAGACAAAGCCAGCAAGTTTCTTAATTAAGTCCAAATGAAAGACAGATCCTGCTTACATCTTCAGAGCACCTTCCTTTAGAACTTCAAATACAGACATAAACTAGCATCTAATAATTTTTTCCTATTTATTATAGAAAGCCAAGTTTCAGGACTAACTCTTCAGTCCCCTCTCACTTTCTCTGCAATTTTAGACATGCCACTGGTTTATAACAGGAAACAAAGGGACTTCTTGTGTGTCAGAGAAGCCTTCAGAGGGTCTGCATTTCATTCCACCCTTCCCCAAAGCATAGCACTGTGTAGAGAGCTCTTTAACTGGTTTAGTCTCATTAACATTTCCATGAGGGATCAACGAATATGTTAATACATGTGTGTATGTAAGTACACATACAAAAATCTAAGTACAAATTCTAGTACTGAAATAGAAACTTTATGTTTTTAATCTAGAAAAAATTTTTTCTAAGAATTACCAAAATAATAAATTAGGTAATTGTTTTTTCATGTGCTTGATTTTTTCATAAATAAAGTGCATTTCTACAAATTCTGTTACAATCTAATAAATATGTTTGCTAGCAAGTTTCTTTCTCAACAACCCTTCTTTAGACAAGCCTTTCTGTTTTCTGGGCTTTGCTGTGATAATGTTCTTTGCAAACAGAAACCAATTATTCTGCAGCAGAAAGTCACCAGGAGTATGAATTGCTTTAATTTTTCCCCCTTTTAGTAGCTACCCAGGGTGGGCTGAGAGGTGGCTGCAGTAATGAAGTTGGATGAATACTAAAGCAGTGCTGAGGCAGGGTGTCCTGCAGGGAAAATGGTGTTCAAAAATAAAAGTACTTTTTGTTGCAGGAAGCTAATCAATGAGTTAGACGTGTCCAAAAAAAAATGAGCTTTTCACTCTGTATTTGCATCACCAATGCCCTCCCTGAATGAGCCTTGTGCACCTGACTAGCTTGTAAAAATTTCACCTTACTGTTAAAGTGCTAAACACTCCCTATTTTCCTCTCCTATTTTCTCCCTCCCTCCCCCTTTGCTGTTTCTTTCTGCAATTCTTTGCTTTCTCATTAGAAATGCCCAGCAACGTCTGGCAGACAAAGACACTGCAAACAAAGTGTATAGAAGGAAAAAAAATTAAAAAAAAAAAAAGAAAAAAAGGGCAGAGGAATTCTTCATTCACTGATCTCTAGAATACATTAATATCCGAAACTGTTGGCACAGACTAAAATACTTGGGAGGCTAACAATGCAAGCAATGATTCTGAGTCTGGGATCTTCAAATAAACCCCACTGCTGTCATGGCCACCAGGAAAGAGAATAATGGTGATATTAGCTGACCTTCATTTTGTTGTTTCTTCAGACCTGACTGCTAGACCTCTGTTTGCCTGTTACTAGGATTTCTTGGCTGAAAAATGTAAGCATTTCCCAGGCAATACAAGAGCCAGTTTATTAGGTAAATAACCAGACCTAAAGCAGTTCTTTCTTTCTTTCTTTCTTACTTTTTTTTTTTAAATAAGAACTGGAAGGTTTGAAATAAGGGTAGAGGTGGGGTTCAGGGGGAAAGGTTGGGGAAACCAGATGGAAGGCATCATTTTTCCCTCTTTCTAAATACCAAAAACGATGCAGAGTTTAAGAATCAATGTTCTAGTTTTGGTCTATTTAATCAATATTGCCAGTTAAGAAAAGGATTAAAAAATTCAAAAACAATCTCATAAGAGAAACTTTTTAAAATCTAGATAATTCAGCAAATCAAAACATGCTAATATTTTATAATGCTACAAGTTAGCAATTTCTCCATTATTCATTTCCCATCACTTTAAAAAAACCGCTTCCTTTTCATTCAAAATGTTTCCTGCAAATTTACTAAACAATATGACTAAAAATTGGTAAATCAGGGGTGATAATCTCAGGATTAAATGATTTTAAATCCAAGTCACATCTCATATCCCTTTTGACAAGGGATACTTCTGTTTGGCAGGCTGAATGCAACTTTTGGTTTAATTTGGTTAAAATCCCATTTTTTGCAAGAAGCCTTTCCCAATCTCTCTTAATATGTGAGATTTTCCTCAGAGATTAGCCTCAATTTATCCTGTATAATATTTTGTTTTTACAAGGTTGTTTGCATGTTATCTCCCCCATTAGAATGTAAGCTCCTTGAGAGCAGAGATTGTTTTTTGCCTTTTGTAATCCCAAGGCTAAGTATAGAATATGGCACATAGTAGGCAATACACCCTTGTTGAAATGCTATGGTTAAAATTTGATTCATTAATATTGATTTTATCAGAGTTGTGAAAATGCATCATATTATTAAGTCTTTAATAATCTGAAAGAATCATAAAATAGAATTGTTATTCCATGAATAGAATTTTTCTATTAATTTCTCATAACTGACAGGATAAACTTTTCATTTTAGTCCCTATCCCAAAAATCTACTTTTAGACAGTAATCATGGTTCCAATAATCTCCATAAAATTCTATTTATCAAACTTATGGCATATTTATTCCTTTATGTTTTTAATTAAGAAAAAGAATGCTGACCTAGAAGTCAGAAAATATGGCTTTTGTTCCTTATCTCAGTCTCAGTTTGAATAACATCTGTCGTGTTTAAAGATAACTGTGATGATGAAACAGGAAAGTATACAATAATATCTTGTAAATAAAAGGACACATTGAAGAAAGTGCTTATTTTTATATTGTAATAATAATTGTCATAATTAGTATATTGTTAGAACTTTGAACTTTATCCTGAAGTTACTGGGAAACAATGGGAATATGACAAAATTAAAGTAGTTAAGATTAATTTGGCTATTGTTGTGAAAAGATCAAGGAGGAAGAAGATACAGAGGTCAGAGAGAATAGTTAGATTATTACTGTGGAAAAAAAAAGGGATGTGGCAAAGAGTCTAAAGTATTGGAGGCAATGAAAAGAAAAAGCAAATGCATATGGAAAAGATAGAAGCAACAAAAGGACATGGTAACTGATCAGATTTGGGAAATAAAAAAGAATGACATATAGATGATTCACAGGGTTTTTGCTTTTCATAAACACAATTTCTCAAACAGGTAGAATATAGAGTCAGGGTATCAGGAAAAGCATAGACTCTCAGAAGCTGTAAGGGATCTCAGAGGCGTCTAATCAATCTGTACTTCAACAAAAATTCCATTTAAAACGTATCCACAAGGGTCATCCAGCCTTTGCTTGAAGATATTTAGTGAGAAAAAACTCCATTATTTCCTAAGAAAGCCAACTATATTTTATTATTGTAATTCTTATGAAGTTTTTCTTTACCTTAAGTCTAAACTTTTCTCCCTACAACTTTCTTGCCATTGCACCTAGCTCCACCCTCTGGGGCTAAAAGGAATAGTATAATTTCCCTTCCCCTTGACCACCTTTTAAACACTTCAAGATTGCTAACATGTTTCCTTCCTTAGTCCTCTCTTTACATTGACCATGGAACAATATAAATGCAACACACTTCACCACAATACTTTGGAAGTGGTGTTGCCCAGAATTGAAGATAATATTCTGGAATGACAAGTACAGAATAAAGCAGGAACAATCATATAATTTGTTGAATGCTATGCCTCTCAATATAGTTAAAGATTCCATTAGTTTGTCTGGCTTACATAATCATATTGACTCACATGGTGGTTAAAGGGAGATAGTTTCAGTGTAAAGATAATGAGTTTGATTTTAGGACTATTTTATTTGAAGCAATGGTAAACTGACATGTAAGCCACAGCTTCTTAAACTTTTTTCACTTGCAACCCCCTAAGAAAATTTTACACAATCTTGAATATATAGATATATAAAATAGGTATAAATCAAACATTTACTGATAACATCATAATTTTATGACCTCCCCCATGAGGGTATGCAACCTCATATGGGGTCACAACCCACAGAAGAAGTTTTGATATAAGCATTTGGAAATAGAGAACTAGAGAATAAGAATTTGGGGTTGCATATAGGAGTTGTCTTACTAGAGGTAACAAATGAAGCTACCAGATTAAATGAGACCAGTAAAAGAGAAACAGAACAACAGAGGGCCCAAGACAATTTTTTACTCTATAAAACAAAAAAGTTTAGTACCATTTTAAGAAATAAATATTGGTATTAATTTTTTGACATGGATCCTTAGAAATTAAACTATAATAATGAATAATGAGGGCTGTTCTAGGCACTTCTTGGTGCCAAAGTAGGGAAGCCTTACTCAAAGTTTATCTATTATTTTGGATGCATTTTCTCACTCTCAATTCCTCTCACATAGTCCCAACATTATTTTTAGATGTGAAGGAGGTTTTGATTTTTAATTTCACAAATGGTTCTCGTGTGGCTTCATTTCTCCTTTTTGGTACCATAACTATAAATTCTGAGGCCCCTATTAAATCAGGTAGGACTAAAAATATACATGGCAAAATATATATGAATTCATACTTGTTACCATGTTCCCTTCCAATCTTTGTTCACAACTATTTATATTCCTAATTTCTCTGGCTACCTCACACTTATCTTTACTCCTCTCTTCCTCTCTCCACACCTACCTCTACAATTGTCCTACTTATCTCCTATGTTGGCTCCCCTTTTTCTTCTTGACACAGTCTTTTATCTGTCACTGGTCCTGAAGAATTTCTAAACATGGTAACTATGTTTCCAATTCCTTTAACCTGATTTGGATTCTTTGCTGAAAAGTATCAAACCAGATACTTCAAGAGATAATGAAAAGGGACTGTCATACTGTGGATCACAGATCAAGAAGAGTTGGAGATGGAACTATGCTCAAAAAGTTATCAAACTGTGTATACCCTTTGATCTAGCAGTGTTACTACTGGGCTTATATCCCAAAGAGATACTAAAGAAGGGAAAGGGACCTGTATGTGCACGAATGTTTGTGGCAGCCCTCTTTGTAGTGGCTAGAAACTGGAAACTGAATGGATGCCCATCAGTTGGAGAATGGCTGAATATGTGGTATATGAATATTATGGAATATTATTGTTCTGTAAGAAATGACCAACAGGATGATTTCAGAAAGGCCTGGAGAGACTTACACGAACTGATGCTGAGTGAAATGAGCAGGACCAGGAGATCATTATATACTTCAACAACAATACTATATGATGACCAGTTCTGATGGACCTGGCCCTCCTCAGCAAGGAGATCAACCAAATCATTTCCAATGGAGCAATAATGAACTGAACCAGCTACGCCCAGAGAAAGAACTCTGGGAGATGACTAAAAACCATTACATTGAACTCCCAATCCCTATATTTATGCCCACCTGCATTTTTGATTTCCTTCATAAGCTAATTGTACAATATTTCAGAGTCTGATTCTTTTTGTACAGCAAAATAACGGTTTGGTAATGTATATGACCTTATTGTGTATCTAATTTATATTTTAATATATTTAACATCTACTGGTCATCCTGCCATCTGGGGGAGGGGGGGGGGTAAGAGGTGAAAAACTGGAACAAGAGGTTTGGCAATTGTTAATGCTGTAAAGTTACCCATGCATATAACCTGTAAATAAAGGGCTATTAAATAAATAAATAAATCAGAGTTGGAGAGGACTGAATAAACAAACAACAACCATCTTCCTGGTATCTTGCTGGAGAAGTATGTCTGTGAAGGGAGTTTTCATCTAAGAGGCTTGTGCCTCTCATGTTGGTATAGTCATAGAATTAACAAATACAGATTATTTTGGCTGTAGGGGAATTCCCCTTTTTCTTACATTTCTTGCCAAAAGGCAAGTGGCTCTTGCTGGTCATGGCTAAGGATATGGATGAAAGAGGCAGATGCCTCAACAGCTTTCTGCATTCCCCACCTTTTGCCAAAACTTTACTTTGACATGCATCCTATTGCCCACATCCCTGCTGCTCTTCTGTGATCAGACATCTGCCTAAAAGATTACATGACTAATAGGCTTTAGGGTGACCACTGAAACCTGAGTCCTCTCTAAGACCCAAGTGATAAGAATGACCTCTTAGATCCTGGATAGAATCAAGGTAAGTGGAGCAGGAAGAACCCTGGGCCTGAGCTTGAGTTCCCGTTCTGGTATTTACTATTTCTGGGCAAGTCATGCTCTAGGTCTCAGTTTCCTCTTGTCAACTGGACTAGATGGTGTTTCAGGCCACTTTCAGCTCTGGACTTACGTGAATCTGACCATCTGGTACTCTGAGGATACAAGGACCTATTCAGATGCTATCAGAATTCCTTTCCATTCCTTCAGCAGCCCTCCTTCAAATTTTCTTTTGTAGGTCTTCAGATTCTTCTTCCCCCTAAAGCACTCTACCCCATCTTGTGTCTTTTTTCTCCTGAGGACTGGCAGATGGTACTCATTCAGTGGCCTTGAATTCACAGCTGGTATAGGTATAGACACACAGGTTGAGACACAGGTATAGACCCTTCCCTTCAAGATCCAACTGCAGAAACCCTAACATCTAGGAAACAGGACATTACTGGGAAATGAGATCACTAATGCCGAATTATCAGCATAAATGGTCTTTTCCTAAATTAGTACCTACCTTGAAAGACAGTATAATATTTAGAATAAAGAAGGATCAGAAAAATCAAGGGATACATCTTACCTTTGACATTTACCAGGACTTAGAACTAGAATATAGCAAGCACTTTGTGCTTCTTGCTACCAGCTCTGTGACCCTGGGCAAATCAGTTTGCTTCTCTGGGTTTGTTTCCCCATGCATAAAATGATGAACTAGACCGAATTAAAGATGTTTAAGGACTCTTAAAAATATGAAATCTATGATTCTATGATCCCTTTAATATGACTATAGACCATAATTCTATAGCTAGATAATGATAATATAAAACAACAGACAGATTTAGGCCGAGGTATGAGGAATCCAAATAGATGGATTTATTTTTGGGAAGGGCAAGCTTCATGGTTCAGATAATGTTGATAAGCAACTGCCTTGATCTGAATTCTCACTCTTCCACTTGTGTGATCTTGGACAAAACTGTTTTCCAGGTTTAAAATTATGATGTTAATGTCCCAGTTTTCAGACTACATGTTTTGCATGGCCTCAAAGTTTAAAATAGTTGGTTGTCTTTTTTTTTTTTTTTTTTTTTTTTACATTTTAAAATATATATTTGCTTTCTTTTTTAAAATTAAAAACTATTCTTATTTTGAAGGCATGAAAAACAAGTGAAGGGTCAGAGTTTACTCTGACTCTTGTTCTTGTAGGATCTAAATTCAAATTCCATCTGCCACATGAAGTCATGGTGATTCTGGACATGTTACTTAAGCTCTCTGTGGCCCAGTTTCCTCATTTACAAGATAAGAAAGTTGGTCTAGATGATATTTAAAATCTCTTATTATCTCTAAATCTGTGACCCTTTTAATTAGTTAATAAAGCTTCCCCCAGAGAGTCTTACATTTCAATAAGAGATTAAGAAGATTCTTTTAAAACAAGGAAATCAAATTCCTTCAAGAATGGGAGAAATTAATTTCTAACAGTGAAAATTTTCATTTACTTATGGGGACAAGTGGTAGAAAAGATTTGATAGACATGTTGCCCTGCTCAATTCCCTTAAAAACCATAAAACACCAGACTAGAAGATTTTCTAGTACCTTTTCAATTCTAGAATTTTCAGAAGTGGTTCAAGAGTTAAGTAATTTGGTCAATAACAATAGTTATTCACAGAACCAACACCATAACTAACACCATAACCTTTTACTACATTTCCCCTATTCAAACTATATGTAAAACTGCGCTCTGTCAAACATTTTATTTGGGTTAAGCCTTAAAAAAATTTTTTGTGCCATTTACTTTCACAAAGTCATTATTGTGATTCTCATTTCAGGAGAGTAATTTTTCCATACGTCAGGGTTATTTTTTCATCTTTTCATAAAAATTTAGTGTTTTAAAAAACATGAGTCTTACCTCATAAACATTAAAAATTTTACGTTTAGCAGTTATTAAAGCCCTATTTGCTAAGAAGCACATACAAAACTTGGGTGCATCTTGAACACAATCTAGGTATTCTGAAAGTAACAAGCAAACTTGCATCCCATCTGCTACTTCCCCTTTCATTCCCAAACTGAGCAAGGTTACCCAAGGCTAAGTTACATTATATAAAAACAAGTGATCCCAGAGATGGCAGGAAAAGGGATCTACATAATACTACTGTGGGGCTGAAATAATTATGGATCAGACGCCATAGACACCATTGAGATATGATGAGGAAGGAGGAAGAGATGAAGAGTTGGAAAGGTGGGTAAATTAGTGGGTTAGTAATCAAAGAAGTGCCTACAAGATTCAAAATTTATAATACCAGATTATTCTCAATCACATCCTGATACGAAGTGATACAAAATATTCTGTAGGGCAAAGATTAGGGAGAATTTTTTGCAATATTAGGGGTGGAGGGTGGAGAGGAAGAACTGTAATGAAAAGATTTTCTCTAGTTTGAAGACTTAGATGATTTTAGAAATAAGAGATTTAAGTAGCACTGGTCCCTTCTTAAAAATCAGTTGCTAAGAAGAATGTGATAATACAAGCAAGAGAGAAAGTAAAAGAATTGAACTAGGAAGCTCTTTCAATACATCCTGATTAGCATGCACACAGACAGCAAATGCTAATTAAACAATGAAGCCACCAGGCCTACAGGAAAAAGCTTAGTCTTTGTTACATTTTTTATTAACATTTGATGCATCATTCCTTAGTAAGAACAGTACCAGGACAGGGAGAAACAAGAGTTTTCTATTTGCCTAAAGTGAATTATTGCTTGTGTTCATGATTCATTATTTAAAGGGCTCATTTCAACATTGCACACTGAGAAAGCTCAAGACCAAAGAGCTCACTTTTATATACCACTTTGATTTACATATAACTTTTTATGGTGTAACTCAAAAATTGAGATGAGATGATAAAATATAGGAGAAACAGCAGGATATTTAAACTTAAGAGACTTCAATTTGAGCCCGAGGGCCTAACACACTACCAAGATATGTGACTGCCCAAAAACTGAATACCTCCAAATTTCAGTTGGCCCATTTGTAAAATGGAGATGATATCATAATACCTACTAGAAGGAAGGTAACTGGACCAGATGATTAATCAACAAGTGCTTATTAAGCACCTACTATGCTAAGCACTAGGGATATAGTACACAGAATTTTAAAAGCTACTTCTCACAATGAACTTATATTCTAATGGGGGAGGGAAGAGACTACAGGTGCATACATAAATATATGCAACAAAAATACAAGAGTGAATAAATACCTACATATGCGTGTGTGTGCGTGTGTGTGTGTGTGTGTGTGTGTGTGTGTGTACACACACAAAAAATGTATAGGAAATACAAAATAATTTGGGACAGAGGGAAACAAACAGCAGTTGAGTCTATCGGGAAGGATTTCAAACAAAAGATGATATATGAACTGCATTGTAAGGGATCAAAGAAATTTTATTAAGTGGAGGTAAATTCCAGGAAGAAGGATAGCATGTATAAAGTACCAAAGAAGGAGATGGAATATTGTATATGAACAACACAGAGAAAAGGCTCAGTTTGGCTGGACGCAGAGTGTGGAAGGAAAAGACAGGCTGGGACTAGATTGTATAGGGCTCTAAAAGCTAAATAGAGGAATTTATATTTATTCTAGAAGCAACAGGAAGTCACTAAAGTTCACAAGTCACACAGTCTAGTCTATGCTTAAGAAAAATCATTTGGTACTAGTGTATACAAATGAAGAGATTGGAAAAAAGATTAAGGAAGGATATCAATTTGGAAGCCATGGCAATGATCTAGATGAGATGTTGACAAAGGCCTAACCTAATATGAGTGGAGGAAAGGGGTTAGAGGTGAGAAATGTGATCAGGTAGAAAAAATTAATATTTGGCAAGTGATTGGATATGTGGCATGAGGAAGAGTGAGGAGTTCAGGATAATGCCAAGGTTATAAACCTGAGAAACTATCAGGATGATGGTGCTGTCTGAAAGAGGAAGCATTTGAGGGAAAAGATAATGAGTTTAAATATAATGGATGGTGTTATCAAGAAATGGCTATTGTGTAAAATCAAAAGTCATTAACATTTTAAAAAAAGAAAAATATAATTTGATAAAAGGAAAACCAAAAATTTAATTATTGCAGTGAATGTTAACATGATGACTTTGCTCATAAAATGGAAACAAGTTAAGCAATGAATTGGGAAATTCCTCTCAGCAATTTCCTGTGTAAAAGAAACATTGAAAACAGTCTCAGAAAGCTGCTGAGACACTAAGTAGTGAAGTAACATTCTCAGGTGCAACAGCCAGCATGTATAAGAGGCAGAAAAGTCTTCCTGATATTAAAGCTGATCCTTAATCCATGTTGCCTAATGCTGAAATAATACTAAGTGTGTACCCACATGTACATCCATACACAAAATAGCTAGCACTTAAATATTTGAATGTCAAGCAATATGAATTATACAAAAAGACTTAAGAATAAAACAATAAGTTTGGGTAAATAAGCAGAACAAAGAATAAGTCAGAGAAACAAATAACATTAAACCGAATGCTAAATAAAGAAAATAACATAAAGCTTGTAAGATAAAAACAAAGGAGCCTTTACAGGAAAATTTATAACTAACATATCAATATGAACAAATGAGAAAAAGATGAACTAAGTAGACAATTTTAAAAATCAAAGAGCAATATACTAGAGAATTCTTCCCCCAAAACACAAAAGTATACATTTTGAAAATGAAAAGAAAATCACAATATTTTAAACAAAATATCAAGATAATAAACAAAAGACACAGCTTTTTAAAAGTGTAATAGAACTGATGTAATTTTTTAAAGAAATAGAGGTAAACCAAATTACCAAGATCAAAAATGAAATAAAAAAATTTATAACAAGAGGAAGTTTACTCTTTCTAAGAAATATAATGCATAAAAAGATCAATCTGAGATTGACTATGAGAACACCTTTGATTTGTAGCTAAAATGTCAAAACAGGCAATAAATCATTGAATACTTGCTCATCTACATACAATGTATATCTAACTGGAAAGGCAGAAAAAATTCCATTAATAACTTATAAAATAAATTGTTAAGTATTGTAAATTAACTATTAATACTAATAGAAATGAAAGGGAAAACTCAAAGCATACTTTTATGCTGTTCATTTATACTGAGCTCTGAAATCCACAGTAAATTCACCTTCCTATTTATTTTTTTATTTAAAAGTACTAAAATCAAAATTAGATGTATTCTCTAAGATCACACCAACTTCTGGTTAAAAGGAGGTGGCCATAAGTAACCTAGGCGGCAAAAAGAAAGAAATCTTGAACTTTCCATCCCATTAAAAAAAAAATCCTACTTATCTGGCTCATTTTAAAAGATGGTCCAATCATTTTGGGAAACAGCTTGGAACTACAATCAAAAAGACTATAAATTTATGTATACCCTTTGACTCAGCAATATCACTATTAGGTCTGTATCTCAAGGAGATCAAAGAAAAATGAAAAGGACTTATATGTATAAAACTATTTATAGCAATTCTTTTTGTGGTAGCAAAAAAGAGATGCCCATCAATTAGGGAATAGATAAACAAGTTGTGATATATAATTTTAATGGAATATTATTGTACTAAGAAATGATGAGCAGGATACTCTCAGAAAAACCTGGAAAGACTTTTATGGACTGAAGCAAAGTGAAGTAACCTGAGACAGATCATTGTTACTATGTTACTATGTATGTAGTAAAAATGTTACTACATACATAGTAACAGTAATAATATATGAAAATCAGATCTAAATGCCAGCTATACAATGATCCAAGACAATTCCAAAGGACTCAAGATGAAAAATGCTATTCCCCCTCCAGAGAAAGAACTGATTAAATACGAATGCAAAGCAAAGCATACAGTTTTTCAATTTGTTTTTCACATTTTTTGTTCTGTTTTCTTTCACAACATTATTAGTATGAAATATGGTTTGCATAATTGCACATGTAGGATCTATATTAAACTATTTACCATTCTCAGGACGGGTAAGGAAAGGAACTCAAAATTTTAAAAAATGAGTGTTAAAAGTTATTTTTACATGCAATTGGGAAAAAAATTACTGAAATGTGGAAAAAAGGATATGAGGACAAAATAAATCAGTTCTATCTTCAAAGAGTTTACATTCTATCAATAGAAGTATTGTGTACAATATATAGGGATACAAAATACTTTTGAAGAGGAATACATTAGCAACTGGAAAAATCAGGAAACGGGCATTAAAAATAAGTTTGAATTGAGATTTGTAGGGAAGAAGGGTTCTAGGATAAAAAATGAAGGAAGAAAAAAGCAAAGTGGAAGAGCCAGAGTAGACACAAATATGGGAACATGCAATATCTCATCAAGTCATTTTGGCACGAATAAAGAACAGTAATTTGGAATGAGGTTGGCACCACGTTATAAAATGATATTATATTACATTATTATGTTATATTCCAGAAGTAATAAAGAGCTACTAAGTAGGGAAACTAGTCAAACCAGGTATGAAGTAATGAGGACTCAAACTAGAATAATGAGTAGAAAGACAGGAATGGAGGCTAGAGGCAAGGAAAGAAGCCTTTATTAAGTATCAACCATGTGCTATGAATATTCATGTATGGCTAATGATAATTCTCATCTTCTTTGTTTTTCAATTAATGAGGTACAAGATTTATTTGTTTCCACTTTGATATATTTCTTACCTTCAGATACCTCAAAACACTCACACTGTTTCAACCAATAAATCAATAATCATTTATTCAGTTTCTTCAAAATGCCAGGGGCAATATAGTGGATTTGCAAATGTTAAAAACAAACAAACAAAAAAAACTATTTCAATTCACAGAATTTGCAGTAAGCATTTACCAGATACTGTACAAGGAGATAAGGATAGAAAGGGAAAAAAAATCGTTCTTGCTCTTAAGAAACATATTTCATGGAGGAAAACAACATATGCAAAGATAGGTAGACACACACATATACATATACATGTGTATATATTAATTTGGAGGAAGGCTCTAGCAGTTTGGAATATCAGGAAGGTCCTCAGATAGTAAGTAGCATATGACCAACCTGTGAATGAAAATAGGAATTCTAAAAGATGAGAAAGGAAGATTGTTATGAATGAAATGCTAGTCTGTTTCCAAAAGTAAGTCGATAAGATCACCAAGAGGATATAGCAAGGAAAGAGAAGAGAGCATAAGCAGAACTCTGGAGTTCTAGATCAGTGAGATGAGGAAAATATTCAGAAATTTATGTAATATAAAATAATTTATAAATATAACTTGTGATATAAAAAATAAAGTATTTCATATCTAAGATGTTCTATATAGTTAATAAAATTTGATTATTAAAGCATAATTAAAAATAAAAACAATTGATTAAAAATAAAAATAAAAATATGAAAACAGGGACAATTTATGTACTCCACTAGAAACCTCAGAAAGTTCCCAGAGGATTGTGTGGATCCCCTTCTGCTAAACTTATGAAAGATCATAAATAAGGTGTAAAAGGGCTATGATCATCATTGGTGGGATCAAACACACTGATATGGTCATGTATCAATTTGATTAATTTCAGTAAATCTTTATTTGCTTCTCTGTATTCATCATAATCATCATCTCTTATAGTAGTATGCATATTTTCTTTAATCATCTGACAGTCAGCTCTGTTTACATAGTCTTCAGTTCTCTGATACTATAAAAAGTGCTCCTACAAAATATTTTGCTAATTGGGGCTTTCTTTACTTTTGCAAATGACCTCTTTGGGGACTATACCTACTATTGAAATCTATAAAGAAAATATATAAAAAGTATTTAGACCCAGAGTAACTCTGGAACTCCACAGTCTAGAAGACTAAGATAATACCATTAAAAGTGGAAATTAAGCTTACTCTTAAAGGAAAACATGGATTCTGGTAAAGAATAATAATAATAAAAGCAAACATTTAAATAACACTTAATGTATGGCAGGCACAGTACTCACAACAATTCTGAGAAGTGTTATTATCCCCATTTTGCAAGTGAGAAAACTGAGGTAAAAGACTTGAGGTAAAAGACTAGAGGTTAAAAGACTTGCACGAAGTTGCAAAGCTACTAAGTGTCTGAGACCAAATTTGAACTCAAGTCATCCTGACTCCAGGACCAGCATTCTAATTATTGTCCCATTTAGCTGCCTAGAGGATTCCAGGTATGATGCACAGACAAAGAAGTAGGAGATGGAACTTCTTATACATGTATTATCTTGCAAGTAAGTCAATTTGACTGAAACAAAGTACATAAGAAAAAAAAAACATGAATCTATCTAAAAACATAAGCTAAGATTCAAGTTATGAAAGGCCTGAAATGACAAAAAGGAGGAACTGGATACTAGGAGTTCATTGATACCATTAATATTCATTTGTGTAAATAACATTCTCTTTGGGGGAAATCTTTCCATTTAGTTTTTGACATTTGATCTTTAAAAAGAATTAAAAATCTTAATAGAGAAGTGGATATAAAAAATGTGAATAGTTTTCAAAAGAAGAAATACAAAGTATTTAAAAAACACTTGAAATATGTTCAAAATCAGGGAAAATAAAAAAATACTATGTAAAGAATCCTATAGTAGCACTTCACAATTTGGTATTATGAAGGGGAAATACCTAAATTGTTCATTCCCTTTGAACTAATGATTATACTGATTTTATAACTCAAGAAAATTGCATGTAAGAAAAAAAAAGCAATATTCTTCATAATATTATTAGTAACAGTAAAAATGTAAATAGTGACCAAACAGTGATGAAGAAATATATGAAGGAATATTATTATGACATAAGAAACAATAAAATATGATAATCATAAATGAAAAGTTTAAAACGCAAAAAACAATTTAGACTACTATCTTTGGACAATAAAGGTACTTGCTGATCAAGCATATGCTTGGCCTTTCTTATATACAGAAAACCACTAAAATTGTATGTAAACTATTGTACTTATATCATTTTGTTAAACTCTTTTAGAGATTGTACACCGTGAATGGGTGGTATTTGTATGATATGTTGAAATAAATTTTAATTAATAAAAATAAACATTTTAAAATACAAACTTCTATTAGTATATTTCCTGTCTTCAGTTCCCACCAGTCTACTAAAATTGCTATTTCCATGTCATTTTCTAATATCAAAAATAATAAACTCTTCCCAGTAATCAGTATCTTTCACTTATCTACATCTGATGTTCTTAACTTACCCTCTTTCAAAATGATATTTTTCTCCCATGGCTTCTGTGACTTTTTTCTTTTCTTGGTTCCCTCCCCCCACATACCTTTTTTTAAAAACTTAATCTTAGTCCTCTTCACCTTCTTTTTTCTCATCCCATTCCCTAAGTATTGTCATTTCCTAAGTGTCCATGACACTATTCCAAGCTTTATCTACTGGAAATATCACCTAATCTCATTACCTCCTGATAGTGTTGGGACACAATTTTATCTCTGTTATTCTGAATTCCAGTTTCACATTTCCATCTGTGTAATGGATAAATTAACCTGGATGTATCCCTTAAAATGACAATGTCCCAGACCAAATTTAAGTTCCTTTCAAAACCCAAGAAGATTATTAAAGAAGCATACAAATGTATCAAAGATCTTTCTTACCACAAGATGATGACTTTTTGTCTACGATTGTTACTTGTCTGGTTTGATTACGTAGTCTTTCGTCTGTGTTCTCTACCAGGTTAGCAAGATCATCAATTATCTCTAGAGGGGAAAAAACACAAAATGAGGCATTAATAATTCATAATTATTTGTTCTGTAGCACCATACTTCTTTGGCAATTCTTCCTAATAACAAAATCCTCTGAAAAGAAAAATAAAATTTCTGCTTTCTCTGACACAAAACAGATTTTTATAATATTCATGGCCATATATGAAACCCACTCAATGGAATTTTTTTCACTGAAAGATAAAAAGAAATTCATAATAACTGAAAAGATAACTGAAAATATTTTGAAACACATGAGAATCACAAAGGTACTTACTTGTTCTAGGATTTTCTCTGTTTAACTAAGTAGTACAGGTTTAAAATTGTTAACTGAAATTTCTACAAATGAAATGTAGAGATACATATACAATTTAACTATAAATAGAACATACAAAAAAGTAAGTACTTGCCAAGGAGTTCCATTAAAAAGAGTGATAAATTTGAGATTGCCAAGTTTCTCACATGATCTTCAAATTAAACAACAATGCAAAGATCAAAGAAAAAAATACAACAAATGTTTGCCAAGAAAAATAAGGAAAAAAAGTATTAATTGTCCAAGATGAGCTCAAAATGGTTATGAGACCTAGACAGAAAGAGGAAAATTTCAAGAAAATCAAAAGAACATGGAACAAATTACTTTATCAGATTTATGGAAAGGCAAATAATTTAGAAATAAATAAGAGACAGCAAATTTTTGTTACCTTAAATTAAAAGGGTTTTGTACAAATACAACAAATGCAATCAAAATCAAAAGAAAACAAAATTGGGTGGAAATTATTATAGACAGTTTGGATAAAAGTCTCATATTAAAATTATATAAAGAATTGTTGTCAAGTCAATAAGAATATAAAATCATTCCCTAATTGATAAATGGTCAAAGAATATGACCAGGGTGTTTTCCAATTAAGAAATAAAGCCAATTAATAGTCAAATGAAAAAAATGGTCTAGATTATTACTGATTGGAGGAATGCAAATTAAAACAGCCTTAACATATCATTTTGCATCCATAAAATTAGCTAAATGATTAAAGGGTAAAAGAACAAATGTTGGGCCATTATATTGCTAAGAAGAGCTAAGTTGATCATCACACAATTTTGCTTTTACTGTATACAATGTTATCCTAGTTCTGCTCAGTTCATTCAGCATCAGTTTATGCAAATCTTACCAGGTTTTTCTGAAATCAGTCTGTTCATCATTTCTTATAAAATATTAATATTCCATTACTTTCATATATCATAATTTATTCAACCATTTCCCAAGTGATGGACATCTATTCATTTTCCAATTCTTTGCCACCAACAATGCATTTTATGTCCCAGTTTTTCCATATTCCCTCCAAAATTTATCATTTTCTTTTTCTGTCAACTTAAACAATGTGTTGGTGTAAGGTATTACCTCAGAGTTGTTTTAATGTGCAATTCTTTAATCAGTATCTTCCTGTTCCTTCAACAATTTGGATGCTATATTTGGTATATATATGTTCAGTATTGATATTACTCAATTATCTATGGTTCCTGTTTATGGATTTTCCCTGTTTATCTTTTTAAATTAAACATATTTTGGTTTTTTATTTGAGATAATGATTACAAGATCTGCCCTTTTTCACTTTAGCTGAAGCCAATAAATTCTGCTTCAGTTCTTTACTTTTAGTTTGTTTCTGTTTCAAGTGTGCTACTTTTAAACAACATACTGTTGAATTCTACTTTCTAATCCATTATGCTCTTCACATCCATTTAATGGATGACTTCATTCCATTCACATTCACAGTTATGTGTATTTCCTTCCATATCTCCCCACCCCCTTTATCCTTTCTCTTTTTACACTGTTCCTTCTCAAAAGCCTGTTTTGCTTCTGATCATTGTCTCCCTTAATCTGTCCTCCTATTTAATACCTCTCCCATCTCCCACCCATTTTCCCTTTTACTTTCCTGTTGGGTAAGATAGATTTCTATACCCAACTGAGTATGAATTAGTTCTTTCTCTCTCTGAAACAATTCCAATGAGAGTGAGGTTCAGACATAGTCAATGATCCCAACCCCACATTTTCCACTTAAATGTAAAAGCTTTTCCTTGCACACTTCTTTTATGAAATACTATTCCTCATTTTGCCTCTTCCTTCCCCCTTCTCCCAGGGAATTCCCCCCTTTTCTCATACTTTAATGTAATTTGGCTGTATCATTTTCATTTTAAAATCACTATCAGGAGCTAATTAGTGGATTCTTTTGGTTTCTATTTTGTCCTCTGGTTCTAGGATATTAGAACAGTTTTTCTTATTTAAATTTTATTTTTTTATTATACTTTTTATTTATACGATATATGCATAGGTAATTTTTCAGCATTGACAACTGCAAAACCTTCTGTTCCAACTTTTATCCTCCTTGCCCCCCACGTCCCCCAAATTTCAGGTAGACCAATAAATGTTAAATATGTTAAAGTATATGTTAAATACAATATAGTTTTTTATTTTGCTGCACAAGAAGAATCAGACTTTGAAATAATGTAAAATTAACCTGAAAAGGAAATCAAAAATGCAAGCAGACAAAAACAGAGGGATAGGAAATGCTATGTAGTGGTTCACCCTCGTTTTGTTCAACCCAGAGTTCTTTAACCCCTGGGTATAGCTGGTTCTATTCATTATTAAACAAATGGAACTGATTTGGTTCATCTCATTGTTGAACAGAGCTATGTCCATCAGAATTGATCATCATACAGTATTATTGTTGAAGTTTATAATGATCTCCCGGGTCCTTTTCATTTCACTCAGCATTAGTTCATTAGTCTTTCCAGGCCTTTCTGAAATCATCCTGCTGGTCATTTCTTACAAAACAATAATATTCCATAACATTCATATATCACAATTTATTTAGCCATTCTCCAACTGATAGGCATCCACTGGATTTCCAGTTTATACCCATTACAAAGATGGCTGCCACAAACATATTTGTACATGGAGGTCCCTTTCCCTTCATTAAGATGTCTGTGGAATATAAGCCTAGTAGTAACTCTGCTGGATCAAAGGGTATGCAGTTTGACAACTTTTTGAGGATAGTTCTGAAGAGCATTCTCTCCAGAATGGCTGGATGTATTCACAATTCCACCAACAATGTATCAGTGTCCCACTTTTCCCACATCCCCTGCAGCGTTTCATATTATTTTTCCCTGTTTTCATTCTAGCCAATCTCACAGATATGTAGTGGTATCTCATAAGAGTTGTGTTAATTTGCATTTCTCTGACTTGGAGCATCTTTTCACTTGGCTAGAAATAGTTTCAATTTCTCCTGAGAATTGTCTGTTCATCCTTTAACCATTTATCAATTGGAGAATGGCTTTATTTCTTATAAATTAAAGTCAATTCTCTATATATTTTGGAAATGAAGCCTTTATCAGAATCTTTGACCTTAAAAAACATTTTTTTTTTTGGTCCTTAATAACTTCTTTTTTTTATTTTTTAATTTGTAATAGCTTTTTATTTACAAGTTATATGCATGGGTAATTTTACATCATTGACAAATGCCAACCTTTGGTTCCAATTTTTCCCCTCCTTTCCCCACTCCCTCCCCTAGATGGCAGGATGACCAATACATGTTAAATATAATAAAGTATAAATTAAATACAAAATAAGTATATGTGTCCAAACTGTTATTTTGCTGTACAAAAAGAATCAGACTCTGAAATATTATACAATTAGCCTGTGAAGGAAACCAAAAAATGCAGGTGGGCAAAAATATAGGGATTGGGAATTCAATGTAATGGTTCTTAAGTCATTTCCCAGAGTTCTTTCGCTAGTTGTAGCTGGTTCAGTTCATTACTGACTGCTCCATTAGAACTGATTTGGTTCATCTCACTGCTGAAGATGGCCAGGTCCATCAGAATTGATCATCATACAGTATTGTTGTTGAAGTATATAATGATCTCCTAGTCCTGCTCATTTCACTCACCATCAGTTCGTGTAAGTCTCTCCAGGCCTTTCTGAAATCATCCTGTTGGTCATTTCTTACAGAACAATAATATTCCATAATATTCATATCCCACAGTTTATTTAGCCATTCTCCAATTGATGGTCATCTACTCAGTTTCCAGTTTCTGGCCAATACAAAGAGGGCTGCCACAGACATTCTTGCACAACAGGTCCCTTTCCTTTCTTTAAATCTCTTTGAGATATAAGCCCAGTAGAAACACTGCTGGATCAAAGGGTATGCACAGTTTGATAACTTTTTAAGCATAGTTCCAAATTGATCTCCAGAATGGCTGGATGTATTCACAATTCCACCAACAATGCATCAGTGTCCCTCTTTCCCGCATCCCTTCCAACATTCCGCATTATCTTTCCCTGTCATTCTAGCCAGTCTGACAGGTGTGTAGTGGTATCTCAGAGTTGTCTTAATTTGCATTTCTCTGATTAATAATGGCTTGGAGCATCTTTTCATATGGCTAGAAATAATTTCAATTTCTTCATCTGAGAATTGTCTGTTCATATCCTTTGACCATTGAACAACTGGAGAATGGCTTGATTTCTTATAAATCACAGTCAATTGTCTATATATTTTGGAAATGAGGCCTTTATCAGAACGTTTGACTGTAAAAATGTTTTCCCAGTTTATTGCTTCCCTTCTAATCTTGTCTACATTGATTTTGTTTGTACAAAAACTTTTCAATTTGATGTAATCACTTTCTATTTTGTGATCAATAATGATCTCTAGTTCTTCCTTGGTCACGATTCCTTCCTCCTCCACAAGTCTGAGAGGTAAACTATCCTATGTTCTTTTAATGTATTCATAATCTTCTTCTTTATCTAGGGATCATGCATCCATTTTAACCTTATCTTGGTGTACAGTGTTAATTATGGGTCAATGCCTGGTTTTTCCCATACTAATTTCCAATTTTCCCAGAAGTTTTTGTCTTATCCCAAAGGCTGGGGTATTTGGGTTTGTCAAACACTAGATTATTAAGTTATTGACTATTTTGTCCTGTGAACCTAACCTATTCCATTGATCAACTGGTCTATTTCTTACCCAATACCAAATGATTTTGGTGACCCCTGCTTTATAATATAGTTTTAGATCTGGTACAGCTAGGCCACCTTCATTTTATTATTTTTTTCCATCAGTTCCCTTGAAAGTCTTGACCTTTTGTCCTTCCAGCTGAATTTTGTTGTTACTTTTTCTAGGTCATTAAAATACTTTTTTGGGAGTCTGATTGATATAGCACTAAATAAATAGATTAGTTTAGGTAGTATTTTCATCTTTATTATATTTGCTCGACCTATCCAAGAGCACTTAATATTTTTTCCCATTGATTAGATATGACTTTATTTTGTGTGGAAAGTGTTTTGTAGTTTTGCTCATAGAGTTTCGGACTTTCCCTTGGCAGACAAATTCCCAAATATTTTATACTATCGGCACTTACTTTAAATGGAATTTCTTTTTGTAACTCTGAACTGTTGAATTTTGTTACTAATATATAAGAATGCTGATGATTTATATGGGTTTATTTTGTATCCAGCAACTTTGCTAAAGGTGTGGATTGTTTCTAATAGCTTTTTAGTAGAATCTCTGGAGTTCTCCAAGTATACCATAATATCATCTGCAAAGAGTGATAATTTGGGTTCCTCATTACCTACTCTAATTCTTTTAATCTCCTTCTCAACTCTTATTGCTGAAGCTAGCATTTCTACTATAATATTGAGGAGTAATGGTGATAGTAGGCAACCTTGTTTCACTTCTGATCTTATTAGGAATGGTTACAGTTTATCCCCATTACATATGATGCTTACTGATGGTTTTAAATAGATGCTACTGATTATTTTAAGTCGATTTATTTCTATATTCTCAAGTGTTTTTAATAGGAATAGATGTTGGATTTTATCATATACTTTTTCTGCATCTATTGAGATGATCATATGTTTTTGTTAATTTGGTTATTAATATATAGTCAATTATGCTGCTAGTTTTCCTAATATTGAACCAGCCCTGCATTCCTGGTATAAATCCTACTTGGTCATGGTGTATTATACTGGGGATGACTTTCTATAATCTTTTTGCTAATATTTTATTTAAGGTTTTAGCATCAATATTCATTAGGGAGACTGATCTATAATTTTCTTTCTCTGTTTTCAACCTACTTGGTTTAGGTATCAGTACCATGTCTGTGTCATAAAAGGAATTTGGTAGGACTTTTTCATTCCCTATTTTTTTTCAACTAGTTTATATAGCATTGGGGCTAGTTGTTCTTTAAATGTTTGGTAGAATTCACATCTAAATCCATCTGGTCTTGTGGATTTTTTCTTAGGGAGTTGATTAATAGCTTGTTCTATTTCTTTTTCTGAAATGGGAGTATTTAAGCAATTTACTTCCTCCTCTATTAATCTGGGAAGCCTATATTTTTGGAGGTAGTCATCCATTTCACTTAGGTATCAAATTTATTAGCATGAAATTGGGCAAAATTCTTAATTATTGCTCTAATTTCCTCTTCATTGGTAGAAAGTTCTCCCCCCCCCCTTTTTTTTTTTTTTTTGCCATGGAAATTCCTTTTTCTTAAATAACGTTTTATTGCCAGAACTCATGCCAGGGTAATTTTTTACAACATTATCCCTTACACTCACTTCTGTTCCAATTTTTCCCCTTCCTCTCTCCACCTCCTCCCCCAGATGGCAAGCACTCCTATACTTACATATACATAAATATGTTACACCATATCCTAGATACAATATATGTGTGTAGAACCGAACAGTTCACTTCTTGTACAGGGAGAATTGGATTCAGAAGGTAAAAATAACCCAGGAAGAAAAACAAAATGCAAACAGTTTACATTCATTTTCCAATGTTCCTTCTTTGGGTGTAGCTGCTTTTGTCCATCATTGATCAATTGAAACTGAGTTAGATCTCTTTCTCAAAGAAATCCACTTCCATCAGAATACATCCTCATACAGTATTGTTGTTGAAGTATATAATGATCTCAGGGTTCTGCTCATTTCACTTGGCATCAGTTCATGTAAGTCTCTCCAAGCCTCTCTGTATTCATCCTGCTGGTCATTTCTTACAGAACAATAATATTCCATAACATTCATATACCACAATTTACCTAACCATTCTCCAATTGATGGGCATTCATTCATTTTCCACTTTCTAGCCACTACAAACAGGGCTGTCACAAACATTTTGGCACATACAGGTCCCTTTCCCTTCTTCGGTATCTCTTTGGGGTATAAGCCCAGTAGTAGCACTGCTGGATCAAAAGGTATGCACAGTTTGATAACTTTTGGGTATAATTCCAGATTGCTCTCCAGAATAGTTGGATTCGTTCACAATTCCACCAACAATGCATCAGTGTTCCAGTTTTCCCGCATCCCCTCCAACATTCATGATCATTTTATCCTGTCATCTTAGCCAATCTGACAAGTGTGTAGTGGTATCTCAGAGTTGTTTTAATTTGCATTTCTCTGATCAATATGATTTGGAACACTCTTTCATATGAGTGGAAATAGTTTCAATTTCATCATCTGAAAATTGTCTGTTCATATCTTTTGACCACTTATTAATTGGAGAATGGCTTGATTTCTTATAAATTAGAGTCAGTTCTCTATATATTTTGGAAATGAGGCCTTTATCAGAACCTTTAATTGTGAAGATGTTTTCCCAGTTTGTTGCTTCCCTTAGTTTTGTTTGTACAAAAGGCTTTTTAATTTGATGTAATCAAAACGTTCTATTTTGTGATCAATAATGGTCTCTAGTTCATGTTTGGTCACAAATTTATTCCTCCTCCACAAGTTGAAAGATAAACTATCCCATGTTCATCTAACTTATTTATAATCTCATTCTTTATGCCTAAATCATGGACCCATTTTGATCTTATCTTGGTATACGGTGTTAAATGTGGGTCCATGCCTAATTTCTGCCAAAGCAATTTCCAGTTATCCCAGCAGTTTTTGTCAAATAATAAATTCTTATCCCAAAAGTTAGGATCTTTGGGTTTGTCAAACACTAGAATGCTATAGTTGACTATTTTGTCTTGTGAACCTAACCTATTCCACTGATCAACTAATCTATTTCTTAGCCAATACCAAATGGTTTTGGTGACTGCTGCTTTATAATATAGTTTTAGATCAGGTACAGCTAAGCCACCTTCATTTAATTTTTTTTTTCATTAATTCCCTTGAGATTCTCGACCTTTTCTTCTTCCATATGAATTTTGTTTTTATTTTTTCTAGATCATTAAAATATTTTCTTGGGAGTCTGATTGATATAGCACTAAATAAATAGATTAGGGACAAAAAGATTGTCATTCGCTCGGCCTATACAAGAGCATTTAATATTTTTCCAATTATTTAAGTCTGACTTTATTTGTGTGGAAAGTTTTTTCTAATTTTGCTCATGTAATTCCTGACTTTCCTTTGGTAGATAGATTCCCAAATATTTTATGCTGTTGACAGTTATTTTGAATGGAATTTCTCTTTGTATCTCTTGTTGTTGGATTTTGTGGGTGATGTATAAAAATGCTGAGGATTTATGGGGATTTATTTTGTATCCTGCAACTTTGCTAAAGTTATGAATTATTTTGAATAGCTTTTTTAGTAGAATCTCTGGAATTCTCTAAGTATACCATCATATCATCTGCAAAGAGTGATAGTTTGTTTATTTTACTGCCTACTCTAATTCCGTTAATCTCTTTCTTGACTCTTATTGCCAAAGCTAGCATTTCTAGTACAATATTGAATATAATGGTGATAGTAGGCAACCTTGCTTCACTCCAGATCTCAGTGGGAAAGGTTCCAGTTTTTCCCCATTGTATATGATGCTTACTGACGGTTTTAAATATTTGCTCCTGACTATTTTCAGGAAAATTCCATTTATTCCTATACTCTTCTCAAGTGTTTTTATTAGGAATGGATGTTGGATTTTATCATATGCTTTTTCTGCATCTATTGAGATGATCATATGGTTTTTGTTAGTTTGGTTATTGATATACTCAATTATGCTAATAGTTTTCCTAATATTGAACCAGCTCTACATTCCTAGTATAAATCCTACTTGGTCATAGTGTATTATCCTGGGAATGATTTTCTGTAATCTTTTTGCTAATATTTTATTTAAGATTTTAGCATCAATATTCATTAGGAAGACCGGTCTATAATTTTCTTTCTCGGTTTTCAATCTACCTGGTTTAGGTATCAGCACAATATCTGTGTCGTAAAAGGAGTTTGGTAGCACTCCTTCAATACCCATTTTTTCAAATAGTTTATATAGCATTGGAGTTAACTGTTCTTTAAATGTTTGGTAGAATTCACATCTAGTCCTGGGGATTTTTTCTTAGGGAGTTGGTTAATAGCTTGTCCTATTTCCTTTTCTAAAATGGGACTATTTAGGATATTTACTTCTTACTCTGTTAATCTGAGCAAGCTATATTTTTGAAGCTATTCTTCCATTTCATTTAAGTTGTCAAATTTATTGGCATAAAGTTGGGCAAAGCAACTCCTAATTATTGCTCTAATTTCCTCTTCATTAGTGGCGAGTTCTCCCTTTTCATTTTTAAGACTAACAATTTGATTTTCCTCTTTCCTTTATTTAATCAGATTTACTAAGGGTTTTGTCTATTTTGTTGGTTTTTTTCATAGAACCAACTCTGAGTTTTATTAATTAATTCAATAGATTTTTACTTTCAATTTTATTGATCTCTCCTTTTATTTTTAGAATTTCAAGTTTAGTGTTTGATTGAGGGTTTTTAATTTGTTCCTTTTCTATCATTTTTAGTTGCAAGCCCAATTCATTGACCTTCTCTTTCTCTATTTTATGCAAGTAGGCCTCTAGAGATATGAAATTTCCCCTTATCACCACTTTGGTTGCATCCCACACATTTTGGTATGAAGTCTCATTATTGTCATTTTCTTGGGTGAAGTTATTAATTATGTCTACGATTTGCTGTTTCACCCAATCATTCTTAATATGAGATTATTTAGTTTCCAATTATTTTTTTGGTCTATTTTCCCCTGGTTTTTTGTTGAATCTAATTTTCATTGCATCGTGGTCTGAAAAGGATGCATTTCTGCCTTACTGCATTTGCATTTTAGGTTTTTATGTCCTAATATATGGTTAATTTTTGTATAGGTTCCATGAACTGCTGCTGAGAATAAAGTGTATTCCTTTCTGTCTCCATTTAGTTTTCTCCAGAGATCTATCATATCTAACTTTTACAGTACACCTCTTTGACTTCTTTCTTATTTATTTTGTGGTTTATCTAATTCTGAGAATGCAAGGTTGAGATCTCTCACTATTATAGTTTTGCTGTCTATTTCTTCTTGTAGCTCTCTTAATTTCTCTTTTAAGAATTTACATGCTACACCACTTGGTGCATATATGTTTAATATTGATATTGCTTCATTATCTATGTTACCCTTTAGCAAGATATAGTGCCCTTCTGTATCTCTTTTAATTAGATCAATTTTTGCTTTTGCTTGATCTGAGATCAGGATGGCTTGGCTACCCCTGCTTTTTTTACTTCACCGGAAGCATAGTAGATTATGCTCCAACCTTTTACCTTTACTCTGTATGTATCTCCCTGCTTCAGGTGTGTTTCCTGTAAACAACATGTTGTAGAATTCTGGCTTTTAATCCATTCTGCTAACTGAGTTTTTCCTGTTCACATTTATGGTTAAAATTACCAATTCTGTGTTACTTGCCATCTTGTTAACCCCTATTTATGCTTTTCTCCCTTCCTTCTTCATTACTCTCCTCCCCAGAATTAAACTTGTGAGCACCACTTGCTTCTCATAGCCCTCTTTTTTTAGTATCCCTCTCCCCTTCTCACTTTTCAATGAGGTGGGAGAAGTTTCACCATAAATTGAATATGTTTGAAATTTTTCTCTTAAAGCCAATTCTGATGACAGTAAGATTCATCCCCCTCCATTCTTTCTCTCAGATATAATAGGTTTCTTTTGCCTCTTTGTGAAATGTACTACCCCCACTTTACCCTTTTTCTGGTATAATGATGTCCTTTCCACCTCTAGTTTCTAAAACAAGGCATACATGCATTCTTTATACAGCTTTATAGCAGAAATATAGTTCCCAAGATTTCTTTTTACCTTTTTAGGTTTCTCTTGAGTATTACATTTGTAGATCAAACTTTTTGTTAAGTTCTGGCTTTTTCATCAAAAATAGGTGAAATTCCCTTATTTCGTTGAATGTCCATCTTCTTCCCTGGAAAAAGATACTCATTCTGGCTGGGTAAGTTATTTTTGGTTGCATACCAAATCCCTTAGCCTTTTGGAACATTATATTCCAGGCCCTTTGATCTCTTAATGTGGACGCTGCTAGATCCTAGGTAATCCTTATTGTGGCTGCTCTATATTTGAATTGGGTTTTTCTAGCCACTTGCAGTATTTTTCCCTTTGTCTGAGGGTTCTGGCATTTGGCCACTATATCTCTTGGTGTTTTGATTTTAGGATCCCTTTCGTGGGTGATTGATGAATTCTTTCAATGTCTATTTTACCCTCTGTTTCTATGACTTCTGGGCAGTTCTCTTTGATAATTTCCTGGAAAATAGTGTCCAGGCTCTTTTTTCCATCATATTTTTCTGAGAGTCCAATAATTCTCAGATTGTCTCTCCTAGATCTATTTTCCAAGTCTGTTGTTTTCCCTAGAAGACTTTTCCATTGTTTCATTTTTTTGGTTTTGCTTGACCGATTCTTGTTGTGTCCTCGAGTTATTCAATTCCATTTGTTCGATTCTGATTTTCAATGAAGTATTTTCTTCAAGACTTACACGAACTGATGCTGAGTGAAATGAGCAGGACCAGGAGATCATTATATACTTCAACAACAATACTATATGATGACCAGTTCTGATGGACCAGGCCATCCTCAGCAACGAGATCAACCAAATCATTTCCAATGGAGCAGTAATGAACTGAACCAGCTATGCCCAGCGAAAGAACTGGGGAGATGACTAAAAACCATTACATTGAATTCCCAATCCCTATATTTTTGCCCACCTGCATTTTGGATTTCCTTCACAAGCTAATTGTACAATATTTCAGAGTCTGATTCTTTTTGTACATCAAAATAAAGTTTTGGTCATGTATACTTATTGTGTATCTAATCTATATTTTAATATATTTAACATCTACTGGTCATCCTGCCATCTAGGGGAGGGGGTGGGGGGGTAAGAGGTGAAAACTTGGAACAAGAGGTTTGGCAATTATTAATGCTGTAAAGTTACCCATGCATATATCCTGTAAATAAAAGGCTATTAAAAAAAAAAAAAAGTATTTTCTTCACTCACTTTTTTTATATCTTTTTCTAATTGTCCAATTGAGTTTTTAAGTGAGGTGTTTTATTCTATGGAAATTTTTCCATTTCGCCAATTTTATTTTTTAGAGAGCTATTTTCTGTTTCCAGTTCACTAATTCTATTTTTCAATGATTTGATTTCTTTATCCACTCTGCCTTTAAATGATGACTTCTCCAGACTCTCTTGCCATGCTTCCCTTTCCTTTTCCCATTTTTCTTCTAACTCTCTTGTGAGAACTTTTTAATTTCTTCTATGAGATTCATTTGTGCTGAGGAACAGATGATCTCCTCCTTTGGGGATTCACCTGGAGACAGTCTGTTTTTAGTCTCCTCAGGGTTTAGTGTCTGCTCTCTATCACTATAGAAGCTGTCAAGAATTAAGATCCATTTCAAATTTTTGCTCATTTTGTCAGAGAAGAATCAAAGACAAGCTAGCAAAGAAAAAAAGAAAAAGACAAAAAAAGAATCTGCTTTCTTTTTATGGGCTGGGTGGTCTTACTGAGCTTCCTCTACAGACCGCAGGGTAACACCACCCATTGATTGGGGGCTTTTAACTTGCCCTTTTTCTAGCTTTTCAAGTTGCAAGCCCAATTCACTGATCTTATCTTTCTCGATTTTATTCAAGTAAGCCTCTAAAGATATAAAATTTCCCCTTATTGCCACTTTGGCTGCATCACACAAATTTTGATATGTTGTCTCATTGTTGTTATTCCCTTGGATGAAATTATTAATTGTGTGTCTATGATTTCCTGTTTCACCCATTCATTCTTTCGAATGAGATTATTTAGTTTCCAATTACTTTTTGATCTATTTACCCCTAACATTTTGTTGAATGTAGTTTTTATTGCATTGTGATCTGAAAAGGATGCATTTACTATTTCTGCCTTTCTGCATTTAATTTTGAGATCTTTATGTAGGATAGTTTTTCTTAATTATTTCTTGAAATATGATATTTAGGGTCTTTTAAAAAAAATGATAGCTTTCAAGTATTTCAATATCTCTTAATTTATCCTCCTGGATCTATTTTCCAGCTCAATAGATTTGGATTGTTTTATACAATTAGATAATTTAGTTATAATAATAGTTATAAATTAATAAAGGTAGTTTCCTCTATATTTTCATTCTTTTGAGTTGTTTAATTGTTTCTTGGTGACTCAATTTCTACTTGTCCAATCCTAATTTTTATGAAATTGTTTTCTTCAATGAGTTTTTGTACTCCTTTTTTCATTTGGTCAGTTCTGTTTTTTAAGATATTATTTTTCTTCAGTATTTTTGTGCCTCTCTTAACAAACTGTTAACTTTCCTTTAGAAAGTTTTCTTGTATCACTCTCATTTCTTTTCCCATTTTTTTTTTTACTTTGCTTATTTGATTTTTAAAATTCTTTTCATGTGCTTCTAGGAATTGTTGTTGAATTAGCTTTTTTGAAAAACCAAATTTTCCCCCAGATTTTTTTGTCTTGATCTTTCTTGTCCTCAAAGCAATTTTTATAGTCATATTCTTTGCTATTGTTTGCTCATTTTTCCCTTGTAATTTTTATGTTAAAATTGGACAAGGGGAGGGGGGGAGTATTGGGGAATTACCCTATGCTTTTTTAATGCTATTGTTTTCAGAGCTAGATCATATTGATGAGGTTTAGGTTTGGGGGTTCCCTTCTGTCAGGGAACCGAATGGAGGTTTAGATTTAGGGAACCAAAATGAGATTAGGGTTCCTAGTGGTCAGGGAGTTAAATGATAAGGTCTAGTGCCAGGTTCGGGATTCGGGACACCAAATTTTCCCCTACTTGGGATTCAGTGCAAGGATAGGAAGTTTTGGGGAACCTCCTTCTGGAGATAGAGATTCTCTGTAAAGTAATTTACAAACCTGAAAAGGCTAGACTGATAAAAGAGGTTTATTACAGGCACTGGGAAGTAAGGTTTCTAGTAGAGAAATCCTGACAGAAAGGCATAGAGAAATCCTGACAGAGAGGTACAAAGTCTCATTAGGGAAATAGGTGAGGATAAAGAGAGGATAACACTGGAAGAGAATATTATTCCAGTGAGCAGAGGTTTCCTTGGCATAGCATGGCATAGCCTAGCATGGCACAGCATGGCATGGCATGTCAGGACCTTTGCAAAGAAATGAATTTTTAATTGCTGTGTTTATAAGGAAATCTTTGGCTATACTCCAAGCCTGCTCCATTGGGGCTGGGCTAGTGGGTGGAGTTCCAAGTTGGCTCTTTTTATCTACAAGCTGGGTTTCAGCTTGGGCTGGAATTTAAAAAGAATTGAATGAGTCTCTTTAATTCAATAGGTTTGGAATTCTTTAGCTCAAGTCTGAACCAACCCCACCTAGATAAACCACTTTATCTAATTCCCTGGGGTGGTCTCTCACTGAGGCAGAGTTGAAGATTTTCTCCTTCAAGGAGCTTCACCGTGTTTCCAGGTCCCTTCTTAAACATGAGTAAGTTTTCGTGTTTCTGTTCTCTTGGCCTTTGCTCTGTTACCCAGGAAAGGATCCTGTTCCCCTTCCACAACAAACTCTGGTGCTTCTTTCTGCTTTGGAACTGAAGCCCAGGCCCCTGCTCCCTTATGAGTAACTACAAGCACTCTTCTCTATTCTGGAACTGTGACCAGTGCAGCTTCAAATAACAGAGTTCTTATAGTTCCTGAAACAATGACCAGAACCCCAGATATCCTGCAGTTACAGGTGTTAAAATTCCTCATGGCTCTGGAATTAGTATCTAGAACACTGCTCCCCTGAAGCAGTAGAACCTCTTCACTCTAGAACTATGGCCCACAACTGCGCCTAGTGCCAGCAAAGAATCTCCTACAATCTCTTTCTGACCTCCTTACTGTCTTGGGGCTGAGAGTTCTCAAAGCTGTTACTGCCATTGTTACAATTGCTTTCGCCATTATTATAGCTGCCTTCACCAGTGTTACAGCTGCCTCCAAAGCCTACTGATAACTATGCACACTGGGCTGTTTCCAGGCCAGCTCCCACTTCAGTGCTACAGACCAAACCTGTCAACCTCCTAGGTTTTCTTGGGCTGAAAAAATATCTCACTGTGACTGTATGCCAACTCAGCCACTCCAAAATTTGATTTGAGGTGTTATTTTTAAATTGTTTAGAGGGGAATTAGAAGAGTTCAGCCTGTTTGTTCAACCATGTTAGTTTTGCCTCCAGGAGTTTACAATTTATATGAAGAAGACAATCAAAAGGAAGTTAAAAAGGGAAGGGAGTTAAATAAAGGGGCTGAATGAAACTGAGGGCATAGCAGGAAAGTTCCAAAATAACACAAACAAGTAAAAAAAAAATGATGTTCTGAACTGGAAATCCTCCTTAAATGGAGAGTCTGGAGTTCATGGCCCAATCCAGCAAATGAGAAGGGAAGGAAGTGAGGAGTGAGAGCACCAAGACTTATGGGATCTTGACAGATGATATAGCCTTTAAAAGGGACACTGTACTTTGTTAAAACTTCTGATCCCACATAGCAGCAGCTACAAAGAAGCTAACAATTTGTTTTGATTTATTTGACTAAAAGAAAAGCAAGCTTTAAATTATCCAAGAATCCATTAATATTTTTAAAACTGTGCATTGAAAATTTAATTTTCTTCTTAAAACAGTCCTTATCGAATACATCCAGCCATTCTGGAAAGCAATTTGGAACTACGCTCAAAAAGCATATCCTTTGATCCCAGCAGTGTTACTCTGGGCTTATATCCCAAAGAGATCATAAAGAAGGGAAAGGGACCTGTATGTGCATGAATGTTTGTGGCAGCCCTCTTTGTACTGGCCAGAAACTGGAAACTGAGTGGAGGCCCAGCAATTGGAGAATGGTTGAATAAATTGTGGTATATGAATGTTATGGAATATTATTGTTCTGTAAGAAATGACCAGCAGGATGATTTCAGAAAAGCTTGGAGAGACTTATATGAACTGATGCTGAATGAAACAAGCAGGGCCAAGAGATCATTATATACTTCAACAACAATACTATATGATGACCAATTCTGATGGACTTGGCCATCCTCAGCAAGGAGATCAACCAAATCATTTTCAATGGAGCAGTAATGAACTGAACCAGCTACGCCCAGTGAAAGAACTCTGGGAGATGACTAAGAACCATTACATTGAATTCCCAATCCCCATATTTTTGCCCCCCTGCATTTTTGATTTCCTTTACAGGCTAATTGTACAATATTTCAGAGTCTGATTCTCTTTGTACAGCAAAATAACTGTGTGGTCATGTATACTTATTGTGTATCTAATTTATATTTTAATATATTTAACATCTACTGGTCATCTTGCCATCTGGGGGAGGGGGTGGGGGGAAAGAGGGGAAAAATTGGAACAAGAAGTTTGGCAATTGTCAATGTTGTAAAGTTACCCATACATATAACCTGTAAATAAAAGGCTATTAAATAAAAAATAAATAAATAAAAATTAAAAAAAAAAAAAAGAAAAGAAAAGAAATGACCAGCAGGATGATTTCAGAAAGGCCTGGAGAGACTTACATGAACTGATGCTGAGTGAAATGAGCAGGACCAGGAGATCATTATATACTTCAACAACAATACTATATGATGATCAATTCTGATGGATATGGCCCTCTTCAAAAATGAGATGAACCAAATCAGTTCCAGAGCAGTAATGAACTGAACCAGCTACACCTAGCGAAAGAACACTGGAAGATGACAATGAACCACTACATAGAATTTCCAATCCCTCTATTTTTGTCCGTCTGCATTTTTGATTTCCTTCACAGGCTAATAGTACACTATTTCAAAGTCCAAGAAATTAGATCATTCCTCATCTCATGGCCCTTCCCCCTCAATTAACCCTTCATGGGTGGAGGAAGAAGTAAGAGGGGAAGAGGGAGTAATGCAATCAGAACCACCTATTAAGGCATCACCTGTGAAGCAGAATATGGCAAGATTAGAAGAAGCATTAATTAAAGCAAAAAATGAAGGAGAAGATATTTCTGATTTTATAAATGCATATCGTGTGATTGAAAAGCTTGACTCTTTAGGTCAAAAAGAGAGAAAATACACTCCTTTTAATTTGGAAAAAATTAAAGATTTGAAAAAGGGTTGCACTCTTTATGGGGCCACATCATCTTATGTGAAGATGTTACTAGATAATTTGTCTTATGAAATCTTAACCCCGAATTATTGGAAAGCTCAGTGTAGATATGGAGATAGAGTGAGAGGACAAGGTGAGAGAAGACATGTTTAGCAAAGACATGTTTAGAACCTGGACAAAAGTTATTGTGGCTTTTGGAGTTTCATGAATTATGTAAGATTCAAGCCCAACGCAATAGGCAAACAGGAGCTGTTGGACAATTCACTTTTGACCAACTAGCTGGTCAAGGTCAGTATGCAGAGAATTCAGAACAGATTTATTATCCCATAACAGTGTATGAGCAAATTTCTAAGGCTGCAATAAAAGCTTGGAATTCTCTCCTGGAAAGAAAGATGGATGTAAAGCCTTCACAAAAATAGAGCAAGGTCCCAATGAACCTTTTGCAGATTTTGTGGGACGTTTGCAAACAGCTGTAATCAGAACCATTGGAGATAATGCTGCCACAGAAATAATGACCAGACATTTGGCTAAAGAAAATGCCAATGAGGTTTGCAAAAGAATTATATGGGGACTAGACAAAGATGCTCCTTTAGAGGAGATCATAAGACGCTGTGCCACAGTGGGCACAAATGCTTATTATGCCCAAACTATCATGAACCTGGGAAGATAGGGTCCCTCTTGGCAAGGGACTTCTAGAGAAACTTGTCGATGTTTTCAGTGTGGAAAAGTTGGACATTTGAGAGCTCATTGTAGATATGGAGATAGAATGAGAAGACAGGGTGAGAGAATAAAACCCAAAACCCCATGTCCAAAATGCAACTGAGGCTTCCACTGGGCCTCTGAATGTAGATTGACCCAGAGAAATGAGAGGCAAGGACCAGCTCCTAGATATCACACAAAATTGGAGCATGATAGCAGCTCAGGTTACACCCAGAGAGTCTAGAAATTCAGGACTCTGATGTCATCAACAAACAGAATAGCAATCAGGATTACAGTTGGGGAGAATACAGGTCTTTTAACCCAACAGGGCAGTGTCCAGTGCCAATAGCTCCAATGTAATTGCCAGATGATGAGGAGAAATCCCAAAAGTGGTAAATAGAAGGCAATTAGATAGGTTAACTGCTTGGGGAAGAGGGTTTGCTTGTATCTCCATAGGAGGAGAAGGAATCAGATGGGTGCCAATGAGCCATATTCGCCTTGTCTATCAGACAAATAGAAAAAGAGAAAAACCTCAAAACAAAGGAGAAGATTTAAGAAACATTTGACACTGAAAGAGCATGGCTGACAATGAGACTGATAATATAACTTTAAAATCTTCAGGAATCATTGGATTCCTAACACAAGATGAACAAAAACCAGCAGGAATCATTGGCTTCTTTGAGATGAAAAATTGTTGATGAGACTATTGCAGTACTTCAGAACTTACAGGAATTCTTAGCACATGAACTAATGGACAATAGATTCCTTTGGGACTATTTCTAGGACTTATGGACATGTGTAAATTTTCATGGTGATTCATGTTATTTGTTACATTACTACTAGCCTGTGTTATATTGCTATGTACCTATGTAATCTATGTAATTATGTGTAATGCCTCCCATTATTGATGGATTTATGTGTACCTGTTTCAAGTGAGCCCTTTTAGAAACCCACTAATCTGATTTGATTTTCTATTTCCTTTGGTGTTTTCATCTCCCTTCCTGAGATGTCAGGGAGGGCATGACCATCTTCTTTTTATGGTGTTTTCACTTCTTTTTTGAGCAATCAAGGAAGGCATGATCACCTTCTTTTTGGGGTTCTCACCTCCTTGAGAAGTCAGGGAGGTCACGACCACCTATGTTCTAAATCAAAAGAAAGCGGGAGATCTTAGAATCCTAACTCAATGGAATTGATGCAATGCTTGTGTTCACACCTTTAGAGAGCTCATATAAGCGAGAAGTATTTAAATACTCATTGGAGTTCACAAGTATGGGAGATTCACAAAGTTAACTTTGTAATTTTGTGCATTCACACCTTCCTTGAAGCTCTTAGGGCCAGAGAGCACTCTGGGAGGAAACCCATTTCTAAACTCTCATATCCCACAATCCTACTCTCCAAGAAGGAGCATAAATAGAACTTCAGGGAGCCAATCAAGTTAGTTACTTTGGAACATTGCCAGAGATCGGAGAGGAGCACTCTGGGAGGAAGCCCACAAGCCCTCTCTTGGAGGCAAGAGAGATTCATTTCAATTTTCACCTTGGTGCTGGCTGGAGACATTTGGAGTTGAGCTAGAGGAGTCAGATCCATTCCATCTTTCACCTTTGTGCCAGCTGGAGGCTGAAGAAAGCAGAGGCAAGGACAAGGACAAAGCTGCAAGAGCTCTTAGAACCAAGAGAGAGTGAGAGGCCTCTAAGAAAACTAACCGGGCTATATTGAAGGACACAATAAAAGATTTGAACTTTTAGCCCCTGGCTGCATTTGGGTGATTATTACTTTTAACTGAAACTAAGGCCATCTCCAGAAAACCTCCCCAAGAAACCCGCTCCCAGAGAGAACCATTATTATTTTAAAGAAGAAAAATACCAGTTTTTCCCCCATCAGAATTTTTGTTTTACAGTTATAGCACATTGTAGTAGGTCCTTAATAAATATAATTGACTAACATTCCTAAAATCCAGGGCTGACCTTGTCAATCAATCTGCCACTCAAAACTATTGCCTGTGGAATAAAATGGAAACATCCTTACCTGACATTTAAAAGTCCTTCACAATCAGACTCCTTTCTCCTCCCTTCCCCGTAACATACTCTACATTTCAGTAAAACAAACATACTAGCTGTTCCTTGAATTAGCCTTGTTTTCACTACATTAAGCCTGAAAGGCTATACTCCCAGACCTGACGCACATCTTCCTTACCTTTTCTTAAAATGAATAGTTTCTTTCAAGGATCAACATATAAATATTTGGTGAACTGAACGAGACTGTCCAAGATGATCTGAAGCTCAAGTTTTTCTTGATTCCTTTTGTTAAATGCATTCTCTATCCTTATATCATATTGTATTTACTTGCTAGCATCATACGCTCTCTCCTAATAGAATGAAAGCTCTTTGAGCCAAAAACTGTCCAATTTTTGTATCTCTCTCTCCTGGCAAGCACAATGTTGTGCACATAGTAGGTATATAATGTTTGTGGGATATTGAACTGAATTGAATTCCATTCAACCAGACTCTTATATATAGTTAGCAAGAAAGGGGTTCTAAAAATTAATGATGATGGAAAGGACAAGTTCCTTAGTGGAACATAGGAACATAGGAACATACCAGTAACCAGAAGAAAGAAAAATGAGGTTGCAATATACCCTTAGCTGGTAGCATTTTAAAAGGGCTAGTTAGCTATAAGGAGAAAGATCTCATAAGGGATAGTGGGAGGATAAGAAGACAGACATCATGAAGTATGGTGGGGGATGAGAGGAGAGTTACTACATGGTATAGGAAAGGGTTGAAGGCACTACGAGGCAGACTGACCCAAAGAGGTTCAGCAAAGATGGTGTGGGCCATAAACAGATTTATATGGGAAATTTAAGATCAGGGGCATTTCTGGGATTTCTGACAGGACCCAACAAGGTAGGGCTCCCATAACCTCACAGAGAGTGCGTCTCAGGAGTTTGACATTACTTGGATTTCTGATGGGATGACCTCCCCACAGGGTGGAACCACAAGGTTAAACTGTTCTCTATCAGAGGCTTTTCCTATCTGTCCCAGGGAAAAATTTCATCAATACTCTAATCTCTCTCTGCCAATTGCACCCAATTACTGAGGGCCTCATCACTTTGTGGGTGGCTAGGTTGTTGTTTTGTTTTTTGTTTGTTTGTTTGTTATAAATTGTGTAAACTTTCTTAAATGACAGGAACATTAACACATTATTGAAAAACAGGTAATGTGTCTGAGTATTCCAACCCTAGGTACTACTCTCATTCTATGAAGGGATATTATGATATGAAGAAATATATTTTGTGTGGTACTATTGGGGAAATAGTAGACACATTATGTTGAAAGTATAATGAAGCTCATTAGAAAAAATGTGATATAGCTTACAAATATAATTTACAAATATCATTAACCCTCATTATATACACATTTTTTTTCTTCCCAGAAATAGAAAAGGACAAGTTCTTACAAACTGTCTTACAAATTTAGCTAAAAGAACAAGTTTTTCCCCTAAAAAATTTGATTTTAAAATGGGGTTTACTTAAATTCACCTCTAAGTGCCATCTAGTGGCAGATGAAGGTATCTGAATTAGATGAAAACAATATAAATGGTACAAATGAAGAAACTGTAGCTAAGGAATTTAAATACTTCAAAGTTCATATTACCAACTCAAAATATTTTCTTGAGTCTGAAGAAGAAATTGAGAAAAATTAGATCAAAAAAAGTCAAGGAAAAGGTAAAAATGGTGTAGAAGAGATGTATAGTTTAAAACCAAAAGCAACAGCAAAGGAAATATATTAATTTTTACTAAATGAGATAAATATAAATATATGTATTAAATATAGGATACAGGGGTAAAATGACCTTTTTCATCTTAGAGAAATCATTTTAAATTTGGAGTCTTTCACTTATCTTTATGAAATATTTACTCATGTCACTTTGCCTACAATGCTAGAACTTGTGAAGATATATATATATAGAGAGTCAGGTTTTAGCAACACTCCAGACTTACCTCCTCTTATATATGATCACACTCCTATGTTGGTCTCCTGGATATAACTGTCCCAAGTCCAAAATGTCCTATGAGTCCAAACTCATAAATTTATAGCCTATATATGCTCTTCCTACCTGTCCCCTTCTCCCCTTTTCTGCCTCCCTGCAATGTTTTTACAATTATCTCGAAGAAAAAAAGCATTATTGAGATGAAATCATAAGAACAGAAGCTACCATTACAAGACAGACTCTTATTAACTCACCTGTACTCCTGCAATAGCATCCTAATTGTTCTTCCTATCTCTCTATCCTTACCAATCAAGGATCCACAAAAATTATAAAGTAATTTTACTAAAGAGCAGGTCTGTTCCCTTGCTCAGTAAATTCCAATGGCTCCCTCTTGCCTCTAAGACAAAATAGAAACTACTTTGGTATTTTAAGTTCTTATGACAATCTGGCCCCAAATACAACCAGCTCTCCCCTATACCCACTTAAATAAGAACAAGCAAGAAGAGCACCAGACTGAGTGGTAATTGTGAAATAACATAAGAAGAAGAAAGGGGAAGCAAGAAGCTGGGATGAGAAATTACTATCTCACATAATCTGGGTATAAAAAGAACGGATTATATAAAGAATAGGAACGGGCATCATTTGAACCTCACTTTCATCTTAACTGAGAAAACCCACACCCATAGGTCTTGAAGTAGAAATGCATTCAGGGAAACTGGAATGAACTAAGAGAGAAGATGGATGGAATAAAAGAGAAAGAGACTCAAGATTAATCATAACTTCAACTTTGTAGGATGGATAGTGAAGAAAGAGTAAAAAATGGTGGTCTGGACAAAGGGATGAGGGAGTACACTGTATGAAACATAATTTACTTCTTCATTTCTTTCTCCAGGCCAAGACTTAATTTATCTAAACTTCTCCTATCATGCTCAAGCATCTAAACATCAGAAAATGCCTTCATCGCTGAAGCCTTCATAAACCATAGATCCCTCCACCTCTGTGGCTCACCTGATGATTTCTGTCTAGAATCACCATTTTGAGGATGTGCTCAGATCAGTCATTCTTGCCCCTTCACTCCTCTCCCAGCTCCATTCCCAACATGGTGGAAATTTCTCCACCTTGTCCCTGAAAATGCCTTAGTACCTTTGGATCCTTAACTCTTCTTCCTTCCCTTACCCCAACACACACACATCAGCTCTGCATCTTCATTAGAATATAAGCTCTATATGGGGCAAGGACTATCTTTTACTTTCTATCTTTATTCACAGTGCTTAGTACAACACAAAGTATACATTCAATATTTGTTAACAATACTTGAATCACTAGTGCTGAGCCTTCTTCTTCACAGTAAAGAAGAGGGAAGAAACAGGAAAAGGAATAAAAGAATGGGATATGGGAAAATACAGAATTAAAGATAATAACCATGCACATGAATAGGATTAACTCACCTCAAAAATGAAAGGTTATGGCAGAAAAGTCACTTAAGCTTTTCTTAAAGACCTCTAGTCAGGAAAAACACAACCTATTTCACTTTTGGACCTACTTATTAAGTAGTTTCTTGTATTTCTAAAATATTAAAAAAAAAAAAAAAACAACCTAGTTTCAGTTTACAGGTTGTACAAAACTCAGCAAAGAAATCAGCAGAGGGCTGATTCAGCCCTCAGGCCACAGTTTATCAACCTATGCTCTAAAGTATTCATTTTATTTATGTTATAATTTTTAAACTACTGCTTCATTTCTTCTAAAAATCACAGTGGCATATGTGGCAAAGCTGCATTTTTCCTTGAGACTTGGTTTGTAAATGTCATGGGGTTATTGTTTCATCAGTTTTATTTCTTGAGCACCCCTGTCTTCATAATATTGTCTATTATTAGTATGGTCTTTTATTTATTCATTCTCCCAATCTTTCTGAATTCAGACTCTGTGTATGACCAGAATTTGAGCACTTCTAGAGAGAATGATGGGAGGGATATGAAGAGAGAAGTAAAGAAAGGTTAGGGAAATTCATTTCACATAATCAGCTTTTACAAACAGACATCTATACAAATAAGGAGGAGGAGCAAAGGAGGAAAGGAGCAGGCATCACTTAAACCTCACTCATGTGAACTGATCAAAGGAGGGAAGAATATATACCTCCACAGATGGATGGGTACAAAAATACGTATCACTCAACAGAGAATTAAGAGGGAATTTTAAAGAGAAAGAGAAACAAGATGAAGAGTAGATCAAAAGAGTGATTAGTCTCAAGAAAAATAAATCTCAACAAGGTACAAAAATATTTGTAGCTCTTTTTGAAGTAAAAAAAGGATGGGAATCTGAGAAGGTGCCCTAAACTTGGGAATGGCTAAATAAATTATGATATATAATTGTACTATGTGAAATGATGAAAGGAACAGTTTCATTGAAATCTGAGAAGACTAAATAAGAACAGCTGGAGGATGTAGTGAATTTATACAAATAATATGGTAAAGACAAATAGCTTTGAAAAAATTAGAAACTCTGATCAGCCCAATGACTAATCATGATTCCAGAGGACTAATGGTGAAACATGCTAACTGACTTTTGTGAAGTGAAGGACTTCACTGGAAATTTATTTTGCTTGACTATACATGCTATGACATACTTTGTTTTCCTTTTGTTCTCAATTGTGGAGAGGAGAAAGTTATCGGGAAGGGAGAAAAAACAAATTTTTTGCTGACTGAAATATATAAATGTAATATATCCACATACATCAGTTTTAAATGTTAATAATATGCTAAAATCTGAAGTATAAATGAGTAATAAGATTTGCAAACAATTCTAAGTAAATATTGTAAGATAAAGGAAATTAAATCAATATCTCATGAAACACAAAATACTTTCTAAGGTTCAACAAACAAATCATAATTGAGAAAGGAATTCATATGATAATAGCTGATTTTATGATCTTTAGAGCAAAAATAATTAGCATAATAGCAAAATTTAAATGTTATGTTGAGAAGTGAAAGAAAGAACAACAAATTAGGAATATAAATATATTGAAATAAAGTGTATTCTGGACGAGAAGCAAAATAAATTTCTATATAAGCAAAACACATTGATTACAAAGAGAAGATACGTATAGATAAATAAAGGTTCACAGGCCTCCCAGAACAAAGTTGTTTATAAAAATACATTACTTAGATGCAAAACTCTAATATTTAGACAAATTAAAAAACAAATAAACAAATATTTATTAGTCACCTCCTATGTATATGGCATTCTATTAGGAACTTGGAATACAATGGGGAAAATATTATATACCAATAACTAAAAATAATAATTTAAGACAGGAGAGAGCAATAATAACTAGGTGAACAGGGAAAAGTTCCAGTACTTCCTGATTCTTTTTATCATGATATCTTCATAAAAGGCATCTAGACTTTTTCTTTTCCTAAATTACATTTTTCAATATATTTTTCACAGTGCTTCCTTATCACTGTCTTTGCAATTAAGCTGATCAATATTAAAAATATATATAATGCATTTAATCTAATAGTGCTTATCAGATTACTATTAGAATTTTTCTACCTCATCCTCTGCAATAGCTACTGCACAAAAGTTGCAATTATTTTTCTGCTGGTCTTTTTGCAAATACTTATTGTAATAAGTATTGCAATAAAAGATGACAAAAAGTTCAATTATTTTTGTTGCCTTTTGATATATGATAAAACTAATTTCTATCATCACCTTTATTTTCTACTCCAAAGTAAGCCTTTGATTCATTCTTCCATTTAGGAGGAATTTTTTTTCAATTATAGTAAATGTCAAGATTCACATGATTTTGTTCCTCTAGTCACATGTCATTCAACAAATACTTCACATTTAGAATGCCAATAACTAAACTAATGTCTATAGACAGTCAAAAATAAAAAACAATTATGATTCTTCAAACCCTCTGTCTCTTTCTCTGGCATTAATGCAAGAAGGCTGATGGCCACATTGTATTTTTCTTCCTTTTCAAGGTGACTATGACCAAAAGAATTTATGCTAAAGTTTCACTGTCCTTATCAGACTAGTGTTTGGAAAACAAGACACAGTGTATTGTAGAGACTGTACCTGAAGCCTTTGTAACATTCTAAAGCTTATATCACCTCCACAAACAAAATGAGGTCTCAAATTAGGACCATGGCTAGAATTTTTGTTAAAATATCTTAACTTTTTTTTTTTTTAATTTGGCATTGATTTTTATCTTTGCTCAAATAAGCTGATGGCCTAACTGACAATTCAGAAAAAATTTTCACATCAGTAACCAATTTATTTTCTGTTTAGGTTGAGTCAATTTATAATTTATAATGTTATTTGGCATACTCTGTTTTCAACACCTCTCAAAACCCTTTGTGAAAAAGGTATTTGGGATCAATTATCAATAAAATCAATAATCAACTAAATACCTACTATGTGCCAGGCATTAAAACATATAGGCAGAATCTCTTAGTCATTTTTATTTCTAAATCATGAGCAATATTTTCCAAAATATTTTTAACCATCCTTCCCATGACCATTTCTGTACCAGTCACCAAGTAATCAAAGTATTACTGGTCTAATTTGGAAAGTCCTTTTGAGTTCTTAATGGAATTTCTCTACTTACTCCATTCTTTGTAATGATTATTGGCACATAACCTGCAATTATATTAATGGTGGTCTTTTTGCAAAAGCTTGAAAATGTATCTGCTGGTTTGAAGTTGCTTCTCATTTCTATCATGGGGGAAGGGCCTATATCAGTAATTGGGCTTGTCCAAAAAATGATTTGCTTGGTTATGTTAATTGGGAGGTATAGCATCTATAAGAGAAAACTCCCCTTTGCAATGGAGTTTTCACCTTTTCCTTTTCTACTTCCTATAAGGTAAAGCAGAGTGGGAAAAGTCTCACTCCTTTCCACTTCATGCCTGACTCCTCACAGAGTTACTGAAGGTTGCCATGCTGTATGTGCTTTCCCAGGTAACCCGAGAAAGGGAATTCTTAAATCTCAAGTTCCTAGATGTATTGTACTTTTTTGGACACAGGTCAGAAACTGAAGAACTGAGAATAGATAATACTATTTTAAGACATGGTAACAGCATTGGGCAATGGGTAAATATACTGAAGAAGCACACAGAAGCCTCACATACTGGATGAAAAGTTAGACTTTATTACTTAACTACCATCTCCTGTGGAAGAAGAAAAAGGAGAAGAGAGGGGAAATTTATTTCCTAGGTAGTGTAATCTCAAAGTCTCCCTTTCCAGAGAAGGGAGATTTTTTGGTATAACCAAATTTTAAGGTTGTCTCAAAAGTAAAACCAATTTTGAGGATAAAGAGACTTTGCATCTAGAGAAGGAAATTCTTGAGTACCGGTCCTCTTATGAAAAAGGATTGTCCATCTGTACAATTAAATGCAGTTAAAAGAACAAAAATGAAACAAAAATCATGACATTAAATTTGGGCCTCATCATTACTTGTTATTATAATGATTTATTTGAGTAATTCAGATTTGATAGGAGAGACAATGACAACAATCAAAATAAGATACTAGCTAATGGGAAAAAAAAAGTCACTTGGGACAGTGAGACTGCAAAACCCAAGAGTTACTGTAAAGGATATCTACATATTCTGCACCTCTTTATGACTTCTAGGAATCCTTGCATTTTCTGTGAGTTGAATTAAGCCTGACTACAACCAATATGCAATTTATTATCATAATAAAATCTTGAACAGAAGCTGAGTACCCTGTTATCCCCACTGTGGTAGAAACCTAGACATAAGTTGAGGTAGCTAGGTGGCACAAGGGATAGAGCACTAGATCTAGAGTCAGAAGACTCCTCTTTGTGTAGACTCACACACAAATCCAGTCTTAGACACTTACTAGCTATGGGACCATGGCAAGTCACTTACCCCTGTTTTTTGTTTCTCATCTCTGGAGTGGCAAATCATTCCGGTATCTTTATCAAGAAAACCCCAAATGAGATCACAGATAGTCAAGTATAACTGAACAACAACAACAACCACAAACATAAGTTATAAATGGAAGTTTCCCTGACTGACATCTGAATGAGAGAAAGAACAGAAAGAATATGATCTTTTCTAGTTAGACTCCAGATAAGATCTGGACCATGAAAGGCTAGATAAGGGCTCCTAAGACAGATTTCATGAAAGATTCTCAGATCATACAATGTCAGATCTGGAGTTTGGAAGACCTGAGTTGAAATCCAGCTTCAGACATTTAATAGACCCTAAACAAGTCAATTCGCCTTTGTTTGCCTTGGTTTCTTCATCTCTAAAACAGCACCTTCCTTATAAGATTATGGTAATGATCAAATGAGATAATATCTATAAAATGTTATGCACAGTGAATCTCTCTCTCTCTCTCTCTCTTTTACACACACACACACACACATACACACACACACACACAGTAAGTCCTATATCAATGTTAGTTACTGTTATGTATTTTACCACTATTCTTCAGCTATTCAGAGATGGCAGCAGCTAAGTAGTGGTAAAATACAGAAAATAGAAAATGAGAACTCTCATCTCAGGTCAAGTGAGCAAGGAAACTGGGTGGGCACATGTAACTCCCAAGTATTTCTTCCTTGAATTCTGTTAAAGACAAACACAAGGAAAAAGACCAAAAAGGAAAAAAAAAAAAAAGTAATGAGAATTGTCTTCCTTAAGTCAAACTCTCATCACTAAAATCCAAGTGAAGAGGTGCTTCAGCCTCAAAATTCTAATGAGAAATTCTCTCTGATCTCTTAACAAGATGCCAGTGAACATATTTATACTGTAAGGAAAGAGATAAGCATGAGGGGGAGATCAACTCCCCCTTGAATTTTTTTAAGATAAAAGTTTCCAAGTGTTCACATGATTCACAATTATTTTTGCAACGCAATGCAATTTAATGATTCATATGTTATTTAATTTTATACAAATAAAGCATTTTTATCATGCATATAGTACTAAGCTATGTGTCATGTACCTAGTTTCTTTTTGTAGTCAATCATTGACTCAGCTATATATTTCTTTTCTTTAGTAGAAATCTATAAGAAGGGAAAGGCCACTTAACCAGTCAACACCCAATTCCTAATACATTAACATTTATCAATTTTACATAGTTTTTTTTTTTAATATGCAATATTAACAAAATATTGAGAATATACCTGGAAGAGAACACATGACTTAAGACCATTCATTTTTGGTGACTTTTTCTGTGTGTGTGTTTTGAGGGATGGAGGATGTGTGTTTTAATTGGTCCCCAGGCTTCACTTGTATGAAGCGAAAGCATTTATTAAATGCCAAATATGTGCCAGGCACTGTGTTATATTGCAAATACAAAGACAAAAATGAAACAGTCCAAATCATTAAGGAGCATTAAATTATGGTCATCCCAGATACATTTAAAAAGGCACTTTGAAGATAAAGAAAACTACCAATGGTTCCTTTAAGCAGACAATTTATATACAAATATCTAACGTCCAGCTTTGAAGTCTTTCCTCTGACATATACTAACTTTATGATCCTGGGTAAGTCACTTAACTTCTTAATACTCTAAACAATTCTCTTTATTAGGTAAGCTGCTGACCAGCATTACAAAGGAGTTTCATCACCTGAGATTTTCCTAAACGAGGAAATCACAGTTCAATAAATACAAAAGACCAAATATATAAAATTTCATTTGTTTGTCTTCTGTGCTTCTCTCAGAACACAAAAATTAAATTTGATGTACTAAATAAAATCTAATAGAGTAAAAGCAATGTTACTCTTGTTGTTCATCCTTCATTCTTGAAAAGGACCAATGACATCATGAAAGTGACGTCCTGACTTGCACATGAATTGGATCAAAGTCTTCAATAAAAATTTTAAATTTCCCAAAGATTTTTATAGGATACAATAATGAACTAAAAGAAAATATATTTATTTTTGAAAGTAACAATGTTTTGTGAACTGCATCAACGTTGTTTTTGTATTTTATACCCTCTGATTCATCACTTATATTAGTCTCCCCCAATCCTCTCTCAAATACTGAAGAGGAATTCCCAAAATTTCGTGCTATTTTCCATTACACCATTATTTCCTAACATAAATTAGGCTGCTAATTAGTAAAAATCTAAATTCTCTATAAAGGAAAGCCCTATTTTCTTCAGCCTCTGCATCTCCTGGTAATTCGGAGGTATGGAAACCAGTGAAAAGGAGGAGGTGGGCTGGAGGTTGGGGGAAGGGAGCAGGATGAAAGAGGGAAAAAAAGAATCAGGCTTTTAAGGTTATATATTTTTTAAAAGGACCTTTAGTGAACCAGTAAAGATTTTCCATGAAGCATAGCAGTGTAATGTCATTTACTAGTACTTGGAAAACAAGCTCTTCCAATGTCTTATGATACAACAAATTCATATGAGTCTAACAAAAGCAATTCAATCTTATTGAACTCTGGCAGGAATAGGATGAACAAACTCCCTTTCCCACTGAGAGGCAGAGTGGTATAGTGAATAAAGGGCTGGCCTATGAACCAGGAAAACTTGGTACATCCTGAGTATGTATCCTTGAGCAAGTCATTTATCTCTTAGTGCCCAACACAAGTCTCTTAAGATTAAATTTTGCAAAAGTGCCAACCTGCATTAAAGTTAATGGAGTTTCAGTATGTTACAATACTTTTTTTTAGTAATTGTTACATATAATCATTGTTATAAATTATTTAAATATCTGTAAAAATAATATGTACTTGCTGCAGAGTTAACACTGTCCATTTTATGTTATCTTATGTTATGTTATAGATAGACTTCTGGCTGGATAACCAAAATTCTAAATTTAAACAGAATATTCTTTAAGTCCCAGCAATACCCCCAAATCACTCGAGTGACTTTTTCATGCCCATACATAGAACATGCTACTTTAATAACGTTATTTGCAATTTACATGGTGGAGATAATCAAAACTGATTCTCATTTATAATTTTGTTTTGCATATATCAGAAGATGTAAAACACTAATTTGAAAATGATTCTAAACATTGGTTGCTATTGAATGGTTTGTTATTTGATTATGCATTTTCTTATATTCAATTCAGCAAAAATTTCCTGGACTTTGATTTGTTTTCTTTCACTTCGATTGATCAAATCAGTAGACTGAGTGAAGACCATGGAACCACAAAGTCTTAAAACAAGAGATGATCCAAGGAAGGTAAATAAACCCAATAAAGGAGAAGGACTACCCTTTCTGAATGCTGCTAATAAAATATAGACTGGCATTAATAGTCTCTATGAAGTACTGATATAACAATTCATTTCATAATATGATACAGAAATAGAGATATTATTGAGGAAATTGAGGTTATCATCCTATATAACAACAGGAAACTACCAATCCAAAACGTGATCAAAATAAAATAAAATGTTCATATAGGATTTGTATGGTATTAAGAAACTCTATTAAGAGTAGGGATTCGTGAAGATGGGATGACACACATTTATCTCTGACTTTCTTTATAACTCTCACAATAATTACAAAATCCAGCCTCTGAATTAGCTCTGGACGGGCAGAACCCACAAATATTGGGAGTGCAACAAATTATTAGCAAAAGATAATTTCAAAGATCACCAAAGAAGATCTGTTTCAATTGGAAACGGGAGGGAGGCAGCCAGACAACTAAGAATCACAGGGCACAGAATTTATGGGAGGAAACAGACCAGAAAAGATCTGTTTCAATCAGAAACAGGAGAGAGGCAGCAGAAAGAGCAGAGTCCCAGGAAAGAGCAGTCTCAATATGGCAGTGCAGCCTCCATGGCGCAGAGAGTTTGCGGGAGGAAGCAGACCAGAGAAGATCTGTTTCAATCAGAAGCCGGAGAGAGACAGCAAGACCCAGGCAGCTGACCACAAACTGCAATGCAGACAGCTCAGAGTCCTGGAGCAGTGCAGTTTCAGGGTGGTGGTGCAGACTCTGACCACAAACCAGTGCACACAGCACAGAGTCCCAAGGGATTGCTGACACCACATGGCAGACCTAGCACCAAGAGTGAATCAGCACTGACCCAGCACAGCTGGATCACTTGGAAAACCTCTCCAGCCCTAAAGGCAAACCTTAGCTTAAAAAAAAAATGAATAAAAGAGTAACAATTGAAAGTTTTTATGGCAAAAGAGAAGAACAGATTTCAAACCCTGAGGAGACTAAAGGTAGACTGTCTCCAGATGAAGCTCCAAAAAATAACCTGGCCCCATCACACAAGGCTCTCCTAGAAAAAAGTTAAAAAGGATCTTGCAAGAGAGCTAGAAAAAAAATGGGGAAAGGAAATAAAAGCCTTGCAAGAGTTTAGAAAAGACAATGCAAAACAGACATAGTGAAATGGAAAAAGCATAACTCATTAAAAGATAGATTCGATAAACTAGAAAAAGAAAGCAACTCCCAGAAAAACAGAATTTGTGAAACAGAAAAAGAAAATAACTTAAAAAAACAGAATTTGTGAAATGGAAAAAAATTCCATAGAACAAAACAACAACAAATCAAAATTGAATCAAAAATTCAATTAGACAAATACAAAAAGAAGTTAAAAAAGTAAATGAAGAAAATAACACTAAAATTCAAAATTGAACAAATGAAAATGAATGTCTCAACAAGACAACAAGAATCACTCAAGCAAAATCAAAAAAAAAAAAGAAAAAATAGAAATGAAATAAATGAAAGATTGGAAAAGAATGTCAAATATTTACTTGAAAAAACAACGGACCTGGAAAATAGATCAAGGAGAGAAAACCTAAGTAAGGATCATCGGACTACCCGAAGATTATGATGAAAAAAAGAGCCTAGATACTATTTTACAGGAAATTATTAAAGAGAACTGCCCAGAAGTAATAGAAAAGGAAGGTAAAATAGGCGTGGAAAGAATCCATCGAACACCTTCTGAAAAAGACTCTAAAATAAAGACTTTGAGGAATATTGTGGCCAAACTTCAGAATTTTCAGATTAAAGAAAAAATTCTACAAGCATCCAGGAAAAAACAGTTCAAATACCAAGGTGCCACAATAAGGATCACACAAGATCTGGCTGCCTCAACATTAAAAGATCGAAGGGCCTGGAATTTGATATTCCAAAAGGCAAAAAAACTTGGAATGCAGCCAAGAATAAACTATCCAGCTAAGCTAAGCATTTTTTTCCCATGGAAGAAGATGGACATTTAATGAAACAGAGCAATTCCATCTGTTTCTAAAGAAAATAACAGACAAACCAAAAATTTCATCTCCAACAACAGGACTTAAAACAAGTAGAAAAAATTAAAAGGAACTCTTGAGAACTGTATTTGTGTTGTGGATATACGTAAAAATCACATGTATAATTTGATTTTACTGATATAGCATAAAAAAGGGAAGTAGAAATGGAAAGGGGATAGTGTCAGAAAAAGGGGAAAGGGGAGATAAAAAGAGGGAAACTTCATGCATCAATGAGGCAAAGGAAACTTATCATATCTGAGGGAACTTAGAGAGGGGGAGGAACACTGTACGAATCTTACTCTCATCAGAGTTGGCTCAAATAGGAAATAATTGACACATTTGTTTTACAGAGAATCTTCTCTCACCTCATTAAAAAGTGGGAGAAGAAAAGGGAAAAGGAAAAAGAGTAATAAGGGAAGGGTACAAGAAGGGGGAAGGGATTCAAAGGGAGGAGGAAAGGATACTAAAGAGGGAGAGCTGGGTGACACAAGTAGGAACAATAAGTTTAATACTAAGGAAGTGGGGAAGGAGGGCAAGAAAAAGAAAAGCATAATCTGGGGATATTAGGATGGCAGGAAATACAGAATTAGTAATCTTAATCGTAAATGTGAATGGGATGAACTCCCCCATAAAGAGGAGGTGGATAGCAGACTGGATCAAAAGTCAGAACCCTACAATATGCTGTTTACAGGAAACATATTTAAAACAGGGAGATACATACAGAGTAAAGGTAAAAGGCCGGAGCAGAATCTATTATGCTTCAGTTGAAGTCAAAAAAGCAGGGGTAGCCATCCTTATCTCAGATCAAGTAAAAGCAAAAATTGTTTTATTTAAAAGAGATAAGGAAGGACACTATATCTTGGTAAAAGGTACTATAGATAATGAAGCAATATCAGTATTAAACATATATGCACCAAGTGGTATAGCATCTAACTTCCTAAAGGAGAAGTTAAGAGAGTTACAAGAAGAAATAGACAGCAAAACTATAATAGCGGGAGACCTCTATCTTGCACTCTCAGATTTAGATAAATCAAATCACAAAACAAATAAGAAAGACATTAAAGCGGTAAACAGAATATCAGAAAGACTAGATATGATAGATCTCTGGAGAAAACTGAATGGTGATAGAAAGGAGTATATTTTCTTCTCAGCAGCTCATGGAACCTACACAAAAACTGACCATATATTAGGACATAAAGACCTCAAAATTAAATGCAGGAAGGTAGAAATAGTTAATGCTTTCTTTTCAGAACACAATGCAATAAAAACTGCATTCAACAAAAAGTTAGGTGTAAATAAATAAAAAAGTAATTGGAAACCAAAAAAACTCATCTTAAAGAATGATTAGGTGAAACAGCAAATTATAGACACAATTAATAACTTCACTCAAGATAATGACAACGGTGAGACATCATACCAAAATTTGTGGGATGCAGCCAAAGTGGTAATAAGGGGAAACTTTATATCCTTAGAGGCTTATTTGAACAAAAATAGAAAGAGAAGCAAAATTGGGCTTGCAACTTAAAAAGCTAGAAAAAGACCAAATTAAAAACCTCCAATCAATTACTAAACTTGAAATTCTAAAATTAAAAGGAGAAATTAATAATATTAAAACTAAAAAAAAAAAACTATTGAACTAATAAATAAAACTAAGAGTTGGTTTTATGAAAAAACCAATAAAATTGATAAACCTTTGGTAAATCTGATTAGAACAAGGAGAAAGGAAAATCAAATTAGTAGTCTTAAAAAAAAGGGAGAACTTTCCAAATGAAGAGAAAAATTAAAGAAAAATAAGGGCTACTTTTGCCCAACTTTACACCAATAAATTTGATAACCTAAACGAAATGGATGACACCCCAAAAATATAGGTTCCCCAGATTATCAGAGGAGGAAGTAAATGTTTAAATAGTCCCATTGAAAAGAAATAGAAGATTAATCAACTCCCCAAAAAAAAAAAAACCTGGCCCGATGGATTTACATGGAATTCTACCAAACATTTAAAGAACAATCAATCCAACTATATAAATTATTTAAAAATAGGGAATGAAGGAGTCCACCAAATTCCTTTTACACAAAAATGGTACTGATGCCTAAACCAGGTAGGTTGAAAACAGACAGAAAATTATAGACCAATTTTATGAATATTAAAAATTAAATAAAAATTAGCTAAAGACTACAGAAAATCATCCCAAAGATAATTCACCAGATCAAGTAGGATTTATACTAGGAATGGGTTTGGGATCAATATTAGGAAAATACAGCATAAATGGCCATATTAATAACCAAATTAAAAAAAACATATGATCATCCAATAGATGCAGAAAAGCATTTGATAAAACCAAATCCATTCCTAAAAAACACTTGAGAGACAGGAATGGACTTTTTCCTTTAATCAGTAGCAGCTATTTAAAACAGCAAAGCACAATGTAATAGGGACAAACTGCAACCATTCCCAATAATATCAGGAAGGAAACAAGGTTGCCCACTATCACCGTTACTATTTAATATTGTATTAGAAATGCTAGCTTTGGCAATAAGAGGGGAGAAAGATATTAAAGGAATAAGAATAGGCAATGAGGAAACCAAATTATCATTCTTTGCTGATGATATGATGGTATACTTAGAGAACCCTAGAGATTCTACTAAAAAGTTATTAGAAATAATCCACAATTTTAGCAAAGTTGTTGGTTATAAATAAACCCACAAAGTCATCAGCATTCTTATATATCAAAAAAATTCAAAATCAAGTTACAAAGAGAAATACCATTTAAAGTAACTAGATAGTATAAAATATTTAGGAATCATCTGCCAAGGGAAAATCAGAAACTTTATGAGCAAAACTACAAAACATTTCCACACAAATTAAGTCTGATCTTAACCAACTGGAAAATATTAAATGCTCTTGGACTGGGCAAGCAAATATAATAAAGATGACAATACTACCTAAAGTAATCTATTTATTTAGCCTATACCAATCAGACTTCCCAAAACTATTTGATGACCTAGAAAAATAACAACAAAGTTCATATGGAAAACAAAAGTCAAGAATTTCAAGGAATTAATGAAAAAAAAATCAAATGAAGGTGGCCTAGCTGTACCAGATCTAAAATTATATTACAAGGCAGTGGTTACTAAAACTATCTGATATTGGCTAAGAAACAGACTAGTTGATCAATGGAATAAGTTAGGTTCAAAGGACAAAACAGCCAATAACTTTAATTATCTAGTGTTTGACAAAACCAAAGACCCCAGTTTTTGGGATAAGAATGCATTATTTGACAAAAATTGCTGGGAAAATTGGAAATTAGTGTGGCAGAAACTAGGCATTGACCCACACTTAACACTGTACACCAAGATAAGGTCAAAATGGGTTCATGATCTAGGCATTAAAAAATGAGATCATAAATAAATTGGAAGAGATAGGATAGTTTACCTCTCAGACCTGTGGAAGAGGAAGGAATTTATGACCAAAGAAGAACTAGAGATCACTATTGACTACAAAATTGAAAAATTTTGATTATATCAAATTAAAAGTTTTGTAAAAACAAAACTAATGCAGGCAAGATTAGAAGGGAAACAATAAACTGGGAAAAACATTTTACAGTCAAAGGTTCTGGATAAAGGACTCATTTCCAAAATATATAGAGAATTGACTCTAATTTATAAGAAATCAAGCCATTCTCCAATTGATAAATGGTCAAATATGAACAGACAATTTTCAGATGATGAAATTAAAACTATTACTACTCATATGAAAGAGTATTCCAAATCACTATTGATCAGAGAAATGCAAATTAAGACAACTCTGAGATACCACTATACACCTGTCAGATTGGCCAGAAAGACAGGGAAAGATAATGCGGAATGTTGGAGGAGATGTGGGAAAACAGGGACACTGATACATTGTTGGTGGAATTGTGAACACATCCAGCCATTCTGGAGAGCAATTTGGAACTATGCCCAAAAAGTTATCAAATTGTGCCTACCCTTTGATCCAGCAGTGTCTCTACTGGGCTTATACCCCAAAGAGATACTAAAAAAGTGAAATGGACCTGTATGTGCCAAAATGTTTGTGGCATCCCTGTTTGTAGTGGCCAGGAGCTGGAAAATGAGTGGATGCCCATCAATTGGAGAATGGTCGAGTAAACTGTGGTATGTGAATGTTATGGAATATTATTGTTCTGTAAGAAATGACCAACAGGACGAATACAGAGAGGATTGGCGAGACTTACATGAACTGATGCTGGAGCTAATGAGAACCAGGAAATCATTATATACTTCAACAATGATACTGTATGAGGATGTATTCTGATGGAAGTGGATTTCTTCAATAAAGACAAGATCTAACTTAGTTTCAATTGATCAAAGATGGACAGAAGCAGCTACACCCAAAGAAAGAACACTAGGAAATGAATGTAAACTGCTTGCATTTTTGTTCTTCTTCCCAGGTTATTTATACCTTCTAAATCCAACTATCCCTGAGCAACAAGAAAACTGTTCAGTTCTGCACACATATATTGTATATCTACTGTAATCTATTTAATATGTATAGGACTGCTTGCCATCTGGGGGAGAGGGTGGAGGGAGGGAGGGGAAAAATCGGAACAGAAGTGAATGCAAGGGATAATGTTGTAAAAAATTACCCTGGCATGGGTTCTGTCAATGAAAAGTTATTTTTAAAAAAAAGAAAAAAATAGGAAAAATGTAAAATACCTACTGGGGAAAACAACCGACCTGGAAAATAGATCTAGGAAAAACAATCCAAGGATAATTAGACTTCCTGAAATACATGATGAAAAAAGCCTAAACATTATCTTTCAGGAAATCATCAAAGAGAACTGCCCAGATATCATAAAAACAGAAGGTAAAAGGACCATTGAAAGAATTCATTGAACGCCTCCTGAAAGAGACCCTAAAATTAAAAGTCCAAGGAATATCAAGGCTAAATTCGAGAACTACTGGACCAAGTAAAAAATATTACAAGCAGCCAGAAATAAACAATTTAAATACCGAGGAGCCACAATAAGAATTACTCAGGACCCAGCAGCTTCCAATTTAAACGATGGAATAGCCTGGAATATGATAATTATGAAAAGTGAAGGATCTTGGAATGCAGCCAAGAATAAATTGCCCTGCTAAACTGAGAATTTTCTTTCAGGAAAGAAGATGTACATTAACTGAAGCTGGTGAATTCCATGTATTTTTGATGAAAAGACCAGAGCTAAACAAAAAATTTGACCACCAAATATAGCACTCAAGAGAAGCACAGAAAAGTAAAAAGGGAAAAAAAAAAAACCTCTTAAGAACTATATTTCTGTTATGGGTATACATTGAGAATATATGTATAATATGATTTTACTGTTATAATATAAAAAAGAAACTAGAAATGAAAAGGAGATTGTAACAAAAAAAAAGGGGGGGGGAAGAAGAGGTAAAATGAGGGAAATTACATTTCAGGAAGAGGCAAAGAAAACATAATTGAGGGAAAGAAGGGAGGGTGATGAATATTGTGTTAATCTTACTCTCATCAGATTTGGGCCAGAGAAAGAAGATTAGATATATTTGGTTTCAGCGAAAAAAGTCTCTCATCTTATAGAAAAGCAGAAGGGGGAAGGGGAAAAGGGAAGGAGTAGGCTAAATAGAAGGGGAAGAAATAGTAGGGGAATGGTATAAGAAACGTGAAGGGTCTCTAAAGGGGGAGGACTGCTTGAGGCAAGTAGTGCTTTTAAGTAAAATACTGAGGAGGAGGGAAAGGGGAAAAGGAAAGAGAAAAGCAAAATTTGGGGTTAATAAGATGGCAGGCAATATAGAATTCGTACTTTTAACTATAAATGTGAATGGGGTAAACTCTCCCATAAAATGTAAGCAGATAGCAGACTAGATTAAAAGCCAGAATTCTATAATGTTGTTTACAAGAAACGCATTTAAAGCAGAGTGATACAAACAGAGTAAAGATAAAAGGCTGGAGTAGAATCTATTATGCTTCAGATAAAGTAAAAAAAAGCAGGGGTAGTCCTCTCCATCTCAGATCAAGCAAAAGCAAACAATGATCTGATTAAAAGAGATAATAAAGGAAATTATATCTTGCTATAAAGGGTACCATACATAATGAAGCAATATCAATATTAAACATATATGCACCAAGTGGTATTGCATCTAAATTTCTAAAAGAGAAGTTAAGAGAGTTGCAAAAAAAATAAATAGCAAAACTATAATAGTGGGAGATTTCAACTTTGCTCTCTCAGAACTTGATAAATCAAACTATAAAATAAATAAGAAAGAAGTCCAAGAGGTAAATAGAATACTAGAACAACTAGATATGATATATCTTTGGAGAAAATTGAATGGAGGCAAAAAGGAGTACACTTTCTTCTTGGCAGTTCATGGAACTTCCACAAAATTTGACCATATATTCAGACAAAAAGACACCAAAATCAAATGCAGAAAGCCATAAATAGTAAATGCATCTTTTTCAGATCCCAATGTAATACAAATTACATTCAAAAAAGAGGCAGGGAAAAATAGACCAAAAAGAAATTGGAAACTAAATAATCTCATCCTAAGAAATAAACATAATCAATACTTTCATCCAAGAAATTTGTGAGATGCAGCAAAGAGGTAATAAGGGGAAATTTTGTATCTCTAGAGGCTTACTTGCATAAAATAGAGAAAGAGATCAATAAATTGGATTTGCAAGTAAAAAAGCTAAAAAAAAGAACAAATCAAAACCCCCCCATTGTTAGAATCTTTACAAAGTATTAAGCCATTGGAGTTGATAGAGACAATAATTATCCAATTTGGCATGGTTCAACATGATTGAAGGAGATATTTTGGGCCACAACTTGGTACTCAATGGAGTTCACACACGTTTGGGAGAGTTCAGGGTTTAGAAAGAGAAAACCCGAATTCACACCTCCCTTAGGGCCAGAGAGCACTCTGGGAGATAACCCAGAATCCCTCTCTCTCCAAAAGACAGAGTTAACCTTTGGGAGATCATATATATAGAGGAAGCTCTTAGAGCCAGAGAGAGTTTTTCTTGGGAGCATTCCCAGGAGTCGGAGAGGAGCACTCTGCAAGAAAGCCTACAAGCTCTATCTTCAAGGCAAGAGAGATTCATCGTATCTTCTACCTTGGTGCTAGCTGGAGTCGGAAGGACAAACCTTTGGATTTGGAGACATTCGGGCGGAGCTCTTAGAACCAACGGGAGAGATAGGCCTTCTGGGCTAACCGGGCTATATTGAAGGACACAATAAAAGATCTGAACTCTTTTATCACCTGGCCGTGTTTTTGGAAAAGAAACACCAACTTTTTGGCGCCCAACATGAGGCTGACAGGACCCTCAGTGGATTTTAGTGGAAAAGCTCCGATTCTGATTTCAGTAGAAAAGCCTCTGATCCTGATTTAAGTGAGAAAGCCTGTGACCCTGATCGAGTGGAAAAGTCTCCTCAACCCAGATATTAGAGTGAGTACAACAAAGAAAATTTGGTAAAAGAGTTAAAGTAGAATTTCAGCTAAGATGGGACAAATATTTAGAAAACAGCTTTTTTCTGTTCAAGGAAAATGTTTAGAGAGCATTGTTAAAGTTATGGAAAGCCAAGGTTTGATTATATGGAGCAGATCACTGAACTTTTACAAACTATTAAGAACATACCTCCTTGTTTCTCTCTGGAGAAAGAATTGGATCTAGATGAATGGAACTTAGTAGGAAAGGATCTTTGTCAATTCTGTAATAAAAATGGCCCTAACTCAATTTCTAAAGACATATTTAATACATATAATTTAATACAACTGGCTATAAGAAGTTATTTAAGTATTAAAATAAGGAAAAAGAAGAAAGTGCCAACTAAACTAGGTGATAAGCAGGAAAATTCAGATAAGATATTTATTTGGTGCTATACCAATGAAACTCCCAAGAAACTATTTTACTAACCTAGAAAAAATAACAACAAAATTCATCTGGAAGAACAAAAGGTCAAGAATTTTAAAGGAATTAATGAAGAGAAAAGCAAATGAAGGTGGCCTAGTTATACCAGATCTAAAACTATATTATAAAGCAGCGGTCATCAAAACCATTTGGTACTGGCTAAGAAATAGACTAGTTGATCAGTGGAATAGGTTAGGCTCACAGAACAAAATAGCCAATGACTATAACAATCTAATATTTGACAAACCAAAAAGCCTCACCTTTGGGGATAAGAATTCACTATTTGACAAAAACTGCTGGGAAAATTGGAAACTGGTATAGTAGAAAGTAGGCATTGACCCACACCTAACACCATATGCCAAGATACAGTCAAAATGGGTTCATGACCTAGACATAAATAATGATACTATAAACAAATTAGAAGAACATAAGATAGTTTACCTCTCAGATTTATGGAGGAAGAAGGAATTTGTGACCAAAAAAGAACTAGAGATCATTATTGATCATAAAATAGATAATTTTGATTGTATTAAGTTAAAAATTTTTGTACAAATAAAATTAATGCAGACAAGAATAGAAGGTAAGAAATAAATTGGGAAAACATTTTTCCATCCAAGTGATCTGATAAGGGCCTCATTTCTAAAATATATAGAAAATAGAGAAATAGAGAAAATATATAGAGAATTGATTCGAATAAATAATAGTTCAAGCCATTCTCTAACTGATAAATGGTGAAAGGATATGAACAGACAATTTTCCGATGAAGAAATTGAAACTATTTGTAGTCACACGAAAAGGTTCTCCAAATCACTATTGATTAGAGAAATGCAAATCAAGACAACTCTGAGATATCACTGAACACCTGTCAGATTGGCTAAGATGACAGGAAAAGATAATAATAAATGTTGGAGGGGATGTGGGAATACTGGGACACTGATACATTGTTGGTAGAACTGTGAACAGATCCAATCATTCTGTATAGCAGTTTGGAACTATGCTCAAACTATGCATACCCTTTCATCCAGCAGTGTTTCCATTGGGATTATATCCCAAAGAGATCTTAAAAAAGAGAAAGGGACCCCTATGTCCAAAACCGTTTGTGGCAGCCCTTTTCGCAGTGGCAAGAAAATGGAAACTGAGTGGATGCCCATCAATTGGAGAATGGCTTGAATAAATTATGGTATATGAATGTTATGGAATGCTATTGTTCTGCAAGAAATGACCAGCAAGATGATTTCAGAGAGGCTTGGAGAGACCTACATGAACTGATGCAAAGTAAAATGAGCAGGACCAGGAGATCATTATACAAGACTATATGATGATCAATTCTGACAGACGTGGCTCTCATCAACATTGAGATGATTTGGACCAGTTCCACTTATGCAATGATGAAAAGAACAATCTATACCCAGAGAGAGAATCATGGGAACAGAGGAGAGAACACAGAATAGCATTCTCACTCTGTCATTATTTGCTTGCATTTTGTTTCTTTTTCTTCAGTTTTTCTTTTTCTTCCTTCTTGATCTGATTTTTCTTGTGTAACCGGATGGCTGTGTGAATATGTATACACATATTGGATCTGGCATGCATTTCAGCATATTTGGCATATATTGGATTGTCTGCCAGGTAGAGGAGGGGATAGAGGGAAGAAGGTAAATTTGCAGCAGGGAGTTATGCAGGGGTCAATGTTGAAAAAATTACCCATGCATATGCTTTGTGAATAAAAAGCTTTAATATATATATATATATATAAAAAGAGTAGGGGTTCTTTAAAATACAAATACATGAGCAATGATGGCCACAGCATATAGCAAGAAAAAATTTGTCAATATACTATACAATCTAGAAAAAAAATACAGTCATTAAAGAGTAGGAAGTAGGAAGAGTAAGAAAAGGTTATTCACATAGGCTAAGACAGTTTACTAAAAATATTCAGTTAAATTATCTATTTCTATACTATATAGATTCTATACAAGGGAGATATATGTAATAAAATTTTGTTTTAACTTCTCTAAGTAGCTTTTTGTTTATTGCTGAGTTTTCTCAGATATCAACCAGCATATTAATGGGAATGTCATTACAAGTGGACATGAGCATTTCAGTCTTCACAACACTTATGCTCTCCATTTACTTCAAGACTTTATTAAGAACTTTTTTATTGCCTACTTTGTCTGGTAGGTTTGGGAGCATAAAGACAAAAATGAAACCAACAGTACCTGCCCTCAAGAAACTTGGATTCTTTTTTTTTTTATTATTTTTTTTAAATAGCCTTTTATTTACAGGTTATATGTATGGGTAACTTTACAGCATTGACAATTACCAAACCTCTTGTTCCAATTTTTTCCCTCCTTGCCCCTCACCCTCTCCCCCGATGGCAGGATGACCAGAAGATGTTAAATATATTAAAATATAAATTAGATACACAATAAGTATACATGACCAAACCATTATTTTGCTGTACAAAAAGAATCGGACTCTGAAATATTGTACAATTAGCCTGTGAAGGAAATCCAAAATGCAGGTGGGCAAAAATATAGGGATTGGGAATTCAATGTAATGGTTTTTAGTCATCTCCCCAGTTCTTTCGCTGGGCATAGCTGGTTCAGTTCATTACTGCTCCATTGGAAATAATTTGGTTGATCTCATTGCTGAGGATGGCCAAGTCCATCAGAATTGGTCATCATATAGTATTGTTGTTGAAGTATATAATGATCTCTTGGCCCTGCTCGAGAAACTTGGATTCTACTGGAAGAAACAATTAAAAATAACATTCATGCATTGTAGACATGAGATAATTTCCCAAGAAGATACTAATCATCAGGGGATCAGAATAAACTTTCTGAAGATGTTATTTGACCTTAACTTTGAATTAAGCAGGAATCCAAAAAGGAAAAGGAGAAGTAATATATACCTTGGGAAAAAGAGAGCCTGGCAGAGACATGCACAGAGAATGAATGAATGAATAAAAAAAAATTCATTAAGCTCTCACTATGTTCTCTCCTCAACTAAATGCTTATTTTAAAAGTCATCTATATCAATGCCTCCATTATTCATTACTTCAAAATTATCTTCATAAACCTATACAATCTGGCTTCAGACCTATTAAGCAAAACTACTTTCTCCAAATTTGGTATTCTATTTCCACATTATCTCTTGTTTCCCTACCTCTTCTTTCCATTTACATGACCAACAAAATGAGCTCTTAGTGATTCTAATTATTTTAATATTTATTCTTCCTGACTTCTCTAAAATATTTGATATTGATAACAATTTTCTTCTGAAACACTCTCCTCTAGATTTTCATGATTTTGTTCTCTCTTAGTTCTTTTCCAACCTGTCTGACTACATCTAAGGGAATTTGAATGCTCAGTCTTATACAATAGGATAACTTGAGGCATTACCTAAAAATCAATAATATTTTTAAATTGTTTTTGCAATATTTTTCAATACTGAGCTAAAATCATTGAAAAACAGTCTTCAAAAATAGTTTTAGTCATCCTTGATTTGTTATTTGACCAAAGAACCGGAAGTGAAACATTTTGAGACCAAAATTAGGCATTGGCTTTGATTTAACATCCTTTTCTGCATTACCTCCCAATAAAAGCAACAGGCAATCTTTATATACTTTAAAAGCAGTTCAAGTTTTTCCTTCTTAGAAATTAAGTTCTGAAAGGTATTCTTTTCCAGAATAAACCTATTTTATCTATATTAAAAACATACTAATGGGAAGGATTCTGGGAAGATGTCGGAGTAGGTCAGTAAATTTCTTCTTCTTTTTTTAATCTTGTTGTGTGGTATTTTACTTTTTTTATTATAGCTTTTTATTTACAAGATATATGCATAGGTAATTTTTCAGCATTGACAGTTGCAAATCCTTTTGTTCCAACTTTTTCTCTCCTTCCTCCCACCCTTTCCCCCAGATGGCAGGTTGATCAATACATGTTAAATATGTTAAAGTGTAAGTTAAATACAATATATGTATACATATCCAAATAGTTATTTTACTGTAAAAAAAAGAGTTGGACTTTGAAATAGTGTACAATTAGTCTGTGAAGGAAATCAAAAATGCAGGCAGACAAAAATAGAGGGATTGGGAATCCTATGTAGTGGTTCATAGTCATCTCCCAGAGTTCTTTCCCTGGGTTTAGCTGGTTCCATTCATTACTGCTCTGTTGGAACTGATTTGGTGCATTTCATTGTTGAAGAGGGTCACGTCCATCAGAATTGATCATCATATAGTATTGTTGAAGTATATAATGCTCTTCTGGTCCTGCTCATTTCACTCAGCATCAGTTCATGTAAGTCTCTCCAGGTCTTTCTGAAATCATCTTGCTGGTCACTTCTTACAGAACAATAATATTCCATAACATTCATATACCACGATTTATTCAGCCATTTTCCAACTGATGGGCCTCCACTCAGTTTCCAGTTTCTGGCCATTCCAAAGAGGGCTACCACAAACATTCTTGCACATACAGGTCCCTTTCCCTTCTTTAAAATCTCTTTGGGATATAAGCCCAGTAGTAACACTGCTGAATCAAAGGGTATGCACAATTTGATAGCTTTTTGAGCATAGTTCCAAATTGCTCTCCAAAATGGCTGGATGTATTCACAATTCCACCAACAATGTATCAGTGTCTCAGTTTTCCCACATCCCCTCCAACAGTCATCATTATTTTTTCCTGTCATCTTAGCCAATCGGACAGGTGTATAGTGGTATCTCAGAGTTGTCTTAATTTGCATTTCTTTGATTAATAATGACTTAGAGCATCTTTTCATATGGCTAGAAATGGCTTCAATTTCTTCATCTGAGAATTGTCTGTCCATATCCTTTGGCCATTTATCAACTGGAGAATGGCTTGATTTCTTATAAATTAATAGTCAGTTCTCTATATATTTTGGAGATGAGGCCTTTATCAGAACCTTTGACTGTAAAAATGTTTTTCCAGTTTATTGCTTCCCTTCTAATCTTGTCTGAATTAGTTTTGTTTATACAAAAACTTTTCAATTTGATATAATCAAATTTTTCTATTTTGTGATCAATAATGATCTCTAGTTCTTCTTTGGTCATCTCTTCCACAGGTCTGAGAGGTAAACTATCCTATGCTCTTCCAATTTATTTATAATCTCATTCTTATATATCACTAACAATAGCCAACAGTTAGAGTTACAAAGAGAAATTCCATTTAAAGTAACTACTGATAGTATAAAATATTTAGGAATCTATCTGCCAAGGGAAAATCAGAAACTATATGAGCAAAACTACAAAACACTTTCCACACAAATAAAGTCAGAGCTAACCAATTGAAAAAATATTAAATGCTCTTGGATTGGGCAAGCAAATATAATAAAGGACAATAATACCTAAACTACTCTATTTATTTAGCTCCATTTTAATGACCTAGAAAAAAATAACAGCAAAGTTCATATGGAAAAACAAAAGGTCAAGAATTTCAAAGGAATTAATGAAAAAAAACAAAAACAAAAACAAATGAAGGTAGCCTAGCTGTACCAGATCTAAAATTATATTATAAAGCAGCGGTTACCAAAACCCATTTTGTATTGGCTAAGAAACAGACTAGTTGATCAGTGGAATAGGTTGGGTTCAAAGGACAAAACAGCCAATAACTTTAATAATCTAATGTTTGACAAACCCAAAGACCGAAGACCCCAGCTTTTGGGATAAGAACTCGCTGTTTGACAAAAATTGCTGGGAAAATTGGAAATTAGTATGGCAGAAACTAGATATTGACCCACACTTAACACCATACACCAAAACAAGGTCAAAATGGGTTCATGACCTAGGCGTAAAGAATGAGATTATAAATAAATTCAAAGAGCAGAGGTCAGTAAATTTCAAGCTCTCCAGAGTTATTCCACAAACAGAACAAATCTGCACCTCAGGATGAACATACATAGGTAAAAAATCAAGAACTCTGGGACAAAAAAAAGGATTTTCCCGGGACAACCCAAGAAAATGGAGAAAAAAGACCAACACAACCAGGCTAGCTCCACAGAAATGGCAAATAGGGATCCCCTGGGACTAGATGGGTTCAATTAGAGCCTCAGCATGAACCACAGAAATTTTCAATTCCCAGACTGTTTGAGTGGAGACCTGGAAGACTGAGCAAATTCCTGCTGATCAGGAACATCAGACCTAGCTGTGCCGCAGAGAAGAAGCCCTAAGGGAGAAGGAACCAGTACACTGCAAGAAGCAGTGGGACAGAAATGCTCCTAGTTTCAGGTACTTGCAGGAGGGTGGAGCTCTTGGTTTGGGGATTCCAGATCAGAGGGGAGAACTGAGGTGAAATTAGAGGCACCATCCTCCACCCCAGGACTAGAGGTGATTACACTAATAGTTCTCATTTAAAAAAAAAAAAAAAAAAAGAACTGGCAAAGAAGAACCCAACCAAATGCAAAAGGAAAGCCTGGGGTTAATCTTCAAAGGACACAAGTAAAAAAAAAGCTTCTTTTATCCCAAAGAATAACATTAAATGGCTCCCTGCCCAGAAAGAAGAACTCAAAAAAGAATTTAAAAATCAAATGAGAGACATTGAGGACAAACTAAAAAATATATGTCATCCAAGATTATTGGAAAAAGTCTTAAAGAAGAAAATAACTTTTTGAAAATTAGAATTCTAATGTGAAGCCAATGAATCTATAAGAGGCCAAGAAATAACAAAACAATATAATGAAAAAATAGAAAAGAATGTGAAGCTATAAGAAAAAAATATAAAAATAATTGGATTAACTGAAAGCTGTGACCAAAAAAACAACTTCAATACAATAATGCAAGAAACAATCCAAGAAAATTCTCCTAGAATGATAAAACACGAGGGAAAAGTAGAAATAGAAAAAAATCCAACAATCATCACCTCAGCGAGATTCTTTGTGAAAAACACATAGGATTATTATTGGCAAATTTTGAAACCCCCAGATCAAAGAGAAAATCTTACAAGAAATAAGAAAAAAACAAAAAAGCAAGAGCTACAATTAGAATTGTACAATAACTTATCAGTAGCCACAATAAAGGACTACAGATTCTGGAATCACTTATACTTGCAATCAAAAGAACTACGCTTATGGCCAAAAATACCACATCCAGCAAAATTATATAATATTGAATGGGGAAAAAATGGGCATTCAAAGAACTTGCAGATTTTCAGGATTTTCTTTCAACCAAACCGGAATTCAATAGAAAATTTAACACATAAGAGCCAATATCAAAGATCAATTTCGAAGAATTTAACATGGACAAACTGTTTTTTACATGGAAATGCATACCATATGTTTAAGATGGACAGCAGTAATTGGGTAGCTCAAAAGAAAAAGATTGGGACAGAAGTAAGGTAAAAATAGTTACAAATGAGGTGCAGAAGAACAAGACACAGAGGTATTAGAAGGGGGGAGGAAAGCTCGTAGTTTTGAAAACCTACTCAAGTTGGAAATGGGTTAAATAGGCAACGCTATTTATATATACCCCTCCAAAATTTATAAAGAAATAATGTGGGAGAGATGGATGGAGGAAAAAGCAAAGGATGGGGGAAGAAGATATGGGAAGGATCCATGGGTAAGGGAAGGTTAAGTAATAGCAAGGCAAGTTAAGGAGCAGAATTAAAACAAAGAGTTAGCAAGGATAGGAAAGATATATGTGTGTGGGAAGGTGGGATGGAGGGGAGGGGAAAGGAGAGGAGAAGTGTGTGTGTTTGTACACATATAAAATATACCATTACTTAACTATAGCCTGCTTGAGAGAGGTGGAAAAGATGAAAGGGGGGAAGTGCACAACAGAAAACCTACAAGGAAGTAAAGATGGACACTCATGAATAGAATTTCTTCTATTCATATAATCCTTTCTTGAAAAGGTAATTTATTGTTATTTGTAGGAGGCTTGTTATATTAGAATGAAAGTGTGATAGAATAGTTGCAATTTGGTTGTAGTAACTCTAAAGTGGTATGAGTTGGAATGCCTGAATCTATTGTCTGGGATATTATAAAACCTATAAATAAAAAAGGCCTCCAGCTTTTTGTGATTTGCAAACAACTACAAGGAAAATATATTACTCTTAGCAGAACAACCATTTCAACAAAAACTTCAATAATTTTGGCAATGAAAGAAAATGGATATGAAGTGGCAAGTAAATAAAGTTTTCCTGCAAGTGTTTCATTCACTTTAAAAAGTTGCCTTTAGTCGCATAGTATTTAAATTACCAGAGAGATAACTATTGCAGATGAGGACATATATCTTTATCAGTATAGAATAATCAAACAAGGTGGCTGAATTGATCAATATGTGTTTTTTTTCTTTTTTAAAAAAAATTTTTAAAGGAAAACAAAACAAGACAAAACAAAACAGAACATTATCATGTGCCAAGCAGAACATTAGGAAGTATTAAAAATATATAACAATAAATTACCTTTTCAAGAAAGGATTATTAATATAATTCACAGCAACACATCACATCCATACAAGAAAACAGGTAAGAGCAGACTGATGATATAATAGATTGTTAAAACTTCTGACTAGCTCACACATATCACATTAATTGAATTTTGGCTCACATTAAATGTGAACTGAAATCATTATAACTCATATTAAATTAAATTTCTTATTTTTCTAATATACATAATCATGACCTACCTATAACTCCTTCTACACCTCATAGTAGTAGAAAGGATAACCTAACCTATTGTAAAATCTATTGTAAAAAACATTGTAAAAATTGTAAAAATCTATTGTAAAAAAAAACCTATTGTAAAAAATTGTAAAAAGTATAAGTCTCTAGCAGGTTTCATGTAAGCAAGGCTCTGTGGAGAAAAAAAAGAAATGATGTGTGGGTGCTAGAGAAGGAAACAGAACATCTGGAAGCAAAGCATATTAATCAAAGCCCAAAGCCTACAAAAGATAATATTTCTAATAACATCATCAAACTGGTATTTAATATATAGTTGATTATAGTTACCCCTCTTGATCTATGGAGCACCTTCACTAACTTAAAGGTTTGGGACTCGAAACAACTGACCAGATCATCCATCAGTAAAGATGCCTTGGGCAGTAACATCACCTCTTATAGAGTTAAACATCACTATATGAAATGAAAGGCTTCCCTAATTCTTTCCTTTCTTGAAACAATAAAAAGTCAAACTGATTCTAGGACATATTTATTAATTTTAACTATTGTTTTAGAGTAAACAAAAACAAAAGTATAAGTATATACCACAGATTTTCCCTTAAAACTATTGTTTTGCTTAAACAAAAATGCTCAGCATTAAATTTACTTTTACTTAATTGAATGATTTCTCAAGGGAATAGTTCAGGGAGAGTTTAAAACTGTTTCCAAAAGCCATTACAAATTGGCATATACTACAATGTCACAGTGCCAATCAAAATACTATGCTTGAATGTTCCTGGAGCAGCTCTCATTCCAGATGTGCTCAAAACTCCAGTAACACAATGCAGGCATTTACATGAGGTAGTATTTTTAATATATTTTTCCAATTGTTTGGAATAAGATAATAGTTATCTTAATTGGAAGCACTAAGAAGAAAGCCAGATTAGTTGTTTATAGCTTGGCAAAAAGATATATGTAAAATTAAGAGAAGGTAATAGAGATAGTCTCTTTGACCACTATTAATAAAAAAGATATCTGTATAGTGAAAAATATTTGATAGCTAAGCTGTAATGAATAGTTGGCTTTTAAAGATTAATATCATATTTTTATATGCTATAAATAAAAGGGAGTGAGAGTGAAGGAGTCAAAGCAACCTAAAAAGAATTTTGGCAATGGAAGAGGAAAAACAATTGGCCTGCAGGTGTTGCCCCTAAATGCCTTCAATTCCATTTCATGCATGACTAAGTGGTACGAAATCTGGAATTCTCTTCATTACTACTATCAATACTGTCTGAAATTACTGATTCTTGATTTTTTGTGTCAAATAATTGAAGGCCAGAGAAGACTATTTCCATTGATAGTCCTATACTCTGCTTTAAACAATAAAAAAGTAAAATCTAATAAATCATATACTTTAAAAAAAATCATTTAGCAAATGACAGTTTACAATTGAAGGGCAAATAAAATGTTCAAATTTTTGCACAAATTTTATGCTAACTATTCATTTACAGGTCAGATTCTGCTCCTAAAGTTAGTAAGATTTTGGATTATGCTATACAATTATTTCCATGCTTAGATATTGAAGTTGCCTACTTTTGCAGATGTCACAAAGAAGTCATTTGAATAATGAGGAGGAATGCAGCTGTCCAGGGCTATTCACAAGATGTATTTAGACATCTTTTTTAAGGCAATGATTAAATGCTGTATGTTCATTCAATCAACAAGCTTTTACTAGGTTCTTACCATGTACCATTAGGCCATCTTACCAAAAACTTAAAAACAAAACATCCATGTAATATATGCCATATGCCACATTTTACTTCCCCTTTCATATCTTAGCACAAAGCTCTCTCCATTCTTTAAAATGCAACTCTTAGAATCCCTAGTTTCCTTCAGTCCTTGGCTCAAACATAAAGGCTTTATTGCTTGAAGTCATAATACATGTAAAGAATTTTTCAAATATTAAAATACAATGTAAAAGCTATTATCATCACCACTCCAGATATTAATGCCTTTTCCTCTTCCAAAATGACATTTTCTTTATTTTATATAATTTATATTACACACACATACACATCCCTGATAGATAGAATATAAGGTCCTTCAGGATAGATGTTTCTTTTTTGCCTTTGTATCTCTAGTGCCTAACTTGGTATCTTGAGATGATGAGATAGTTCCCTCATGAACTGAGCAGCAAATACCAACACCAGTAGATATTTAAAAGAAAATAATCAGTAGTGTTTTCCCTTTCTATAAGGAATGAAGAAGAGGTAGTTTGCCCCAAACTGGCCAGCAAGTGCCTAAAAATACATAGCAAATAATCGCCTGAACTTGGGTTGGAGCTGCCTCTTTTGTGTTTGTTCTTTTTCTGATGTTAGGTAAACAAATATTTATCCTAAGATGGAGGAAATCTTTGCTTGAAGACCACTTTATATATTCAATAAAGTCAGACATTATATTTTTTTGGTTGGAGTTCCTAGTTGGAAAAAAGCAAAGCTCCTAGCAACTATTACAAAATTCCTGGGAAAAGATAAAATCAACAAGACTGAGCCATTTTGCCAGAAAATGGAAAAGTTGCCAGAAAAGTTGGAGTTTCGATAGTCTAAAACCAAAGTGCTGTGCAGCAATGATCAATCAGCAATCCAGAAATGATCTTATGTACTGATGAAGCTTAAATATTAACTTCCAGAGAGTTACTTAATCCTGTTTTAAGACTTTTTCTCATTTCACAATGTGGATATTTTATATCTTCTAGCATTTCTATTATGTAGAAAAACTATAGCTGTGTCATATCTGATTTACATTGTATACTGAACTCCTTCCTATTCCTCTTCCTTCTGATCCCTGCTTTGGTAAGACACTAAATCATAAGCCAGAACCTAAGCAGAGGACCAAGAATGGGGAAATGATATTGGTAATGAGGCCAAAGACAGTGAGAAAGTAGGTTGGATCGCTCTCATTAGAGACCAGACTCCTTCAAGACTGAACTCAGTCAGAGCTGTAGACTCGGGCCCAGAACAGATGAACCTCTCAAAGAGAGGAAGAGATAATAGTGTCTCAGCCTAAGTCCAGCAGTTCTCAGTGTTAGAAATTCATATTACTATTATCTAGCATAGTCATCCAAACCATGTTAAGTGTTAAACTTATGTTAAAAGTATATATAGTATTTAAATAATTATTAGCTATATGAATTTCAAAACTTTAATGAACAAAAAGAGAAAATTTCTCAATAAATCTGTTCTGGAGATTTGTAAGCTTTGATTGCTTAATAAAACACTACTGAAAAGAAAACTTGCATATGTTAGCACTTGACCCACATAATTAGTGAATGATGTTTTCAATGTTTCGGTGATTAACCTCTAAAGACAAATCCTCCCTCCAAAACAAAAGCTTACTCAGTTGGGAGATACTGAGAAGTTTTCCAAGCACCTTGCATGGAATCTAATTTCTCAATCTTTCCCGAGATCTGAAGAAACCATTAGTTCCGGTGCAAAGATATTTAAGCAATTAGTTCCAAGGCTGATACCCTTTTATCCCTAAAGAAAAATAACTTTGCGAATACTTTTGCTGTAAGAGAAATAGTTGTATGCCATTAACATTAAGAGACTTTCAAGTAAACTAGGTTTCTGAGATTTTCAAATATGCTTCAATCACACATCCAGACAATTCCTATACTACATTGTTAAAATGATATGGATCAGACATTAATTCTTATTTTTGTCTGAAATAAGATAAAATTAATTCCAAAGAAGAACACCAAGAATATAATCAGATAGCATATGTATAACATATCAAATTGCCTCCCATTTTAGGAAAAGAAGAGGGAAGGAGAAAATTTGGAACTCAAAATCTTGTAAAAATGAATACTAATACGCCCAGTGAAGGAATTCTGGGAGATGACTAAAAACCATTACATTGAATTCCCAATCCCTATATTTTTGCCCACCTGCATTTTAGATTTCCTTTACAGGCTAATTGTACAATATTTCAGAGTCTGATTCTTTTTGTACAGCAAAATAACAGTTTGGTCATGTATACTTATTGTGTATCTAATTTATATTTTAATATATTTAACATCTACTGGTTATCCTGCCATTTGGGGGAGGGGGTGAGGGGAAGGAGGGGAAAAATTGGAACAAGAGGTTTGGCAATTGTCAATGCTGTAAAGTTACCCATACATATAACCTGTAAATAAAAGGCTATTTAAAAAAATGAATGCTAAAAACTACTTTGACATGTAATTGGGGAAAAAAAATACTTAAAAATTATGTAAAAGACATTATGCTTTAACCACACCACACAAGTCTCTTTCAAATACCTTCAGTTTTAGTTATGAAAAATCTAATGACTTATCTTTTTTTTAATTATAGCTTTTTTATTTACAAGTTATATGCATGGGTAATTTTACAGCATTGACAATTGCCAAACCTTTTGTTCCAATTTTTCCCCTCCTTCCCCCTACTCCCTCCCCTAGATGTAGGATGACCAGTAAATGCTAAATATATTAAAGTATATCTAATGACTTATCTTTAAATAAAATAATAAATGTTATTATAAATAAAAGCATTTCAAAAGGAAAATGTATTGTGGTTATTAAATGAAATTTTTAATGTTATGTGACTATAAAATGTGACTGAGTAAAGAAAAAAGGGAAGAATTCAATTAGTGTAAGAAATAGTATAACAAATTTTTTTTAACAAGGAAAAAGGGTGAAATGGGAAAGCAGAGGGAAAGGGAGGAATGAAATGAAAGAAAAAAAAAGGAAAAGAATAGGAAGGAAAAGAAAAGATAGTAAAAGGAAAGGGAAAAGAGGGGAAAGGACAGAAAGAAGAGAAAAATGAAAGAGGGGAAAAGGAAAGAAGGGAAAAAGAAGGAAAAGGGAAAAGGGGAAGAGGGAAAAAAAGGGGAAAAATGTAAAATGTATAGACAAGCGAGTTTTTTTTTTCAAATTCCTTGTTGAGTGTCCTTTGCCATCTTAAAAATAAAATAATGATCCCTTACAGATATCAACTGCCCCAGACTAATTATAAGATGATTATCTGTTTATATGATAACAATTCAATAGATTTCCCTTACATAATAAAAACACCTATTCATGGAAAATGGGAGAGGGGAGGATGATCATCCTCTCCAAATTTGTATTTGTATGTCCCAAAAATTCTACCCAAAAGCAAAACAAGAAAAAATGGAAAAAAGAGTCCTAGCAAAACATTATGTTTAGGACAAAGAACAGCTTTTAACTTTTAACCCTTTACCAGGTACAGGACCATGTGTACTCTAAAGAAGATCAAGAGCTTATAGAATTTAGCAAGGATTATTTGGAAAAGATTTGCTGAGCAATAAATTCTCAACATAAAGGCAAGAACTAAGAGTTCTGATTACTTAATTATTTTATTTGTTACTCTTCCCTTCTACCTTTCATTAATAACCTAAAGAAATGCCTAAAACTACTTTTGCTCCTTAGATCCTTTCTTCTCTCCCTTTTGTCTAACTTCTATTCCCTTAGCTATCCCCTCAAGTTAGTCAAATCCCTGGGCAGAATCCAAATGAAAGAGACTGGCAGTAAGGTTCTCTAGATGCTGCTATTGGAGTTCTGAAACAAGGAAACCTCCAGAATGAGATTCATAATCACTCAAATAAGTTCAGTCTAACTATCTACACAGGAAAAAAACCAAGTGGAAAAAGAATGCTTGGTAAACAGACAATGCTAGCAAACTGGATGAACAATTCCACAGAACTGGTCTGTTAGGAAATGCATCTTGGAAAGGTCATGCAAATGAAAAATTAATTGGACTTAACTCTCTTTTGAATTTCATTCTTGCATCACTATCTCACCATCTAGTCCACCTCTCTTCCAAACTGTTCTATTTCTGTTGAAAACAATACCATCCTTTCATTCAACCTCAGTGTCACCCTCAAATATCTACTTTAAGTTACCTCATTTATCCAAAAATATAAAACATTTCTCTTTTCAGCCCTTTTTCATGCAAGTTTGAAATTTATGGATTTTTTTTTTTAAAGAAAAAGACCCTAAGATTGTGTATCAATAAACACATGAACGTATCAAATTTATTTAGTAAATGTCCTTATTGACATCTACTTTAATTGCTCAGGCCCTTTTTGTATATTTCTTCATTCTCACTTTTTCATTCAAATAGATGAGTTTGGTGGATTAGATGAGTTTACAATTGGGAAAGGATTACTATATCTATGATTTCACTTATGTATGGCTATTTCCATCTATATTTAAATAAAAAAAGACAATTATAATGACATTATTGACCTTTTCCTCTTGGATTTGAACTAAATTTTAACAATTTCATTGTTTAATATTACACAAGAATTCCTTACTTTCCATTGAATATGGGAATGTTCATAAAAGGATGTTATAAAAAGGAAGGGAAAAAATGACAAGCAATGTGTAAACAGACCACAAAACCAATATAGAAAACCCCTTTCAACTTGAAGAAATAATAGCAAGAGCAATAGAGTAGTAGTCAGAACACCTAGAGATTAGTCACAACTCTGAAACATACTATCTTTGTGATCCTGATAGTCAACAAAAGCAAAAAAAAAAAAAAGTCCCTTTTTATTGGAAGGTTTTATTTTTGGTTTTGTTTTTTTTTGCCAAGATATACTTAGGAAAATATAGTTGATATGAGGATTAGACCAGATAATTATTAAAATCTCTTAAGTCTTAAACATTTTTCCAGTACCAAATAATATTTGTATTATCATAAGGAAGAAATTGGAAATGATAGTGAATGACATCCACTCTATTTTGAAGAATTAAGTTCAACTTATAAGAATGAAAAAAAATCATCGTCAAAATAAAGCAAAAAATAGAAAAATGATAAAGGAAAGTCTAATTTGAATGAAGAAGATGGAAAGAAAACAATGTGATATGTGGACAAAATCAAAGAAAAAGAACCACTGAACATTTGGAAATAAATCTGAGGGAAGAAGGAATCAGATCATCTACAACATAAAGATATACTTGTGGTCCAAGAACAATGAAGTGGATCAATAAGTAACAAAAAGTTCAGAAGTGATTCAGTAATGAAAAGGAAGAATAAATGAATAATAAATGATCCTGATGTAGTTATTTTGAATAATGACAGAGAACCTCATGATACCTGTCCAATGTTATGAGCAATCCATACTCATATTGTGATCCATTCATGACAAATGATATAAAAAAAACCTAGGAAGCATTGCAAAAGACTGAAAAACTAAGCTGGGGATTTGAGGTATCAGGTGACTAAGAATTAAAATAGTAGAAGGAGAGCTGGTGCATGATGTTTTGTTCTTAGATAACTGGGCACTCAATGAAGCTTCTTTGGTCACAAATTCCTTCCTCCTCCACAAATCTGAGAGGTAAACTATCCTATGTTCTTCTAATTTATTTATAATCTTGTTCTTTATGCCTAAATCATGAAGCCATTTTGATCGTACCTTGGTGTATGGTGTTAAGTATGGATCGATGCCTAGATTCTGCCATACTAATTTCCAGTTTTCCCAGCAGTTTTGGTCAAATAGTGAATTCTTATCTCAAAAGTTGAGATCTTTAGGTTTGTCAAACACTAGATTGTGAAAGTTATTGACAATTTCGTCCTGTGAACCTAACCTATTCCACTAATCAACTAGTCTATTTCTTAGCCAATACCAAATGGTTTTGGTGGCCACTGCTTTATAATATACTTTTAGATCAGGTAGAGTTAGGCCACCTTCATTTGTTCTTTTTTTTTTCATTAATTCCCTTGAAATTCTTGACCCTTTGTTCTTCCATATGAATTTTGTTGTTATTTTTTCTAGGTCATTAAAATAGTTTCTTGGAAATCTGATTGGTACAGCACTAAATAAATAGACTAGTTTAGGTATTAGTGTCATCTTTATTATATTTACTTGGCCTATCTAAGAGCACTTAATATTTTTCCAGTTGTTTAGATCTGACTTTATTTGGTAGATTCCCAAATATTTTATCCCATTGACAGTTATTTTAAATGGAATTTCTCTTTATATCTCTTGCTGTTGGATTTTGTTGGTTTTGTATAAAAATGCTGAGGATTTATGTGAATTTATTTTGTAGCCTGCAACTTTGCTAAAGTTGTGAATTATTTCTAACAGCTTTTTAGTATAATCTCTGGGGTTCTCTAAGTATACCATCATATCATCTGCAAAGAGTGATAATTTGGTTTCCTCATACCTACTCTAGTTCCTATAATCTCTTTCTCAACTCTTATTGCCAAAGCTAGCATTTCTAATGCAATATTGAATAGTTATGGTGATAGTGGGCAACCTTGTTTCATTACTGATCTTATTGGGAATGGTTGCAATTTATCTCCATTACATATGATGCTTACTCTTACTGACAGTTTTAAATATATGCTATTGTTATATTTTAAGTCCATTTATTCCTATCCTCTCAAGTGTTTTTAATAGGAATGGATGTTGGATAGTTGGGCAAAGTAACTCCTAATTATTGCTCTAATTTCCTCTTCATTTGTGTTGAGTTCTTCCTTTTCATTTTTAAGACTAACAATTTGATTTTCCTCTTTCCTTTTTTAAATCAGATTTACTAAGGGTTTATTTATTTTGTTGGTCTTTTCATAGAACCAACTCTTAGTTTTACTAATTCAATAGATTTTTTTACTTTCATTTATATTAATCTTCCTTTTTTTTTTTTTTTTTTTAGATTTTCAAGTTTGTGTTTGATTGGAGGTTTTTATGCCAATAAATTTGATAACTTAAATGAAATGGATGAATACCTTCAAAGATATAGCTTGCCCAGATTAACAAAGGAACAAGTAAATTGGTTAAACAGTCCCATCTTAGAAAAAGATCAACTCCCTAAGAAAAAATCCCCAGGACCAGATGGATTTATATGTGAATTCTACCAAACATTTAAAGAACAATTAACTCCAATGCTATATAAACTATTTGAAAAAATAGAAAAAATAATACAAAATTACTTTTATGACACAGACTTGGTACTGATACCTAAACCAGGTAGGTTGAAAACAGAGAAAGAAAATTATAGACCAATCTCCCCAATGAATATTGATGCTAAAATCTTAAATAAAATATAAGAAAAAAGATTACAGAAAATCATCCCCAGGATAATACTCCATGACCAAGTAGGATTTATATCTGGAATGCAGGGCTGGTTCAATATTAGGAAAACTATTGGCATAACTGACTATATCAAAACCAAATTAACAAAAACCATATGATCATCTCAATAGATGAAGAAAAAGCATCTGATAAAATCCAACATTCATTCCTAATTAAAACACTTGAGAGGATAGGAATAAATGGACTTTTCCTTAAAATAGTCAGGTTCATATATTTAAAACCGTCAATAAGCATCATACGTAATGAGGATAAACTAGAACCATTCCCAGTAAGATCAGGAGTGAAACAACGTTGCCACTACTATCACCATTATTATTCAATATATGTGTTAGAAAGCCTTGCCAATAAGAGTTGAGAAAGAGATTAAAGGAAGTAGGTAATGTGGAAACCAAATTATCACTCTTTGCAGATAATATGATGATATACTTAGAGAACCCCAGAGATTCTACTAAAAAGCTATTAGAAATAATCCACAACTTTAGCAAAGTTGAAGGATACAAAATAAATTCACATAAATCCTCAGCATTTTTATACATCACCAACAAAATCCAACAATAAGAGATACAAAGAGAAATTCCATTCAAAATAACTGTTGATAGCATAAAATATTTGCGAATCTATCTACCAAAGGAAAGTCAGGAATTATATGAGCAAAATTACAAAACACTTTCCACACAAATAAAGTCAGATGTAAATAACTGGAAAAATATTAAGTGCTTTTGGATAGACCAAGTGAATATAATAAAGATGACAATAATACCTAAATTAATCTATTTATTTAGTGCTATACCAATGAGACTCCCAAGAAAGTATTTTAATGACCTAGAAAAAATAACAACAAAATTCATATGGAATAACAAAAGGCCAACAATCTCAAGGGAATTAATGAAAAAAAAAAATCAAATGAAGGTGGCCTAGCTGTACCTGATCTAAAAGTATATTATAAAGCAGCGGTCACCAAAACCATTTGGTAATGGCTAAGAAATAGATTAGTTGATCAGTGAAATAGGTTCCGTTCACAGGACAAAATAGTCAAAAACTTACCGCAATCTAGTGTTTAACAAACCCAAAGATCCCAACTTTTGAGATAAGAATTCACTATTTAACAAAAACTGCTGGGAAAACTGGAAATTAGTATGGCAGAAACTAGGCATTGACCCACACTTAACACCATATACCAAGATAAGATCAAAATGGGTCCATGATTTAAGCATAAAAAACAAAATTATAAATAAATTAGATGAACATGGGATAGTTTACCTCTCAGACTTGTGGAGAAGTAAGGAATTTGTGACCAAAGAAGAACTAGAGATCATTATTGTTCACAAAATAGAACATTTTGATTATATCAAATTAAAAAACCTTTTGTACAAACAAAACTAATGTAAACAAGATTAGAAGAGAAGCAATAAACTGGGAAAACATTTTTACAGTTAAAGGTTCTTATAAAGGCCTCATTTCCAAAATATATAAAGAATTGACTCTAATTTATAAGAAATTAAGCCATTCCCCAATTGATAAATGGTCAGAGGATATGAACAGAAAATTTTCTGATATGAAATTGAAACTTTCTACTCATATGAAAGGGTGTTCCAAATCACTATTGATCAGAGAAATGCAAATTAAGACAACTCTGAGATACCACTACACACCTGTCAGATTGGCTAAGATTACAGGAAAAGATAATGGCAAATGTTGGAGGGGATGCTGGAAAACTGGGACACTGATGCATTGTTGGTGTAGTTGTAAATGAATCCAACCATTCTGGAGAGCAATCTGGAATTATGCCCCAAAAGTTAACAAACTGTGCATACCTTTTGGTCCAGCAGTGCTACTACTGGGCTTATATCCCAAAGAAATACTAAAGAAGGGAAAGGGATATGTATGTGCCAAAATGTTTGTGTCAGCCCTTTTTGTGGTGGCTAGAAACTGGAAAAATGAATGGATACCCATCAATTGGAGAATAGCTGGGTAAACTGTGGTATATGAATGTTATGGAATATTATTTTTCTGTAAGAAATGACCAGCAGGATGAATACAGAGAGGCTTGGAGAGACTTACATGAACTGATGTTAAGTGAAATGAGCAGAACCAGGAGATACTTCAACAACAATACTGTATGAGGATGTATTCTGATGGAAGTGGGTATCTTCAACAAAGAAAAGAACTAATTCAATTCTAATTATCAGCTACACCCAGAGAAGGAACACAGGAACCGAGTGTGAACTATATGCATTTTTGTTTTTCTTCTCAGCTTATTTTTACCTTCTGAATCTAATTCTTCCTGTGCAACAAGAGAACTGTTCAGTTCTGCACACATATATTGTATCTAGGATATACTATAATATATTTAACATGTATAAGAATGCCTGTCATCTAGGAGAGGGAGGTGGAGGGAGAGAAGGGAAAAGTCGGAACAGAAGTGAGTGCAAGGGATAATATAAAAAATTACTCATGCATATGTTCTGTCAATAAAAAGTTATAACAATTATTTTAAATGGTTTAAAAGAACAATACTATGTAAAGTGATAATCAAGCATTTCCCTGGGGGGGCGGGAGGGGAAAAAATAAAGGTTTCTCCCTTTTTTGTAGATAGGGGAATCTAAGGTGTGACTAAACTACTGTGTTTAGTACTACTGTGACTAAAAAGATGTACTGCTTAGTTTTACTGATTTAATTTGTTTCCTTTTTATTTTTATTATAATGGATAACTTTTTGAGCTGAGGAAGGGAGACATTTTAAATAAGTAAGATTTTTTAAATGTGTTTTATCATTCTATAAAATTCAAATTTCTTTTAGAGGAGGCCAGAATCAGGGAAATCAGTTAGGAAGCAATAATTGTTAAGAAATGAGGGTTTAAGTTAGAGAAAAAACAGGGTAAGAATTGGTTTTGCTTACTACGAAGCTATAGGACTCTACCGAGAGGGAATACTGAGGCCACCTCGACCTTTAGCGCATATTAAGTTTTCTGCAACATGGCAGAAACACCCTTGTTGAGCAAGGAGCAATGTTTTGTGATCATGGGAACGGGTGTGAGTCTGAGGGTCACAGTGTAGTTACTCATGAGCAGGGATGCCTTAACAGGACCTCTGGTCTGTGATCGAGTTGCTGAATTGCTGGCTTGACTCTCCTCCCATTGGCAGATAACATGCATACGCAAAGCCCAGGAGCTGCTTCTCTGAATGATGTTTGGGGATTGTCTACTGTTCACAGGCTGATCATGCTTGCAAAAATGTATATCAACAAGCCTATAAGGCATAATAAACTGGAGCTCTTTTCACACTCTATATGTCTCTCACCTTAATCATCTCACCTCTGAGATCAAAGGGCTCATAAGCTTTGAGCTCTCTAAGAGGGGCACAACAGCTTGTGTTTGTTTTTAAACATTGTACACTTGGTACAATGGGAGGGGACAGTAAATAGGATAGGGAAACAGGAGAGATAGGGTTTAAAGATGACAGAGGTTAGAAAATGGAGAAGGGGATTTTCGCCTTACATAGCCTTTGACTGAATCACAAAACAAGACTGGACTAAATGATCATGGAGATCTCTTTTGATGTAAATCCTTTGACACTATAAATATCAAGTTCTTACCAGTTTTACCACAAGTATCTATTAAACATCTGCTAGAATAAAAGCACTGTACCTTTATGGTTTTATTTAATTCAAAGATGATATGAAACAAGTATTTCAGTTCAATGATATGTATCACTCCTAAAATGTTTAAAACCTCATTTGAAATTTTCTTGTCAAAGATATTGGGAGTGGTTTCTCATTTCTTTCTCCAATTAATTTTACAGATGAAGAAATGAGTTTCTTTTAAAAATGGCCTGTTCATATTTTTTGACCAATTTGATCAACTGGGAAATGACTAGTATTATTATTATAAATTTGATGCTGCTCTCTACATATTTGAGAAATGGAGTCTTTATCAGAGAAACTAGATATAAATTTTTTCCCTATTTTTTTTGCTTTCTTTATAGTCTGGACAGTATTGGTTTTATTTGAGTAAAGACTTTTTAATTTCATGTAGTCAAAATTTTTCATTTTATATTCCTTAATGTTTTCTATCTCTTATTTGGTATTAAATTCTTCTCTTATCCAAAGATCTGACAAGTAAAATTTCTATGCTCTCATAATTTCCTTATCATGTCACTGTTTGTCTAAATTATCTACTTATTTTGACCTTATCTTGGTACTTGGTGTGAAATACTGGACTATACTGGGTTCTGCCAACCTGCTCCAGTTTTCCCAGGAGTTTTTGTTGAAGAAGAAGTTTTTGCCCAAAAGTCTAGATCTTTTTTATCAAAATAAAAAACAAAAAACAACCAAAAAAATAAGATTACTCTGGCCATTTCCTATTATGTAGTGTTTCTAATGCATTTTAACTAATTCACCACTCTATTTCTTAGCCAATATCAGATAGTTTTGATGATTAGTACTTTGTAATATGGTTTGCGAGATGACACAAATAATTTTCCTTCATATTTTTCTGACAGATTCCTTTGATATTTTTGATCTTTTGTTCTTCCAGCTGCCCTTTTTACTGTTCTTCACTCAAGATATTCAATGGCTTTATATTACCATCTCTCATGCCTAGAATGCATTTCCTACCTACTTCTACTTCAGAGAACCTTTCTTCCTTTTAAGACACAATTTGAGCACTATATCCTTCTCTCTTCTGTATGAATATTTTCATACAGTATGAATGTATGAATCTTTTCCTGAACCTCTCATCCTCATAAATGCTAGTGTGCTCCCTCATATTTAATTACTTTAGATTAAATTAGAGGTTTTTAATATTGTGTGTGCACACACATGTAGACATATTTTGTAGACCCTTTTGGCAGTATGGCAATACCTATAGACTCTTTTTCACTCAGTTAACAAGTATTCATTAAGTACCTACAATGTGCCAAGCACTGTACTTAGCACTGAGGATACAAATAAAGGCAAAATTATCCTCAAAATACCTACCATATAACAAATGGGATTTGAGGGAGGGAGGGAGGGAAGGGAAGAGAAGGGAAGGAAAGGAAGGAAAGGAGGGAGAAAGAAAGGAAGGAGGGAGGGAGGAAGGAGGAAGGGAGAGAGGAGAAAAGGGAAGGAGGGAAGGAAGGAAGAAAGGAATGTTAGAATCCTTATAAGATGTTAAGTCACTAGAATTGATAGAAACAATGTTTATGTTTACACCTTTGAGAATTCACACATTAGCTTACACATTAGTTCACAAGTTTGGGAGATTTCAAGATTCAGTATGAGATTCCCACAATCCCACTCTCTCAGAGGAGGAGTCAACCTTTGGGTTCACACCTTTAAGATCATATATAAGAAGCTCTTAGAGCTTCAGTCAAGAGAATTGGAGATATTGAGAGCCAGGAGTCAGTGAGGAGACTTCAAGAGATTGAGAAAGCAAGAGTCAGTGGAAGAAATTGAAAGCCAGAAGTGAGAAGTCAGTTGAGGAGATTGACAAGCTAGAAACTGCAGTTGGGCAGAACCAAGATTCAGAGAGAGCTGGAGGCTGAAGCTGGCAAGACAAGCTGCAAGAGCTCTTGGAACCAAGCAGAGAGGCCTCTAAGAAAGCTAACCGGGCCAAAGGAAAGCAACAAGACTTGGAAGGAGAAAATAAACGTTTGGATTTTAACAGCTGGCTGTATTTGGGGTGATTATTACTTTGAACTGAAACTAAGGCTGCCTCCAGAAGCTCCCCAGGAAACCTGCTCCCAGAGAGAATGAAGTAGAGAACATTACAAAGGAGGGAGAGAAGGAAAGGAGGACGGAGGGAAGGAAGGAGAGAGGGAGACAGGGAGGGAGGAAGGAAGGAAAGAAGGAAGGAAGGAAGGGAGGAAGGAAGGAAGGAAGGAAAAACAATTCATTTGCTTTAAATAAATACCAACTGGAGTCAGGTGAAAGTAAACAAAGTAAACAGTACCTCCACTTTTAACTGTTTTCTTTCATTAATTAACTCAAGAATATCGTCTTTTTGATTTTTCTTTAAAGAAAACTTCCTTTCACCTATATTTAAGATGTCTAGGAGTACAGTTTTTGACTTGACCACGATTTCTTAGAAAACTTGTTAGGATTATTTTTTCTGTCACATATTGTAACCACTGCTCAGAATCCATCCTCCTTATATTACATTCTTTCCTTATAGCAATTAGAAAGAAAGCCACAAACATGCTGCCATTGTTTTGTATCTAAGTTAATTTCCTACGTGGCAATCATTACATATGTTACCCTAATTCATAGTCTCTCATCACTGAAAGGATATGTCTTGACTGAAGGTGTCTTCTCAGGTTTTTTTGATCCTTATCAAACCTCTGACTACAATTAGTATTTATTTAAAGCAAATGAATCTCCTTTATTCCCTAAACATTATAATATTGAACATTTTAAAAACAAATAAACAGAACCATTTTGAATCTACTACAAAATCATAAAATTATTTTCCTTTCAGTTCTTTACTTTTTGTGGGATTTATTTATCTTAGCCTGGGTTAAATTTTTAATTTGAACTGATAAACAAATATTTTTTACCAAAGACTTGCTCTAGAGCTCAGCTTTTCCACAGTCACCCCTTTACTCCTTCAGTGACACTATAAAGAACATTTGATTATCTCTTCAGAACAGGTGTTCTTACCTTTTTTTGTCAGAAACACCTTTGGTAATCTAGTAAAACCTGCAGATTCTTTGTTTTATGACCACTAATTGAAATAGTTATTTTATTTTAATATTTTAAAATAAACCCTAGGTTAAAAACTCTTGCTTTAGAACCTCATTATGTCCTCTCAAATAATCCTAATTCTGGCTTTCCTATTACTCTCAGAATTATTTTCCTTCCCCCTCACCCCAATCTCCCTCATCTTTTTTGGTGAGAAAGTTGATAAGCTGATTTGTTATAGCTTTTAAGAAACAACATCAATCCCACAATATATAGAATGCTGCATACTAGTATATCTAAGTATTAGTAGTGTGAAAAGCTATTCGGAATAGTTTTTAAGTCATTTAATCTCTTCGAGTCTCAGTTTCCTCATCTGTGAAATGAGAAAGACATGTAGCACTGACTTTAGAGAGTTGTTAAAATAACTAGTGAAATTTAAAGTATTATATAAATGCCTGTTTCTTTTATTATTCTGATACATAATCAAAAATGTCTACTATATGCCAGGAGATACAAAGACAAAAATGAAACAATCCCTGACCTGAAAGAGCTAACAGATTATTTGGGGGGGGCGAGGGGGGAAGAAGAAAGAATATATATATATATATATATATATATAATATATTCAAAACAACATCTGCACTTGTTAATGAAGTAAAAGTCAGAAAAAGATGATTAATAAAACAAAATTATGAAGCAGTTTAATAAGAAATGATCAAACTTAAAACATTATTTCAGCAGACCTATAGTCTCCTTGCTGTGGGTAGTGTAAGGGGGACTAAGTCACTGTTAGAGATCTCAAATCATTCCTTCCACTATGCCACCTAGTGGTTTCTAAATGCTTCTCCATTAGAAATTATTACATCACTGTACACAATAAAAACTTAGTTTTTAAAATTTTTAAATTTGCTGTATTTAGAGGAACAGAAAAATAAAGTTCTACACAGAAACAATCTAACATATGCAGATACAGTCTTTCCCGAGGGAGAGGTTCATTATCAAACTTTTTATCCTGAACTCCTTGAAACAGTAGCCTTTGAGATTCATAAAATATCTTTTTACTCTGGCAACCAGGATTGCAAGTGATTCAAATTCATTTTATCTCTTCTTTCTTTTCCTAGATCTAATTACCACAGAAAGTTTTCCTTTAATGAAATCTCGCTTAAACATTGTTTTACCTCCAAGTTCTACCAATGAGCTCTGAACAATCATTTCTTCAATAGATTCTATCTTTTTATGTATCTAGTCATCAATATCTAATCCTGTAGAATCCTTTCCATAACCTGCCAGAAATATTACTCAATGGTGTCTTCTAAAAGTGCAGAGGGTCTTCTATATTGTGAATTTGTAATGTAAGGTGTACATCTACTAGCCATCATGCTCATTGTATACCTAGTCCACCAGGCTTTCTGGTCATATATTTATTTTCTGTTGGTTTTTTTTTTAATTCAACTTCTTGTACACAAGTAGTCATTGCTAATAAAATACAATCTATTTAACCCTATTTGAGATATCTTCATTGTCCTTTTTGTTGGCTCACAATGTCAGTTAATCAGAATTTGGAATTCCATGATAAGCTTCTGTTTCAGGGGAAAGCTTGGGATCATTAAAAGCATAGTGTAATTTCCCAGATGCAATCTAGAGAGCACTATTCCTCCTGGTTCTTCCATTGATTCCCATATAGCATGGTCCCCAATAGTAAGATATAAATTTGGGGAAGGAAAAAGAAGCAAACATTTATTAAACATCTACGATGTGCCAGGCTCTGTCTTAAGCACTCTACAAATATTATCTCAATCTCTACAACAATTTTTGAAAGAGGTGTCCCTAATTTGCAGTTAAAGAAACTGAAGCAGACAGAAGATCATATATTTACAAGCAGAAGGTTCCTTTGAGATCATCTACCATATTTCGTGTTACAGATGAAAAACTAAAGATCAGAGAAAGTAATTGGCTTGGTATTGGTCACATAGCCAATAAGTGCTAATGGTGGAATTTGAACCCAAATCTTCCTGACAACATCTAGCCCAACATTAGATTGATTATTCACTATGACATACGGCCTTCTAAATGAATTCCAGGCTCAGCTGACTACTGTCCAAGATATATGTACTGATGAAAAAAGTTTAAATGGGCTGATTATCCAGTTGCATAACAAATTCCATTGCCTCCTTATTACTTCCAGTATCATATATAAAATCCTGCTTGGCTATGAATGTTATTAATAACCTGGTTCTTTCCCACCATACCAAATTTCTTATACCTTACTACCTTCCACAAACTTTGTTCCCCCAAGACACTGGTCTCCATTTAACATAGTACTCCATATCCCCACTCTGCACAATTTCAATAACTGTCCCTGATGCCTGGTATTCTCTCCCTCCTCAATGCCATTTCCTGGCTTCTTCCAAATCTCACCTAAATTCTCACTTTCTACAAGAAGCCTTTGTTAGTCCTCCTTAAATTTAGTGCAGTCCTTCTGAGATTATTTCTAGAGAGCAAAAGAAAAACAAGGATGATTAGGAAATAAACAGAACTTGAAGAGGAAGACTAAAGGAGGAAAAAAGGAAGATAGTTGGAATGATAAGGGAAAGCAAGCAAGAAAAAGAAAAGAAATGAGAGAACAAAGCAAATTGATTGAGTGGTTGTGCAAGTGGAGCAAGTTAGTGAAAGAGAATGGAGGATGGGCCATGGCTTAGGGAATGCAGAAATGGCATGGAATTAGGGAGACTAAAAAGAGGAGGTTGGTGGAACTGTCAGGATATTAAGAGGACTTCTGGTGGAGGTGGATGGGATGACAAAATCTGAAAAAAAAAAAAAAAAAAAGGAAAGAAGGCAAGGCTGATCAATTCTTATTCTGATTCAGTTTTGTAAGCTAAGGAAAACAAATCTTCACACTGGATATAATGGGAAATTTATTCCCCAAGATGAGGAAGGAAACAGAACAAGAGCACAGTTGTCCTTGAGCACTTCAAGGTAGTGAAAAATATACTAGATGTATACAAAAAATATATGTCTCATTCTTTACATTGATGTGATGATGGGCTCATTTTGGTTCAGTTTTTTTATACCAGGGAGAACAATCTTATCACTTGAAATGATAGGACAATACAGTTGATTGATCGATAGTCCTCTGAAATCACAGATAATCATAACATTGATCAGAGTTCTTAATGGCTTTCAGAGTTGTTTTGTTTCCTACTGTTGTAACAATGACTGACTCTCTTGATTCTGAAGATTTCATTCTTTATCACTCTTCAATGCATATTTGTTACAAGGATTTGTTTTTCAGCCATTCTTGGTCATATTTGAAAGACAATGAAAAAAAAAAAGAGATGACACAAAATTGGAAAATTGTCCCAATTTTTTTTTAAAGAAAAGAAAAGTTTGTGTACTGGAAGACAGGGAGCTTGACTTCATTTTTTAAATGGATTATTAAAGAGATGGGAAGTAAATATTCAGAGAGAAACAATCATTCTAAAAAGTTTTTGTGGTTTCCCTAAGATAGGTAATGTCAAACTAATTTAATTTCCTTTTTTTAGATATAATTACTTAACTGGTAATTGAGGAAATGTTGTGGATATAGTTTACTTAAATTTTCAACAAAACTTTATTAACTATTAAAAATAAAGTAACTCATAATATTTTTGTAGAGGAGATAGCTATAGACATATGGACTATATAATAATACAGATGGATTCAGAACTGGCTGGAAGGCCAGTAGTTGTTAATGGTTCAATTTCAATGTATTCGAAGGTCACTAGTTTGGAGGGGGTAGGGGCACCCCAGAGGATATGTGCTTGGTTCTGTTATTTAACATTTTTGTCAATAATTTGGATAGAGGCTTAAGTTGATCAATTTGTCAAATCTAAAATGATAAATCTTTACCTATGTCCCACAACACTTAAACCTGTTCCTCTTACTCACTATGACCAATATTCTCTTTTATCCTTTTGTTCTCTCCTAGGTCATGTCCCCTGCACTAGCTATATTTTCCTTTCTTTGGTGAATCAATTCAACCCCACAACTATCTTCTACTTGCAAATCTCTTGCCTTCTTGTCTTATCAAAAAAAAAAAAAAAAAAAAAAACCACTGGGAAAGCCAACTTCTCTCAATATATTCTAAACCCATGACAATCTGTCCTCCAGCATTATCATTCAACTGAGAAAGTATCCTTTCCAAAGTTACCAACAATTTTTTATCGACAAACACAATGGGCTTTTCATAATTTTCATTCTTCTTGACTTCTTTGTAGGACTGTCATTGTTGATCACTTTCTCCTGGATAAATTCTCCTGTTTAGAATGTTTCATAACAAGGAAATTATATGAATTCAGATTTCTGTGTCCATGAAGTTTCACTGAAATAGAACCACACTCACCCATTTATACAATATCTACAATGGCAAAGTTGAACAATTGCATTAGAGAATATACACAGCTGCTCAACATACTACAAATTATGATGACATTGCAATAATTATGTTAAGTATTTTGAGTGCCACACTTTTCACGTTAAGCCATTATATTTTTTTTATCAGTTCATGCATACCCAAAACGTCAAAACAAGAAAAGCAAATTTCAAATGTCATATTTTTAAGGCATATGTTTATTAGGCAATGACACTATAGCTATGCTAAAAGAATACAACATATTCCCAGACTATGTGGTTATTACAACATCTTCAACTCAGAGCAAAGCATCAGTTGGAAAATATTTTTAAATTTGTATATGAAATGTTTTAGCACAGTAAAATTTCCTGACAAAGATAAAAAATGAAAATGAGGCAGCAACTAAAATAAATTTCCAACAGTTTCATTTTGTTAGAGAAGCAAGGAAAACTCTTTATCAATGGAAAGGTAATTAAAAATCTGTTTTATTGCAAAGAAATGTGTCAGAAAAAATAAATTTTCTTAAAACTACTAGCCTTTTGACTCAAAGATATATGTTCATGAATTGATAGCATATGACAGACCACCTATCTATGTGAAAAATATACTCTCAAAGTCTAAACTAAAATCTCATTAAAGAAAAGCATTAACAGAGGAACATTTGCAATGGATTTTGATGATAGGCAACACTAATTTTCAATGTTCAGTCATTTTCAGTTGCGCCTAACTCTTAATGACCCCATTTGGTGTTTTCTCAGCCAAGATAATAAATGGTTTGTCATTTCCTTCTACAGTTCATTTTATGTGAGGAAACTGAGGCAAACAAAATTCACCCACAATGACATGACCAAAGTCATATATCTATTAATTATCTGAGACAAATCTGAACTCAGGTCTTCCAGATATCTCTGGCTCTTTTATTTTTGAGCCTAAATTTTACTTTTCAACTTTTTTGCCATCCTTTCTTATAATGCCTTACAATGAAGTCAGCAAGTATAAAGAATATACTGATTCAATTTGGAATATCTAATTGAGTTCTTAGAAGAACAATAAAGATAATTATGCACTCTGAAAACATTAAAATGTTTTATAAAATCAATTATTGTCACTATCATTATTATTATTATAACAAAAATTTCTCTATTCTGCAGTAAATGTTGGTGTATAAGCTAAATTTATCTAAATTATTTATTCAATTACACTCATATGTATTACCAGAGAAAATTATCTGTCCCATGAAATGATTTTTTGAGTTTTAAATATATAACAAAATGTCTTTTTTATTTTTAATTTAAAGAAATAAAAAATTAAGCTTTAACAAGATTGAGTATACAAATTAGCACTGGCACCCTCACTTGGTCCATACATCTGATAGTCATATGCAATATGTGATATATATGAAGGTTCCACAATGCAGAGATGTTGATAATGGTGCTCTAATTAATTTTCCATCTTCGATGCACTGATACACATAGCAATTTACTTATGCCTGGTTAAGTACTTATAGATTATGCTATTTAATTTAAACAAAACAATCCTTAATAAAATAAACAAGTAGCTTTAAAAGACTCCTGTAAACAAACCATGGATAATACTAATACTACAAAGTCTATGTAAACAAAAAAATGTCGAGATGACATTTCTCCTATTATTATACGACTCTATATAAGCCATAATGACAATGACAATCTAATCAGATATTATGAGATGTCAAACAAATTCAAAATTATCAATATTATTTAAAATATAGATTCACTTCACATCTACTATCATTAAAGTAAGTAAATTAAGAACATAAGTTTGTACCACAGTGAAAGTAGGCCTGTAATTAGAAAAACCTGAGTTCATTCATATCCAGCCTCAGATACTTATCATCTATATGAATCCAGATAAGTAATTTACCCTTTGTTTGCCTCAGTTTCTTCAATTGTAAAAAAGGAAATAATTATAGTATCTACTTAGCAGTGTTGTTGTGAAGATGAAATGAGATAATATTTGTAAAAGTATTTAGCATAGTGCCCAGTACATAGTAAATACTACATAAATGTGTATTCCCTTCCTTTCTTTTCCCCCTTTCCTTAAGACATTTAAAAACTAAATTCTTGTAGCCAAAACAATGTAACCTTCTTTTATGAACTTATCTAAAAATGTTCAAAATAAAGACTTGCAGTAGAGTTTAACTCCTTTTGATTATGTGTGTGTGTGTATTTCCAATCAATATGCAAAAACTAACTGATGGAAGATGGAAAATTACTATCTGATTTTCAACCAAAATATCTGCCTAAGTGGAGAACAAGGAGAGGGACCAAACCTATGCTTCATAGGTAGAGGAAACTCCTGGATAAAGAAACTCCCTCTAAACAGTACAATTCACCCCTTTAACAACTGTAGACTTAAAGAAAGCACTGAGGGATCTGAGTATCCAAGATCACAGAGCCAGGAAATATCAAGGTTGGTACCTGAAACCTCTAAACCATGTTGCTTCTCCTAATGAATATGGGACTAAAAAATAAGTATCTGTCAGTCAGTTAACAATGATTTATTAAGCATATACTATGTGTCAGAGCCTGTACATATCTTCAAACAAGAAAAGCAAAAATCAGTTACTGTCCTGAAGGAGTATCCATCTAGTAGGAAACTATAATGTCCGGGCCAGTTTTCTAGAGGATCTCTGGATGGGCCTTGATCTTCGCAGGAGAGTCACCACGAGAATGGTCAGGGACAGAGTCTGCAGTCTGAGCTCAAGCACACTCTCACTGGAGTGTGCTCATTTCAAGTCCTCTCAGCCTTCAAATACCTTAGTACAATTACATCACTTCAGCACACTGCAGAACCATTACATCACATTAAGTACTAAGTATATGTGAACTAGAAATCCATTAACTTATCAGTCATACTGAGTAAACACCCTGCTCTAAGTATCTTTGCTTCAAGTATACTTTTCTCAGATTTCCCCAACATCTGAGGTCCTCTACAGGAAACATGGAGACAACATGCAAATATGTACAAACAATCCACATGCAGGATAAATAGGAAACAATCAACAGAATGAAAAACACTAGAATTAAGTAAAATTGGGAAAGAAGGTGGAATTTTAGCTGGGCCTTGAAAGAAACCAGAAGAGGCAGAAATGAGGATGAGCATTCTAGGCATAGAATCATGATTTAGAAAAGTTCATCTACTTATATACTTCTTCCATCTAGATCTAAATACCCTTGAATTACTTTTATCAGTTATGACAAATGTAAAATTTTAAAAAATCAACATAAAGCAGAAGTCCTTTCAATCAAAATACTCTTACTAATATTATTAATTTTATTGAGAACAAAAAGACTTCTAGTATAGTTCATACATAAAATAATTTTTAAAATATTTTTTCTACTTTATCTTATCTTTTTTATTTTTACTGTGTATGTTTTATAATAATGTGATAATATGTAGCATTATAGGTACATAACTTAAAAATAAGTATATGTAATTGGGGTGCATGCTCAGCATTTTTTAAATGTTTGGAGTAATTGATCAAAAACAGCTTGGAAATTGGCAATTACTAAAAAAAGCAAACCAAGGACAAATAAGATATAGGGTCATTCTGTACTTTTCTTTTCTTCTGATGCTGACATGACTAAATAATTCATTATTTAGTGATGAATTAAGCCAAGTAGGTACTGTTCCCAGATAAGAGTTATATACTTTAAGTCAGGAACACCAGAGTCAAAATTCTTCCTCTGACACTTACTATGTGACCCTGTGATTGGCAAGTCATTAAACTTATTCCAGGCTGATTTCCCTGATCTGTATATATTATTGGGATCAATTTTAGATGTTATAGATAAAACATTTTATACACATTAAAGTACTATATAAATGCTAACTATTATACTAATAATTCTCATTATTATTATTGGCCAATTTTTAGTCATTAAGCCTCTCCATACTTAGCTGCACTAGGTTGTCAGAAAGCAAACACAGTAAGACACCAGAACTAAACTATTTCTTATTAATTAGCTGTGTACAGAATGTGAATGAATCTCAGATTCACAAATGTGTCACAGTTTGACACATAGGAGGTATTTAATACATATTTTATGGCATACAACTATTGTTGAAAAGAAATATGATATTACTGTTATACAAATATGATATACTGTTAAATAATCTATATGGTTAGACTAAACCGCCACAGGTTATTATCACTTTTTACTTAATAAGCAGATACTAAAATTGCAGACAAACATGCCTATTAGGAAATAATTAGGTTACAGAGAGATGTCAATAAACAGTCAAACTGATGTCAATTACTACAGAAATTTTAATTCTCATAAATGACTGAACTCTCCACTGAAAGGACTTACATGAATTTAGGACAGAAGATAATACAATTCATAAATTACATTTTTTTCCTTAGTGGTCATATTGCTCTTTCTATATATTGCTCTTACACGTACATTTTTTATCTCTTTGCATTTGCTGGACCCCCTGCTGGATAGTCTGGAGAAGATGCAGAACAAACCTGGCAGCCCTCACAGACATGGCTGGAACCACCCCTGCCCCGCTGAAGTCTGCCAACCCACCCTCTGCTTCTATCCTGAACCAAATAGAATGTAACCCAAAGAATAAAAAAGTCAACTGTGAAAGCCAAAATCAAATGTGGAAAAAACAAAGATAAATCTAGAAAAGGACTACAACTAAGAGAGATTCCCTGTGATGAACCTTCTCTGTACTTAAAACCCTCTTGGTCAAAGGAGATGTGATAATTATCTACAGGATCTACAGAGAGCCAATCATCTGGCAAGTCTGGGACCTGACATGCATGCTCACCTCTTCTAGTATATAGGCCCTTCAAATATTTATTGTCCACAGTAAAAAGAATTAGTGTTCTATGTATAATAAGCACTCAATTAATTTAAATTCACTCAATCCTTTATTCTCAAAGTATTAAATATATCTACTAAATAAATACAAGTCAACAGTATGTTAAAAAAAAAAAAAGATTTTTACTTTCAAGAAGCTTATAATCTATAAGCTTCTTATAGAAAGAACAACAATGCACAACAAGATGCACACATGAAAACAATTAAAAACAGCCACATAATAGACAGTTTAAAAGTTGCATATATGTAACCTGTATAAATTGCTTACAGTCTTAGGGAAAGGGAGGGAGAAAATTTAAAACTCAAAATTTTATTGAAAAAATGAATGATAAAATTGTCTCTACATGTAATTGGAAAAAATACTATTTAAAAGAAAAAACAAATAGTTAATATTGAAATGAAATGTTGTATTATGGAAACTGGGAATTGGAGCATTAAATATAAGTTGCCCGAGATACCACTATTCATACAGAGGCAACAGAAGGAAGCAAAAGCCAAACTCAGAAAGAGCAAAAGCAAGCTGGGCATAATCATGAAGTGAATGCCTATAGCTGGACATTCACAAAGTTCTCATAAAGCCTAAAAGAAGTCCTACTTATGTATGAACACTATGAACACTATGAGGACAGAAGGATCACTACTGGCTAGAATAATCAGGAAAGACTTTCTGTACGAGGCAAGACTTGAGCTGGGCCTTAGAGGACTTAAAGAGATGAAAGGCATTTTATTGAAGGTAAGAAAATTAGAAAAGATTATATACATGACATGATTGGGAAATAGTAGAAACACTGCAAGTTGGAAAGACAAGATTGGACCCAGACTAAAGAGGGCCTTAATTTGGGCTTTACTCTTGAATGATTATCAATTCGAGGAATAAGATAAAACTATTAATTTAGCAAATTACTATCTATGAGTCAGAATGGCATAGTAAACAGGAAGCCAGGAAAACCTAGGTTAAAATATGCCTATGACACATAGTTACTATCTGTTTTACCCTAAGAATGTTACTAATCATTCATTATTAATCATTACTAATCATTTGCCCTAAGAATGTTACTAATCCCAAACAACATCCAAAGCCTTTAAATGGCAAAATTGGCACTACTATGCATTTATTATAGATTGGCTTCCCCCACTGAGAGTCTCCTATATTGATGAAATCACAGGTCCAGTCCAAAAAACAATACTAGTGATAGAAGTAATAGTAGTAGTAGAAGAAGAAAAAAGAAAAGGAGGAGAAAGAGGAGAAGAAAAAGGAGGAGGAAGAGGAGGAGACGAATAAGGAAAAAAAAAAGGAAGAGGAGGAGGAGAAGGAAGAGGAAGAATAGGAAAAGAAGAGAAAGAGGAAAACCAAGACCAATACAACATCATAATTTCAAAGCTGTCTATTATAATCTATTCAATCTCAGACTTTTTCAGGAGAATTTCTCCACAAACTGTGCATTACAAACTCTTCTGCAAAACGATGAAATGTAAGAAGAGAGGTCAGGATGCTAATACTAGGTGGTATTATAATGAAGGTAGTAGTGGTAATGGTAGAAATCAGGGTAGTAGTAAAACTATGTCAGCAGAGGACAAGTTCTTTCAAATCTCATCAGTCAAAAGAAAATCAACAGACTAGCTTCTAATTAACAAATGTATCAGTCACAAAATCAGTCAAAGACTTCCTACAAAAAAAAAGGATTGTCATTTGAGTCGGTGAAAGGAAGAACTACATGGATAAACTACACATTCTTATATTGAGTGCTTTACAAAGTACTTTTACATAGGTTCTCTCATTTGAACATTATAAGAATGCTGTCTGACAAGGAAAGCGGTATTATCCTGATTTTACAGATGTGAAAACTGATGTTTTGAGAGATTAACTTATTCTCTTGGCTCGATATCCAATTAGTGACAGAACCAAAATAAAAACTGAGAGACCATTGTTTTTTGAACAATACGTTACATAAAGAGACTGCTAGTAAGTGACCTTTTATATACAAAAATCTGTAAAAATGCTTTAACAAGACTATTTTTTCATCTGTAAAATGAGGGAATACTAATAGATTATCTCTAAATTATCTTCTTTCAAAGTGCAACTTAAGTACAGCCTCCTAGCAAAAGGCCCATCCAGATGCTCCAAATTGCCAATGTCAGTCAATAAGCATTTTTAAGTGCACACAATATGTGCCAGTCACTATGCTTAGTTTTGGAGATATATAAGAGACAAAAGATAGTTCCTTCCCACAAGAAGCTTACAATCTAATGGAGGAGAAATAAGCAAATAAATATGTACAAAAACACTAATATAGGTTAAAAAGAAAATAGAAAGAGGAAAGGCGCCAGAATTAAGAGGGATAAGGAAAAACTTCCAAAAGTTTGGCGTTGAAAGAAGCCAGGGATGACAAAACGTGAAGATGAGAAGGGAAAGCAATTTAAGCAAGCATATAACAGTGAAATTATGGGAGGCAAGAGATGGAATATGTTATTCCTGAATCAGTCAAAAGGTTAATGTCATTAGAAAAAAGAATACATGGAGTATAAAGTGTAAGATAACTGAAGGAGGGTGGAAAGACAAGTTGTGAAGGATTTTAAATACCAAGCATTAGATTTTCTACATGATGCTAGAAATGACAAGAAGTCACAGAAGTTTATTGTGGAGAATATTGTGGAGAAGTCTATTGATATATAGAGAAAGAGTATGTTCATCCCTCACAGGAAATTATTTTCTATTTATTTTGTAAATATTTTATTCTTACTAATCTATGTTGGCATTGTTCTAACTCATTTCCAAATAGAATTTGAGCTCCTTGAGATTTTTATCTTTTGAAACACTAGGATTGTGTGTGACAAGAGTGACACTTACCAAATATTTGTTAAATGAATTAATGATCCCTTCTAGTTCTGATACTCAAAGAGACAGATATCTTGAGAGACAAAGGAGTAGAAAATTATTGGGGTTAGGATGAAAGAAATGCAATATGTATAAGTAAATTCCTTCTATTTCTTAAACCATGATTATGCTACTGATAATTGTATTCATATTGGAACTAAACTATCAGTTCCCAAAAGGCAGTTACTTTATATGCTGCCTAGCATGGGTTTAGAACACAGAAAGTAGTCAGTTCTTAATGACTGTGACAGTTATAAATATGGTAAAGGAAAAAAAAAAACTCAATAACTAAGAATAGTCTTATGAAAATCTGGAATGGCTGGAGATTTCTGGATTTTTTTTCAGTGTGACCAGACTGATCGATATGGATTTATAGAACAAAAGGCATCATTGTTTGAATCCCACCAGCTGTTTTTCTCTCTGGTTCACATATTTAAATGGAACTCACTCCATAGGCCAAACATAATCTATTCACATTTTTCAAATTCTGATTCTTGTTTGAATGTTAGACTGAGGTCAAAATTCTTGTGCCCTTTTCCAGAGACAAAATGACTTTAGGACAGGCATGCAACTATAAAATGTTGTTCATGCAATAAATATGAAAATACTTACATTCCCTGGAGGATTATAAAACATAAATCATGTCTCTAAAGAGTCAGGACAAGATTATATGAAAAGCTTCCTAAGTGAAAAATTTAAAATAAATATAAGGTGACTAAACTACAATCTCTCATCAAGTTCTGATATTAAAAATGTTGCCACTGATTTAATAATTCTAATGTATTAGAATTACCAACCTGGAGAACAAAATAGGATTTACTAATCTGTCTAAATGTGTTTTCAGTTCCACACATTTGTTGAATTGTTCACGATGAAATAAATGCTATAGAGTCCTGGTTTGTTGTTGTTGTTGCTGTTGTTTTTTTAATGTAACTTAAAAGAATCATCAATAAGAGGATTCTGTCTTTATGCCCAATATTACGTACACCTGTGACATCCTGCTATAAATCTGGATTCATTCATCAGGCTAATATTTTCAGATTTAGGGATGGGATATGGGAGAGGTGAAAGCAAATGCTCAGAAGAACAAGGAATCAGGGGATTATTACTCTTTAACTCAGGCCATAAAAGGAACATAGAAATAGTTATTTTCTCAGTGAATACAAGAGGTTAAGGGATACTAGTAATTACGGTTAAGTTCACACTTAAATATTCAATCAAACCCCAATTGCTTCAGGAAAAAAAAAAAATCAATGCATGCTAGATTACAAAGACCACATTGAAAGATTCTCTGTATTCATCTAACAAACTTGAACTGACAATGTTAAAGTCACACTAAAATTTCAAGATCATCAAATTCAACCTCCTCACAGTGACGCTTGCTTATGGTATACTTCAGCTTTTGCTACTCCCATTCACAAGCTGCTCAAATCATTCCAAAATTCCTCATTCTGAGTACTAGAATGAAGCCTTGTATACCTGAATGTGTATGTGTCTGCTGCCTTGGAAATTCCACTCCTTTTACTTTAACTGGATAACAGAATCTGAAGAATTGGAATTTGTAATGTTTTGATTGATTTTCTGGAGGTCTTGGAGGACCACAAGAATAGCCAGATGTTAAAGTCCAAATCCTTTATTATCTCCTTCACAATCTTGTCTCCTTTCCTGGAGCTCAGACTAGCTTTCTTGGAGGCCTTCCGGAATCTTGGTTTCAGTGGAGAAGAGGAGGAGGAGAGGCCTGCCACCATGGTGATGTGAGATGGAGTGAATGAATTTGGCTCTGATTATATGTCCAGCTTATATGCTCTATTCTAATCACATTATCATAGGTGTGAGTCTTGTAGAATAGTTGTCAATCTTGTGGAACTAAGTATTTGTACTGAACTAGAGAACTATTAATCACCATGCTAAACTAGATAACCATTGTATTTATCAATTCCTCTGAATTAGCAAGAATTGTAAGAATCCTTGTTTTAAATAAAGAGGTCTGGCCGTAACAGGAATTAAATTTAGTGGTCATCAAGTATGACTTTCTCCCACACATTGTAATAATCCTTTCTATAATATCAATTTACCTAGTGAACATTTAATAAATGTTTGCATAATAAGTGAATATCTAATATTGAGGGAGGTATTAAGTTTAGAGCTAGTTCAAATGCTAAAGGGTGAAGACTAATGACTGTTTTCTGAATTTAACTGAAAAGGTATGTTAAGTCAGAGAAGGGAAAGATAACTAAGGAGTATATGATCAAGGAATTCTTCATGGAGAAGGTAGAACTTGGTTGAATCTTAAAGGTAATGGTCCTTTAAAGGGGGCCAATAGGCAGTAAGAGTGCACAAGCTATTCCAGATATAGAGAACAACATAAGCAAAGACCCATCCATAAGTAGTTAGTCATATAGAAGGAATGGTGAGTAATACAGTCTGGCAAGAATATAATTTACATAAAGGAATCATAGCATATAGGTAATTGAAAAAGAATTTATTAAGCATTGATTATGTGCCAAGAGGACATTAGTTCAATGATAAAGGAGACAGCAAGTTTGAAGAATCCTTGGGATATACTGAAATACTATACATAGAGTATGAAAGGGAGCAGCCCATCACCATTAGGAAGGGAATAATGACTGAAATAGAGCAGGGATTTAGAGTTTCCTCTATCAGAATAGAGAAAAAAATAGACATTGGATAAAGAAAAAAACATGAAGAAAGGGGAAGAAAAGTTGAAGGAGAGCTCCATAGAGGCCTATGGCAGTAGTAGTGGTAGAGGAAAGAGCAATCTCACTTGTGTGCCAACTCCCGCAAGGGCTCTCCTCACATTCATGATGGAGACAGCCAGTCTTAAGGGCATCAGAAAAACCTTAGTTCTCTTCCCCATTCAAGTTTATGACTAAGCAACTCACCTAACCTCTCATCTCCCCAGACTACTCTTTAAAACTGCTGCAGATCTGCTTTAATAGAAGGAGCTTCCTCACTGGGCATTCCCTAAACTAATGAAATCAAAGTTCTATTAAAAAAAAAATTCATATGAGGAAAGTCATATGAAATAAAGCAATAAAGACTAGTAACACCAGATTCTGAAGATGCCAAGCTAAAGAATTTGACCTTGACTCAGTAGGCAACAAAGAACAAGTAACAAGTTTTAAGCTGAGATGAAACCTGTGTTTAAGAAAGACCAGTCTGTCTGAGGTATAAAGGACTGACGGGAGATGGGAGGGAAAGAGAATGAAGGGACCTATTAGGAAACTATTGTAATAATTCAAATAGATGATGATAAAGAAGTGGTAGCTGCAGGGATAGAAAGCTCATGGATAAAAAGATTTTACCAAAATAGAGACCTAAGCTGTAACTGAAGTTGTTTAACTCCACCTTCAAGCTTTAGGTATAGCCTAGGGCTCTACGATCAATCTGGCCTCCAGGAAAAGAAAAAAATACAAAAATTTTATGTAGTCATAATTTAGTCAATCTAAGATTAAGTCAACCTTGTTGCAGTCCTGATCTTAGTTCCAAAAAATGAGCAAGATCTTATATTTTTTTTCCCTTCTGACTTTTATTTTCAATCAGTAATTTGCCTAAAGTTTTTGCCCAGGTATCTTCTATTAATACTTCAGTTTCAAAAGGAAAGATTTGTAATTTTTCTTTTATGTTAACAAACTTAATATCAAGGGCCCAAGGTTTTTCCCCTCACTCTGTTTCCTCATTCAAAGCCCAGTCCTTGTTCAGGACAGTGCTAATAGGTAAGGGTGGGTTAACATGCTTCAATAAATATTTTTTGCACTTGGCCTATTATATTTTTTAAGGAATTGCCTTCGTTTTCCAAGCTACTGACGCGCTCTTGCACACTTCTCATTTCTTTTCTCATTTTTTTCTTTCATCTCTTTTATTTGCCTTTTAAGGTCTTTTATGAGCCCATCCAATAAGCTTGAGAACAATTCCTATCAACCCCATTTCCTCTGTGGATATTTCTGTGGAAATTGCCTCTGTGAACATTTCATCATCACTTGTGTTGGTGTTTTGGTCTTCCCTGTCACTATAGTAACTTTCTATTTCTTGTTCATTTTGTTTCCTTTTCTTTTGGTATCTCCTCTTTTTTTTTTTTTAACTTTTATGGTTTAGCTCTGCTCCTGGGGTAAAGAGAGCGCTGTCTCAAGCTTCTTTTAAAACTCTGAACCTTGGCTTTGAACACAGGGACCGCTTGGGTTTGCAAGAGGTATCTTTGCCTGCTCTTTTCAAGGAAAGAGCAGTTTCCCAGAACTTACCTTCTGAGATAGGACTGGAAGCTGTCCTACTGGTTTGTTACTCTATTGAGCCAGGACCAAGGGCCTTAGTTGTTGATCTGCTGTGATTAAGACCCTCTCACTGGCTTTCCCAGACTCCATCTGAGTTGGGCTGAACACCCTTTTCACCCCAGTGAAACTAACCTTTTTTGAAGTTTTTCCAATCTATCTTGAGCTGGAGAAAGGTTTCCCTCAGACTCTGTTGAGAGCCTTGGTTTTATGTGGTTTTTTGAGGGAAACTGAGAGAACTTGAAATGGGAAGAGAGCGCCTTTTTACCTCCACCCCTAACTGAGTAAACATTTTTTTCAATCTTGGGCAAAACCCCACCCAATTGGGACATAAGTGACTTAGATGGAAATAGAGCCCTTTGTCTAGATTGCCAGAAAGAGGGATAGGTGGGGGTAGCCTGGATAGAGATGAGTAAGAATGATATACTCAAAGTCACATCTCCTAAAGCTTTTCTAGAATAAGCCCACTTCTCATTATAATACTCATTCTCTCATTATTAACCAATCAGACTTGATTTCTACCTGTTAGGAACACTCCCCTTTCCAAAGAAATTAAAACCCTCAGTGGCCTCTTGGTTCCCAAAGTACCACTGATCTCATTTATTAATTATAGGCAGTCATAATTAATAGATATTGATTACACAGAAATTATGTCTCAAACTTTTCATTTACCTCATTCCTAACCATTTTTAAAAGAACTGAGGTCTTCCTTTGAGAAGTAGTGCATCCCCACTCTTTCCAACCTGTTGCTGTGGCTCATTGAGTTTTCTATTTTGGCCTGCCTCTACCTATCACTAACAATCACAACACATTTTTTTTTCTGGGTTGGTAACTACAGTGCTCCAAATTGTTAGTGAATATCCAATGTTTTGATCTCCTATGGTTTTTCCTATGTGAATTTGAGTGGTTATGAATCTAAAATCATTCAAGGACTTGAGGAAATATTACATGGGGTTTTTCCTACCCTAAGGAATTTCTGTTATGTATCACCTGGAAAGAGATCTTCTTTCTGTATTGTTATCATTTTCATCATTACTATATCACTTTTTAATTGATTTTTCACCAGTACCAAGCCAAGAATTTTTTTTCCTTTCAGGCTTTCTTCCTAAAAGTTTCTAATAATTAGATCAATATAAAAAAGAAAGGGAAGTTTGTGCTTTTCCCTTTACTGGAAGACTTCAAGATAAGGTTGACAGACCACTTGTCAGGGATGTTGCTGAAGTTGGACCAGATAGCATCTGAAGTTCTTTCCATTCACAAATTCTATATTTCTTCACTACCATCTAAGAACATTCCATCCTCTCCGATAATCTGAATTCCCATGTATTTCTTAAGTCTTTTAACTCTTCTAACAGGGAGACTATACTTGTTGCAGAGAATAACACCAGGGTACAGAGTTGGTGCTTAATAAACTACTATTGATTGATTAACAAAACCAAATTCCGACCACAATTAAGAACATAACAATATAAAGTTACTATATTGCCTGGAAATGGTGCTAGGGAGCACGAAATTCTTCTTTCTTCATAGAGGGTAAGAAAGGGAAAAAGATGTTACGGAGAAAAGAAACTCAATAGAAATAGTGGGTTACTAGAACAATTATTTTATTCTTGACATTGTATATCTAAATCAACTAACAATTTTTCAAAACTAAATCCCTGAAAAATCATGAAAAATGTTTTTGTGGTTCTATGTAGTGGTATTGGCTCCTCAAAAAAAAAAAAAAAGATTCTGTCTTGTGAAAGGTTCTTTCTTCTACTACTACATTATATCCTCTCTTGAGTCTCATTTTTTATTGATTAAATATCTTCAGTTTCTTCAACAGAATGGCATGGAATTTAGGACCTTAACTGTTTTTCTTGCCCTCCTATAAATACTCTATTGCTTAGTCCCTTCTAGCATAGGTAGATGCCCATAAATTGGGGAACAGCTGAATAATTTATGGCATATGAATAAGATATGGTATATGAAAGTAATAGAATATTATTGTTCTATAAAAAATGATAAACAGGCTGATTTTAAAAAAGCTTCAAAGATTTACATGAATGTATGCTGAGCAAAACAAGCAGAAGCAGGAAAACATTGTCCAAAGCCACAGGAAGCATCTAATCAGCTGCTAATAAAGATATGGCACTACTAGTGATGCAATAGAAAACTAGGTCAATGTGAAAGATTATATCTTTGTCTTCATCTTTCCTTAAGGTTGCAACTATCATTAAAGCTTGTGGTTCTCCTTAAGCAAGTAACTGAACCTCTTTGGGTCTCAGATTCTTCACCTTAAGATTAGGGGGATAGCCTAAAGCTTTTAAAAGTTCTTTTTAGATCTAAACTTCTGATCCTGCCCTTTTGCTCCTATCTCAAATATAGTCTGTTTCCTATTAGCATATAAATGTATCTTATAAATTTTCATGCCTGCAGACTTTCAGAAATCTTAATGAACTCATCACATGAACTTCCCCATAGAACCTCATAGTTAGAAAGGACCTTAGAAATTATGTAGTGTAACTGTTCATCCATGCAGGAAGATAACTTTACATTATCCCTAAACTAAGTTATCTAGTCAGATAAAGAAGTTCATTACTTTACTGGGCAATCCAAATCATTCTTGAACCTGTTTAAAAAAGAAGTCTTCCTTATAATGAGCCAAAATCTGCTTTCCTGTAATTTTTACTCAGTAGTGAGAGGTGTGAAAACCAGGTCATCTGAGGAATTGTTGTAGGAATTGGAAATGTTTAGTTTGGAATACAGAAGACTAAGGGGAGACATTATAGCTGTCTTCATATACTTTAAAGTTGTCATGTGGAAAAAGGAGTAGACGTGTTCGGTATTCCTCTAGAGGATATTATGTGAATATTAAAGTATTTTACAAAACTATAAGCAAAATATGTCAGCAATTACTGAGGGGGAAGCATGGGCCAGGAAAAAAATATGTTGGATCTGGAGTCAGAGAACGGAGGCTCAAATCTATGTTCTAGTATTTGCTAGCTGTGCTGGAAATGGACAAAAGACAGTCCTTATTCTCAAAGAGATCACACAAAAGAATAAAAAATTCTGCAGCTTTTGGGAGGCAATATTTCCTCATGTGCAAAAAGAGGAGATTAGATTATATGAACCCATCTCAGGACCTTGTGTGGACTCAGTGTGTGGAGCTTGTTTTGCTCTCTGAAAGAGCAGAGAACAAAGCTATTCTCTCTCTTCTACCTAAAAACTTTCAAATATTTGAAATCAGCTCTAATATTTCCAGAACCTAAAATTATTCCTCATAAAATGTGATTTCTAGAGCACTTACCCTACAGGTCACATTCCTCTCAAAATATTTCAGGTTGACAATGTGCTTTTTAAATAAACATCTACAAGTGAAAATAGAATAATGGTACTACTACCTCTTTTGATTTGGAGTAATATAATTATTTTAATTAAAGTCTAATTTTATATTACATTTGAAGCAGCAGCATTATACTATTAATGAGGAATATGCTGGTAAATTTACAATCAGCTCTCCCAAAACATATGCACATTACACACTTTTGAGATTAAGTTGCATGGTTAACGTTTTCTTCCTCAGTTTTAAGTCTAGAAAATCAACAAAATAATAAATTAAGTCTTGATTTGTAGCATTTGACAATTTCTCAGGTATAAGTGCTCAGGTTGAAAATTTTACAATATAAAAACATATGAGCTGATTCAAACATATCTTTACTTATAATTTACAATGAGGTTGTGACCAAACAGAACCGCAAGATTTTTCTCAATTCCTTTATATTGTTACAAGATAGTCTGCTATACCGAATAGACCTGGATTAGAAACCTGCCTCAGATATTTACTAGCTAAAGCATATAAATTCTCTGGCCCAAAACTTTCCACACTTGTAAAATGAGTTTAGGTAAGATAGCCTCTAAAGTCCTTTACAATTCCAAGATTTATGTTATAATCTCCTACTGACTAAATATAATGCAATTAGTGGTAGGGATTATCAAGACAATTTCTTGTTGTTATACTTTATATTTGTATATCAGCAATTTAAAAAGTGATTTCATTGCTTTCTATTCTAGATTTAAATTTAATGATCTTCAGCCTATTGCTAATTTGTACTCTTTTAAAAAAGTATTTGGTTATTTAAGAAGCAGAATTTTTTAAAATAAAGAATTGAAAAAGGCTCTTTCTTTTAGAAGATGGCAGAAAAGGGAAATTTAGCTAATGGTGAACATATTGCTAACACAAATTGATGACCAGCATGGAACTATGTCATTCCACTATAGGTTCATAATAACACAGGTTCTTTGCTGCCACCATCAGTGGCAGATTGATGTATATATAGATAGTCCTTTGAGAGAAGTTGAAGATGAAAATGCAAAGACAAATTAAATAAACTTTAAGTGTATTAATCATATGCTTCCTTGCTTAGAAAAATAAAATTTCCCAACTTTCTGACTTAAGTTTTAAAGGGAAATTAAGTGTCGTATTTGCTTTATGACTTTTTAAAAACTTACGATGTTTTTTTGAACTATATAAAAAAACTGAACATCCAAGAAAGAAAATTGTGACCATAGCCTTTAAGTTCAGGATTCTAGAGAAAGCTGTTTGGTTCAGGAAGGTGACTTAGAGTACACAAAATAAAGATTTTTATAACACCACTTAAAATGCCGGAGTAGACATTTATTTAAGAGTTTTTAAGTCCATGTTATGGCTTAAAACATAGATCAAAGCAGCAGTATGTTTTCCTAGATTTCTAAAGAGGTTTCAACTGCAGCTTTTTGTCTCTCTTTCAGCTAAAAATCCAACAATAGGATTCCTACAAATTGGAGAACTGTTAAAGAATTAGTGGTATATGAATGAAATATATTATTGTGCTTTAAGGAATAGCAAATAAAAAGTTGGGAAGATTTAGATGAACTGATGCAGACTAAAGGAAGCAAAATTAGGAGAATGATATGCAGAGTAACTACATTAATGTCAATGGAAACTATACTAAAAAGTAGCTGAACTCTAAGAATAATGACTACTCTTCTGCCCTGGAAAACAGATGATGAAACGTATTTCCCTTCTCTGAGTAGAGCGAGCCTATGGCTGTGGAATACAATATATAGATGGTCAGATTCAGTCATGTATCTACTATTTTTTTTTTTGGTCTTTTCCTCTATGCCCAAAGGGCTATCAAACTGTGCATACCCTTTGATCCAGCAGTGTTTCCACTGGGCTTACATTCCAAAGAGATCTTAAAGGAGAGAAAGGAACTCATGTGTGCTAAAATGTTTGTGGCAGCCCTTTGTAGCAGCAAGAAACTGGAAACTGAATGGATGCCCATCAATTGGAGAATGGCTGAATAAATTATGGTTTATGAATGTTATGGAAGATTATTTTTCTGTAAGAAATGATCAATAGGATGATTTCAGAGAGACCCTGAAAGACTTCATGAATTGATGCTAAGTAAAATAAGCAGAACCAGGAGATCATTATACACGGCAATAAGATTATATGATGATCAATTCTGATGCATGTGGCTCTCTTCAACAATGAGAGGATTCAAACCAGTTCCAATGATCTCATGATGAAGAGAGCCATCTACACCCACAAAGTGGACTGTGGGAACTGAGTGTGGATCACAACATAGCATTTTCACTCTTTTTGTTGTTTCCTTGCATTTTATTTTCTTCTTTTTTTTTCCTTATTTGATTTTTCTTGTGCAGCAAGATAATATATATGCAAATATTGGATTTAACATATATTTTTACCATGTTTAACATACACTGGATTACTTGCTATCTAGAGCAGTGGATGGGGGGAGAAAGAAGAGAATAAATTGGAACATAAGGTTTTGCAAAGGTTAATGTTAAGAAAGTATCCATGCATAACTTTTGAAAATTAAAAAGCTTTAATTTAAAAAAGTAAAAAAAATAAAATAAAAAATCATCTCCTCCCCTGGAAAAAAAAAAAGTTGTTTTTTCCCCCCCTTATTACAAAGAAGTGTTCAAAGGCAGAGGAAAGCAAAGGGAATTTATTATGGTGCAAAAGCAAAAAAGCAACAATAAAACAAAAAAATTAAGAATTACTGGAGGGAAAAACCCAGGTTACTCAAGTATTTGTGAACTGTCACAAAACTATAAATGTATGAATTTTTCAATGGAATTATTTTCTACAATTCTTTTACCCTCATTCGCAAAATAAATATGTATTCTCTAGAATTCCAGCTAACACCAGAAAAAATAACTATTGGCAGAGATCAATGTGGTCACTATATCAAAACTATTATTTAAGATTCCTTTCACATATCTAGTTTAAAAGCAAATTCTCATCAAAAATAGTCTCTAACTTAAAAAAAAATAAAGTGGGAAAATAAGAGATAATTTCACCATTTTGTTGCAGATGGTATTTCACTCAGTGAAAAGTACCATATTACTTAAGTGAAAAGCTGTATGAGAAAAAGAAATTCACCTCACAATATTTTCCTATATTTTTAGTCAAACAATACTTCCCCCCCCCTTTCTTTTTCCCTCAACTGTAATAGGTTTTTTTTTGCCTCTTCATGTGATATAATTTACCTCATTTTACCTCCCCTTTCCTTTTCTTCCAGGACAATCTCTTTTCTATCTCTAGATTCTTTTTTATATCATCACAATAAAGTCAAATTATACCTATACTCTATTTTCCTATATTTTTGAAGGCGTAGAATTAAACTACTATTACTCATTTCTAGGGATATAGTTGTTAATGATGGAAAGGAAAACTAGTTTTTGATAGCGGTACAAAAACCAAGAAATTTAGTAGTTTCCAGTGAGCTTCACATGTTTTCCTGGGAGAAGATTCATGCTTATGATTCCTAGTGAAATGCCAAAATCCACTTAGAATAAATAAGTAGCAAATTTTTCCCACTCAGAAAGAAAAGATATATAATGTTTCATGTCACCATAAAAAAGTTTGTTTTGTAACTACAGATGAAGAGAGACAGCTTGTTATACCACCTGTACTACACTATTTGTTGTTATAGGTAATTAATCTTGATTTGATGGGATTTAGGATTGAAGGGGGCACATATGTTCAAGCTATTATGTTATAAATCTCAAACATTTCAGAAAATGTCATCCTGAGATAGAATACTATTAGTAAAATATTCAAGGTTAAGAACTTGGATTCCTTATATAGTGTATTCAGGAAAATGAAGTTATTGTTTTGTTTCAATAAAAAGAGGTGATTTCTTTTGGTAATATCATATTGGCAGCCAATCTAGGGCAAGTCATAATTATAATTATGCAATAGGTTTTGTAAGTGCATTAATTTGTCACATAAATTAAAACTTGTACTCTTCATCTCTGTATGGTAAAGTCTCAAATACAATATTTTATGCTCCTTTATAATAATGAAGTTTGTATATAAAGTGTTTTTCATCATAAAATCACCAAAGTAGTGCTTTGTACTTATATCTCTGTAAATATTTAAAATAGGAAGTGGTTGAGTTAATTACTTTTTGTTTATTACTTTTCTGTGCTAAAAACTGAATAAAACTATTTAAGACTACTTTTCAATCAATATAAATGATAATCCAATCATCTTTTTATCCAAAAGCTTCTTTTTTCTTTCCTAGAAACTTTAATTTAAAAAAAAAATCTTCTTAACACTAAAAATTTTCAGTTTTAGAAAATATACTTGACACATTTTAAAACTGTGATTTCCTTTTCTGATTGATTTTACAGCTGTATCAGGAACCACTAAGTACAGTCAGATATATTTCATTCATCAAGCAGTTTCCTCTAAGGAGCAATTGTCATGATGATTTTTTTACTGAGTTTTTCATGTCTTGATTACATCCTTTGCATGGAAGGCATATGTATTCTTTTCTCATGGATAGGACCTTCTTTAAAATATTCCCAAACACTACTTCTTTAATGGCTTAAAGATTTCATTAAAAAATACATGCCTTAAAAACACAGGAATACTTTCTTTAGAAGTTTGTTTTCTTAACTATATTATAAAGCAATGGTCATCAAAAACCATTTGGTACTACTAGTTAAGAAATAGAATAGTTGATCAGTGGAATAATTAGATTTACAAGACACAATAATCAATGATTATAGTAATCTAGTGTTTGATAAATCCAAAGATAACTCACTATGTGACAAAAACTTCTGGGGAAATCGAAAAATAGTATGGCATAAACTAGGCATTGACCAACACCTACCCAAAGGTATATTGGTAGATCAATGTAAGGTCAAAAGGGTTCATGATTTAGACATAAAGGGTGATAATCATAAGCAAATTAGGAGAACAAGGGATAGTCTACCTCTCAGATCTGTGGAGAAGGAAGAAATTTATGGTCAAAGAAAAACTAGAGAACATTATGAAATGCAAAATGGATAATTTTGATTATATTAAATTAAAAAGGTTTTATAACAAAAAAAAAAAAAAAACCACAATGCAAACAAATTTTGCATCCAAGTGTTCTGATAAAGGCTTCATTTCTAAAATATATAGAGAACTGACTCAAATTTATAAGGATATAAGGCATTCCTCAACTGACAAATGGTCAAAGGATATGAAGAGACAATTTTCAGATGAGGAAATTAAAGCCATTTCTAATCATATGAAAAAATGTTCTAAATCATTACTGATTAGAGAAATGCAAATTAAGATGACTAAGGTAACCCTATACACCTCTCAAACTAGCTAAGATGACGGGAAAAGATAATGATAAATGTTGTAGAGGATGTGGGAAAACTGGGACACTTAATACATTGTCGGCAGAGTTGTTAACTGATTCAACTATTCTGGAGAGCAATATGGAACTATGCCCAAAAGGCTATCAAATTGTGCATACCCTTTGATCCAGCTCTGTCTCTACTAGATCTGTATATCAAAGAAATCATAAAAGAGGGAAAAGAACCCACATGTACAAAAATGTTTGTAGTAGCCTTTTTTGTAGTGGCAAGGAAGTGGAAACTAAATGGATGCCTATCAGTTGGGGAAAGGCTAAATAAGTTATGGTATATTAATGTAATGGAATATTATTGTTCTATAAGAAATGATCAGCAGGATGATTTCAAAAAGGCCTGGAGGGACTTACAAGAATTTGATGTGAATGATGTGAAGGGAGTAGAACTAAGAGAACAGTGTACACAGCAACAAGAAGATTGTTTAATGATCAATTGTGATGAATTTGGCTCTTTTCAACAGTGAGCTGGCACAGGCCAATCAAACAGACTTGTGATGGAGAGAGGCATCTGCACCCAGAGAGAGTACTTTTTTCTTTTTTGATCTGATTTTTCTTATGCAGCATGATTTATAGAAATATGTATAAAAGAACTGCACATGTTTAACATATATTGGAACTTTGCTGTCCAAGGGAAAGGATGGGGAGAAGCAAGAGAGAAAAATTTGGAACATGAGGTTTTGCAAGGGTGAATGTTGAATACTATCTTTGTATGTATTTTGAAAATAAAAAAAACATTTTTTTAAAAATTGTTTTATTTCCTATTGCCCCTTTCCCTCTGATCTTCCTCTTTATCTGGTTCAAATCCATACACTATATCAATCTTTTAATACTTTAATATTTGGAAACCTTATATCATTTTTTAAAAGGAGTCAGAGATTAAATGTATAAATAAAACTTTTACTACAATGCTGATACAATCTTCTCCTATGTCTCATTTTCAACAATATAAACTGACAAATTTTCCACCTAAGGGTACACAAATCCAAAGTTTAAGAATGAACCATATTTTTAGTGTCCAATAAGATTTCCTACACTGGGCACTAGGCTCTCCTTGAATACAGTGGTTTTCTTAATAACAGTTTAATAATAATTAAATAAGAGCATTTTAAATAAATTATTTAATGAGAGTATCTACATAACATTAAAAATTGCAAAATTGCTTGAAAAGTGTTTTCTTTTGATCCACACAACTACTGTGTGCTATCATAATCCCTATTTTACAGATGAAGAAACTGAGGCAAATAGAAGTTAAATGATTTGTCTCAAGGGCTACACAACTACTAAGCATCTGAATTCAGATTTGAATAGTGTTCTTACCTACTACAGATCCAGTGCTCTATCCACTGTGTTACCTAACTGCCTTCATCTTTCTATAGGAACATTTCAGATTGGGTCCTTTATCTAAACTGTTGTGCCTTATAAAATTTTTCTGAAGAAATTTCGAGGGCACAGTGTCTCATTTATTGTTTGAGACTATAATTCCCATGAGTAGCCATCTTATCTAAACTTTGTATCTGGTACAGTGTTGTACATACAGTAACCAGTAAATGTTTACTGATAAATAATTTGAATAATTTTATGTGAGGATTATAATTTGAGTTTTAATGATTTAAATTTAATTGTCCTCATGGTTCTTGGAATAGAGATGTCTATCATTTGGGAATGGTTGAACAAGTTGTAGCATATAATTGTGCTAGAATACTATTGTGCTATACAAAATGACAAACAGGATAGTTCAGAAGAACCAGGGAAGACTCAGATGAACTGATGCGAAATGAAATAAGAAGAATCAGGAGAACATTGTACATAATGATAGCATTATTGTACAATGATGAATTATGAATGACTTAGCTAGTCTCAGTAATAATATAAGAAAATTCTAAAGGACTTATGGTGAAAAATCTAACAAAAATTAGGAGAAAAAGCTGATGGAGTCTGAAGATAAAAAGTTTTTTTTTTTAACTTTATTTTATTTTGTTTTTTTAATTTGGGACTGCTCTGTTTTTTTTTTTGTAACAAGAAATATTTGCAGTATAAAAATGTTATTATTCATGACTGTACATGTATAGTCTATATCAAACTGATTTCTTTCTCAACAAAGTAAAGAAGAATAGGGGGAATTTGGAACTCAAAAGATTTTTTAAATGAATGCTAATTTTTTATTACAGTTAATTGGAAAACAGTAAAGGAAATGAGAAAAAAATAAAGAAAACTATACATAAAAGGGCAGCTAGGGGGCAAAGCAGATATAGTATTAGGTCTGAGTCAGGCAAACTCATCTTTGTGAGTTCAGATCACTCCTCAAAACTAGTTGTATGAACCTTAGTAAATCACTTACCCCTTTTTGCCTCAGTTTCCTCCTCTGTAAAAGGATCTGGAGAAGGAAATGACAAACCATTCCATCTTGTTTGCCAAAAAAAATACCAAATGGCATTCGAAAAGTTGGACACAATTGAAAAAGAATATTAATATAATTCAATACAATATTTATTATATTCAAGGCTACACTGTACTACAACTAGCTATATAACTCTGGACAAGCCAGTTTCCTTATCTGGAAAATGAGCTGGAGAAGAAAATGCTAATATAAATTAGCATTTAATAATAAATAAAATTTAATAAAAATTTTGACTCACCACCTTTTATGATATATCTATCTCTGAGAATGCCATAGTCAAACAACCAAATAATCAAGCAGGGAATAGGACTAACAGAAGTAGGGATCGACAGAATGCTACTTATTTTGCCAAAATATCTTCAGATGATGATGGAATGGCATGTCATTTTTTCAGATCACAATCCCTCCCCACAACCATGCACGCACATGTGCGCATGCACACAACATGCATGCACACACATGCATGCACACACACACACACACACACACACATTTTAAAAATAATTAAAAGCACAAGAATGTAAATAGCTCATTTCAACCCTAAACCACAGGTGATCTTTGGCCTTTCTAATTTGAAACTAAGCTAATGCAACAGTTAAGTTCAACAAAGTCACTGAACAGCTGTCATATGGTAATAGCTTTCACAGTTGTCAAAGTCACCTGATTAAACTATTAACATAAGTGGCCCCACACTGTAGGGGCAAAAAATATGAATGGCTTTAATACTCTTAATTCTTCCTTACCTCTAGGTTCAAGATGTTTTAAGTTAGGAAACATCTAGATTTATGAAAACAACCTCTTTTAAGTAAATGTCCTAAGTTTATTTCAATGTTGCTTGAGAAAGAACAATTTGGATGAATATAGGTCACAATAGGAAATAAATCTGGCAACTTGTAAAGGCACCTGCTGAACTTGAGAGTATTCCAAAATTCAAATTACTTATTCATTTTTCCCAATTTTTTTTTTTATAATTTTTTTTAAAAAAGTATTCTGAAGTATTCAAAGTACTGCACTTAATGCAAACTGCAAAACAGGGATCCTTCAAACTTTTTAAATAGGGGGCCAGTTCACTGTCCCTCAGACTGTTGGAGGGCTGAACTATAGTAAAAACAAAAAACTTTTTTGTTTTGTGGGCCTTTAAATAAAGAAACTTCATAGCCCTGGAAGAGAGGGATAATCGTCCTCAGCTGCCACATCTGGCCCGCGGGCCGTAGTTTGAGGACCCCTGCAGTGTAAAACATTCCTGCTTCTTTGAACTTGTATTCTGGCTTATTTCCCAAATACTAACTTCTTCAACACATCTATTGAGAGTTTGATACATACATGGCACTGTGATATATGAAAAATAGAAAAATGTATATGTTACATATCCACTGGGCACAAAGAATTATGCTAGAAAGGCAGGAGAGATAGAATTCAAGAAATACATGGTTTCTGCTACTACTGATCGTATAGTTTAATGGTAATGTATATCTTCCCTCACCTAATGAAAGTTTAGAAGTTCAGAGGTAAAAGAAAGATTTTATCATGCATTTGAGTAGACAGAAAAAGCTTCATGAAACAAGTAGGAAATGAGCTGAATAGAGAGGAAGGAGAGAATATTCTAACTACAGGAAATAACATAACAAAAGCTCAGAGTGCACAGGGTGAGCTGAGTAGAGATGAAAGAAATAGCATCATGATAAAAGGTCAAAGTCCACAGGGTGGGAAAAATAGAGACTGCCTCCCACGATTGTAGTTTCATGCTAGGTAATAGGAAAAATAATGCTGACTGTGGTAATAATGTTGACTCACTCTTTTGAGGATCATGAATGCCTAGTTGATAAAAGGGAAAAGGGATTAATAGACAACAGATTAGAATGCTGAAGATGGAACTCCAGACATTAAAGAGGAAACATCAATATAACATGAAGATTGAGTGAATATGAGGAATAAAGAAGGGTAAATATCAAAGATTAATCCAAGATTTTAAGCTTGGGTGGCTAGCATCATTATTCTTTTTTTTTTTTTAAATTTGAGTTCAATTTATTTTTTTTTAATTTGAGTTCAATTTATTTTTTTTTTATTTAATAGCCTTTTATTTACAGGTTATATGCATGGGTAACTTTACAGCATTAACAACTGCCAAACCTCTTGTTCCAATTTTTCACCTCTTACCTCCCCATCCCCTCCCCTAGATGGCAGGATGACCAGTAGATGTTAAATATATTAAAATATAAATTAGATACACAATAAGTATACATGACCAAAACGTTATTTTGCTGTACAAAAAAAATCAGACTGAAATATTGTACAATTAGCTTGTGAAGGAAATCAAAAATGCAGGTGTGCATAAATATAGGGATTGGGAATTCAATGTAATGGTTTTTAGTCATCTCCCAGAGTTCTTTCTCTGGGCGTAGCTGGTTCAGTTCATTACTGCTCCATTGGAAATGATTTGGTTGATCTCCTTGCTGAGGATGGCCAGGTCCATCAGAACTGGTCATCATATAATATTGTTGTTGAAGTATATAATGCTCTCCTGGTTCTGCTCATTTCACTCAGCATCAGTTCATGTAAGTCTCTCCAGGCCTTTCTGAAATCATCCTGTTGGTCATTTCTTACAGAACAGTAATATTCCATAGTATTCATATACCACAATTTATTCAGCCATTCTCCAACTGATGGACATCCATTCAGTTTCCAGTTTCTAGCCACTACAAAAAGGGCTGCCACAAACATTCATGCACATACAGGTCCCTTTCCCTTCTTTATAATCTCTTTGGGATATAAGCCCAATAGTAACACTGCTGGATCAAAGGGTATAGCATCATTATTCTTAACCAATTTACAGTGGTTTTCACAACACCAATCACTTCTGAGTCTCCTCCTGCCACTTCTCACATCTGATCACCATTGATCACTCCTCAGTCTATTTAGCTAGATTTCATTCATCCTATTCTCAAGAACTACAGTTGTAGCTTAAGCTCTTTCCTGGGCCCTCATTTCTTTTTTCTTTGTAGAGTCTCATTTGGTGACCTCACTAGCTATCATAAAGTTACCTTCTTTGCAAAGCACACATACACATACTTTCCATTCCCTAGTCTCTCTTCTTTGTATGAAGGCTAAATCTCTATCAGGAATCTTATTCCTAAATTATATCAGATTGTAAATCATTTCCTATTAAAAGTCTTTCGGATTCCCAAAATATTCCATTGACATTTCCTATCCAAAGAAGAGGAGGAAAATAAATAAAAATTTCATTTTAAATGCCTTTTAAAAGTCTAAATATATATACAATGATATATTACTATAGACTTTAAACCTCTGGCTTTGTAAGCAAAAAGAATTCTGAGCAATCTGTCATAAGAACATGGGTTTTCTAGGAAATAACAGTTGATGGATTCAATTATTTCTTTAAATAAGCCATGATTAAATGATAGTTTTGGCAATTATTATTATCATATAATACGCCAAAGCTACTATAATTACACATTTTAGGGCAAGAATGAAAAGACAAAATATCCCACAATTCAAATATATTTGAGTAATATTGCCAAGAGAGTTGTAATTAGAACTAAAGCAAAACAATCTGATTAGGATAGCTTCTAAGCTTCACACTGAATTTTAGAATACAAGAATTATAGAATTGAAAGAATTCTTGGAAGCCATCTATTTTAGACCCCTCTACAAATGAAGAAAAGGAAACCCAGAGATATTATGTACAATATTCACAGTACAGAAACGTTGACAAAAACGACATAAGCCCAGACAATTGTTCGAACAGAATTGGAACAACAACAACAAAACAAACACGTTTTCCCACAATAATCAATCACTTAAGTACTTCCTATAGGGTAAGCTAAGTTTTGGGCATATAAAAAAGAAAGATAAACTGCTCTTACCCTCAAAGCACTTATCATCTAGCCAGGGATTGATGATGTAAACAATATATAAGTATGTGAAAAACTGATACAAGATGATGGAGGAGAGAAGAAATTAACAGCCAAAAGGAATTCAAGAAAAGCTTCATGAAGAAGGGCTTCAACTGAGCTTTGAAAAGATTGATTAGATATATAGGGTAAAAGTGAGTGAGAAATGGGTTGAGTTATGAGTGACTGGAAGGATAGTGATGATCTTCAACAGAAATATAAAACAAAAAAAATTTCTATGTCCACTATGTCACGAATATATACTTGTACACATTTCCTTGAAAAGCTATACTCAAAGATTTAAAATTAATCAGTCATACTCTAATGGCTATTTTTGTTTCTTTAGTGCTCGTTATCCTCTTTCCAGTGATTCTGAAATACCAGTAACTGATGTACAAAGACCCATTTCTCATCTCCAACTGCCTATTCTTTCAGTATCCAGATTACATTCTCAAACACTGTATTCTCCGAGATGCTTCCTCCAAAATCAACAAATTCTTCTTGAACCTTTTCTTTTTCTTATTGTTTCCATCTTTTGGCACAATACAAACTGGAGCTGGCTCCATTTTCACAACACTGCATCCTTGGCTATATTTTCCAGTAACAGCATGTCATTTATAACCCCTAATTCACCAGTTGTGGTAGGAAAACTGAAAGAGTCCTTATTTCCCATCCTTTGAAGTCAAATACAAATTGATTTCAAAGTTCATTTCCTGGCTGCTACAATCTATCCATCCCTTAGATAGTCTTTTTTCCTCAATAACGTTAGGGCCTGCCTCACAGTCTTTCTACTTCAAATTCTCCTTTCTTATTAGGGAAGTTCAATATACATACTGATATTCCCTCAAGCATCCTAACTTTCCCATTCTTCAATCTAATTAATTGTTCTGATCTACTTCTTTACTCCTTCTGGACTACACATAGATTATCATACCCTTGGACTTGTCATTACTGACAATTTTTCTTCCATATTCACGAGGTATAAAACTGCTTCCTCTTGTCCTAATCTCTTCTCTTTTCTCAATTTATAATACCTAATCTTGGTGTGACCTTCCATTCCTCATTTCTTTTGTAGGCTGTCACCTACGTACTGGCTTGTACTCTTCTTTCCCTACTTCACTTATCACTTTATAATAAATTCATTCACTTCCACACTCCTTCAGATTTAAACCATTTGCTTCTTTGTCCAACATCCAAAAGTCAATGACTTCAACCTTGGAATAAGTCTCATCATTTAACTCCTTTGCTTCCACTTATGTGTAAAAGAACTTAAGGTAGTCATGAAACCAGGCTGACTGAAGGTCCTACATACTTGCGTTGTTGTTGTGTTTAGTTAAGTGGATCTATCTAACTGTTTCTGGCTCCATTTTGAGTTTTCTTGGAAAAGACACTGGGATAGTTTGCCACTCCCTTCTCATATTATAGATGAACTAAAGCAAATAGTGTTAAGTGACTTATCCAGGTCACACAACTACTAAGAGTCTAAGGCTAGTTTTGCATTTGTTCTATCCACTAACTACCCTAATATTTGTGTTATGTAACATCAACTGTGCCCATACTGCTGACAGGCAATCCTTTTATATCGCCCTAACTTATTTGCTTACCTACTCAAAACTTTTTTCAAAAATTTTTTTAACAAAAATAAATCTTTGCTCATAACCTTTTGTGTTTATATTACCAACATTTTTTTCAAGTATTCCTCCTACTACCTATCTCAGAGAATCATTATAAATGACATAATATATTTAAAGAAAAAAGAGAGAAGATGAAGAAGAGGAGGAAAATAAGTAAAAATTACATTTAAAATGCTTTTCATAAGCCTAAAATTATATACAATGATTTATTACTATAGACTTCAAACCTCTGGAAAAGAGCAGAATGGAGATGTGTCCTCCTATCTCGTCTATAAAGTCATGCTTCTTTCTATAATTTCACAATATTCATTTTTGATTTCTTTTGTGTGATTGCTCTTTCCATTAATCTCATAATAATCATGAAGTATATTGTCTTCTTGACTTGGTTTACTTCATTTTGTTAAGTTCATCTTTTTGCACAGTTCTTTGAATTCATCACAGTTATTATTTTTTACAGCATAGTGATATTCTATTCTATTCATTATTTCCCAATTTGGGGCATCAACTCTATTTCTAGATCTCTGCTATCACAAATAGTATTGCTATAAATATTTTGGTAATATATACCAATGGCTCTTTCTCCTTATTACAACTTCCATGGGATATATATATATATATATATATATATATATATACACTTAACAATGAATCTCTGCATTTAAAAGTTATAGATATTTTATTCCCTTTATTTGCATAATTTTGAATTGCTTTCTAAAATGGTTATACAGATTCATATCTCTACCAATAATGTATAAGTGTAACTATCTTCCCACATTCACTCCAATACTGATTACTCCCATTCTTTATCAATTTTGCCAATTTTCTAAGTATGAGGTGAAATTTCATGAGGGTTGTTTTGATATGCACTTCTCTTATTTTTAGTGATTCTTTCATGCAGCTGCTAACAGTTTACAATCTATTCTTTTGAAAATTGTTTCTTCTTATCTTTGATCTTATAGAAAGATAAATATATTTATTCCAAATATTTTAAGCCCTCCTTGGAATTCCCCACCCTCTCACATGAGTATCTCATCTCATACATCAGTGAAAAAACTTAGGTCCATTTTACTGAAAAAATCCAAGTAATTTCTAACAGGGGACTCTCAGAACTTACCTAATTAATGAAGTGATACTAGCTAGGAGAAATGGGGTCATAAAGCTAACATATCATTTTTCCTGATTTTCCACAAAACAAAACAATAGTTTGAGACTCATAAATGGTGAAACTTGCCTAACTGGGATCTGGATGTTAACCCACCAAAATGAAGTCATAACAGGAGGAACTCTTTTTATTCCTCCTCAATTCATATCACTCACTAATCTTCTACCAACTCCTTCACTTCTGTTTCACATGAAGGTCATCCTTGTTCTTGCTAAAACATACTCCTCAACATGTGCGAACACCCTAGTACTACTATGCATTTTTTTACATTGCCAGTCTCTCCTAATTCCCAGGCCCTCAGAGAATCCTCTGGCCACTGTCTTTTGCAGTGCATAAATCAATTTTATCCAGCTTACCTCATTCTGTGGTCTTCAGAGTTTCACAAACTATACTTTAAAAACTGGTAGCAAGCTCAAGAACAGCCATGTGCAAGCTTAAAGTCTTTTATTCACCATTTTGCCCTGACCTCTTGCTGACTCCCACGTGTTCACAACGTGCCTCCAACATCTTGGCTACACCCAGATTAAAGAGACAGACCTCCTCCTCCATAGAGCTTAAATAGGGTCAGAGCACAGCCAATCAGAGAGGGAGACACCTCCCATTATGAAGCTACCTCAATAAGGCTAAGAGTTTCCGCCCATGATAAGATCTCTTCCGGTAAACAGAAGTTCTGGGGCTCTCAAGTTCAACCTCCTGGTTGCACTGAACATGACTTTTGTCCTTGATCCTAACAAACATGAATCCTTGATCTCATCCACTCCCATCTTCTAAAGCAGAGAGGTTCCTTTTATTATCCCCAAATCTTCAATCTCTCCCCAGCTGTTATCTCCTTCCTTGCTCTCTAAATATAAGCTCATATCTTATCTGTCACTAAAAAACCCTCACTTAATTCAATCATCCACTAGTTTCTTTCCAAAGCTATTTATGTTACCTGACTCCATTCCCCTCAATTTTCACTTGCTTCTAAGCTCTTTGCAATTTGAATCTGATTTCTCCAAAGTTACCAATTTCTTAACTGCCACAAGTAACAGCATTTTCTCAATATTTATCCTTCCTAATTTTCTACTAGCTTAGATACTCTCAATGACTTTCTCTTCTTGGATATTCTTTTCACTCTTAAATTTTTCAAGCCACCAATCTTTTCTGGTTCCTTTCCTGGGTTCCTTCTACTTCTCAATTATTCTTTGATGAATTTTCATAAAGTCACAATCATCAGTCATGACGGTTCCATCCTCTTCCGTTCTCCCTCTATACTATCTCACTTATAGATATTATCACCATGGATTCGATGATCATCCCTAGGCAGATGATTCCCAAATATATATATACTCAGTCCTAATTTCTCTCAGCAGATCTAACCCCGACTTTAGATATCTCAAAAAACAAGACCCATAATCATCAAGAACTCAACTTGTCTTTCCCTCCAACTTTCCCCCCCTCTTCCTAGAGGGAAACACCATTATACTCCCAGGATTTCAAGCTCAACAATCAGTGTTAGCCTCAATTCCTCTCTTGTACTATTTCATAAATCCAATATGCTGCCAAGTCTTGTCATTAATATCTTCACAAGATATCTAGTATATGTTGTCTTTTGCCTACTATTACTAGCAGCACTCTGATATAGCCACTCATCATCTCCATACCTGGACTACTGCAACAGCCTATTGGTTGGTCTTTCTGCTTCGTTTCTCCCCAAGATTACTGCTATCTCTATTGGGCTTCCTCTACCATGCCACAGAAATTTCTTCACCCTAGAAGATCATATTATCTCTGCACTACTTCTGACACTATAAGTACCTTTAGTCCTTGAGGTATCTGTCTGATTGGCTGTCTTTTACAGGAGGCTTTTCCCAATTTCCCATTTTCTTTATTCTTTTCTGCTACTCCCTTACTTCCAAGATTACTTCCAACTTACTTATGTGTGTCATTGTTTGCATTCTGTCTCTCCCATTAGAACATGAGCTTCTTGAAGGCAAGAACAATATTTTTGCCGTTCTTTTTTATCCCTCAGCATTTAGCACTATGTCTGACAGACAAAAGTGCTTATAAGTAATGCACACTAATTTCTTGACTCATTGACTCTGTGAAGGGGGGGGGGGATGCTTTATGTTTATTTTATTTATTCATTTATTTATTTATTTATTTATTATGTGTGTGTGTGTTTATTTATGTTTATTTTATTTTTATATTGATGTTTATTTCAAACAACCATAACCTAGTCTATTTAATAACAGAATAATTTCACCTTAAAGACAAGTAAGCTCCCATTTTACCCTATTTTAAATGTAAAAATAGAAATATCATGTCACTTCATGTAAAAGATTGGCAGAAAAGAAGAATGCTGTGTAATTCCTCAAATAAATTGTAATGATCACATTATTTTTCTTCTCAAGTCCCTTTATATCATTCTCTAGGCTTCCAAATTAACAAAAATTACTTCTAGGTGTATCTAAGACCCTATTATATTAATATTAATTATATATTAATTCACTTGATTACAGAGTACTTTCTGATCTTTCCTTTGGTTATGATTCCAAAAATTCTTCTTACCGAATCTACTTCTAATCTAACAGTCACTTTTTCTATCTAGATACATATTCTGAGTTTTAAAATCCCAAAGATAATCTAAACTCATTCAAATTTCTGCCCTATGTTACAACCTATGCTGGACCTATGTAGAATTAAAGTTGAAGTTTCATTCAATGTAACTATTTGTCTCTATTAAAGATTCTTAATCTTTTACAAGAGAACTAGAGTTTTTATACTTTACCAATTCTTCTTGCATGAAGAAAAGTGACATAATTTAAGTCATATTCAGATAATTCCTAAAAATATTTTTTTTAGAAAATTAAGAAGGGAGGGGAGTGAAAATTTAGCTTTACAAAGATACTATGTCACCAAAACACATTGTCAAAATTTTTTAGTTTCAAAAAACTAATTACAATACTTTAAAAAATTCAAATATGAGTAAATATGGTCATATTTTTATATACTTTTAATCTTGACCAAAACTTAAAAGTACATAATATTTTTGGACCCCAAACTGAAGTAAATGTAACATGGAGAACCTGAAGAGGTACCAAAGTAAGTAATAAATGATTTGAATATTAAGGGAAAAGTTCCTAAGAGAAAAGGAAAAAATAAATTGTTAAATTAATGTGGATAAAAGCCTAAAAATATTTCAATAATAGTTTTTAATAAATTTAAGAATTTGACAGAGTAAAAGTGAGAATTCTTTTTCTTCATCAAGGAAGGTATGTTATGGAGTTTCCTTCTCTAAAAATTCATGAAAGAAAATGAGATGATTTTCTTTCAGAAAAAGTTTAAGTGAGGTCCTTCTACAAAACAGGGATGGAATGACTTCATAAAATCTTTTCAAGGGCTAGGATTCTATCAGACAAAACAACTTATTCTCTATTCATGATTAAAACACACAGCAGAGAAATCATTCTACTAGTCCCAGCAACCTACCACAACCTAGCAAATAAACAATTTTAAAATGGAGATCTGATTATAATAAAATAAGAAAACTTAGAAAACATTTTTCTAATATATATTGAAATTATGTCTATAGGGCATTTAAGCTATTCTACTGTGAGTAAAATGAAACTATATCCAATATTACATTTATCTAAAATAGTTTAGAATACTGGAAAAATAATACAACATCAAAATTCATTCCATTTCCAATCTGGAAATTTCTTTATTAGGTCTCCCTAAATTTTCTCCACGTATTATCTACAAAGTGGGATCTCGGACCTCCAGACTTTAGATTTAAAAGTCTAAATTCTAAGGAAGCACTTAATGGTTCTTGAAAAAAAATTATTATTCAGGGCAGTTAGAAGGAGCAGTGGATAAAGGAACAGCCCTGAAGTTAGGAGGACCAGAGTTCAAATATGACTTCAGACACTTAACACTTCCTAGCTGTGTGAACCTAGGCAAGTCACTTAACCCCAATTGCCTTAGCAAAAATAAAAAAAATAAAAAAATAAATTACTATTCAATGCTCTAAGTTTTATTTGAAAGATTAGGGAATAGAAGAAGTAGACTGTGATAAATACTTTTTAAACAGAATATTGATCTTCCTTCAAATACCTTGATTTCCTCAGTTTCTCAATTGCTCAACTTCCATAATCTACTTCTCCATCCCACCTCAGCTGCACATATGAACAGACTATTCACCTTGAAATCAAGGAAAAGCATTTTATTTCCTTGTTCATGAACTCTGAAATTGCCTTTATATAATAATAACCTTTTATTTCTGCCTTTCTCTCTATCTCTTCTTAATTCTAAATTTATTCATCTTGACCTGAAATTTTCCATAAATACTTTCCCAAGTTATTTTTCACCTTTCTATTTCAACTCTCTGTCACCCCTTTGTCATATTACTAATTGTCCTTGTCAAACTCCAACTTGTGAGAAAACCCTCAGCTTCACTCCAATGTATGAGCTGCTAAACAGAATTAAAGAAAGAAACAAATCTGGAATTGACTGGGACCACTATAAATTTATTTTACATAATCTCAAATGAGCACTCTTCTTATGCAATCTTCTTATTCCTCCCTAATCTATTTTTCAATCTATTTCTTTTTCTCTAAAATACGTGTTTTTTCTTTCATTAGAATTTAAGCCCACAGAAAACAGGTATAAATGCTTGTTAAATAAATGAATACATATAAAATTTTCTCCACATTAAGAAGACATAGTTAAAAATATAGACATACATATCTATATAAACATGGAAAGAAATTATGGATCAGAGGTTAAAAGAAGAACAGGCAAAAGTACTTGTTTTTTTTACATCAAATTTTTAGGTTTATCTGTTACATAAGACATGAGAGGATGTGCATGACTTCTGACATGATTATCACTCACATAAGTACCTCTTATTGTCTGTGAATATCTTGTCTATATTCTTACAGAAGCCAAAGTGCTGGGTACCTTTCTATACAATTCTGGACATTGGGGATCAAGGAAATATGAGCTATCACTTATTCTCATTACATTACTGATTCATGATCTTTCTAATAATGCATATAACTGATGATATTTTTATGTCACTTCTTCTGAATAATTCTTCATTGATAACATATTTTATCTTCCTCATGTCAACCCTGAGTTTTTCTGTACCTGTTACTTCACTACTCCAGGAACTTTGGTATTTAATTTTTCATGACTTTCAGCTACAAAGTCTCAATGAAAGAATATTCATGTTTTTAAAAACTGAATGAAAACTATGAGGATGGCCCAAAAGTCATAAATAAAACTTTTTTTATTTTAAAAAATTAGCCTATATTCAAGGAAAATATTGTCATTATTAAAGCATTATACAAATTCCCAACAATACTTTTCTGCTTTCCTCTTGTTCAATTTCAGACCAAGCTCCTTATTGTCCATTTACAGTATCTAAGATACATGATGGACCAGTTCTATAGGTTGTTTATACAAATGATTGTCATAGAACCTGGACAACAAAGGCAACAGAGAAACTATTAACCATAACTCACCTAACCACTATTAACCATTCTCACCTAAGAAAAATTTATGAGAATTAAAAACAATAAAGGCATTGTGATGAAAGTAAGGGAAAAACTAACAGACTTCCCACAATATATATTCCACTGTGGACCACATCTTTATTTATACTTTATCATGATGCCTAAGTGTGAAGGAATTTTTTTTATATTTTGGTGAATTATTGGTTAGTAAGAGGAAAAACATGTTCCAAATTATAACCAAAACAATATTACTAAAAGTCACCAAGAGTGTTAAAATTAGAACTCAACAATGGAAAGGAATTCATTGCAATTTCATGCTATGCAAAATCTTTTTTTCTTCTAGATAATAGGAAACAAATTTAAATTGATAAAGACATTTAAAGCTTTAACAACTCAACCATCTCTTAAATTTCTGCTGCTGTTTTTTTTCAGCAACGTAATGGTAACCCTAAAACAATCTGCATCATTTCCTGTTAACTTTTACAAGTGATGACTATTATTTCTGTCACTTGTTATTGATAGTTATTAGTTGTTAACCAAAGATCACAGCAGGAATCTCAGTTAAAGATAAATTATTTCTGTTTTCAAGTACAATAATCAGATCATATTATATATCAGCACAAAGTTGTATTATATGTCCGACTTTGGGTAAAATAGACAACCTGACACTATAACTGAAAAAACAACAGACTGGTACAGCTAGTTTCTAACTCCCTTACAATTGATTAGTCCTTACAGAAGTACCTGACTCTGATATATTTCTAAGGAGAAATTTTAAGGAGACTTTTCTAACACAGAAATGTCATTCCACTGAAATCTTTCTGAGTGACTAATACTAGAAATATAAAATTATTTCAGGAATAAAAAACACTCCTTTTTTGTATGTATTTGTGTGGTGTGAGTGTCAGGGAGAAAAACAATCCATGTTTGGGCTGTCTTGGAACAAATACAATATAGGATTTTATTCTACAATTCTAATGTCTTATAAAATATTTATTATGGCAATCTATATTTATAACAGATAACATATTCCCTGCTGATCTATAAAATCAATGAGAAAAGAAACTCTTTCTCTGGATGTCCCTCACAATGCTTTCCATAGTTCTGTACATTCAAAATACTTAATAAAATGTTTGTTTTATGAATTAATGTTTGTTGAATAAATGGCTTATATTTTACAAGGATGAATATAATGCTACCATGGTTAATTCTGTATAATTCTATGTATATAAATACATTTATGTCAATATCACTATGTGTATTATGATAGTGAGTATAGTTATAAATATATGTAAATTCTAATAGAGGCTTATAATTAGGAGAAATGGAACAGGAGATAGACTGTGATCTGGAGGAGAGGATGAAATGTATTATATTCAAATATTAGATGGTAATCAATTCTGCCCTGGAAAGGATGTCACCATTCTTTAATCAAATATTTATTCAACTTTCAAATCTCTTATAAATAAAGAATATTAAGTTATGGATTAATTGTTTTTATCCATTTTGAATACTTCTACAATTAGATGACATTTTCTATTTAAATTAGAAAGTCATATTATATGAAAAATGCCCTTCAGTTTTATTCTCAAAGAAAATGAGTAGATTTTTCATAAATGTTGTATTTTGGTGCCAATGTTTCTCTTCATGAAAGTAGGTAATTAACCACGGACTGAATAAATAGGAACACTGAGAAAGCTTTTCCATATCATCATGAAAATGAATTAATTCTCCCACATAATGCTTGAACTATGAAAGAAAAATGAACTGTGGAAGACAAAAGACTCCTTGCTTTGTTTAAGAAATCTGTATTACATGTTCCACATGAACAAAATGGCTGTAGGCAAAAGTGGACAAAATCCATTCATTCTCTGTAAAAGGGGGGGGGGGGGCGGAGAGAAAGGAGAATTCTACAAACAGACAAGAATTATACCACCCTTTCTTGCAGACTTCATGTATTATAAAGGTTTGATTACAACTCTCCTTGAAAATCTCTATAGCCCCCCCCTTTTCTCAAGCTTCTATGACATTATTAATTTCCTAGTCCTTCTCTAACTTCTGTGTTATCTTTCATAATCATTCTTCTCTCTGTAACTATTAACTGTTAGTTACATATGTTCTAAGCTCAGTCATTGGCCCTCTGCTATTATTTATCCATACTCTCATGGGAAGAGTTTCTCCATTTTCAGGAGTTCAACACCTCTATGCTAAAGAACCCCAAATATTTCTTCTCACAAAACCTTCACCTACCTATTTGGAGACTTTAATGTATAAAAATAAATTTACCCTTATTCTAAAAGTAAGAATTTCTACCTAAATTAGTCTACTTGTTCAATGCCATACCCTTTGATTCACAGTGCCACTCCTGGGTCTGTATCTCAAGGAAATCACAAAGGAGGGAAAAGAACCCATATGTGGAGAAATATTTGTAGCAGTTCTTTATGTGGTGGCAAACAATTGGAAAATGAATAGATGCCCATCAATTAGGGAATGGAATATTATTGTTCTATAAAAATTATGATGAACAAGTTGATAAGAGAGAAGCCTGGAAAGATTTACATGAATTGAAACATTCATGTAAATGAATACAAATGAAACAGCAATATATTGTAACAGCAAGTTGTGCAATTATCATCTATGAAAGTCTTGTTTCTTCTCAGCAGTTCGGGGGTCAAAGGAAATCCCAATAAACTTTGGAAAGAAAATATCCAGAGAGAGAACTATGGAGACTGAATGTAAACCAATACATGCTAAGTTCACTTTTTTTCCCTCTTTTGTTCTGATTTTTCTCTCCCAACATGATTTATGAAGAAATGTGTATTTTAAAAAATGAATGTACATATATATAACCAGAAAAGACAATAAAAAAGAACAGTCTAGCTTCTCTATTTCCATTCATTATTCTTCTTCTATTCTCGTATGCTTAATTCTTATTTAATGCTTGTCTTTTATTTTCTATATCCAAAGAACTTACATCATTTTTACTTCCAAAATGTCTTCTCCATAAGCTTTCTTTATATCAATCCACATTTACATAATATAAGAAGATAACTTCCCACACACACACACACACTTTTACAGAGAATGAATGGATTTTGTCCACTTTTGCCTACAGCCATTTGTTCATGTGGAACATGTAATACAGATTTCTTAAACAAAGCAAGGAGTCTTTTGTCTTCCACAGTTCAAATTTGCTGAATTTTTATGTATGCATATATGTTTATGTATTTAATACCTATATTATGTATAATATATTCATATATATTTCTACTACAATAGTCTAGATTCTTATTATCAAGATTATTGGAGGTCTTTTAGAACTTTTTGACTCCAGATTCATTCTCTCTTTCAATCCATCCCACAAATAGCTACTAGACTTAATCATGCCATTCTCAATTCAAAATCTTCAATAACTTAACTTTTTCATACATAATTCATAGTGAATAGAATGTTGTACTTGTAGTCAGGAAAAACTGAATTTGAATCCTGAAATAGATGTTATGACCCTGAGTGAGTCTGAATTTCAGTTTTCTTATCTATTTAATGAGGGAATTGAACTTGATAACTTATAAGGTCTCTTTTGCAGTTCTTAATTGTCATCTTATTGTCTAATTTTCAAGATCTTCTATAATCTGTCTTCTCCTACTTAATTTCATGCTAACTCAAAAGCTCACTAAACTCTTTCAAATCTCTCTTTCTTTGCTTGTGTTTTTCCCTCACTTTTAAATGTCTTCCATACACACTTCTATTTAGCTGCTGTTGGAATCTTTACAAAGTGTTAAGACATTGGAGTTAATTTAATCTTAGAAAGAGTTATTTTGGGCCACAGCTTGAAACAAGGTACTAAGTGGAACTGACTGAACAATGCTTGTGTTCACACCTTTAGAGAGCTCATAAGTATCTAAGTACTCAATGGAGTTCACACGTGTAGGGCTTAGTCCGAATTCACACCTCCCTTACGGCCAGAGAGCACTCTGGGAGATAACCCAGAATCCCTCTCCCTCCAGAAGGCAGAGTTAACCTTTGGGAGATCACATATATAGGGAGCTTTTGAAGCTTGGGCTTAGTTCTTCTTGTGGACTTAGGAGACAGAGACTCGGGAAGAAAGCCTACCCCCTATCTTCGAGGCAAGAGAGATTCATCATATCTTCTAACTTGGTGCTGGCTGGAGGCTGAAGAAAGTAGATGCAGAAGCCAAGGACAAAGCTGCAAGATCTCTTGGAGCCAGGCAGAGAGATAGGCCTCAACTAACCGGGCTATTTTGGAAAGAGAAATAAACGTTTGCATTTTTACCAGTTGGCTGCGATTTTGGAGTAATTATTTATTTTAATTGAGACTAACGCTGCCTCCAGAAAACCTTCACAAGCTGCAATCCTTCAAAATACTACTTATGTGTCACCACTTCTTTCCCTAATGAATTTATGTATTCTTATTATTAATATGAACAGTTGTTCATATAACCTCTGAATTTATACAACATTAGTATATACAAAGACTTCTTCAAATGTGAGTCACACAATGTGGGGATTCCAAAACAATTGGCAACAGTAAAAGATATCAAATATTCCATCAAGATTTAATTTTTATATAAAAATAAACAAGCACATTCATCTCATTAGGATGCAAATTTGATTCTGTTTTTAATAAATGGTAAAATTTATCTGATGGATTTTTATATATGCACATATTCTTGTACTTTAATACCTATATTATATGTAATATATTCAAGTATATTTTTATTAAAATAGTTTTAAAATTAATTTATTTGATGATTTATTATCAGTGTTTATATACCTATATACCCCGAGTTGCATAAAAATTTCTCAAGAGAAAAGGGGTCATGAGTAAAAAAAAAGTTTAAGAAGTCCTAGTCTATACCATATAACTTATCATTTAGTTATGTTGCATCAATTGTTTACTATTGTTTCATGTATCACAATTAAAAGAAACTTGTAAAATTAGAATCATTCCCCCTTTATTCACAAAAATAAGAAAATGATGGAGTAAATTTATAGAAACTTCTCTTTGCTATTCAAGAAAAAAAAAAAGCAGCTCTTACCAATTCTAGTCTTTATCTGCAACTTATAGTTAATTCATGAATCATTCACCCTTTTTACTCACGGGTCTCAGTCAATATCTGAGAGCTTGCTCAGATGTCAAAAATTCAGATTGCTTAGCCAGATGCAATCTGAATAACATAATATAATGAGTACTGTTATGGGCCAGAATTCTGAACTTGAAACAAAGGATTGAAACAAAATGCTAAGTCAACAGAATTGATAGAGACAATGATTATTTAGCACGGTATTTAACAGTTCTCTAGTTCAGTACATGTACTTAGTGTTTACTAGAGTTCTACAAGATTCATACCTTTAAGAGAGCCTATATAAGCTAGGAGCCTCAACCAGGATTCAGTCAGGGAGATTCAGAAGCCAGAGCTCAAGCTCTTGGAACCAAGACTACAGAAGCCTCTAAGAAAGCTAACCCAGCCACAGGAAAGGAGACAAGACTTGGAATGAGACAAAAAAGGATACTACAAGGACTTTAATATCTGGCTGCATTTGGGGTGATTACTGAACTGAAAGGAAGGCTGCCTCCAGAGACCCGAAGGAAACCTCAACAAGAGAATATTACCTTTTAGAGAAGAATATTACAGAGTACAACTCCCATGATCTGGAAACTATGCTTCATTAAAGTCAAAAATCACATTCATAATTTTTTAAAGAGCTATTTGGGAACACATTTTATGTCCATAAAACCCATGTTAACTCACACAACCCAAAACATATTAAATGAAGCTAAGATTACTGGCCACAATTTCTGTTGTTTAGCTCATTAAAAATGTGTAGTATCAGCTTATAGTTTCATCTGACTAGGATAGAAAAGGAAACCATACATAATATTTTAAGCAATTTTAGCAAATCAAGTTTCAGATCACAATCTCTACTAAATCAAAAGGATTAACATAATTAACAAATACTATAGTAATTTGCTATTTGATAACATAGTTAACATTATTAATATCATTATTTCTTCATAAACCACAAACAATTACATTAAACTACTTTAATCTACCAAAAATAATCACTCCATTTAACCTCTAACTAGTGATTCTTTCTTATCTATCAATGACATCCAAAAACACAATCTTACCATTTTGCTCATCGAGTTCATTCCCAATCTCTTGCCCCATTTGTTTCTGCCGACTTATAATTGAGGAAAGAGCATCAAGGCCAGCATCTTGTTCTGAAAGAAACAGATGGAAAAATCATTAAGTTTACAGCTGACATAATATACAAACTATACCTGCCAGATATAAAACTCTAAGAATATATATAATACTGAAATTTTTTCAGTATGAGGTATATTCATCTTGGATTTCATCCAAGAATTTTCTTACTGAAATACCAAAAGGATATATATATATATATAAAGTGATGTCTCCTAAAAAGTAAGCCTAAACTATGAAACTCAAACACACAATTATAATTGTTTCAGTCTACTAAAAGGATTTGTACTATACTTTCGTAAAAACTGCTTCCCTTTTACAAGGAAAGCAAAAGGAAAAAGAAAGAAAAAGGAGAACATGTAGACTCTGAGGAAATAAAGAATTTGATACCATTTTTTTTGAACAGACTATTAGCCATGACCTCTAAAATGTTTGTATCTATTCATTCAGTTATCGGAAAACAAAAATCAGCATCTTATTTGTGATAGTTATACTAAGAATCTGTTTTAATACACAAATAACACTACTTTTCAAGGACTATTTGCAAATCAATCTTAAAAATTAATGTAGGGAGCATAACTTGGGAAAAATAAGAAAGTGGGAAATACAGAGTTAGTAATCTTAAATGTGACTGAGAATGGGATGAACTCTCCCACAAAATAAAAGCAGATATCAGAATGGATTAAAAGCCAGATTCCTACAATATATTCCTACAATTTTACAAATAAACATATTTGAAACAGAAACATACAGAGTAATGGTAAAAGGCTGAAGCAGAATATATTATACTTCAGATAAAGTAAAAAAAAGCAGAGGGAGAGATCTTAATTTCAGACAAAGTGAAAGCAAAAAATAGACCTAATTAAGAGATAGGGAAGGAAATCTTGCTGCAGAATACTGTAGACAATGAATTAATATCAATACTAAACATATATGTACCAAGTGGTATAGCATCTAAATTCTTAGAAGAGAAGCTAAGTGAGTTGCAAGAATAACCAACAAAACTGTAATAGTAGGAAATCTCAACCTCGCTCTACCAGCATTAGATAAATTTAAGCACAAAATAAACAAGAAAGAAGGAGTTGAATAGAATTTTAGAAAAGTTAGGTATGATAGACCTTTGGAGAAAACTGAATAGGATTAGAAAGGAATATACCTTTTTCTTAATGGTACATGGCAACTACCCAAAAATTGACCATGTATTAAGGCATAAAAACCTCAAGGCACAAATAGTAAATGCATCTTTTTCAGATCATGATGCAATAAAAATTATGTGTCATAAAGGGGCCTAATAATCATAAGCATATTAAAAATTAATTGGAAATGAATGGTGAGAAAACAACTCATAGAAACAATCAACAATACCATCTATGAGAATGATAATATTAACACAACATACCAAAACTTATAGGATGCAGCCAACTCAGTTCTTAGGTGAAATTTTATATATCTAGATGCTTATTTGAATAAAATAGAGAAAAAGAAGATCAATGAAATTGGGCATGCAAAGAACAAATTAAAACTCTCCAATTAAATACCAAATTAGAAATTCTGAAAGCCAAGGAAATTAAATCAGTAATTAGGAGCCATTTTGCCCAATTGTATGCCAGTAAATGTGACAATCTAAGTGAAATTGATAAATACTTATGAAAATATACATTGTCCAAATTAGCAGATGAGGAAATAAATTACTTAAATAGTCCCATTTTAGAAAAAGAAATTAGCCATTAATGAACTCTCTAAGAAAAAATCTCAAGGGCCAGATGGATTTATAAGTGAATTCGACCAAACATTTAAAGAACTAATTCCAATACTATATAAACTATATGGAAAAACAGGGGAGAAAGGAGTCCTGCCAAATTTCTTATGCAATAGATATGGTGCTAATACATAAACAAAGAAGGGCCAAAACAGAGAAATAAAATTATAGGCCAATTTTCTTAATACTGATGCAAAAATCTTAAAATAAAATATTAGCAAATAAATTGCAGCAACTTATGATGAGAATAATATACTATGACCAAATGGGATTTATACCAGAAATGTAACACTGGTTCAATATCAGGACAATTAATCAGCATAATTGACTATTTCAATAACAAAACTAACAGAGATCATATCATAATCTCAATAGATGCAGAAAAAGCATTTGACAAAGTTCAACATCTAATTCTAATAAAAACTCTAGAAAGCATAGAAATAAATGAAGTTTTCCGTAATATGATAAGTAGGATCTATCTGAATAGAGTCTGATGGAATGAAAACTCTCTCCAGCTCAAGAAAAACTTCAAGAAAGGTCGGTCTCACTGGGGTGAAAAGAGTGTTCAGCCTAACTCAGACAGATTCTGGGAAAGCTAGTATGAGGGTCTTATTCACAGCAAATCAGCAACTATGACACTCAGTCCTGGGTTCAACAAAGGAGATCTGTGGGGCAGCCTCCATCCTGGCTCAGAAGGCAAACTCTGGGAAAGTGCTGTTTCCTGAGCAGAGCAGATAAAGCTACCCCCTGCAAACACAAAGGGTCCCTGTGCTCAAAGCCAAGGCTCAGAGCCTCACATGAAAATTGGGACAAGCTTTACCCCAGAAGCAGAGCTCATTCATAAACGCAATTAATTAATAAACCAATTAATTAATTATGAACAGAATAAATAATAAACGAATAAACATAAATAAGTAAATGAATGAATGAACAAATATATAAACAAACAAATAAATGAATGAATGAATAAGTAAATAAATAAATAAATAGATAGATAGATAAGTAGATAACTAGATAAATAAATAAATAGAGACACCAAGAGAAAATGAGCAAGAAACAAAAGAACCTTGACCATAGAAAGCTATTATGGTGACAGGGCCGATCAAAACACCAATCATTTCTATTGAAAAAACCAAAACTAAACAGAAAATTTAATCTATTTACACAGGACTCAGGAGAAGTACAGAAAAGTAAACAAGAAAAACATCTTACTTAAAGGTTAAACTGTTTACATCTCTAGATGGAAAAATGATACCTGTAACTCTTGAGAACTGTCTCTATCACTGGAGCAGACGGGAAATCATATGAATGGAGAGTATGGTTGCGAATATTCCCTGATGTGATGATATTAAAGAAAGAGATATTAAGGAATAGGAAAAGATCTCTACTGGAAAAAAGAGGGAAGGGAAGGTATAATGGGACAAATTAGATCATATGAAGAGATACAAAAGATCTATCACAATGAGAGAAAGAAGGGAGGAGGATAAATACTATCTGAACCTTGAGCTCATCAGTTTTGGCTCTAATCATTAACCTTAATCATTCAATGCAGCTATAGAAATTTGTCTAATCCTACAAAGAAGAAGGAGGAGGAGGAAAGAAAAGGGAGGGCCAGCTAAGAAAGAAGGCAGAAATACTAGGGAAAAAGGTAAGAGAAGGGGAAAAGGGCGATAGAAGATGGAAGGGGGTTAAAAAAACAAAAACACTACTGAAGACAAGGTGGAAAGAGAGAATAAAAGTATAAACAGGGGAGAAAATAGGATGGAGGTTGAAATATAGAGCTGGTAATCTTAACTGTGAATGTAAATGGGATGAACTCTCCCATAAAACTGAAACAAATAATAGAATGGATTAAAAAACAGAATTCTACAATATGTTGTTTACAAGAAACACGTTTGACACAGAAAGAATAAAGGTAAAAAGCTGGAAGAATTTATTATGCTTCAGCTGAAGTAAAAAAATAAGAAAGAAAAAAAGCAGGGGTAGCAATTCTGATCTCAGAAAACAAAAGTAAAAATACATCTTATTAAAAGAGAGAAGGAAGGAAAGCACATCTTAATAAAGGGTACCATAAACAATGAAGTTGTAAGGCTACTAAATGTTTATGTACCAAGTGATAGAGCAGTCATCTGTAGAGAAGATTTTAAACCAGTTACAGGAAGAAATAGACACCAAAACTATAGTGGGGGATCTTAACCTTCCCCTCTTAGAATCAGACAAATCTAACCACAAAATAAATAAGAAGAAAACTAGGGAGGTAATAGATTCCTAGAAAACCTAGATATGATAGATCTCTGGAGAAAACTGAATAGGAACAGAAAGGAATACATCTTTTTCTCGACAGTACATGGTACCTACACAAAAAATGACCATATATTAAGGAATAAAAACCTCACAATCAAATGCAAAAAAAGGCAGAAATAATAAATGCTTCCTTTTCATAGCACAATACAGTAAAAATTATATTCAATAAAGGGGCAGGGAAAGATAGACTAAAAACCAATTGGAAACTAATTAATCTAATTCTAAAAAACAAGTGGGTCAAACAACAAATCACAGAACCAAGCTATAATTTTAACCAAAAGAATAATGAGACAATATACAGCCAAAACAGTTCTCAGGGTTTAAAAAAAAATTATTATTTTATTTATTTATTATATTATTTTATATCTCTAAATAGCTACATAAATAAAATAAAGAAAAAAGGAGATCAACAAATTGGGCATGCAAGTAAAAAAAGCTAGAAAAAGAACAAATTAAAACTCCCAATTAAATACCAAATTAGAAATTCTGAAACTCAAAGGAGAGATTAATAAAATTGAAACTAAAAAAACTATTGAATTAATAAATAAAATTAAGAGTTAGCTTTATGAAAAAAAAAAACTAACTAAATCTTTGAGTAATTTGATTACAAAAAGGAAAGAAAAAAAAAACAAATTACCAGCACCAAAAATTAAAGATATGAATTTATCACCAATGACAAAGAAATTAAATCAATAATTAGAAGCTATTTTGCTTACCTCTATGGTGAAAATCCAATAATCTAACTAAAATGAATCAATATTTACAAAAATAAGTTGTCCAGATTAACAGAAGAGGAAATAAATTACTAAGATAGTCCCATTTTAGAAAAAGAAATTGAAAAAGCTATTAATGTCCCTAAGAAAAAATTTCCAGGGACAGATGGATTCACAAATGAATTCTAATAATTAATTCCAAGACTACAGCCCTGCTAAATTCTTTCTATGACACAAATATGATATTGATACCTAAACTAGGAAGACCCAAAACAGAGAAAGAAAATTACAGACCAATCTCCCCAATGACTATTGATGCAAAAAATGTAAATAAAATGTTAGCAAAGAGATTGTATCAACTTAGAGGGCAGGTAGGTGGCATAGTAGTTAGAGCACCAGCTCTGAAGTTAGGAGAATGTGAGTTCAAATCTAGCCTCAGACACTTAACACCTCCTAGCTGTGTGACCCGGGGCAAGTCATTTAACCCCAATTGCAGAAAGAAAGAAAAGAAAAGAAAAGAAGAAAAGAAAAGAAATTATATCAACTTATCAGCAAGATAATAACACTATGACCGAGTAAGATTTATACTAAGAATATTATCAGGAAAATTATTATCACAATAGACCATATCATTAACAAAATGAACAGAAATCATATGATAATCTCAATAGATAAAGAAAGCTTTTGATAAAATACAGGACCCATTCCTATTAAAAACACTAGACAGCATAGGGATAAAGGGAGCTTTCCTTAAAGTAATAACAGCAAACATCATTTGTAATGGAGAAAAGCTGCAGGTATTCTCAATAACATCAAGAGTGAAACTAGATTGCCCTTTATTACCACTATTATTCAACATTGCACTAGAAATGTTGGCTTCAGTAATAAGAAAAGAAAAATTATAAGAATTAGAATAAACACAGAGGAAATAAAACTATCACTCTTTACAGATGACATGATGATATATTTAGAGTTCTAGAAAATCATCCAAAAACTTATTTGAAACAATTCACAGCTTTAGCAAAGTTATAGAATATAAAATAAACCTACAAAAATCGTAAGCATTTCTATATATGATTGACAAAGTCCATCAGCAAGAGATAGAAAGAAAAATTCCATTTAAAACAACTATAAATAAAATAAAATATTTGGGAATCTATCTGCCAAGCCATTGAGTAAATAAACTGATTTTGTTCTAAGAGAGGAACAAGAATCTTTTCAGAATTTCACTGTCTTCCAACAAAAATTTAAACAGGAAAGAAGTTAGGGACCTGAGCAGAGTTTTATGACTCTGTATTAGCTATAATACCTCTCTGGTGATCACTAATAGTTAAAATATATAGGGCTTACTATGTGCCAGATTTTATACTAAGCACTTTAAAATTATCTCATTTGATCCTCAAAACACCTCTTGAAGATAGGTACTATTATCTCCATTTTACAAATAAGGAAACTGAGGCAAACAAAGATTAAGTAACTTACCCATAGGCCTAGTCAGTAAGTGTCTGAGGCCAGATCTGAATTCAGGTCTTCCTAACTCAAGATTCAGAGGACTATCCATTGTGATATCTAGCTCATTTTTAAAATTCAGAATATATGCATTTTTACATATTTCTCAGCTGTGCATGAAGAAAAATGTTAAACACAACCTTAAGAGCAACCACAAAAACAAATAAATTATAAAAATAAAGGGCATTTGAAGGAAGGAGCCAAATTTAATTAGATTTTAAAAATCTGTTCCTTATAAGCATCTAATTGTGGAATTCTGTTTTCTTATCCCATCTGTCACTTTTTTTTATTTTACAGAATTATTTAGTCCACTCATATTTAAAGTTATGAGTTAGGCTTATTTTTTTTGTTCCAATTGTCAACAATATTGACAATTTGGGAACAAATTAAGGAATTTTCCTCTTCCTTTGCAAACACAGTATTATATCTCTTCAGTTAGTGTAATCTATTTTAAGACAATGCTACTCCCACCAGCTATTTTTCCTTCACTTTCATGATATCAACCCCTTCGTTTTGTTTATCAGTTTTTTCTTTTATCTAATTATTTAATTCTCCTCTCTTTTCAGTTAAGTAATCTCCTCTCCTACTCAATTTGTTTTATTTGTTAGGTTTTTTTAGATTTCATTCCATACCTTTTTTTTAAAAAGGACTTTTTTCCATCATTCTCTTCATTATTTATTTAGTTTTCCTGTCTATTTTAGGAATTTATTATTTGATTCATGGCCCTTATATTTATTTAAAATGTTTCAGTATTCCTCATGAAATTAAAGCTTCTAAGGTACGTTACATTTTGGGGGTTATTTCTTATAAACATTTTTGATAGTGTTTTGTCCCCACCAATGCCTCACTCTCAGAAATACTAATTCCTGCAAGTGATAGAACATTTCCTTGTAGACAGAATCTTCTTATGTCCTTGATTATGCAGTTTATTATTGATATTTGCCCTCCCCTGGGTCATTTTTCTTCTCATTTGCCTTGAAATCTCTTCCTTGGGTATATGCCCTCCCATTCTTCTGGGTGTCAGTTGTTCCCAGAAGCACTGTTTCACCTTTTCCTGGGGTAGGACAAATGGCTTCTCTTAAGGACCAAATTCCTACAGATCAGACCCATGGCAAGAATCTTAGCTCCATTTTTAGAATGCCTCTCTACTCCCACAAGAACATTCATTAGTGGTAACATCTCCTACCACTGTAACATTTTCTTTCCTTTTCTTTCTTTTTCAAAGCCTCCTTTTGCCCTTTGCGCATTCTTTTGTAGGTTCTCTTCTTCCAAAGGGACTATATGCATTAATTTTCTCTTCATCATAAACAGTCTATGACTTGATTCAAGCATGCCATACATTTCACTCTTCTTCCTCTCCTCCCATTTATGCACATTCTTGAAATTCATCCCCCCCCCCCAAAAAAAAAACACAAACAAAAAAACCTCATTCACTTGTAGGTAAAATGCTATGAGGTTTAATTTTTAATGTTTTAAGTTTGTGTCTCCCCATAATTTTTATGTGATTTCGATTTTCATCCTTGTCTCCTCATGTACATTTAGAAAGAAATCTTTTGATAATGGCCTCTCTGATGTTACTTTGCGACTCTCATTTCTCACTAGTTGCTTTATTTGTTTACCCTTCCTTTATCTATTTTTCTGTAGTATATAAGAGAAGTAAATTATTTCTTCAAGGTCTAATTTTCTTTCCAGGAATGCTTTGAATGCCTCTTTTAAAACAAAATAAAACGGCCATCATTTTTTCATTTGCGTTTAAGTTTAGATTTCTACATCTTGAAAACCTTTACTCTTCAGAATATATTGTTGTTCCATTCCCTCCTCAGTTTTTATTGCTTACAGATTAGGTCTTGTGTTATTCAAATTTCCTTTTCTTTATATTTGGAATTCCCATGGACATTTGTAAAATTTGTTGTTTTCAACAGAATTGTTAAATTTATTATTATGTACTTTCGAATTTGTAGCAAAGGGGGTTCCCCCCAAAAGACAACCCCTGGGTTCTTTTGATTGTCAATTTGTTTTTCTGTTTTCAGAAGTTCTAAGTTTTTTCATAATTATCTCTCACATTATAGTATTCAAGTTTTTTGACTTGTTTTCTTCTGGGAGATCCTATGTTTGAATCTGATGCATTTTAGTTGTATGAAATCATAGTTTCTTTTAATGTTATTGAATTTTTTTTTTTTTTTTTTTTAGATTTTCCTTCACTTCCTTGTATTTGCATCTAAGTCACTTATTTTCTCTCTCTTCTGCTGAATATTTCTATGCAGGCCAAAAATTCTGCTTTTACACTTCTAAATTTCTCTTTTAGTCCATTCTGTGGTTACATAGTTGAAAATCAATAGAGTCATTTGACTCACCAGATCTTGATTCATTTACCTATGCCTTGTATTACTTATTCATAAAGGCCTAGAGTGTTTTCTTTCATATGGAATCCATTTTCTCTTCTCTCAGTTACTCAATCAATGAATATTCATTAAACACCTACTATGTGCCAGGCACAGAACTAAGAGATTTTAATTAACCTAACCCTTACATTAATAAAGTCTTTTCTATTAGTTTATTTGATTATGCTCAAGGACTTTAGTCAAACTTTCTTCCTCCTGGAATCATTAGCAATCTTACTTTTTTTTTATTTTCCTCTCTTGCTCATTTTCTGACTCTACTCTCTTTGTGAACAGTTCCCTTAGGAGCTAAATCTTAAAATTGTCTCAGCTGCCTCTCACATAAGGGAATTTATGGTTCACCAGTTTAGATCCCTCAACCAAATAATTTTTTTTTGGGGGGGAAGGGTGGGTACTGGGGGAACAGGACTGATCCTAACTGGATGCAGGACATTTACCTAGGCTTAGGAGAGTACAACATACAACTCTTCAAAAAAAAATACAAACTTCTCTTCTATTCCCCAGTACCTACCTGAATTCTGTTGAAGCAATCAGTGTTACCACTCCTAGCTACTGAGCAGCCTGATGAAATATTTGCTGCTTGGATCTCCAAGGTACTTAAAAGGGAAGACATAAAGGAGGAAGAAAATGGCAGAGATGGAGTTAGGTGTGGAGAGATGAATTGTTATAATTAGGTGGCTCAGCTTGTGCAACTTTGCTTTGACGACCATGGTAGATGGGAAAAAGAGGGAGATGGTTTTGTGTGGTGTTCTCTTCTTTTGTATAATATGATTGTTCTCTCTGGGAGCATATTTCTTGGGGCGGTTTTCTAGAGGCAGCCTTAGTTTCATTTCAAATCAATAATCACTCCAAATGCAGTCAGCTGTTAAAGTAGTCCTTTATTGTCTCTTCCAAAATAGTCCAGTTAGCTTTCTTTGGTTCCAAGAGCTCTCGTTGTTAGTCTTTTGCCTCTGCCAGCTTCAGCCTCCAGCTCCCTCTGAAACCTGGCTCTACTCTTCTCCAACTGACCTTCACTGAGACTGAGAGCTTCTTATATATGATCTCTTAAAGGTGTAAACCCAAAGGCTGACTCCTCCTCTGAGAGAGTGGAATTGTGGGAGGTGTAAACTTAGATATCTCCCGACTTATGAACTCCAAAGTGTGAGCCAATGTGTGAACTCTCAAAGGTGTGAGCTCTAATGTGTGAATTCTACCAAAGGTGTAAACCCTAAGCACACAAGCATGTTTCCATCAACTTCAGTGAATCAACACCTTGTTTCAAGTTCTGGCTCATAACAGTTTTGGAAGACTATGTTAGGTTTGGGGGAATAGTGTTCTCAGCTATTAATTTAGCTAGTGTTGATGTTATTCTTTCCTTTGGTGTCCTAGATATATCTAAAAATGCTTTATCTATGATGGATGATTCCTATTTTGGAAAGGCAAAATATCTAGTCCTTTATCATGATAAGTCACATAATCCATAAGTTTTTTGAATGTTCTTTCTAATATATTTCTAAAGACAGGGATAAGAAATGGACCTATTGATAAGGGCTAGATTTAGGGAACCAAAATGAGATTAGGGTTTCTGGTGGTCAGGGAGTTAAATGATAAGGTCCAGTGGCAGGTTCAGGGTTCAGGGAACTAAATGGAGAGGTTTGGCTCCCCTGCACCTCCGTGGGATTCAGTGCAAGAGTAGGGAGTTTGGGGGAACTCCCTTCTGGTGGCGCAGAGATTCTCTGTAAAGGAATTTACAGACCTGTAAACCTAGATTGATAAAAGAGGTTTATTATAGGGATTGGGAAGTAAGGTTAGAAATCCTGATATAGAGGCATAAAGTCTCTTTAGAGAAATGGGTGAGGGTAAAGAGAGTGCGTCACTGGAAAAGAATATTGCAGTGGGCAGAGGCCCTTAGCATAGCAAGCATGGCATAACTGGCATGTTTAGAACCTCTGCAAAGAGAGGATTTTAGATTGGCTCTTTTATAATAGGAGCTTTGGCTTCCAGCTGAAGAGAACTCATGGGTGAAGTTCTACAAAATGGGTTTCAGCATGAGCTGAATTTGAATAGAATTCAATGAGTTTCAGGACTGAACCAATCCCACCTAGATAACAGAATGAAACTGTCTTGTTTCCCTTGGGCGGGGTCCCTCACTGAGGCAGAGTTGAAGGAGATTTCTCCTTCAAGGATTTTTAAAGTTTCGGGATCCCTTCTTCACTGTGACTTCATGTTTCAGGGCACTGGCATATAAAGAAATTTTCTCAATTCATTTTTATCCAGAGAGGGCTTCTTAAATTTTTTCAACTTTTTGTCAAAAAAAATTTTATGGACTATATGTGAGTATGTGTGAATATATACATACACATATACACACATATATATGTGTGTATATATATATATATATATATATATATATATACACACACACACACACACACACATATATATGGAAAGAGAGGTATATAACATAGGTATACAAATCAAACATTTAAAGATGATAAATCATCAATTGGTGACCCTCTTATTCAGTTAGGAAACCCCATATAGGGTTGCAAACCTAAGTTTAAGAAGCTGGAACCTAGATACTGAAAAGTGAAGTCATTTCTCCAAGGTCAAACATTAGAAACAGAATTTGCTAAAACCATTACTACAGATTTTAGACTTTTCCCTCTGAAATACTCAGTAAACTCTTGCAGTTGCAGAAGGCAATATAGGATAAAGGAAAAAAATCCTATTTTAGATTTAACAAATTGGTATCCCAACTCTGCCACATCCACCTTCCATAGAACTGATTCTGAGTGTCTTTATCTTTTACCAAAAAACAAGTCTCTTCATACCCAAATTGCAAGTAACACTATATATAATCACTCTAGAAGAAAGGATACTTCACAGTGTGTAAGAAAGTTTTGATTAGAAAAAAATAAATAAACTGTTGTTAAGCAAAATGATAAGAGCTTTATTTTGCTAGTACTTCTAGAACAAGGTTAAGCAATGCAATTTAAATAAAAATAGATCTAGTTCTCTGACAATTATATTCACTTCTTTTTATTTTATTTGGTATCAAAAAGTAATAATAGGCAAAGAACTGTCTGATGTTAAAGTTTCTCATTTAGTGTCTCATTTAGCAAATTTCATCATGGAAAAAAAGGAATTAAAAATAAAATGCCTTTTTAAAGCTGCTATTAAAAAAAGCAAATCTAAAGGTAAAAGCTATTTGATTAAAGTAGTTTTATATAATGAGAATAGAAATGAGTCTTGCATTAAGAAATGAACATTCAAATATCAAATCACCTTGAGCTTCAGAACAAACTAAAATATATTCAATTTGCAATTAAGCTGACAATCCTGACACATATTTCTCACATTTATGTCTGAGTACCTTGAATAATTTTCTGCTGCTGTTGTCGAAGATCATCAAAGCCTAGACCCCTCGTTTCCTCTGGCTCCTCAAAAAGCCATGGATTTGACACAATTCGATTAGTAGTTTTCGCCATCAGACTGGATCTAAGAATCATTACGCATTTAAAACATATGTCAGGAAAGATGTATGCCTTATGCAAAAGACCATTTATTTAATTTTTAATACATATTAAAATATTTAATGTTTAAAAGGCTGTCTCAGCACCCATAAGTACCATACTTATGAAGGAAGGGGATAGAAAATATATCTGCTTACCTGTTATGCCACAGTTCTCAGTTTCCATAATTATCCTGACCCAGTCCCAACTCAGTTTCCCTGCTTCTCAAAGCTCAGTCCTGCAAAACCTCTCTTCCCTCTTTATCAGAATATTTTATAAGGATAAAAGATCTTATGTTTTAGAATATCAGAATGCCTCTCCCCATCCCAAGCTATCGGAATGTCAGATACTGTCTTATCAAGATGGCCCTCCCCATGTCCAGAGTGCTTCCCCGTTGATTGTCATCTCATCTCCGGAGGATCACCCCACCCTGTCAGAGTCCTGTTCCTGCTCTCAGCACCCTGACTCCACCTCTGCTTCAGTCTACCCCCCTGTATCTGAGCCATGTGTATATGATGTCATTGAGAATGCTCATTGTCTGCTGGATTCTTTGAGACGATTCAGCTCTGGGACTAAACCATGGATCCATTTGGTCCCAGTAAATCTCTCCATTTAGTAAATTATTAAATTGTTCTCTAATCTCTATCCTGCCTCAGATTCTCCGGCATTACATACCTAAACCTAAAAACTGTCTGCTTACCCAACCCTAGAAAGATAACCACAGCAGGCACAGATCCCATCCTGTAGTTGAAAGCACAAAAAAATGTACAAAAACTTCTGCACTCACTATAAATACATGGACTGGGTGCACACAATTATAGACAACACAAAATCAAGACCCAAAAGACAAACTGCTCTTATTAGGAGAGAATAGCAAGTATCACAATCCAAATAGCAGCCATGAATAAAACAAGGCCAGCAAATGAAATTTGCACTAGATAACACATTTTTCTGACATGGTAACAGGGAAGGAGAGTGCAGTGAAGATGGTGTAAGTTTTGAAATCAAAACCAATCTAGGCAATAAGCTTGTATGCTACAAAAGAGAGTGAATGGCAGACTCTTGGCAATGTGATTGCCACTTGCAGGAAACACTATACCACCTTCTGTAGAAGGCTACTGAAGACTTGTGCATTTCATGATCTTCTCATCAACATTGACTTGTATCTACCTAAATGCAATAAAACATTGTGGATGCACCCTCACAACAAACACTGGCATTTAAAAGACTGATTTTAAGGAGAAAAGACAGACAAGATGTGAGAGTGACAAAGGCAATGTGTAGTACAAAGTGCTGGATTGATCACAGACTTCCTCCAAACTAAATATTCACTTTCATTAAAAGCAGTAGTCCCAAAGCAAAAAGTCTAGCAGAAGAAATAATGTCAACAGATTAGAGATTAGCTTCTCTGAGCAGGAACAGTTTGTTACTAATTTGGAGGGAAAGTTGAACCAACATACATTTGGCAACAGTGAAGCAGAAAAGAATTGAGCGGCTTTCAAGGGTGCAATGTACAATGTACAACACTACATCTGCTTCTCATGGTCAGAACTCCCAGAAACATTAAAACTGGTTAGACAAAAATGTTGAGGATATTGAGAATCTGCTAAACAAAAAGTGAAACTTCATAGACTGTACCAGAAAGATAGTTCATCCATCTCTTAAAAAAAAAAAAAAAAAAAAAAAAAAAAAAAAAAGGCAGTATTTAATTCCATCAAAAATAAAGTACAAGTGAAGCTTAGAAAGATGCAAGATTCTTGGCACAGTAAACAGGCAAATGAAATTCAGTTTTATGCAGAGAGTAACAAGCTGAAGGGTTTTTATGATGTCCTGAAGACTATTTATGGGCCAAAGACCTAATGTGCATTTTAATTACTCAGTGCTGATGAAGTCACATCAATTAGTGATTCGAAAATGATCCTAGAGAGATGGCCTAAACACTTCAATAGTACTGGGATATACTTTGTTCTGTTCTTAACCCAGTTTCTCAAGACATTGCTCTGCCTGGTCAAGGCTGCTCAAGCTTCTGCCTCATCTTCCTAATGCCTGTCTCTATAGCTAGTTGTAGGAGATCTAATGTCTATGCATAAATTAGGCCATTTCTATCCTTGCCTCACCACACTTAAGTACACCCCAACTGGACAAAATAGGCCCCAAGTATGCGTGGGTTGATTATCTGGGAAAGTCTAGTACTTCCTCTCACCATCCTCATTTGTGTTCACTTTCATATTCCTAGAGTTTGGCACCTTTTACATATTAGAACTATCTTCAAAACCTTTATGTCTCTCTCCAACTTTTTAGATTTTAGCTTCTCTTATCTTCTTTGCTAGGCTGTTATACACATCATATTCTCTAACTCGTGGTGGGCCCCAGATTAAATGTCTCTCAATAGATTGTCTCACTTGGTGACTTAATCAACATTCTTGGATTTAACTGTTATGCAAATAATTCCCAGACCCATATCTATCTCTAGTTTTTTTTTTTTTTAATGAACTCTAGTTCTGAATTACCAACTGTATATTGAAAATTTCAAACTGACTATTTCCTGAATAAAGACTTTATGATACAACCCAGATTTGGTTTATCAGTATAACCATATAGCAGCTTTCTTTCCCCACCTTCATTTTCCTTGTCTGCTTGTTTAAGTTAGTTCAGGAGTACTTGCCACAACAAGACCTAAGATTCCAGGTTGTATGAAAATGTTTAATAACAATGAATTATTTTAAAGAAAGGAAAATAAGAATTGACAGTGCAGTTCTTACAGCAAAAGCACTTAATGCATCCTATGATTAATATAACTAGTATAATACAAAGAGATAGGCTAGAGGGGAAGAGAAGAAAGAATACATCACTGATTCGGGGAAGCACCAACACTGCAAACTTCAGGCTGGGGATTCACAGATCACAGATCTGCAAATCCGACTGGGAGGGTCCCAGGCAGAACGACCTCACCATGGGTAAGATTCCAATTTGGATATTGATCTATCATGACTTAAAATAGCCCAGGGAACAAAGGTAGCTAAATGCCAGAAATACTGACTTCACTTTCTTGAGTGAATCCAGAAGGGGGAGCATTCCTGCCAGAGTCTGTCAAGAGTGAAGTTTTAGTCCTGGAATGGCTACTTCCAGCATACAGATAATGTGTCCTTGTTGGATTTGGCCAGAATCCACTCAGGACAGTGTTCTTTAAATTATATTTGTTCCCAGGGTTTTTCAGCAGCTGCAAAACAGGGGTGAATAATAGTTCAACTGTACTGTAATTATCCCATGGACATGGAGGGAAACTGAGGGCCAAGGCATACAGAATCTTATCCTTATATCTACGTCTTTCAATCACAACATAGTATTTTCGCCATTTTTTGTTGTTTACTTGCTTTTTGTTTCCTTTCTCATTTTTTTCCCTTTGTGATCTGATTTATTTTATGCAGCATGATAAATGTGAAAATATGTATAGAAGAATTACACATTTTTTTAAAATAACTTTTTATTGCCAGAACCCATGCCAGAGTAATTTTCTACAACATTATCCCTTGCACTCACTTCTGTTCCGATTTTTCCCTGCCTCCCTCTACCCCCCTCCCCCAGATGGCAAGCAGTCCTATACATGTTAAAGAGATTACAGTATATCTTAGATACAATATATGTGTGCAGAACCAAACAGTTCTCTTGTTGCTCAGGGAGAATTGGATTCAGAAGGTATAAATAACTCGGGAGGAAAAACAAAAATGCAAGCAGTTTTACATTCTTTTCCTAGTGTTCTTTCTTTGGGTGTAGCTGCTTCTGTCCATCCTTGATAAATTGAAACTGAGTCAGATCTTCTCTTTGTCGAAGAAATCCACTTCCATCAGAATACATCCTCATACAGTATCGTTGTTGAGGTATATAATGATCTCCTGGTTCTGCTCATTTCATTCAGCATCAGTTCATGTAAGTCTCGCCAATCCTCTCTGTATTCATCCTGCTGGTCATTTCTTACAGAACAATAATAGAATTACACATGTTTAACATATATTGGATTACTTGTTCTCTAATGCAAGGAATATAGGGGAAGAGAGGGAGAAAAACTTGGAACACAAAGTCTTGCAAGAGTGAATGTTAAAAACTTTCTTTGCATATGTTTTGAAAATAAAAAGCTATTATTTAAAAAGAAAAGAAAAGAAAATTGATTAGCAGGGTGATTTCAGAAAAGCCTGTAAAGACTTACATGAACTGATGCTAAATCAAGTGAACAGAACCAAGAGAACACTGTGCATAGTAACAACAAGATTATAATGGACTTGGCTCTTTTCAAAATGAGGCAATTCAAAGGAAATTCCAATAGACTTGTGATGAAAAATGCCATCCACATCCAGAAAGAGAACCATGAAGATTGAATATGGATCAAAGCATAGTACTTCTCTTTTTTGTTATTGTTGTTTGCTTACTGATGTTTTCTTTCTCATGTTTTTTTTTTTTATCTGATTTTTCTAGTGCAGCATAATGAATATAGAAATACGTTTAGAAGAACTGCACATACTTAATCTATATCAGATCATTTGCTGTCTTAGGAAAGAGGAGAAGAGGGAGAAAAATTTGGTATACAAGAGTTTGCAAAGATGAATGTTGAAAACTGTTTTTAAAGACAACTCTGAGATACCACTACATACCTCTCAGATTGGCTAGGATGACAGGAAAAGATAATGCTGAATGTTGGAGGGGATGTGGGAAAATTGGGTCACTGATATACATTGTTGGTGGAATTGTGAATGGATCCAGCCATTCTGGAGAGTAATTTGGAACTATGCTCAAAAAGTTATCAAACTGTGCATACCCTTTGACCCAGCAGTGTTACTACTGGGCTTATATCCCAAAGAGATCTTAAGAAGGCAAAGGGACCCACATGTGCAAAAATGTTTGTGGCAGCTATTTTTGTAGTGGCTAGAAACTAGAAATTGAATGGATGCCCATCAATGGCTGAGTAAGTTGTGGTATATGAATATTATGGAATACTATTGTTCTGTAAGAAATGACCAGCAGGATGATTTCAGAAAGGCCTGGAGAGACTTACATGAACTAATGCTGAGTGAAATGAGCAGAACCAGGAGATCATTATGCACTTCAACAACAATACTATATGATAATTAATTCTGATGGATGGGACTCTCTTCAACAATGAGATGAACCAAATTAATTCCAATTTTTCATTAATGAAGAGCACCAGCTACACCCAGCAAAAGAACTATGGGAAATGAGTGTGGACCACAACATATTGTCTGCTTGCATTTTCTTTTCCTTCTCAGGTTATTTTTATCTTATTTCCAAATCTGATTTTTCTTGTGCAGCAAGATAACTGTATAAATATGTATAATATATTGCATTTAACATATACTTTAACATATTTAATATGTATTGGTCTACCTGCCATCTAGGGGAGGGGGTGGGGGAAGGAGGGGAAAAGTTGGGACAGAAGGTTTTGAAAGGGTCAATGCTGAAAAATTACCCATGCATATGTCTTGTAAATAGAAAGTTGTAATTAAAAAAAAAAAAAAAAAAAGAAAACTGTCTTTACATGTATTTGAAAAATAAAATATTATTTTAAAAAACCCATCAACTTCACATTTGTAGAAGGAAAAGTAAAAGTATTAGTAACTACCAAAAAAGTAAGTTCAAAGAGAGAACTATGAAAACTAAATGTGAATCAAAGCATAATATTTTCAGTTTTTTGTGTATACATGTGTATACATATACATATGAGGAAATAACAGTTCAAAGTCCATTGATTCTGAACTTAAAAAGCTATCATAATCTTTCAAAAATTCATAACAATTCCAAACTTTCTTCCAAGCCAATATTAAAAATTATACACAGTCAAGAAACAAAAAGAATAACTCAATTTCTCTATTAGTATCTCCCTGGCACTCTTCATATTTGTCAAGAATAAACTCAATTTGACGGCATAGATCATAATACCAAATAACTGAGTACAGCAATCCCCCAAAGAAGCTATAAGCAGTCTAGAAGAGATGTATTTCAAGGACCCAAAGACATTTACTACCTTAATTTGCACTCTACCTTGCATTATTTCTATCTACCATAAAGTTCAACCATACACTACTTTAGAAATATATTATTTCAGTTAAATAAAAGAAAGAAAATTAATAAATTAAACAAAATTGAAAGATAAACTATCTGACTATAAATGAAGGCAACTTTTCTTTTCAGAGAAATCAATAATTAAATCACAAGCAAGTAGTCTTCAGGAATAAATTGTTACCCACCAACTAAATATTATAAGTTAGAGCACTATACCTGATCAGATCTGGTTCTGTACCATCATTCTTATAGGATGCTTGCAGTAGTCTTTCACGGGTAACAAGGTCATCCAATAAGTTCTGTCTTCGATCCCCTTCAAGCTGTGTTCTGAAGATTTCTTGTTAAGGTTCAATAAGATTAAAACCTAGTCTACATTGTAAAGTTAACTAAGTTTTAATTTAAAATCAAATTATCTATAAATATATCTTTTATTATTATTATCTTCACCATTTCAACAGCAATTTTGTCTATCAATAATTTAGATATTAATACTCAAAATACACTTTTGATTTTTAAAAGAAATCAAATTTTAGTACAGCAGGTTTTCTATAGCAAGGAACTATATTTGCATTGTGACACTCCCAAATACTTTTAAAATTTTCAAATTAAAAAAACAAGACAAAAAAAATCTATCTGCCTTGAAGATGTTAATAATTGGAAAAACTGATAAAAGGATATTTCTTATGCAAATTACTGAACTAAGTCAAAAAATGATCCACTTATTGAATCTTAGAGGATTTGGTTTTAATTTTTTCATAAGAAAAACACTTACAACTTAGTTTATAAACACCCCTGGGTGACACTAACAAAAACTACCATATGAGATTTTTATATTACCTTTCTTCTGAAAGAAGAATATAAACTATTTTAACTTATTCCTAGGATATTAACTCTACTTGCAGGAATGCAAAAAATAAGTCCTAGTTGTTAAAACTTAAAATCTATTTCAAGCTTTCAGTCAAGTGACTTCTGAAAAAACTGCACTGCCCTTTGCTAAAGCACTGCCTTTCAAAAGTGCAGGTCTGACCCTAACATTTCCTAACCAAAACATTTTGATGCCTTCCTTATTGCCTAGAAAAAAAAAAAAAAAAAAAAAAAAAAAAAAACTTAAATTAGATATTAACAATTAATGACAATTTGACCTCAGTCTAGACTCATTTCCCATTACTCTCCCTGATTTACACTGTGTAAATATAGGCTATCATGGAACATCCTACAAACACATCAAATCTCTTGCTTCCATGTCTTTTCCCAGGCTACTCCAATTCCCCAATGCCTGGAATCCTTCAAAGGCTCTCTCAAGTGCCATTTTCTACCAAGAGACTTTTTTGTTGACTTCCTTTATTGGTATTCCTCAACTCAAATTTACTTTTCATGTATTTCACATTTATTCCTGTTGTACAAAATGTACCTTCTTTCAAAATAGAGATAGCGGTACAAATGGTAAGTATTTAATAAATGCTCACTGAAGATGATTTAGGCCAATTCCAATAGACTTGTGATGGAAAAAGCCATCTGCATTCAGAAAGAAGACTATGTGGGACTAAATGTGGATCACAAGTTGCTTTTTTTGCTTTTTTGCTTGTTTTCCCCCTCGTTTTTTTCCTTTTTGATGATTTTTCTTGTGCAGTATGATAAATGTAGAAATATCTTCAGAAGAATTGCACATGTTTAAACTATATTGGATTGTTTATTGTCTAGGGGAGGAGGGTGAAAGAAGGGAGGGAGAAAATTTTGGAACACAAGATTTTGCAAGGGTGAATGTTGAAAACTATCTTTGCATGTATTTTAAAAATAAAAGGCTTTAAAAAAAAGAAAGGAAAATATTTGTCATGAGATCTTGCCTAGTTTTAGAAATTTTATAATGTCATATTATAATAAAAATGTGTTTGAAAGAGAAAAAATAAATTCTCAATGAATTGAATAGGTAGCAAATTCTAAAGAAGAGTTTTAAAATGATACTGACTAGAGCAGTGTAACCTTACCTCTCAATATACTCTCCTCTCCTCAAAATACTAAACATACTTCAGTATGTTTGTGGCATGCATTAGGAAATGCTGCAAAAACCAATCTTTCTAGGGGCAGCTAATTGGTGCAATAGATAGAGCACCAGTTCTGAAATCAGGAGGACCCGAGTTCAAATGGGGCCTTAAAACTTCCTAGCTGTGCGGGCTAGTCACATAACCTTAATTACCTACACACACACACACCAATCTTTCTGTATTGTATGATGGAATCTTCACTAATATAGTACATTCTAATAATTCTGACCCTACTAGAAACGTGCTGTCCCAATTCATCCTAACTGGATATAATATCCACTGTGACATGTGAATATAAATCATAAACTCTGAGAGGTGGAAGGCAGAGATTATATTATCCAACTTATTTACTTAATTTTCTTATTTTAATTGATACCTTTAGTTTTTATATTTGTTTCTAAATATATTCCTATGATATACCCAATAGGTATCCCTTATAACAACAAAGTATTTAAAAGACAAAAAAAGTAGTTCAGCAAAACTAATAATCATAACTAGCAATATATACAATATTCCAAACCTCTGCAAGGAAAGGATAACCTCTCCCTTATTTCAGAGAGGTCTGCAGAGTTTAAGTGACTGTCTAGGATCTCCCACCAATTTTTAAAAGGCAAGACTTTAATACATCTAAAGATACTCACATTAAGGATCGGGAAAGGCTTCTACCACAAAGTGGAATTTTAGCTTGGATTTGAAGCAGATGAATAGGAAGAAAATTCCAGTCAGGGAAAATGCACAAAGGCAAGAAATGGAAACATCTAGTACAAGGACAGCAAGAAGGTCAATGTCACTACATCACAGAATATGTGGGAGTAATATAAACAAATTGGAAAAATAGGATGTAACCAGGGCTTGGGATGCTAAACACAAGGGTTTCATAATTGATCCTGGAAGTGACAGAGCAACTGGAGTCTACTGAACAGGAGGTGACACAATCAGACTTGCATTTTGGTAAGATCAATTTGACAGCTGAGTTGAAGATAGACTGGAATAAAAACAGACTGACAACAAGGAAGACAACTAGAAAGTTATTGTAATAGTCAAGACATGAGATGATAAGGGCCCATGATAGTGACAGGAGAAAAGGGGGTGGTGTATGAGAAATGTTACAAAGGCAGAAATGATGGGACTTGTTAATAGATTGGAATTGGGGAGAGGGTAAGAGAGTGAAGACTCAAGGATGACACTTATGTGTTGAGCCGAGGTGATTTTGTAAATGGCTGTGCCCTCAATGGTAATAAAAAGATAGGAAGAAGGAAGGGCTTAGTAGGGAAAAAAATGAGTTCTATTTTGGATATAGTGAGTTTAAAAGCTTTATAGGACATCCAGGCAGTTGGAAAGAGCAGTTAAGAGAGAGGTTAGGGATGCATAAGTAATTGATGGGACCTGATATCTCAACAGTACATAGAGAGAAAAGAGCATAAGAAAGAGTTATGGATGATACAATTACAGTATATGCCCTTCACCTTCTCTTCCTAGCTATCTGACCCTCCTCAGTCTCCTTTGCTGGATCTTCATCCAGGTCTAAAACTAAGCTCATTATCTTTCCCCTTATACCCTACCTGCTTCTACAACCCATGTATCCTAGCCTGTTTACTGTTCCTTGCACAAGACATTTCATCTCCTTCAACTGTTCATGTTCACTGGCTGTTCTTCATGCCTGGAACTCTCTCCCACCTTATCCCTGGCTTCCTTCAACTCAAAGATAAAATTCTACCTTCTACAAGAAATACATTTCCCCTTAATGCTAGTGCCTGACTGCTGTTGAGTATCTCTAATTCAGCATGTATGTTTTTATGTATACATACACACAAGCCCACACACACATTTGTGCTCTCTCTCCCATTAGATTATTAGCTCCTTAAGAACAGAGACTGACTTTTTTTTTTTTTTTTGGCTTTTCTTTGAATGCCTAGTGCTTAGTGCAGGAGTTGGCACATAGTAGTCACTCAATAAATGTTTAGTGACTATAATGTAAAACAAAGAGGAGAACTGGGACAGAGAATTGTCACAAAAAAATTAGAGAAGAAAGAAAAGAGGGTGATGGTCAGTGTCAAAAGCTGCAAAGAAGTCAAGAAGGATAAGGACTCTGAAACGCCATTAAATTTGACAATTAAGAGATTACTAGTAACTTTGGGGAGATCAGTTTTTATTGAATAATTGGATCAGAAGTCTGACTACAAAGAATTAGGGAAAACAAAGAAATGAAGTAGAAACACTTATTTTAAATGTCCTTCTCAAGAGTTTAGCCCTAAAAGGGAAAAGATATATGAAACAATAACTAGGAGATGAAAGGATCAATTGAGTGTTTTTTCAGGATAGGCAAAAGGGAAGTTAGCAGTAGACAGGGAATGACTAAAAACAGGAAAGAGTGAGAATAATAGAAGAGGCAATCTGCTGAAGAAAACAGGATGGATCACATGTATATGTAGAAGATTTTGCCTTGTCTAGGGGATGAAGATGTGAGAAAGATGTAAAGGTTAAAATATGGGAAGTATCAGCATTTAAGCAAAACAGTACATTTAACAAATCAATAAAGCATATGTTAAATTAGGAGGTTTTGACATGAATAAGGAGATAAAAAGAAAGAGCACCAGATTTGTAGAAGACCAGGTTTTGAATTATGATTCTGCCATTACCAATACTTATAATTCCCCTATACCCATCAAAAGAGCTGACCAAATCTAGATCTTCATATCACTACAATGGTAGAACTCCTCCAAGAACTTGTTCTAGGAAATTCTCTCTAATTTCTTTCCTTGTAATTTTTTTTCCCTATCTTACTTCTTCTAAGTCCTACCCTTTTCCCTGTTAATCACAGTCCCTTAAGATAAGGAAAGGACAGAAAAATGAACACAATATAAAAATGAATACCAATGAATTGCCAATAAAACTAGACTAATTTTTAAACAAAATAAATGCAACCAAAAATGAATATTAAAGAATAATGGGGCTGGAAGCTAAAGGCCACCTGCTGAGACTGATATCAGAGACAACAAAAGGACATGGGGATTTTTTTTTTTAATTATGTTGAAGCAAAGTGGATGAAAGAAGTAATAAGGGTACTGGCCTATATATAAATGGGATCGTAATAATGACTGAAAATGAGGGCAGAGCTGTTTAGCTTTTATTTTATTACTTGTTCTACTTATAACAAAAACTTTGAACTGGGAAAAATTAAACAAAAAATTGGTTACCAGGGAATGGAGACCCAAAGTAAATGATATGGTTTGCAAGCATTATGCAAAAGATTTGACCAATTTTGCTAAAAAAAAAAAAAAAAATTGGTTATCTTGACATATGGCATTGACTCAAGGGACCAAAAAGAAAGATCTTGACTAGTGGAACAGGGTCTACAAAACTGGAGAAATATTTCAAATTTCACAAATAATAAGCTAATGAGTTTCATTTCTATTGTTTATTCCTATTAAAATCCTATAACACATATATTATAGAGAGGGTTTAGGAGTACTTAAAATGAGAAGCAGTGATCACTAAAAGCCAGGATGATTTTACCAACAATAACTTTGCCAATACAAAAATATTTCTAACTGTTCCACGCTATTTGGACCTACTTTTATACTATTTTGTATATCCAAAAGGATCTGAAGACTAAAGGAAAAACATAATCACTATCTTCAAGTATTTTTAGAGCTTCCATGTAGAAGAGCATATACATTTAATCTATTTGACCACAGAGCAAAACCAGGAGCAATGAGGAGAAGACAAATAAGTTTAATGTCAGAAAAAACTTAATTGTCCAAAAGTGGGGTAAATGGCCTCCAGGGATGGTGGAATGCCCCTCATTAAATGTGTTCAGGTAAAAGCTGGGAAACCATTCATCTGGGAATATCATAGAAAGCACACTTTTTATGTACGGCTGCATGGCTAATGGTCATGAATCCTGTGATTCTGTGATATGTTTATGAATGTGGGATGCTCTCTCTAAGGTTGGAGCTCACATGTCATCTATGTCTTTCCATCTTATGAGACGCTTGTATAGGACTTCTCCCAAATTCTCCAAAAGCAGCCTACAGAATGTGCATTGATCTCTTAATATTGAATTACTAGTAGGAAAGTATACTGAGTTATCTTCAATCTTACTATATAGACAGCCCACCTCATACTCAGGTCATACAGTTCTCAAATTCAAAATGCTTCATTCACTTCAACTTCACAATTTTTTATTAGCAATGTGTTACAGATTATTCCTACTCACCAAGAATACCAATGTCCTTTAAGTGACCCTCAATTTTAATCCTTCTAAGATTGTGCTAGTTCTGATCTCAAAAAAAGTTTTTTTGGTGGAAAAGATGTAGACTAAAAATTAGTACTATAAAGATGGATTTAGCTAAAAGACCAGATGCCAAATGTCATTAATCATTTTATGTCTGCTTAGAAGGTGGTCTCTTCAACTCTGAGATACCACTACACACCTGTCAGATTGGCTAAGATGACAGGAAAAAATAATGATGCGGGAAAACTGGGACACTGAAGCACTGTTGGTGGAGTTGTGAACGAATCCAACTATTCTGGAGAGCAATCTGGAATTATGCCCAAAAAGTTATCAATCTGTACATACCCTTTGATCCAGCAGTGTGACTACTGGGCTTATATCCCAAAGAGATACTAAAGAAGGGAAAGGGACCTGTATGTGCCAAAATGTTTGTGGCAGCCCTTTTTGTGGTGGCTAGAAACTGGGAAATGAATGGAAGCCCATCAATTGGAGAATGGCTGGGTAAATTGTGGTATATGAATGTTATGGAATATTATTGTTCTATAAGAAATGACCAGCAGGATGAATACAGAGAGGCTTGGAAAGACTACATGAACTGATGCTAAGTGAAATGAGCAGAACCAGGAGATCATTATATACTTCAACAACAATACTGTAGGAGGATGTATTCTGATGGAAGTGGATTTCTTCAACAAAGAGAAGATCTAATTCAGCTCCAATTGATCTATGATGGACAGAATCAGCCACACCCAGAGAAGGAACACTGGAAAATGAGTGTTAACTATTTGCATTTTTGTTTTTCTTCTCAGGTTATTTTTACCTTCTGAATCCAATTCTTCCTGTGCAACAAGAGAACTGTTCAGTTCTGCACACATATATTGTATCTAGGATATACTATAACATATTTAATATGTATAATACTGCCTGCCATCTAGGGGAGGAGGTGGAGGGAGAGAAGGGAAAAGTCGGAACAGAAGTGAGTGCAAGGGATAATGCTGTAAAAAAATTACCCATGCATATGTACTGTCAATAAAAAAATTATTTAAAAAAAAAAAAAAAAAAAGGTGGTCTCTTGTACCTGGGATGTAACAACAACAATAATAGCTGCTACTATCTTATCCTTTTTCCTACTGTTTCAAAAGAAAAGAAAACTTATTTTTCTGAACATATGAGACATGAAACCTCCCCTAACATGTTAAATACCTGAGAAAAGTGATGTCTCTAAAGGAAGTCAAACCAATTACTCTGTAGTTGTCTAAGTAATAATATCAAAAAGAGAGGACTTTTCAGAAAATTTCTATACCCTCAGAATTTTTGAGAATTTATGATTTCTTCTAGGTAATCCTGAATTACCTACCTAGAGTTCTATTAAATTCTCCAAACTACTGCTTATTCAGGAAAAACACTAGGTCTTTGAACTGATTCTTAGAATTCTTTAGATTAAAAAACTTTTAGGGAAATAAGATAATAAAATCAAAGTCTATCCAGGAAAGTTAGTACAAACCTAACTAACAGGACTTACAGTTAAGACTTAAGACTTACAACTAGTAGTAATAATATTTAAAATAGTCTGTTTCTGACATTTATCAGACATACTATGTATAAGCAACTCCTGATTCCCTTACTAAAGGAGAAGAATACTGACCTAGACAAACCAAGATTAGAAATGATATCTTAAAATAGATTTTGATAGCTTTTAAGCTTTTTAGAACAAAACTATGTTCCTAATTATTCCTTATAAGCCTACATTTAAAAATGTTAAAATATAATCAGTTTGGGGTAGTCAAGTGGAGGACCTGAGTTCAAATCTGCTCTCAGATTTAACATTTCCTAGCTATGTGATCCTGGGCAAGTCACTTAACTCCAATTGCCTCAGCCAAAAAAAAATATTAATAATAATTAAAAAAAAAATATATATATATATATATATATATATAAAATCAGGTTGCTTCCCTTATCTTTTATCATCAGCTAAACCTAGAACTCTAAGAGTTTAATATGACTGTTGGAAAAAAGTCATAACCAAAATTGTATGCCTTCAAGATCTAAATACAAATATTTACTGACTCAGCAAAACCTGTCTGAAAATGAGAATAATTTCCTTTTTAGCAGAATTCAGTTGTACAATAAAACAAAATACAAAGCTAAGGTAGATAATATAACAGAATTAGAATTTTTAAAAGATCTTGACAGGCTAGAACACTGGACTGAATCTTACAAAATAAAACTTAATAAGAATAAATGTACAATCTTATATTAAGGCTAAAAATTTTTTTTCACAAGCACAAGATGGGAGAGATATATTGAAAAACAGTTCATCTGAAAAATACAGGGATCTTAATGGAATAAAGGCCATGTGAACAAAGCCTCCTTATATATGAACATTACACCCAAATAGAATAATTTGTTTAAGCAAATCTTCTTATGCCAGCATAATTCACCACAAAATATTTAGTAAAAACTTAAAATAGAAAATTAAAATTACAAGTAGCATTTTGGAGGCCTTCCTCATACTACAGAAAAATCTGAATGGCCTATATTACTCTCTCAAGAAAGTATTTTTTCTCCCCATCTTAAAATATTGGAAAGGGCATTGAAATATTTGCATGGATACATCTGATGTGTTGATACAGCTCTTAGCAATAAGTCCTTTAAAAGAGTGATCTTTTCCTTCAGATTCTGCAACAAAATTCGGATTGCAACAGTAAGCTGAAAAGTAAAGAGCACATTTAATTATTCCAGTCTTAAAATTTACAACAAATTACACAAAATCATTTTAATTCTGATACATATATGATCCTATCAAGAAAAGTTTCTGTTTCAGAAATGATAGTAATGTGCCGCCTTTCATAAAAAAAAAAAAAAAAAAAAAAAGTCTTTTAACATATCATTAGAAATATATGCATTTTGGATTGCTTATTGATAAAAATGTTAAACACCACAAGATAAAGCACAGATGGAGACCTCCCTCCAAGCTGAAATAGATAAGGGGATTTCAGAATTCTTGAACATAAAAGTAGTATATCTGTGAGTGATGGCAAGATTGAAGTATGACCTATCTTTGGGTGTGGCTGAGGTTGGATGGAGATAACATATTGAGAGATGAGTGGTTAGGACATTTGAGGGAGATCAATATTTAAGTTGAAGTGAAAGAAAGGTAATTACTCTCCATCTCACCATACCCTAAACTTCATGATTAAAAACAAATTCAAATTTCTGTTTTTCTAAGAGTTTTCATAGGAAGGTACAGGGTTCCAGTGACTAGTATCTATTGAGATTTTTGCAATGCCTGTTGCATAAGTAGCAAACCTACTTTTATCTTAAACCTTTTTTCTTTTTTTGCTTCAACCACCTGAATTCGCTGAGACCAGGTTACCTCCTCGTGACACATCTTCCTTGACTACTCTTTCCAGTACTGGTTTGCATTGTACTTTGACTCATACTACCTGACTCAATGGTGGGAGAGGTGAAATAGGATTTACTCCGTCATTTTCAGGTTCTTTTTCTAATACCATCACTCAATGATCTCTACTCCCAAAAAAGTTCATTTAATCTATTAAGATTCTGTGGTTGTATCTATCTACCTCTAGGAAGGAGAATTCCTTATTTTCTCAACAGATTCAGGATCTAACTCAAAAGAGTCTTTCTTTCCTTCCCTGATATAAGAAAACAGGAATTTTTATTTTATCCTAGCAACAGGGAGCCACTAGAATTTACTAAATAAGGTCAGACCTGGGCTCAAGGAAAACTACTTTTGCAGCAGAACATAAGACAGATAGTGAGAAACTTAAGGCAGAGATCAATTAGGACACCACTGCAATAATCTAGGCAAGAAGCTATGGGAGCCTAAGATGGTAGCTATGTGGATAGAGGGAAAAAGTGGAACAGGGGAGATGTAAAAGACATACATGAATTGATGCTGAGTGAAATGAGCAGAACCAGGAGAACATTGTACAGAGTAACAGCAAGACTGTGTGATGAACAACTATGACAGATTTAACTTTTCTCAGCAATACACTGATTCAAGATAATTCCAATACACCTGAAATGGAAAATGCCATCCACATCCAGAGAAAGAACTATTGAGACAGAATACAGTTTGAAAAATACTATTTTTACCTTTTTTGTTGTTTTCTCTTTCTTGAGGTTTTTTCCTTTTGTTTTTTCTTTCACAAGATTATCAATATTGAAATACATTTAAAAAGATTATAACCTATATTAAATTGTTTTCTCCCTTAAGGAGGGGGAGGGAAGGAAAATAAAACTGAAACTCAAAACAGTATTAAAAGCTATCTTTACATGAAACTGGAAAAAAATACAAGTTATTTTATTTTTTAATTAAGTGGGGGAAAAAAAAGAAAATAGCAGCACAAAAAAGCCTAAAACATGAGACAGTGAACATAACCCAACTTTAATATAGAGTTCAATGTCAAGAAACAGGCTGGGGAAATGATCAAACTGCAACCAAAAAAAGGCTGACCATAAACATCTACTCTAATGACAGGGAAAATCAAAAAACAAACTCAGAAGAAGACAACATGAAAATAGTCATGAGCAAAGCCTTAAAGAAAAAATATGCAAATTGGACACAAGCCCAACAAGAATTATTGGAAGATTTACATAATGAGATAAGAATGGAAAGGAAAAATTATGAAAAGAAATAAAAACATTGCAAAAAAATTATGAAAAGAGAATTAGCAGCTTGGTAAAAGAGGTACAAAATGATATAACAGCTCAAAAAAAATAATTGGCCAAATGGAAAAAGAGGCACAAAAATTCACTGAAATAAACTCCTTAAAAATTTTAATTGGGCAGGTAGAATATGATGACTTCAAAACATATCAGGAAACAATAAAAAAGAATCAAAAGAATGAAAAAGTAGAAGAAAATTTGAAATATCTCATCAGACAAACAACTGATCTGGAAAACAGATTGTGAAAATAGATTGAGGATGGATTTAAGAATTATTGGACTACCTGAAAGTCATCATCAGAAAAAAAGCCTTGACATCATATTTCAAAAAAAGGGAAATCCCCCTCTATATTAGAACCAGAGAGCAAAAGAGAAATCAAAAGAATTCTTTATCACTTCCCGAAAGAGGTCTCAAAATCAAATCTCTCAGGAATATTATAGCCAAATTCCAGAGTTCTTAGGTCAATGAGAAAATACTGCAAGCAGTCGGAAAGAAACAATTTAAAATCCATGGAGCCATAATCAGGATCACACAAGATCCACATCAAACGAATAGGATATTCCAGAAGGCAAAGGTGTTAGAATAATAAATAAAGAATAATCTACCCAGGAAAACTGAGTATAATCTTTCGGGGGGGGGGGGGGGGGGGGGGGGGGGGGGGGGGGGGGGTTCGGTGGGGGGGGGGGGGGGGGGGGGGGGGGGGGGGTGTGGAAGGGATTGGATATTTAATTAAATAAGAGGGTAAATTTCAAGGATTCCTGATGAAAAGACAAAACTAAATAGAAAATCTGAGATTCATATATAAGATTCAAGAGAAGCATAAAAAAGTTAACATGAAAGAGAAATCACAAGGTTAAAGTTAAACTCAATAATTATAATCCTATATGAAAATATGATACCTGTAATTTCTAAGAATTATTATTATTATGGCATAAAGAAGGATTCTAAATAGAGAGTTCAGATGTGAGTCAATTATGTTGGCAATAAACTCAAAGAAAATGAAGAAAGAAATGCACTGAGAGAAAAAGAGAAAAGGAGAGGTAGAAGGGGAAACATTTTCTCACATAAAAGAGGAATACAAGGAACAGCTTTTGTACTGGAGGGGAAAGGAGGGAACATTATCAATGCTTGAACTTCACTCCCATCAGAACTGGTTCAGAGAAAAAAAAAAAAAAAAACACACACACACACACACACACATATATATATATATATATATATATATATATATATATATATATATACACCCAATTGGGTACAGAAATACATCTTACTCAATAGGGAAGTAGAAAGGGAAGGGGATAAGAGAAAGGGAGGGATGGTAAAAGGGAGGGCAATAAAAGAAGGCAGTGATCAGAAGCCAAACAGATTTTAAGAGAAAAACAGAAAAGAAAGAAAGAAGGAAAAAACAGAAGAAAATAGTTTGTTAGTAATAATAACCACAAACTGAATAGGATGAAATCATCCATAAAACAGTAACAAAATGCCATAAAACAGTAACAAAATGGATTAGAAACTAGAATCCAGCAATATGTTGTTTACAAGAAATATGTGAAACAGAAAGAGATATACATAGCATTAAAATAAAGGACTGGAGCAGATATTATACTTCATTTGAAATTTAAAAAGTCAGAGGAAGCAATCTTGACCTCAGACAAAGCAAAAGTAAAAACAGACCTAACTAAAAGAGATAATAAAGGATACTTCATTTTGTCAAAAATTACCATATATATATGCACCAAATGGCAGTTTCCAAATTCTTAAAGGAAAAAAATAAATGAATTATAATAGGAGGAAAAAAACAGAAAAATTATATAGGAAAGGGAACTCAACTTTCCTCTCCCAGAGCTAGGTAAATCTATCTATAAAATAAATAAGAAAGCAATTTAAAAAGATTCACTGAATCTTAGAAAAAGCCAGATATGACAGACTTCTAGAGAAAACTGAATGGGAATGAAAAGGGGTATACTTTCTTTTCTTGGCTCTAAGCAGCATCAACACAAAAACTGACCATTAGGGAATAAAAACCTCACTATCAAATGCAGAAAAGCGGAATTTTCAGATCATAACTCAATAAAAACTACATTCAATAAAGGGTTATGAATGCATAAATTAAGAAAATAAATTTTGCAAATTAAAAAAAAAGAATTTTTCAGTGAGGAACAGGAAGTAATTTAAGGAAAATATCAGCTTTGGGTGTTGATGTTGGGGTGTACACCTTTTTCCTGATGTATCCTAGGAAGGGGTTGTACCTTCATAGCTGACTTACAAGGCTAGTATTTTGGTTAAATTACTTGGACTCTTCACTTAGGTTTTAGTATTTTGAAACTAAATAATTTAATTCTGAAGAATGATTATATCAAAGAACAAAGCAAAGAAACATTATTTCATAAGAAAGAATTAAAACAATGAGACAGCATAACAAAATCTGTGAGATGCACTCAGAGCAGTAGAGGAAAACATATTTCCAGATTGTCTTCTCATGAAGTTTTGTCATAAAAAGGAATGAAACATAAAGGATGATAGCTAACGGAGATGGATAGATCAAATAAGGAAAAAGAGAAACTGGGCATGTTTGAAAGCAATAAGGAAACAGCCAGTAAACAAGGAAGATTGAAGATTATTGAGAGAATAGAATATTAGAGAGGGCAATGTGCTAGAAAAGAAGGGATAGAGTGGTACCCTTGTGAAAGCAGAGGAGGTTTTTTGTTAAAAGAAGAAGCACTCTTCACATGAGACTAGAGTAAAGGAGGAAATAGCACATGACAGCTGAGTTTTGATAAGTAAAAGGAGATAAAATATGAAGTAAAGTTTTCAACTGAGAAGATTTGGAAAAGCTGTAAAATTTTTGAGGAAAGATGAAAAGAGCCATGTGGTGAGTGGAACAGTTAGTCAACTAGGGAGGTATAAAAGGATTGCCTTGAAGCACTGAGGACCTCATTGAGACTATGTAAGACAAAATTTTAGTAGATCCAAGCAATATAGTTTTGTAACTTTCTCCAACTTTGAGTTGGAGTATATGTATAGTATACATGAATATGTATATGAATAGGAGTACAATGGTAATAAGGCTGGGAAGTGCCAAGGATTGACAGGATAAGGGAGCAGGATTAGATTGTTTTTGAAAGAAATGCTTTACCAATTAGTCAAAATGGGCAAAAGAGAATATAGCTAGAAACACACTAGTTAAGGAACTGAGAGGCAGATGGGAGTCAAGATCATAATGAAGAGGAAGAACAAGGGTTAGAAAGACAGAGACTGATGTGAAATGCCAATAGACTGTTTCAGGATTCACCAACATGACAAGTGTGTAGCTATTGATTATGGCAAATGGGTAAATTCAGGAACTAGAAATTACACATAGCATTAATACACATATGTTTGAGAGAGTTTCAATATCTATGTTAAAGTTCCCAATGATGTAATCAATATTTGAAGAGGAAAGGAAGACTATGAGCCAGGAATTGTGCTTATCAGATTTGTTACAATGGGCAAGACATTTAATGCTTGTTTCCTTATCTATACAATAAGGATTAAAAAAAAAAATACCTATTTAAGAAACTCAAATCAATTAATATGCAGAATTCTTTGCAAACTTGAAAGCATCAGATTATAAATGTTACTGGTGTTATTGTTATTCTTATTGAAATATTAACAAGACCTAGAGAAAAGCCTCTTAGGGTTCCTCTTTGCAAGATCTATGAAAGATAAGATTCACATAGGAGAGGTAAGCATGAAAGATTATCATGTATACCCACACTGGAGGGAATACCCACATCAATGAGTTCCAGTTAAGTACTGAATATACAGATCTTGAATACTTAATCTCAAAGATGAAAGGATTTTGTCAGATTCCAAGTTAAAACAAAGGAGAACAGAAATTTTGTTACTGCCTTTACCTTGGTTGTACTTTCTCCATTTCTTTCACACTGGTTGCGCTGTTGGATTTTCTCAGCAATTTCTTGTGCAATATAACAAGTGGAATCATATGTAGACAACCTTTATCAAAATTAAGTGAAAAAAGATTTCAGACTCTTAAAGAAAATGTCTTTATTTTCCAATTTTAAATATCCAGATCTATTTTCTAGCATTAGTGAAATAGAAACAAGTTGCAAATGAAAAAAGGTATCAAAAAGTATTAAAGGAATTCTCTAATCAAAGCTCCAAAGTAGTTTAGGGAAGAAAGGAACTTGAGGGAGGGGATAAGCACTTATTATGTGCTGGGCATAGTGCTAAGCACTTTACAAATATTATCTTATTTGACCTGCTAGAAAACTAAATGCAGCTATAATCATTTGCTCATTCAACAAACATTTAATGCCTATGATAAAGCTACTATATGTAAAGGGCTGAAACTCTGAATATGTGCACTGGAATAAGACACCTGAGCACTTAAGGCTAACTACCGATTGGACAATACTCTATTAGCATATGCTTGGAAAATGGCCCTTTCCACTATTCTGTGCTGGCTCAGATCTTTTGGTGTATACAGATAATTGTAAGAGGGATTAGGGGGTGGAGTAAGACAAGCCAGGGTCACTTTGGCTGTGGACAAGGAGGAGAGAGGAGGTTGTGGAGAGCTCGAGGAGTTTTCATCCATCTCCTTTACTTCTCCCCCTAAAGACCAAGGACTTTTGCTTATCCTGACTCTGGCTAATTCTAAGGCATCCAGGGTGCTAACCCGGACTTCACAACTATCAAACTAGAGTTTGTGGGAAACAGAAAAAGAAAAGATGAGTAAGACTAAAAATGTACCTTTGTACAAAAAGAATATTGGATTTAGAGTTAGAGAACAAAAGTTTGAATACCACCTTTTTTTACTTAATATATCTGTGATCTGTGTTAGGCAAGTCACTTAACCTGGGAGTCAGGATTAGACTGGATGACTACTAAAGACAATCAAGGAACATTTATATGCCAGCACTATACCATGTGCTAAGAATACAAATACAATAAAACAAAAAATTTCTCTTACCAAAAAACTTACACCTAAATCAAGCAAGAAACAAACATATACTGGATAACTATAAGGAGAATAAGTACAAAGTAGATACTTGTTTAAATAAACACAAGATAATTTGGGAGAATGAGCACTCTCAAGAGATCAAAAAAGCTTTATAGAAAAGATGAAGTTTGAGCACCATTTTAAAAGAAGGGACTCTATGAGGCACAAGTAAAGAAGGATATGTAGGATGGTCAATACAAAAATTTGGAGAAAGGAAATGGATGCCTTGTGTAAAAATAAAGAGAAGGCTATTTTGGCTAAATTGCAGAATTTAGGAAATCCAATCAGACTACAAAAATGTAAAAAATTACCAGGTTGTAAAGGGTTGTGAAAACAGAGGAATTTATATTTTATCCAACCAGCAACAGGGAGTCAGTAGAATTTGTTTAGGAAAAACTATAGTCATAGTTTAGGAGAAATTCAATGATGAAAGTCTTAAGGTAGAGATATGCTTTGCAAAACTTCACATGTATAATAGTCTGCCTCCTCAATAGTTAGTAGAAGAACTAGAAAGACAGAGAATTTGGAAATGAAAAATTTTTAAATGAATAATGAAAAATTAAAAACAAAAAGCTTTAAAGATTTAAGGCAGATGGACTAATTAAGAGGCTATTGCAATAATCTTCTAAGCAAGGAGAACCAGATGAAGATAGCTGGAGGAAAGAGTAAGATGTAAGAAATGTTGTGAAATTAGAAATGGTAACAATTGACTGGATACTGAGTGATAGTGCTTTCATCAGAAATAGGGAAGTGTAGAAGAGGAATAGGTTTGAAAGGAAAGACACTAAATTATGTTCGGAAAAGCTGTTTGAGATATTTGGCAGACTTCCAGTTTGAAAGAGCCAATGGGCTCTTAGGAATAAAAAGCTTAGGGGAGAGACAGTACTGGATACATAGGTTTATGAGTCATCTAAGCAATTCTTGTTTTCTTTTTCAAGGCTGAATATACAGAAAAGTTGGGAACTTCACACATATGCATACCATTTTAAGTTCAATACAATTTGAGGTATTCTTTTGAGATATTGAGCTACAAAGGCAAAAAAGTCTGACCTCAGGGAACTTACAGTGTAAGGAATGGGGAACACACTGAGGAAAATAGACATACATTATAGGTACATACAAAAAATGAAGGTAGCTAAGTGGCTCAATGGATAGAGTGCTGAGCCTGGAGTTAGTAAGACTTGAGTTCAAATTAAGCTTCAGATACTAGCTAAATGATACTGAAGAAGTCACTTAGCTTGTTTACCTCAAATTGATGGAGAAGGAAATAGCAAACAACTCTAGTCATTTGTCAAGAAAACCCCAAATCCATACACAATATTGGCTTACTATGGGCCATAAGTTACAGGCAGTTAGATCCAATTGTGTAAATGAACAACACATATAAATTAAACTTGGTAGAAAAGGCAATATAAAACTGGGGAGAATGAGAAAGGAAGGCCTCTTGCAGAATATAGCACTTCAGTCTTCAAACAAGGGATCCTGAGAGGCAGACGCAAGGTAGGAACATATTTTAGGCATGGGGAACATTCAATGTAAAGGCAGAGGAATGGGAAATGAAGTGTTAAATAAAATAACATCAAGGCCAGTTTAACTAAACCACACAGTACATAGAGGCCATAATGTGGATATAAATCTATAAAGGATAGAAAGGAGCCAGATTGTGAAATCATGTGACATTTACTCCTAAGAGAATGATTTGTGATTTATATATATAGATAATTATTCTACAAATATAGATCACAACTTCACTATACCACAAATCTTATTCATGTCTTTCTACAAATTCTCTAGAAAAGCTACAACACTATTCTTCCCTGTCCCCAATTCCCCAAGCAAGCTCTTCAACAACCGGGATGTTGTTTTTAAGATATGTAGGAGGCCTTCCTTATAGGAAGTTCCTCTGGTAAAGGGTAAACTCTTCATCACTAGATGAAAATCACACTTCTTGATAATGTTTGTTAGTAGCTAAACTGTAGTAGATAGAGAGTCAGACAGATCAATCAAATCAACATTTATTAAGTGCCTACTATGTGCCAGGCATGTACTGTGACAGTCAAACAATTTCTACTCACAAGGAGTTTACATTCTAATGGGGAGATAAGTACATGTATAAATATATATATATATACACACACACATATATATATATATATACATACACACACAGCATAAATAAAAGTGAATACATATATATATACAAAGGAATTAAATACAAGGTTGTTTGGGAAGATATTAATATTCAAGAAGATCAGGTAAGACTTTATGCAGAAGATGGTGAGTATTAAATTAAAACCTTGTTGAAGGCTTAGCCTGAGAAAATGAGAAAATACCAACCTGATAAATTGACCCTGCACTAATCCAGCTTGATATTTTCATATTTTTTCAAGCTAAGCCTTCAACAAGGCCCCTAACAGTAAGAAGGGAGGACATTTTAGGAATGTGGGACAGCCAGGGTAATTGCACAGAGTTGGAATCAGAAAAAAAAAAATTTGAGTTTCAATTCTTACTCAATGTTTATTAGCTATGTGAAGCGAAACACATCATTTAGCATCTCAGCTTGTTTCATCACCTGAAAAATAGTGATATTAATAGACCCTACTCCCATAGAGTATAAGAATTAAATGAAATAATAAAGTGTTCTGTTAACTTTAAAATACTATTTAAACATTAACTATTACTATTATGAAGTTTAGGAATTATATGATTTCTAGCAGGTTCTATCCCTTTTTCATTACTAAATACTATAAGAATTACAAAAAAAAAAAAATTTCACCACCTATTGGCCAAATAGACACTGCTGTGCATGTCACACTTAATTACCCTGAAATTAACCTAAATTTTTCATATATCAGAATCTACTCTCTATTCTTCCCTGTCCCCAATTCTCCAAGTAAGGTCTTCAACAACCGGGATGTTGTTCTTTTTAAGATACGTAGGAGGCAGTTGGTTAGTGTAGTGGATAGAGCACCAGCCCTGATGTCAAGAGTACCCGAATTCAAATCTAGCCTCAGATACTTAATACTTCCTGACTGTGTGACCTTAACTGTGTGACCTTAACCCCACTTAACCCCAATTGCCTCAGCAAAACAAAACAAAACAAAAAGTGTCCCCAGTGTCTTGGGCTATATGGATTTGGTACATCTGTTGAATTTTATTTACCCATGTATATTTCTTTCTCTCTACATTACACATTTCTTAAGGGATCCAGGTTTATGTATCTTTCCATCTTGCCTTAGTAACACTGTGACTTATACATACTTAAAGACACTTCAAAACTTCCTTGCAAAGTTGTTCTCTTTGCACCTACCTTTAGCTTTAGCTCTTTCCTATGAGCTAACACTCCTTCCTTACCTCATTTATGATGAGTACTCTGTCACGTTGCACATTATTTGTATTTAATGAATATTTATTGGGTTCTTATATAATGAAAGAATACTTGGAAATGATCTCCCACCTACCCATCCCCTTTGTAGTTTATTGGGTTGATAATCAAACTAGCCTTAGTCTCCTTTTTCTTCCATTCTTATCCTATTTACTGGTGAGCTCTTAATCTTTTCTCTGTAGGTTTCCAAAAAGACTACTATTTAAGCCCCTATGAAAGAAATGGGATACCTGTCCTTATTCACTCTCAGCTTTCTATGGTTGAGATTCATTAAGAACTTCTGCTGTTTCAAGGTGAATGCTAACTTAGCTGGTTTCTTATAAATGTTTTACTCAGTTTCAAAGGGGAAAATTGATAAAATATGAAACAATGTGGTTTTTGCCTTTATCTCCATGCATGTATGCATTTGTCTTTGTATCCTGTATTTAGTTATTTATGACCAAGTTGTAGTCAATTGCCTTCTAACTTTTATATGTGCATTCACTGTGTCCCAAACCTAGAAAACTAAATCTTTAAATCTTTGACTCTCTGGCTTCCTTCAAAACTCAGATCGAGAACTACTTTCTGTATGGATTCTTTCCTGATCCTACTATTAGATAGTTCCCCATGTTAAAGAGGTCAGGGTTTGGAATCAAGATCTTTGTTCAAATGCCATACTTTCTATTTACTAATCTGTGTGACCTGGGAAAAGTCACTTAACTTTCCTGAATCAATTTCCTCATGTACAAAATGAGAGTAGGTCTGGGCCTCTAAGATGACCTGTAGTTATAAATCTACAATCTCATGACTTGTATGTTTTGACTACACCCATATCTGTCCATTGTGTGTCCTCCCTTGAAATGTAAGCTCTCTCCAAGAGCAAAAATTGTTTTCCTTTTGGTCTTTGTATCATATCCAGGGCATAGCACAGTGTCTGGCATAGCAAAGGCCTGAAAAAAAGTGTTATTTGATTGATTTGTCGATTTAAAAAAGGAGCAAAGTAGAGAAGAGCAATACCGAATGTTAGGGTACATAATTCAGAGTGAACGTGACTAAAATTAGATTACAGAGAGTCCTCTAAAAGCCAGGTAGGAGAGTTGAGAATTGGAGCATTAATTATCAGTGCTCGCTTTTGTTAATGAAAAGAATGTCTTTTAGCAAGGCCATCTGGGCTAGATAATAATGGATAGAGCCCAAAGCCTGGAAGTCAGGAAGATTTAAGTTCCAATTTCGGCTTCAGGCTCTTACTAGTTTTGACTCTAGGAAAAGTCACTGAAACTGCCTCAGTTTTCTCAACCGTAAAATGGGAATAATACTATTAGCATTCCCTCCCAATGAGATAATTATAACACACTGCCTGGCACACAGTAAGTGCTATATACATGTCATTATTATTTTTTTTATTATTATCATTTCTCCTCTGTGTCGCCGACAGCCCGAACTGGAGGAGGATGAGGGACAACGAAATCCAATTCAAGTTTCCTAAATGCGGTTCTGTTCTCTAAAGCGCTAGTTTTGCCCTCAGAAAGCGCAGACTCTCCGCTCTTCCTTCTTTTCCTCCCAAGAAAGCTGCTCCCAGCATCTAACCGCGCTCCCACCCACCTTGGCAGGCGCTTTTTCTCCCCCCCCCCCCCCCAGCCCCACCAGCTCCCCAGCCTGTCCCTCAGAAGCCTGCTCTGGGTCCCTCAGTCCAGGCCTCACCAGGGGTCCGGCGCCATGACGCTGCCTCGGCTCTTCCCCAAACTTCCGGGTTGATGACGTGATCTACAGTAAACCAAACGGCTCAAACTCCAACGGTCGGAGTCAGAGAAGCAAGAGTGTATCTTTCTAGCAGAGCCACGAGGGGGCGGGGCGGGGCGGGGCTAGGAGGAAAAAGGTGGAACCGAAAGAGGAAAGAAAAATCCTTACCGGAAAGCAAGGGGAGGCCTAATAAATCCTCTACTTTAACTCCCCCATTTCTCCATCTTTTTGTTGGTTTCTTTTTTTTTTTTTTTTTTGAAGGGGGGGGGATGTTTTTTTAAATTTCCATAGTGATCATGTTGTGAAAGAAAACATAGGCAAAAAAAAAATAATCAAATCAAGTAATAATTGTAAAACACAGCTCCTAAAGTAGGTGCAAGATAGATGTTAGATAGGATTATTATTATTTATTCAAAATCTCTTTCAAATGGTTCCTACCTGTGTTACAGTGATCCTGGGCAAATCACTTAATCTTTAATGTCTGTTTTCTCATCTGTGGACAAGATTTGGAAGGAAAACCTGAAAAGGTCTTTCCAACTTTGAATCTATAAGCCTATGAATGTAAAATAAAAATCAAAGAGCAAAAATAGAGAAAGGGGAAGGAAGAGGAGTGAATGGAAAGCAGGCCGCCTCAGAGAAAGGAAGATCTCTGAGTAGGCACTAGATGTGAACCAGAGACGAATTGAGATGAAACTTTAAGATTATAATCTTTAACCTCAGTTCCTCCCTGGAACTCTCTAAGAGGTGGTTTTCAAAGAGATTATTGCCACTCCCACAACATAAATCTACGAAAAATCATTTTAGCCCATATTTTAGTCAAATAGAATTAAGCATATATTACAATTTTAGAATAACCCAAAGAATTCTAAATATAAAATGAAAATGTTCCATCAACTGACAAAATGTTAAAATTTTTATAATTGTAATAAATTAAATTCTTTGTAAAGGTGAGTCATTAATTTATCAGATCAACTACCTCCTCCTACTAGAGGAAGATAAAAGTTTAATCAAATGTTACCATATCTTGGCCACTTAGCCCTGATACATATTAAGTGATAACTTATCTCTTTAGTTTGCTATATCTCTATGTGCAACATATTCTGTTTAGATTAGCTGAAACATTTGTTCATACACACATTTTCAATGTGAGCATTTATACTTTGAAAAGTATAATTTGGGACTTAATTTATTTTGTTTTGTTGATTGTTTAGACTTAAGAAAGTGATGGAGAAAAATGTTAATAATGTTAAAAAGGTGAAACTAAAAAGTATCTTATGTATAGAAAATTTACATACTATGGAGACACATTTATCAAGTGAAAACATCTTTACTGTATGAACTAATTATCTTTTTAGATACAACAAAAAAATCTTTTTAGTTGGTTGAAACATTTGGTCACATTCCTTAGGACCTGAATAAAAATAATGGACTGGACAAAATCAGAGATAGGAATGTCTGGAGAAATCATTTCAGCTAACACCTTGAGAAAGAATCATTTTTGTGGAAAGAACAAAGCACTAACTCAGTTTCAATCTAGCTTTTCTGTCTCCAAGGTGGCAGGTCCCCTGCCTGGAGGCCTTTTGGCCAGAAGAACTTGCTACACTTACAATGATCTAAAGGATCTGGACTTTTTCATCAAATCAATTCTGCTTCCTCTAAGCTGAAAAAAAAAAAAAAAAAAAGATGAAAGACTGAGTCATTTTTTTTTTTTTTTTTGTACTCAGGTTTAGTTTAGCAATTCCTAAATTATCAGTCCTTCCAGCTGTGCAACCAAATTTTGGTCATCACATAAACCCTTTTTTTTCCATGGCCAGGAACCAGTTTCTCTCAAGTTTTCATACGGTCAGAAGGTCAGAAACTAGAAACTAGGTATAAAATGTATAAGCATGCTCTGTGTAATCTACAAACATTTGTTATGTTGTTGACAAATTGTACAGCCAGCTTAGATGGCAACATAATAGGCCATAAAGAAAATGCATTACTACACTCTAGTAAAACTCAAAAAATGAAATAGAACCATTACTGATAAAGGAAAACTAAGAGAAATGACTTGGAAACCCCTCCATAAGAAAGATTTCTACACTAAGCAGAGGTAAACCAGAAGAGTCAAAAGGTACAACAACACTAATGGAACCACAAGAAGACAGAATCCAGGATTCTTACAATGGAGCCCATGCAAGAGACAGGACTACATCAATGCCCAAGCAATGTAGCACAGTGCCCCACAGGCCACCCCAAGACAAAGGATAGGATCAGCCTAGCACCCTGACAGAAATGGACCAGATATCCATTGCCTGAGCCCCATCCAGACACAAGATGAAATAAGCAACCAGGAAACACCAAGCACAAACAATCCTGTCCTACTGTCTATAGTGTGTGTGAATATATACGTATATGTATATATAGTTTGTATATAGCATAGTAAAAAACAGAGCCAAACCAGCACCCAAGCAAATCAAGGTCCAAAATGTTTCCTGTAATCTCTGACCCCCTTAATGTCTCTTGGCTGACTACTCTCAAGGGTCCTGCTGCTGATACTCAAAACTGCCTCCAATGCCCTTATATGTGCTGTTACCTTATGTACTCCAGGCTGGCCTCAACCATAGCATCACAGATCCCTCCTGCTAACCTTCTAAGTTTTCCTAGACTAAGAAAGTGTCTTTCCCTGACTTTTTATTCACTCTTGTTATGGGTCAGAACTCTGAAACAAGGATTCTTACAAGGATTGTTAAGTCAGTGGAATTCATAAAGACAATGATTATCTAGTTTAGCAAGGTGCTTGATAATTTTCAGTATGATTGATTTAATCTTACAACAAATAATGGTTTCCTAGTGATATAATGATTGGTTTATACTCAGTGTAGAGCAAATAAACTGGGACTCAGACTCAGAGTGAGATTCATTCACTTAATCTCACACCACTGTGACCTCCTGCACTTCCCCCATTGAGACCAAGGCCTGTCAGAGCCAGAGACAGACTCAGAAGGGCTTGGAGAAAGACTCAGAAGGGCCAGACACAGATTCAGAAGGGACTCAGAGCCAGATTCATTCATCCCATCTCACACCCTGTGATGGCAGGACTTCTCCTCCTTAGCTTCTCCACTGAAACCAGAACTCCAGAAGGCCTCTAAGAAAGCTTCTCCACTGAAACCAAGACTCTGGAAAGCCTCTAAGAAAGCTAGCAGGGGCCCCAGGCAAGGAAATTAGATTGTGAAGGAGACAATAAAGAATTTAGACTTTAACACCTAGCTATTCTTATGGTGATTGCTCAACTGAAAGGAAGGCTGCTCAGAGATCTCCAGAAAACCAAACAAAAACATTACAATTTTGACCTTCTAAAATTTGATTTCAGTGTTAATTTTAAATTGTCTGAAATGGGATATTGGGAGAGCTGGGTTGCTCCTGTGTGGAACGAAAAGAATCCCTACCCAAAATAACTACTCAGAGTTCACTCAAATTAGAAAGCAGAAAAGGTTATTACAGCAACTCATGAGTGGCAGGGCAGTCTCACTTCCAGATAAAGAGACTCACAGAAGAGGCCCAAAGAGTTAGTACAGAAAAAGCATTCACACATCCCTGCAAGTTCTTCATCTCATCTCTCCATTCCATACATTGCCTTTTCTCCTCTGTCTTGACTCCACTACTCCCCACTTCAGCCTCCTGCCAATCTGTAGTTGTTCTATCCCATTTACATTATTGTAGTCACTGTCTATATTGTTTTCTTCACTCTGCTTAGTTCACTCTGCAGCAGTTCATGTATATCTTTCTCTGTTTTTCTGTTTTTATTACATTCATTATTTCTTACAGGACTGTATACCAGTTTGATTACTCATTCCCCAGATGGTGATTTATCTGCTTTGAGTCCAATTTTTTTCAATATCACAAAAACTGTTGCTATAACAAATTAAGTATAAATGGAAACTTTTTTCTTTTGAATGATTTCCTTGGGGTACAAGCCCAGAATAATCTCCATGTCAAAGAATATGGACTTTTTTAAATCACTTTATTTTTATAATTTCAAGTTGCTTTCCAAAATGGTTATGCTAATTTACAACTCCATCAACAAAATATACTAATACATTGTCTATCATTCTTCAACTCCTCTTATATTGATTATTACCTTTTTTGGTCATATTTTTCAATTTGATAGTATGAGGGTCTTCTACTAATGTGTCACATACTGGTGTCCTTTCCTTTAACATCAACTTAAGAAATAATTAGCAAATTTTTTTTAGCAAATCCTTTCCTAAGATGGCATTATAAGAAACAATATATATTAAAGCTCTATAAATCTTCCACAGTTATACTTAGATTCTCTGGGAAGAATGAACACAAACTTAGAATAGAATGATAGAGAGGTCAAGGTTACTCAGTCCTCTCGTACAGTAGGGTCTTGAAATATTATTTTCTATTAGAAAAATTTTATTAGACTTCTCACAAGGCTAATTTTTTTATTGCTTAGGACTAGATCTGTCTTGAATCCTTTTGGTAGATCCTCTTCTTTGCTACTATCATTCCCCTTGAAGCTATTTTTGTATAGATATAGATATATCTATGTTTGGCTGATATGTATGCCTCTGCTCCTTCTAATGAAACTTAAACTATACAAATAAATCTTAGATTCACTGCCCAGTCCCAAATTCTCTTATTTCTGATTGTCTATTAGACATTTGACTGGATGTCTTATATTAAAATTCAACATGTCCAAAATTGAACTAATTATCTTTCCCCACAAATCATCCCCCTCCCTATTATCTTTTATTGTCAAGTGTATCACCATCCTCCGAGTCACCCATGCTCAAAATCCCTTCTCTCCTCTGACATAATTACCCTGGTATAATCCCCATTACCTCATTCCTTAACTATTTCAATAGCTTGCTGAATGTTCTCTCTACCTCTAGTCTCTCAGCACTATATTCTACCTTCTATTCAGCTGTCAAAGCGATTTTAAAGCACAGGTCTGACCATGTAACTTTCCTGCTCAATAAACTACAGTGTCTCCCTTCACCTCTAGAATTAAGTACAAAATCTTCTACTTGGCCTTTAAAGCTCTTTATAATTTGGTCCATCATTACTTTTCCAGTCTCCTTAAATCTTACTGCCTTACAGTGACTTTGACCTCCTTGCTATTCCTTATACACAACACACTCTTGTTTCCAGACTCTAAGCATTTTTATTTTTGTTTCCCCTCCTAGTTTCTTCAGCTTCCTTCAAATCTCAGTTAAATCCCAACTACTGCAGAACTTTTTCCCTGTCTTCATTAAATTTTTAGACTTTTTCTTTGAGACTCCCCCAATATATCTTGTTTGTACACAGCTGTTTGCATGAACTGTTTGAACGTGATCTCATTCATTAGACTGTGAATGAGTCATTAGACTCATTCAAGACTCCTTGAAAGCTGTGACTTTTTTTTTACTTACTTTGTATCCCCAGAATTAATGTACCTAGCATGTAAGGTATTAAAGGTAGGTATTAAATAAATGCTAGTTGACTGACAGATTGATTCTTACTGTCCATCTGTCCTCTTCCCTTGTTAACACATTATTATTATGTATTTCATATATTATATTATATATATTGATGCAATCATATAATCATTGATCACATCAAGAACTGAATTGGGGAAAAAACAAATATTACATTCATGTAACACAATTTGTTCAGCCATTCTCCAGTCAATATGCACCTTTGTTTCCAGTTCTTGATTACCAAACATCAAAAAAAGGTGCTACTTTTTTTTTTTTTGGTTTGAACATTTATACAGAGGTTATCTATAAAAAAACTACAAATCAGGGTTTAATCTACTGTTTTATTGGTTGTCTAAACTTTAGAAAGTGACCAACAAATTTTATGCAGATTAAACTTAAAAGTGCATCCTGCTTAACTTTGGAGTGCATAGGTCAAAAAATGTAAAAACTCTTTAAAAATTTTGTGGAAACACTAGATTTTTTAATTCATTTTAAAGTAAATTACTCAAATATATAAGTATTTGAGTATTTAAATCACAAAATTAAATTAAAGTTAATTTTTTGAGAATGTTATAATTACAAATCACTTAATTCTTATGGTGTAGCAAAACCAGGACCAGGAGTCACTTCTTTAGAGCATCAGTTACTTGTAGGATGCCACAAAGCTTATTAACTTGGCTTTAAAATGGTCAACTTTTCTCACATGAACAAAAAAATTTATAGAAGTTCTTTTTGTGGTGGCGAAAACTTGGAAATAGAAAAGCAGTCATCAATTGTAAAATGGCTAAACAAGTTGTGTTATATGATTGTAGGGGGATATTATTGTACTGATGAGATCTTCAATGTTAGGTGTGGTTATCATAGGAATTGATAAAAAATTAATCCCTGAGGCAGGCAGTTTAGCTCCATGGTCCCATCCTTTGGGGAGATGGTTCAATCTGAAATTCAAGTTATGTAACACTCCTGAGACCCACCCTGTGAGAAATCCCAGTCATGTCCCTGAGGTTAAATTTTTCCTAAAATAATCTACTTATGGGCCATCCCATGGCTGCTGCCCTCCTTTGGGTCAGTCCTGCATGGTACTCTGCCTCCTGGTGTCTTTCTATTTGCCCCTTCCCCATGCCATAGAATATCTCTCCTAACTCCAATAGACTTCTTAATTCCACTTCTCTTTCCAGCTAACTATATTAGGGTGTGAAGTCCCTTTCAGGATTTAGCCAGCCAGCTAAATCCTCAACCTCATGGGATGCTCCCTTTCCACAAGGTAATTGTAAGTTCCACTGAGGAACTTGTCTTTCATGTGCTTTCCCACTCTATTTCCTATTTACCATTCTTGGTACAATCTTACCATTGTACCATTGTATACCTTCATTTTGTAACTCATCCCCCTAAATAAATCTACCTTTTACCAAAGAGAATGATCATTGTGAATTCTTTATATGAATGAACCCCAACTTTTGGTGCCCACCATCATTTGGTGTCTACATCACTCGCATCAATATTGTAGGAAATGATGAGCAGGATACTTTCAGAAAAACCTGGAAAGCGAAGTGAGCAGAACCAGGAGAACATTGTATACGGTAATGGGAATATTGTACAATGAGCACCTATGAATGACAACTATTTTCAGCTATCCAAAATAATTCTGAAGCACTTATGACGAAAAATGTTATCTACCTCCAGAAAAAGAACTGGTAGAATCTAAATAAAAATTGAAGTATACTTTTTTTAAAACTACATTTCTTGTAGGGTTTTTTGTGGGGTTTTTTGGTCTTGGGTTTTCTTTCACAAAATGACTAGTATAGAAAGCAAATGTATAATATTTATCAAATTGCTTGCCTTCACAATCTAAAATTAGACGGGACTGTGACGGATTCCTTGTCACCGGGAGGAATGAATCCTTTCATAAAGCCGGCTGCCTAAGATCTGCAGAAGGCGTGGAAGTACTGCGCGCCGCCTAGTGGTTGTTGGCGCTGATTTGTACGCAAGCGCAGGTGCAGGTTCGTTGCCATCGCGACAAAGAGACGCGGAGTGCTTGCTCAATTTCAGCTAAGCAGAAGAAAGTTGTATTGTGACCATGGCGGATTCCGAGACCCTGCCAGAATCTGAGGTGCTTGGACTGAAGCTGGAAGCGGTGATCGGTTTCAATGGTGAGGCACGAAGAGGGATGCTAAACCGGCTCTGTCCCTGGGATGTTAAGAAAGTCACTTAGTCACAATGGCCCTTACTCTATAAACTGGGTGTTGGCTTTGCAGCTTCTAAGGACTCTTGCAGTTTTAAGATTCTCTGAACCACAAGGGGACCGAAAATCCCAAGGGCGTACAAGTGAGGTGGCAAACGGGGAGTTTGAGACACTGGACAGTTTACACCCGACCTCCCTTTTCCCTGACCTTGTTCCTGGAGTCTAGCTCCCGATTTGTTCATCGGAGAGGAGCGGGGAGGGCTAGCTACAGGGATGGTGGAGAGAGAGGGCTAGAATCATCAAGAATGATTCCATAGGCTTATTGGCTGGCTCAGAGCTGGCCCTTGTAATAGGCAAAGTTGTTCTAAAGCACCTTCTCCAGTTTGGGAGTCCCTACCCTCAGATCTTTGAAGTTGTTCCTTCTGACCCAAAGCACTATATAATACTGACTCCAGTCATTTGGGTTTGGGGCATTGCTATGCATTTGACGCCAATTGCTCCTGATTCAAAATCCACTGTGCTATTAACTCATTGTTTTTTTTTTCTGCCTTTCAAAATACCGAAAACTAGCTACTTTGATTAAAAATTTTCTGATTGTGGGTGAGGAGAATGTGTGGGAAAGTGAAAAAAACCTGGAAGGAGGGCAGATAATTTGTTTTTCATCTGGAAGGGGTCTTTGTTGTCAACTAAAAAGGAATAACTGCAATAATGAGATTTCAAACTAAGGAGTAATAATACTATGTCATTTTTTAGTTTCCTAAAGTCCTTTCCTCTGTGCAAGTTCTTTGTTTTTCTTCTTGGTTCAGATCTATGTGCTGTATTAAGGAATTGCAGACTTGGAAATTCTTTCCACAAATGCAGATACACTGCTGCTCTGTAATTTGAAATTTTGGAATGATAATGATGATAACAGCTAACATTTTCATAGTGCTTCCTTATGATTGACACTAATAGGCAAATTTATAGCAAGAGTATTTGAGGGCAAAAAAGAATAACAAATCAAATTTCATGACAATTTGTTTTTCTAAAACTGATCTTGTATACAATTACTAAAGGCACTCATGGTTCATGATCATTAGAATGATCAAGATTTTGGTTAAAGGCTTTTTTAGTACCATAGAATCACTTCTGTCAGTGAAACAGGAGTCCCACTCCCTATTTTAAGTCATTTGGAAATTGTCTTGAAGTAGTTGCTTCAGAAAAGACATGTAATATCCTCTCAATAGTCACTGTTCATTTATATTTTTTAGTTTATTATGCAATAGCAGCCACTTCTGCAACTGACTCCTTTTTTTTTTTTTTCCTTTCACTTCTTCTAGGACATGTTCCTTGTGGTCTGATATGCCATCCTGATCAGGAACATTTGGTCTATCCTTTGGGCTGCACGGTCCTTGTTGAGTCAATAAACACAAATAAGCAATATTTTCTACATGGACATAGCAATAATGTTTCCTGTGTAACTATCTCCTCAAATGGTGATTATATTGCTTCTGGACAGGTTACCTTTATGGGGTTCAAGGTGAATAATTTAAGGAGAATACACGCGTAATATCATAGTTCTAGATCTAGAAGGGATCTAAATGTCATTTAGTCCAACCTTCTTACTTTCAGATGAGGAAACTGAGGCCCAGGGGTGTAAGTGATTTACCCAAGATCATAAAGTAATAAGCGTTAAAGGCAACATCAGGTTCTGACTCAGAGACCAGTGTTCTTTATGCTGTACTATACTACCTCAATACTTACTTTTTTATTCATTTAGGATAATCCTCACAGAAAGGCTTCTTATTTAGGATTGCTCAGCTTCTAGAAGAAGTGAGCAGTCTTTCTGCATCCTAGTTTTGATAATGAAGAAGTCAAATTGAGCAATGGGTCTCTCACTCTTGCTCCTTCCTTTCACCTGACTTTACCTAGTTGAATTTTCTATGGACTAGTAAATCATATAGTCTTTGATTTTGATAATATATATTATATATGTGTCATGTGTATTTATATTACCTATGTAATTAATACATGTATTTTTTGGGTGTGTGTTTATATAAAGGCATCTAGGTGATGAAGTGGCTAAAGTGCTGGGCCAGGAATCAGGAAGATTCATCTTCCTGAATTCAAATCTTTATCCTGTTTGCCTCAGTTTCCTCATCTGTAAAATTAACAGGGACAGCTAGGTGGCTTCACCCTGAAGTCAGGAGAGCCTGAGTTTAAATCAGGTCTCAGACACCTAGACCTGGGCAGAGACCTGTGACCCTGGGCAAGTTACTTAACCCCAATTACCTCAGCAAAATTAATTAATTAATTAAATTAACCACTCCAGGATCTTCATAATATATGTGTATAAACTTATCTGTGTATATGTACATATACATGCATGTATACATACATAATTCTTGATTATGAAAGCCCTATTCTAATAACTCATCATGGCATGGAGATAACTCTTAAAGATGATCTTAGAGTAAGCACAAATTTTGGTCTTGAAAAATCTTTGAATATGGATCTAGTGACTATATGTACTATGTAGCTAAATACTGAGGAGCTCATCACTGGCTATTAAGTGATAAAATTCTTGATCATAGAAACCCATAAAACAAAAGAAAAATGGTTCTTAGTCCTATGTAGCCCTATTTCTGTACTGATTCTAGAGGTGGAAAAGGGAATAAAAGGTTCTAAGAAACCATCTCTAAACATTAACTAAATTGATATTCTAAATGTGAGATCCTTGTCCAGTAACCAAGTAGTTGACATACTATGGAGGAACTGAATCACATTAATTTTACCTTATTAAAATAAGTGAAAACCCTTCAAGAAAGATCAATTAAATGAAAAGATAGTCAACATTTAAGTTGGAGGTGCAAATCAAGGAGTTGTTAGAAGTTGGTTTTATTATGTGCCTAAATATAATAAGAAAATTAATTCCTTAGGCCACTTGATTATTTTGTTTTGAAGTGATCATAATATATGTAAATTAAAAGACCATAATGAAAATTATTACCTTATTTGTCAATATGTGTTGTAGAGAATAAGGAGAAAGAAAGTTTATGAAGAACTCAGTCAATAAGCATTTATTAAAGGTAAAAGAAAAAAAGCATATATTTAAAAAATTATTAAAGGTAAAACTCTCCTCGAGGAGTTCACAATCTACTTCTGAAGACAATAAAGCAACATGTACAAATAAGTTAATACAGAATAAAAATAATACTCTTCATATTAATTAATCAAATATTTATGACTCATTGAGTCATAAAGAGGCCATTGCCTCTTTGCAGAGATAAGCATGGGCAGAAGATGGTAAAGAATGTCAAAAAATATAGTTTGTGATCAAGAAGTGAAAAATGCTAACAGTGTGTAGAATATCCAAAAGCCTGTACATCAAGAAAAATGTGGAGGGACTCTGGATATAGTAAACATTGAACAGCATTATGTGTAAAATTAAATTGATCATATCTTAATAGAAAGAAAATTAGCATCATGTGGAAGTCATTTCTTTAAAATTAAAAAAAGAATTATTATGTTTTGTTCTTACTTCACCTTCATTTTCAAGGATCGCTATCCCTCTCCTCCAAGAGTTAGCTCTGATAAAGTATAAAAAAGAAAAGAGGGAAAAGGGCAACTTAACAAAATTAATCTTATTAAGTGAATATGACAGAATATGCAACGTGTGGAAGTCATATCTAAATTAATTATTGTTGAGCAACTAGATCTTTGATTTGTTAAGGCAAAGATAAAAATTAATATGAAATTACAGGAAAATAAAAATAATAAAAATGAGAAATACCATCAAAATATTTTCAAGCTATCCAATTCAGACAACATATTAATAAATCAAAAAAATGAACAAAGAAATAGACATATATATATATATGGATTATCACTATTTCCTAAGGAAGTTTAGCAAAATAAAACAGCTTGGGATAATGAGGTTTTTTAAATATAAATTCATTGGCAGAATTTTATGAAGAATTATAAGCAGTATCTCTTAAAATAATCAGAAGCACTAGAAGAAAAAATAAATTAATAGAAGTGAAATCCTATTAAGATAGCTCATCCTAATTATTGATTATTTTTAAAAAGCTTTTGAGTTGATAAAACAAAATACAACTTTGAAGGATTCCTTCCAATAGGGTACCTCTCATGCATATGTTAAAATCCTACAACATTCTTTAGAAGATGAAATAATTTTGTTGATTTCATGATTACATAGCAGTTGACACATAAAACAGGAATAGGTATATTCATCAAAGAAGCTTGCCACTATTACAGAGGATGTCCAACACAAGAGTTCAAATGAAAAAGCGATTCCCTATAGATGAAAAGGTTATACAGATGCTTCTCTTATGAATAATGATATGCTAATGTCTCGAAATCTACAACATTTCAGTCTCCTGTGATCCACACTCAATAAAAGTCTAATAACATCAGGTTTCTCTGAAAAAAAAAATAATAACTTATTTTTTACATTAATAGAACTCCAGTGATACTATCTGCTCAAGTCATAAAGTTATAAATCTCAGAAAAGAAAAAACCAAAATTGTGTCATACAAGATCAATGAAGAGATGATGCCATAAATAGACTAATGTGGAAAATTTACATGAAGAATCCCACAGAATGTTATGATCATTATTGATGACACTAAAAGGTGTACCCAAATTGATACAGTCCTTTAAAATACCAAGTTTTTTTTTCCCCAATGTATACGATTGAAACTAGAATTATTTAAAGGGAACTGGGGGAGGGAGACTTTTATTTTTAAATGACATGATCTAAGGTCAAGAGAATTGGTTTAAGAGTTAAGGTAGGGAGAAATTGCTCTGTCAAATTCTTGTCTTGTTTACAAAGTAGTTATCTTCATAGTGATTATTGTCATTACAATGAAATATTGTAATTATTTATATTGTATGTATTTTTTCTTCTCATTTATAGGCAGATGTCATTTTGTGGGATTATGCAAAGAAGGAGCTGATTGCCCGACTGTCACTTCACAAGGGCAAAATTGAATCTCTGGCTTTTTCTCCAAATAGCAAATACCTGGTATCATTAGGAGGTCCAGATGATGGAAGGTAATGAACTAAAAAAAAATTTACTTGGCTTTTTCCATTCAATTTTTAAGCCATGAAATTCTTGGATGTTGAGTTTCTTAGGATTAACCACATTTATTAGGTAAGTGTTATAGGTAAGATATCAATGAGAGGCAGTTTCATGAAATACAGTTCTATCAATATGTGTGTGTCTTTCTTCATATATATTATAATTTAATATTTTATTTTCTTCAATTATATGTAAAAATAACATGTCATTAATAATAAGTTATAAATTATTAAAATATTTTCAATAAGTGGAAAGGCATAAAATCATAGATTTAGAAATGGAAGAGTCCTTCGAGGTTCTAAAGTTCAAACCATTTTATAGATGGGAAAATTGAAGCATGAGAGATTAGGTGATTTACCTAAAGTCATATAGCTAATGAATATTCCAGGAAGAATTTGCATTCAAATCTTCCTGACTCTAGGTCCAACACTTTATTTACTGTGTCACCTGGTTGCTTCTAAATGATTGAAAATGTTTGTTTGTTTATTTTTTTAATTTGATTTGACACTTTGAAAATACAGTGATTTGAAGATCTGGTTCTAAATTAAATTTATTGTAATAATTGGTTTTAATGGCTACAACAGTTTAAATAGATAGATACTTCACAAAGATACATAGAGCCAGATGAAGAAATACATTTTGCTTGCTCTTGACAAATCATGATACACATTTTTCTTTTCAAAAATGTAATTTAACAATTTAAATGAACAAAAATCTACTTCTCTTCCTCCCATCACACCTCTCCCCTCATTTAATTGAAAAAGAGAGAAAAACAAAAGCTTTGTAATAAGTAAACATAGTCAAGCAATACAAATTCCTTCATTGGCCAAGTCCAGAAATATATATATTTCAATCTTTAATCTGAAATTCTCTCAGAAAACTGACAGAAAATTTTATCATGAATTCCTGGAATTCTGGTTGGTCAGCAAATCAACAAACATTTATTAAATGCTTATTATGTCCCTACTGTGCTAAGTACTAGGGATACAAATATAAAACAAAAGACAATCCCTACCTCAAGGAATTTACATTCTACAGGGAGAAAATAGCACATGAAAAACAGTAAAATGTCAGAAGTAGAGCAGGGAGAGTAGTGAAGGATAGCTGCCTTTGGCCTTTCCTCAAAATGAAAATTCTGAAAGGAACTTAACCCATATGGCAGAAAGGAAGGCACAGAGGGCAGCAAGGACAGAGGGATATATGTCAGAGAGATAAGGAGGCCTTGTGGTGAAAACTGGAGAATCAGAAAGCAATTAGTTAATTGTAATGTTCTTAAGTCAAAAGTTGTTTGTCTTTATTATGTTGTTCTATAAATTGTTCCTCTAATTGATGTGCATATTGATATCCTTTGATAATTTATCATTTGGTGAATGGCTCTTATTTGTATAAATACAAATAAGTTCCCTATATATTTTAGTAATAAAATTTTTATCAGAGAAACATCCTGCAAAGATTTCCTTTCCAATTTCCTGCTGCTTTTCTTCTAATTTTACCTGAACTAGTTTTATTTGTTGAAAAATATTTTAATTATACTTATAATTAAATTTATTAATATAATTATATTATATAAAATATAATATAATTAAATATATTAAATAATATAATATAAATAAATATAATTAAAATTGCATATTTCACTTTCTTCTATCTTGTTTGATCAAGAACAATTCCCTATCCATAGATAAGACAGGTGATTTCTTCCATGCTTCTCTAATTTGTTTATGTCACTATATCTAAATACTGTACCCATTTTGAGTTTATGTTAGTATATACCATGAAACGTTTTTTTTTCCAGCAGTTTTTGCTGAATGGTGAGTAATCTGTTCCCAGGAGTGAAAATTTTTGGGTTTATCAATCACTAGAAATCTGTGCCTGTGCATTGTGTACCTAAATTGTTCTACTGATCAGTTTCTCTATTTCTCACCCAGTATCAAAGTGTTTTGTGGATTACAGCTTTGCATCTAAAGAAATGATTTATTGGACCTCTATCCTATTCCAGTCAATAAATCAGTATTAATCAGTTCAGTGTGATTCTATATTGTTAGTGCTTGTTAGGAATTATTAGTGATGTACTCATCTAGTAATATGCATTTTGTCTGCTCAATCATCTAATATTAGTATAGGAATTGCATATTAATACATATTTTACATATATTTAGTTATGTCTAAGGACAAATAAGATAAATTCTTTCTTACAATAAGCCCCAGATTTAAACTCCGAGCTAATAAATTCATTGTTCAATAACCTGGTATAAAAATTCCAAGGTTCACTTGCTTAACATAAGTCAAGAATGTTGACTAGAGGACCTCCACTCTTTTAGCATATAGCACCAAGCCCCATGTGGGTGGGATGTCCTAATGTGATATGGAAAGCCTCCTAACTTATTTTTGTACCTTTGGATCACCCTGTCTTATTCAATTTGAGAACAGAATCATCTTATGATCACTTAGTCAGAAGATGACCCTTATCTTGTCCAACCTCTGACCACCCATACTAATCCATTGTTTCAGAAGGGTCATAAGCAAAGTCTATCAACTATATAATTACTGTGTTTTATTTTGTCTTTTCTAAATATCTCAGTATCAAGCCTGATAAAAATAAGAACCTGAAGAAAGGGGGTATCTTGTATCATGACACTTGAGGCCCCATTCATTGAAGGGGGTTCTCCCTTTAATAAAGTTATTAGCTCAGACCTCTGTAATGGGCCAGAACTCTGGAGAAGTCGTGTTAATGACTGAGCCATGAGTTAAAGCTCAGTATGATTGGTTTAGTCCTATAACAAGGTGTTAACTCAGTGGAATTGATAAGACAATGGTTATCGAGTTTTACATGTACTTAGTACTTCATATAGTTCCACAAGATTGACACCTATTCTACAAGATTCACACCTACAATAATGTAATTTTAATAGAGTATATAAGAGCCAACAACACTGAGACCAAAGCCTGTCTGAAGGGCCTCCAGAAAGCTATCCCGGGCCCCAGGCAAGGAGACAGACTGCAAAGGAGACAATAAAGACTTTTGACTATTCTCTTGTTGATTACTCAGTTGAAACAAAGGCTGGTCCAAAGACCTCAAGAAAGCTAAATCAGAACATTACAGATCTCTGTCTGCCTTAATGGTTTTTCTTGCAGATAGGATAATTTTGGATCCCATAGTACAATAGTTTGGGATCTGTCTTCTGGTATTGCTTTCCTTACCACTTTTTTTTTTTTTCTTTAATTCTCTTAATATTCTTGACCAAAATTTTGTTCCTCCAGAAGAATTTTGCATTTTTTTTATATCTCTGTAAAGTAATCCTTTAGTAATTTGATTGGTATGGCACTGAGTAAGTTAATTTAGGTAGTATTGTCATTTTTATTATATTGACTTGGCTGGTAGCAATTAATATTTTCCCAATTACTGAGTGATTTTTGTGTATAGAATATTGTAGTTGTATTCATATAGTTTCTATATCTTGGTAAGTAAATTCCCAAGCACTTCATATGTTCTGTAATTATTTTAAATGGAATTTATTTCTTCTTCAGTTTTGTCAGTAGTATACAGAAATTCTGATGAATTAATCATGCAGCATTTATTTATATCTTACAGCTTCTCTGAAGTTATTAATTGTTTACATGAATTTTTAGTTGACTTTATATGGGTTTTTTATATTTTTCTTTCCCTTTACTTATTCTTATTTTTTATAATATTTATTTTAATATTTATTATATTATAATTTATAATATTTATATCTTATTTATTATAATAACCATATTATGACTTTTGCTTTTGTTATTAATATAATTGATTCTGTTTGTAGCTTTTTCACTATTAAGCCAATCCTGCATTCCTGGTATAAACTTAGAGTGGTTATGTTAAATAATCTTTGTAATATGTTGCTGTAGTCTCCTTGCTATTTTATTTAAACTATTATATCTGATTTTCTTTAAAATCTATTATATCTGAGGTCTATTATATATGATTTTCTTAAAATGTTCTTCAGATCATTGTTGGCCATTTCTTTTTGGCTAAATTTATCTTAGTCAAAAAATGGTATATGACAATTCCCCATTATTATAGTTTGGTTTTCATGTAAAATTATAGAGTGCACAGTACATGTAAACAACCTTGTACAAATAAATTTTACTCAGATTACACTGAAACTGACTAAATTAGAAAACACTGAAATTAAAGGGGATTGGGAAATCCCAGAGTAACAAGTGGGATTTAGCAGGGTCTTGAAGAAGGTCAGGGAAGTCAAGAGGCAGCTAGAAGGAGGGACGCATTCCAGAAATGGGGGATAGTCGGTAAAAATGCTTGGAATCACAAAATGGAATATCTTGTTTGAGGAACAGAGAGACCATCAGTGTCACTGCATCACAGAGTAAGGAAGTGGGGTTCAAGAAGATTATAAAGTTAAGAGGACCAGGTTGTGAATGTCTTTGAATGCCAAAGAAAAGATTTTACATTAGATCCTGGAAATGATAGGAAATCATAGGAATTATTCCGTTAGCAAATAAGTATGGTAGATGTGCTAGACTCTGTGCTAAGCACTGGGGGTACAGAGAAAGACACAAAACCATCTCTGCCTCTTGTTTTTTTTTTTAATATATTTTATCTTTTGTCATATTTTGCTTTTACTTGTGTACTCCAATCTTGTGAGATAATTTTTTCTCTATCTTGTATTATTTTCCCTCTCCCTTTTTTTCTTTCTTCTTTTGAAATAACAAAAATAGAGCAAAACTACTTCTTCACTGACTCTTGACTCCCTGATAAAACTGCCTCATTGATCCCTGAAAATAATAGCATTCTAAAGAAACACATGTATCATTTTCCCCATATGTATTGCTGAGTTGTTTCAGTTGTGTCTGACTCTTTGTGATCCCATTTGGTTTTTTGTTTTGTTTTGCTTTTTGGCAAAGATACTGGAGTTGTTTGCTATTTCCTTCTCCAGCTCATTTCACAGATGAGAACGTGAAAGGGTAATGAGATGAGGTGAGATGAGAAAGGGTGAAGTGACTCCTTTTGCTCCAGAGTCACACAGCTAGCAAGTGTCTAAGTCAAGATTTGAACTCAGGAAGATTTCTTCCTGACTCTGAGCCAGGCCACTCTGTCCACTGTGCCACTTAGCTGCCCTGATATTCCTCATATTAAAATGAAACAATTCATCTTTCTTTACTCTCTTCTAATTATTTTCTCATATTTAGCTTTTTATATTTCTCTTGACTCCTGTATTTATATTTCAAAGTTCCTACTTAGCTATGATTGTCTATCAGGAATGTTTGGAAATCCTTTTTATCTCTTTCATCTGGGTAAATTATAAGTCTTTTTTTTTTTTTTTTTTTTTGGTCTTCTGGACTATATATTTCAAGCTTTCTGCTCTTTTTATAGTGATGGCTGATAACTCACACGTGATCCTGACTGGGGTCCTTGGTAGATTAATTCTACTTAATTGCAATATTTTTTTTTCTTTTGAGACTTTGGCTAGAATGTTTCTGGGAGTTATTTTGAGAGGAGAGGGCATTAGGTGACTGATGAATTCTTTTTATTTTATTTCATTCTCCAGTTCTAAAAGATCTGGGCAGTTTCTTTTATGATTTCTTAAAATAATATATCTAGGCTTTTGGGAGTGGGGTTAGGGAATCATGGCTTTCAAGTAATACAATGATTCTTCTCTCTCATTTTTCTGGAGTATATAAAACAAGAAGGAGGATAATAATACTTGAAAGGCATTGTTAAGTTAGGTTTTAAATAACTTCATATGAGACACACAGGAGTTTGCATTTTGTGCTGGAGGCAATAGGATTCCTGGCAACAGAATGGTAGAAGGCTAGTTTTCCTACACCAAAAATAGTAACTTTGCTCTTTTTAAAAATTCCCTTGACAAAATATATATATATATACCCATGGAGATATAGCTACTTATTTAAGTTCCTTAAAGGCAAGGCCCAGATCAACTCTTGTCTTTATATTCCTCACTAAAAGCATACAGTAAGTGCTTAATAATGATTATTTGTTAAATAATATGTATGAAAGCTCTATGCAAAATGTAAACTTTTGAATGTCAACAATATTTTCTAAGGATTTAGTCACTTCTTACTATGCTCTTTCAGTTTAAAGTTATGTTTCTAAACAATCTTAGTTTAAATGTCTCATTTTGTACTAACACTATCTAAGGATAAGAATTGGACCTGTGATTTTCTTGGCAGAGGGGACTTCCAAATTAAGGAAACTTCCTTTACAAATGCAGGTCCACCACCTCCTATAATTTATGATTATAAAGAATTACCTTAGAGACTTCATGGTTGAATAACTTGCCCAGGGTTCCATAGCCTATGTGTGTGTCAGAAGCTGGCCTTCCTGACTTACAGACCAGATAGATTTTTACCAATCAGGCCTTGAGTACTCAACACACATTTATGAAATGTTAGGTACTATGCTTGCATAATAAGAATACAAATACAGTGAATGAGATAATTCCTGCCTTAAAAAAAATTTAGAGTAGAATGATTAAAGATAGTCCTAGTTTCCATTTTTTAAAAACTAATTCCACTCATGCTCAGCTGTTAGTTTATTGTTTTTGTTTTGGCAGTGTGGTTGTGTGGAGTGTTACCAAGCGAGATGCCATTTGTGGCAGTCCTGCAGCAGGTCTTAATGTTGGGAATGCTACAACAGTTATCTATTCAAACTGCAAAGATGAGATGTTTGTTACTGCTGGAAAGTAAGTTTCTTCAATATTCTCTGAATTGTAAATAGTTTTCCCCCATTATACATTTTCTAATATGTAGAAAACGTATTAGCATCCAAATTAAAGGACAAATCCTTCAATAAGAGACTTTTGACAATTGACAATTTTTAAAATTATGTAACAATTTCAATGTGCTTTAAGCTAAAAGCATTGGTTTATATCTATGTGAATGAATATACATTTTCCTATTGGAAGATCTTTTTTCTAGAAAAAAGAAAGCATTAGAAAGTCCATCTTTAATGGAGTTTGTTACTATTTTTTAAAACTTTTGAGAGATTCTTCTGGATGATGTCTCTACTACTTGTTGCATACAAGCCATCACTAGTGATTTGTGGTGCTCCACTTGTGTCTATTATACATCCCTCAATAGTCCCTTTTATCATAACAATTCGATTATTCATAGGTTATAAAGTTAAATACTTTGTAGCCACTTAGCATCTTCAAAAGAATATTAGTATTACCATTCTTCTTTCATTTCTTTTTTTTTTTATTTTGTGGATACTTAAGCCAAATTTTTTTCAATGAGTCTTCTTACATTTCTTTTGGAAGTCTTTTCTTAGATCTCACTTGGGAGTCTCTGCAGTGGTTTAAGATTTGGCACAATCAGCATAATGCCAAGTGCAAACCTGAGCATATTGGAAACTTTACCACCTACATACAACTCTTCAACTCAGAATCTTTGAATTTTGTAGAATTGTTGTAGAAAATCATCCATGATGGTGACAAACATGTTGAGAGAACATAATTCTCCTTTTGCATCTTGCTTGATATGAGCAAACAGAGAGTTATCAAACAAAGTTATATCTTTTGGCAGAATACTTTTTATGATTTTAAAATATTCAAAGAAGATACCTTTTGGGAGAACTTTTAAGTGTTTTGCTTTCTTATACATAGTGGGGTTTTTTTTTTTTTTTGTTTCTGCTGAGGCAATTGGGGTTAAATGATTTGCCCAGGGTCACACAGCTAAGAAGTATTAAGTGTCTGAGGCCAGATTTGAACTCAGGTCCTCTTGATTTCAGGGCTGGTGCTTTATCCACTATACCACCTAGCTTTTATTGGTGTTTTCTGTTTTACATCTCACCATAGTATCACATGTATTTCCTACCCTCTCCCCAAGAGCCATCCCATATGTCAAATAGGCATAATGCTTTCTTATAATCAACAAATTATAAGCTCCCTGACATAGAGTCCTCTTGCCTTACATATATCTTGGACAGAGCCTTCAAGTAGATAATGAATTGAATAGGAGGATAAGAGTACGTTAAATTACATTTGGGAAATTGTGTAGTGTTCTTAATGGCTCCAAGTTTTCCTAGGACAAAACCCTACCTTTTTTTTTTTTTTTTTTTAATATCACCTCTTTTCCTGGCAAGTCTGTAAGGCTATAAGTCATGGAAGACCATAGTTCCTGAAAAATTAAAGTTATAGGTCACACAAAGAATAATATAGAAGTTCATAGACGTGAGCAGATTGCAACACATTATAATGAAGAATTACAAAGTAGAAACTGCATAAATGCATTAGAGATATATGTGGTTGAGAAAAGCAACACGCCAGTTAAATATCAAGAGTATGGGATAACTTGATAGACTCTTCATACTCCATTGTATGGAGCTATCCAGAGGAAGACTAACATATTAAGTGGACTCCTTATATAGGCTTTATGTGAAGACATGATTCAGAATCTCATAGAAAACAATTGGATTATGCTTTGTACCCTTGAAGAATCCACCTTTTGATGAGATCATGAATCCATGGAAGTATTAGAGTATGTGTGTATTTATGTGGCCTGAAATAATAATGTGAGGAGGAAAATCAACTTTTCCTCATTGGTCTAAAGATAATTACATTGAACTTAAAATGAGATGAGTAGTGGTAACACACAATTTTCATAAATACCTTAGTAGAGTCTTTGTACCTTGAGTCCTCTGGCAGAAGTATTGATTGAAAGAGAATTAGAAAAGCACATGATGAACCCTGCTTTTCCTCCCCTACTTTCAACCCAATCCCTAGATATTTTATCCAGCTTATCTTTTGGGAAACTGTAGCACACAGGAGGGACATGCTATATATGTGCCACTAATGGACTGTATTCAAATCCCAACAGTTCTGAGTTTGTGAATTTCTTGTTTTGGACTTTAGTGGAACAATCCGGGTATGGGATCTCGATTTCCCGAATAGGAAAATCTGGCCAACTGAATGCCAAACAGGACAATTGAAAAGAATAGTTTTAAGTATTACAGTAAGTATTATGCTATTTCAGTTAATAAATTAAATTTGAAAAAAACTCTTCTTAATAAAGTTATTCTAGGATAAAGGGATCAAAGAAGTGGTGGATTTCTCTGGACTGAGCTTTTGCAGCAGGAGCCTAAAAGGAAGCAATGGTGTGGTTTTTGAATATAAGATTCTTGAAAGTGATCTCATGCCCAACTGAGATATGTTTCTATGTATATTGGGATATACTTCTACAACTTTATTTCCTGGGAGCAAGTGACATTACTTAGGCTTTGCCTATCCATGAAATTGATATCATCTGTCTGGAAAACATCCTGCCCAGGTCTATTAGCTTAGGGGGAATGAGGTGCATCAAGGAGGGAATCTAGATCTAAAAACAAATTTCTTGGCTACCTCCATAACCAATCATCTAAGTATTTAATCTTACCTTATGCCTATGATATTATAATATTCTCCTCACTAATATTCCTATATTCAATATCCAACACACACTTATCCTAATCTTCAGAGATTTCATTACTATCTCTTTAAGAGACTTGTTAGCTTATAAACTGTTGGCTTATTGTGGGCTGCCTTTAGATTTGACTTTTACATGATTAGAGGCATAGGATAATTAAGTTTCAGTATTTTTGTCCTATAAAGGAAAAATTCACCTATAAATTGTATTTGTTCCCCTCTAGGAATTTTTAAACCTCTTAATCTCTATGTGTGTTCCTTTCCTAACAAAATCCTTCTTTGATGCCTTTTCTTGGAATGGAGGTAATCTGAGGTTCTTGAAGACTCTGCCAGCAAAACATGAGGACCAATAGAATATTGATGTACTTGTGTATCATATTCAGTCCAACTAAGTGATTTATCAGGGAAGGTGGCTGTCAGCCACAAAATGAATTTTTCAGTCATGGCAAGTCATGAAACATGGAAGATTATTGTCATTTTACCCAATTTTACCCAATCCTTAATGCTTAATCCTTTCAAAATATACTATTCTATATTCTCAATGATTAAGTTCAATTAAATGTTTATTAAGCACCCACTGTGCTTGACACGGAAGAGATATAAAGTATAAATAAGAAAAAATTCCTTGCCCCCCATGGAACTTATGAGGATATGACACATAAATATTTTGCAAGGGAAACACTATAGATTACATTTGACAAATATTTTGGATTGGTAAATCCTTTCTCATTTGATGAAATTCTACTACAATTCTAGAAGGCTGGAAGTGAGCCCATAGGATAACATCAACTCACACATAGTTAAATAATCTTCCCTTATGACCAATCTAAAAAGTAGACAGGACAATTAAAAAAAAAAGGATTGGCTAGATTTTTCTTGTGCCAAAAGAACTGTACAAATATGTACACATATATTGTATTTAAGCTGTATTTTAACATATTTAACATGTATGAGACTGCCTGCCATCTAGGGAAGGGAGTAGAGGGAAGGAAGAAAAGTTGGAACAGAAGTGATTGCAAGGGACAATGTTGAAAAATTACCCATGCATATGTTCTTTTTATTAAAAGCTATAAAAAAAAAGGATTGATATATAGAATTTATAATAATCAACTCCATCAGCCCAGAGTCTGTAGAGATATAGAAGAAATAGTGACAGCATCAATACAAACAGAAGAGACATGAAATCAAATCAAAAAGAATTTAATAAAAGAGAAATATAAATTAACAATAAAGTGAATGAAGCAGCAAGAGTTCTTGGTGTCTTTGCCTAGACGCTCCTGTCACTTTGCTTCCATGGGACACCAAGCATTAAATCTCTTTTTGTTGTTGTTGTTGTTGTTGTTTAATTATAATAGCCTTTTATAAGATATATGCATGGGTAATTTTTCAGCATTGACAATTGCAAAACCTTTTGTTCCAGTTTTTCCCCTCCTTCCCCCTACCCTCTCCCCAAGATGGCAGGTTGACCAATACATGTTAAATATGTTAAAATATAAGTTAAATACAATATATGTATATACGTCCATACAGTTATTTCAAGCACTAAATCTCAATTCAGTTCCCTTGTATCCTCTACATGGGAAGGAGGACATAGACCAAGTAAATTCATGACAAAATATTAGAGAGTCATGACCACAAGCAGTTTCAAATTCATCATTTTCCTCTAAATCTCTTAAGCAATATCAAGCAAATCTTACCTAGAACCTATACCAAGCCAGCCTGGCTCATGCAGTCTATATCCATGTGTTAGGATTCTTACAAGGTGCTAAATCACTGGAATTGATAGGCACTCCAGGAGATTCACAAGTTCAGTGGAGGAGATTCACAAGTCACAGTTCCCACAATCCCACTCTCGGAGGAGGAGTCAACCTTTGAGTTCACACCTCTAAAAGAGCATTTAAAAGGACAAGCCCATTGGGAGCATGGGGAGATTGAGAAGCCAGGATTCAGTTTTGCAGAATGAAGGATTCAGAGAGAGCTGGAAGCTGAAGCTGGCAGAGTCAAAGGACTGGCAACAAGAGCTCTCAGAACCAAGGAAAGCTAACCAGGCTATTTTGAAGGTAACAATAAAGGACTGAACTTTTAACTACTGGCTGCATTTAAGGTGATTATTAATCTGAACTGAAAGGAAGGCTGCCTCCAGAAGCTCCCCAAGAAACCTGCTCACAGAGAACATTATACTTTAGAGAAGAGAACATTACATTTATCCCATCAGAGTCCTGACCTTCTAAAGATTCTCTGGGTATAAACTCAGCTGTCATCATGCCCCACCTATCTTTTGTATGATATCTTGGAGATGGGCCCTGCTTCTCATTTCCCTGGGTCAATCTACATTCTGAGGCCCAGTGGAAGCCTCGACTGCATTTTGGACATGGGGTTTGGGGTTTTCTCTAACCCTGTCCTCTCACTCTATCTCTGTATCTACACTGAGCTCTAAGATGTCCTATTTTTCCACACTGAAAACATCAACGACTCTCTCTAGAAGTCCGTTTCCAAGAAGGACCCTGTCTTCCCATGTTCATCATAGTTTGGGCATAATAAGCATTTGTGCCCACTGTGGCACAGCATCTTATGATCTCCTCTAAAGGAGCATCTTTGTGTATTCCCCATATAATTCTTTTGCAAACCTCATTGGCATTTTCCTTAGCCAGATGTCTGGCCATTATTTCTGTAGCTTCATTTTCTCCACTGGTTCTTGTGACAGCTGTTTGCAAATGACCCACAAAATCCACAAAAGGTTCATTGGGACCTTGCTCTATTTTTGTGAAGGCTTCCCCTCGATCTTTTCCTGGAAGGGAGTCCCAAGCTTTTATAGCCACAGTTGTGATCTGCTCATAAGCTGTTGTGGGGTAATTAATCTGTTCTGAATTCTCTCCATACTGACCTTCATCGGCTAGTTGGTCAAAAGTGATTTGTACATTAACTCCTGTTTGCCTATTGCATCTGGCTTGAATCCTACATAATTCATGATACTCCAAAAGCCACAACAAATTCTGTCCAGTTCTAAACATGTCCTAGCTATGGATTTCCAATTACTGGGGGTTAGGATTTCATAAGCCAAACTATTTAGTAACATCTTAACATAAGATGATGTAGCCCCATAAAGAGTGCAACCTTTTCTTAATTTTTTCCAAATCAAAAGGAGTGTATCTTCTCCTTTTTTGACCTGAAGAGTCAATCTCTTCAATCACAGGATATGCATTTATATATATATTAAATTATATGTATTAAGTGTGTCTTTGAAAATTGAGTCAGGTCCATTAGCATTATAGGATTGACAAGTTGCTTTCTTACTAATTTCCACTCCTCTAGATCCAATTCTTTTTCCATAGAGAACCAAGGAGATATATATTGTACAGTTTCTAAAAGTTCAGTGATCTGCTCTCAAATTATACTCAAACTTTGGCTTTTCATAACCCTGACAGTGCTCTCTAAACATTTTCCTTGAAGAGAAGGCTGTTTTCTAAATATCTGTCCCATTTCAGCTGAAATTCTACTTTAGCTCTTTAACAAAGTTTCCTTGTTGTACTCACCCTAATTTCTGGGTCGAGGAGACTTTTCCACACTGAAATCAGGATTAGAGGCTTTTCCACTGAGATTAGGATTGGAGGCTTTTCCACAGAAATCAAGATTGTTTCTGTCCCACGTTAGGGCGCCAAAATATAATATTCTCTTCTCTAAAATATAATGTTCTCTGCGAGCAGGTTTCTTGGGGGGCTTCTGGAGGCAACCTTCCTTTCAGTTCAGATTAATAATCACCTCAAATGCAGCCAGGAGTTAAAAGTTCAATCCTTTAAAATAGCCTGGTTAGCTTTCCTTGATTCCGAGAGCTCTTGTTGCTAGTCCTTTGCCTCTGTCAGCTTCAGCCTCCAGCTCTCTCTGAATCCTTCATTCTGCCCAAATGAATCCTGGCTTCTCAATCTCCCCATGCTCCCAGTGGGCTTGTCCTTTTAAATGCTCTTTTAGAGGAATGAACTCAAAGGTTGACTCTTCCTCTGAGAGTGGGATTGTGGGAGCTGTGACTTGTGAATCTCTTCCACTGAACTTGTGAATCTCCTGGACTTGTGAATATCCTGACTGAATCCTTACTTGTGAATCTCCTGGAGTGCCTATCAATTCCAGTGACTTAGTACCTTGTAAGAATCCTAACATCCATGTCTTCAAATTGATCTAAATGTGGATGACCTTTCCCCCCCATCTTTCCTGATCTCCATGCTGTATCTATACTCACTGGCTAATGCAGCTTTCCTCCTCCCCATCCTCTTCCCTCATGAAATTATTGTTCCAGGAAGCCTTGTTTCTTTTCTGTTCTCAGAACTCCATGCTATTCTTCCAACTCTACTCATGCTATTTCCTCATTTGGAATGCCTTCCTTCCTGAATTTGGCCTGTTCAAACTCCATTTTTTAAAAAAGTCAAGCTGAAATTCCACTTGCTCTGAGAGACTTCAAGCTCAATTATCTTCTCTTTTTTGAACTTTTTTGGCTTTTGAATTGGACACTTTTGGAATACTTAATGTTATGTTCTAGGACAAGAATTGTGTTTTATCTTAATTTTATACCATTCCCATTTTTGTACTTTGTATAAAGCAGGTGCTAAATAAATTTGTTGCATAAAGACTGCTTTATATGCTCTTAGAGGACATGTCCATGTTTGTATTTAGTAGTTATATGCATGTATGTGTATATGTATGTATATATATATATGTATGTATATGTATATATGTATGTATGGGGGGTACATATTTGTAAATGAATACCCCTTCCAGATATGTTATATTTGTAATATCCTATCAGTAAGCTCACCTCTTAAGACTTCCCCTTCATATTTTACATTTATTTTACAGGTAAATAGAATAACTGCTGAGAGAATAACCACCACCAAAAAAACATTCCTCTGAATAGGACTTATTTTCTGATACGAAGACATAATCCTCCCCTTGCTTGAATCCACTATTTCATGACCTCTCACTAATTTTTTTCCTCTTTTGACTACAGTCATTGCCACCTACAAAACAATAAGCATAATTATTAAATTTTCACAGAAAGAATTGCAGGTATTTTCCACTTAGGGATGAGGTAGCTGAAATATGGAGGAATAAAGAAATAAATTAACATGTCAACTGTTGCAAGTTTAAGTGTAGAATGGTTGTGAATGGTCATCTCTTTCACAATAATATTCTACTAAACAAAGTCAACAGCCCATGTGCTCTGCTGGTGTCCTTACAATGTCCAAAGAAAGTAAGAAAGGCCTACAGCAGGTTGAGTAAACTTATGGGAAGTGATTGACAACAGTGACACAAGATGATGGGTGTCAAGAAATAAGCTCTATTCAAAGAGATGTTTTTTGGTGGTGGTTCTCCAAGAGGTAATTCTTTTCATCTTTAAACATTTTGAGAAGGAATAGTCATATCACTGAAATCACATATCTATTGCATTGTTTGTGGATCTTCATTACCTTCCCTGGGTTCTACACTATTTTCTTGTGAAATACTTTCTGAACATAATTAAGATGTTGAAAGAGAATATTAATTTTATTTGAAATAAAAATATTTCCTTGTGGAATCACCATCATCATCATAGCTAATATTTTCATAGTGCCAAGCACTATAGAAATTTATAATGTGCCAGGCTTTTTGATCCTCAGAACAATCCTAGGGGAAGGTGTTACTATGATCTCCATTTTATAGATGAAGAAACTGAACCAATAGAGATTAAGTGTCTGATAGATAGTGTCTAAGACTAGATTTGAATTCAAATTTTCCTGACTTTCAGGTATAGCATTTTATCTACTGTGCCATCAATTTCCCCCCAATCATGGCAGACTTCTCAGTATCCTGATTTTCAAATATTCAAAACTACTCTGCACTACTTCCTATTTCTCTTTTGAGTCTGGAATGGAGTCTGGAAAGATATTTTCTTTCTTATCATAATCTTCTCATAATCATAATCTTCTGTATGTCAATGATTTTTTTTTTTTAAAAACCATCCTTAGATTTAGCCAGGTTTAACGACATAATTTACCATATAGGTCAGGACAAATGGGATCTTATCATTGTCTCTCTATCTTCCTCAGATGGCAGAAGATGATAGTTATTTCTATGTTGGAACAACAACCGGAGACATCCTTAAATTGAACCCCAGAACAAAACTATTAGCTGATACAGGTCCTGTCAAGGAAAAGTTCAGTCTGGTGAGTAGAACCTGTCTAACTCTGTTTTTCAATTCAACTCATTGAACATTTATTAAATAACAGTGGGGCACTGGGGTAGGTGCTTACAATGGCAAGAACAAAACAATCCTTTCAAAGAGTTTATATTCTACTGGAAGGAATTATAAGAGGCATAATAAATACAAGATAAACAAAGTATTATCAGTGTTGGAAGTTGGGTAGAGAGAAGCAAGTGGTGAGGTAATGTATAGGAGTTGGAACTTGACCTGATCCTGAAAAGGAGCTAAAGATTTTAAGAGAGGAAGGTGTGGAGGAAATATATTTAAGGCTTGGGGAACAATCTGAGCAGGTCACAAAGGCTGGGAATAGGCTAGTTTTACTTGAACTTAAAGGACATGGGAGTTATGTGTAATCATTCTGAGAAGGTAGGCTGGAGCAAGATTGAGAAGAGTTTATGTTTTATCCCAAAATCAATACGGAACCATAGGAGGTGATAGAGTAGTCAGATCAGTGCTTTAGAAATATCAATTTGACAACTGTGTTGAGAATGGATTGGAGAAGGAAGGACACAGAGAAAGATGATGCCCTCAGCAGAAAAAAAAAAGTTAGGAAGAGGGGTGGATTTAGAGAAAAAAATTAATGAGTTTTGTTTCAGATTGTTGAGTTTGAGATACTTCTGGATATCTAGATAGAGGTTTCTAGCTATGATCCTGGACTTCTGGGGTGAGAGAAGAATTGGATTTGTAGATTTGGGAAGCCATTTTCTACATAAAGATGATAGTTGAATTCAGGAAAGTTGATGAAATTACTAAAAGGAGAAGCATATCCAGTCAATAAATATTTATTAAGAATTTACTGCATTGTTTAATCTACATCATATTGCTTGCTGTCAAAGAGTGTCAACAGGAGAGGGAGAAACATTTGGAACACAAGGTTTTTGTAAAGGTGAATGCTGAAAACTATCTTTGTATGTATTTGGAAAAATAAAATACTATTTTAAAAAAAGAGTTGACTGTGTGGCAGACACTATGCTAAATGCTCAAGGATACAAAGGTAATAAAGTCCTTGCCCTTAAAGATCTTTTGGAAGAGTCAACATGTAAACAACTATGTACAAACAAGTATAAATTGGAGATAATCTCAGAGGTTCCAGGATAGAAACCTGAGATATATTCATACATGAGAGAGGACATGGATGGTTTTCTAGTAGAAGAGACTGAAAAGGAACAACCAGAGAGGAAGCAATCCAGGGGAGAGGAGTTTATGAAAACCCAGTGAGAACAAAGTATTGTGGGGGGAAGGGAGTGTTCAAAATTCTATAGTGTCAAATACTGCAGAGAAATTTTTAAATGAAGTTTGAGAAAAGGACAATTGGACTCTAGCAAAAGAGAGATCATTTGGAGACTGTGGAATTTCATTCAAATAATAAGATTGAAAGCCAGGATTACAAGAAATTGAAAAGTCAGATGGAAGGGAGCAAGCTAGGTGGCTCAGTGGTTAGAGTAACAGCCCTGAAGTCAGGAGGAACCTGAGTTCAAATATGACCTCAGACACTTAACACTTCCTGGCTGTGTGATCCTGGGCAAGTCACTTAACTCCAATTGCCTCAGCAAAAAAAAAAAAAAAAAAAAAAAAAAAAAAAAAAAAAAAAAAAAAAATCATTGGGAGGAAAGATAGCATAGTCAATAAGTAGCTCTTCCTAGCAGTTTTGCAAACATTTCCCCTTCTAGTTGCTGTCCTTAATAAGAACACAAATAAAAGATTCTGATGTTCATGATATACCTCAACAACGATACTGTATGAGGATATATTCTGATGGAAGTGGATTTCTTCCACAAAGAGAAGATCTAACTCAGTTTCAATTGATCAATGATGGACAGAAGCAGCTACACCCAAAGAAAGAACACTGGGAAATGAATGTAAACTGTTTGCATTTTTGTTTTTCTTCCCGGGCTATTTTTACCTTCTGAATCCAATTCTTCCTGTGCAACAAGAGAACTGTTCAGTTCTGCACACATATATTGTATCTAGGATACACTGTGACATATTTAACATGTATAAGATTGCCTGCCATCTGGGGGAGGGGGTGAAGGGAGGGAGGGACAAAGTTGGAACAGAAGTGACTCCAAGGGATAATGTTGTAGAAAAAAAATTTTTTTAGAATCCAGGCATGGGTTCTGTCAATAAAAAGTTATAATTATGAAAAAAAAAGATTATGATGTCAATTCTGGAAAGGACCTGAAAGTTCATTTAGTCCATCTCCCTAATTTTCTAAGTTCATTTGCAGAAGTTAATTTACACTGGAAAATACATTTTACTAAATCTGCTCCTCTTTATTGCTGGTCTTTGGTGCTTTATGTTATTCATTTCTTAGGAGAGAGCATTCTGAGACTCGGAGAGAGACATTTGAAAATGTCTTTACTGAAGGCCCCAGAATAAATTTCTGAAGAGCTTGACTGTGTGGTCACATTGACAATCTTCATGACACAGTCTAGTTGCTTTAGAATCATGGTATTATCTTCTTTGTCCTACAGAGAATATAAATAGTTTTAAATCATGTCTCACATGACTTCTTTTAAGTTTGGCATCAGATGAATTTATAAAAGGGCACAAATCATTAATCAGAAAACAAGACCTTGAAAGTAGTAAGATATGAACTAAATTATTCATTGTTTCAACAGATTTAAACAAAAGAGCAGATTTTTTTTATTAACCTCATATTTTGAAAGATTTGAAGAACTGGAATTACAATTTTAAAGAATTTTGAAGGATTTATAAATTTGAAGGACTTAAAGGATGTTTCCCTACAACAATGAGGAAGTAGATAAATATTGAGAGATACTTCTCCAAAGTTGCACTTTCCTAAAGAGAAATCATGCACTTTTCATCTTGTTGTGGGACTTCTAGAAATTAAAGGGAGACATTTTGATAGTTTGTGTCTTTTTTAAGTTTTCAATATTCCCAATTCTTGGTCACAATTTAATATCACTTAAGTCAAAGGACATTCATTGATGTCCTTATTGTTTGTCCTTCATTCTCAGAGAGGACCATCAAATCAGGGAAGTGATTCCATGGATGCAGTGGGAAACCTGGTCTTTTAAAGCTAAGGTCTTCAACAGATCTCAGTTTGACTGAGATCACGGCCATCCTATTCTCACTGTATTATAACAAAAACTCAAATGGCTCATCATGACACAGAGATAACTCATTGTTTTTGTAGATTATGACTCTAGAGAACAAATTCTAGTAAGCTCTGACAAAGTAAAAAGATTTCAAGTATGGTTCCAGTGATTTGTCTTGGAGGAGGAGCCTATGTAAATTTATTAATAAATTGGTTGCAGGATTATAAATTTTTTGGCCATAGTAACACTGATCTGTTTTGATTGAGACTTTAAAAATATAGTGTTACAGACCTTGAAATATTGAATCCTAGCAATAGGGATGTGACTACAGAAGAAATTTTACATGGCTTCTGCTTCTCTCTCCCATCTAGGATGTATGGTCACATATTCATTCCTTCCCTCTTTTCCTCCCACTCCCTAAGCAATGAAAAAATCAATAGCATTCAATTTTAAGGAATTTAACAAAACAATAGAGTCACCACAATACATTTGAACATCATTAACTTGGAAACTTTTGTTGACTATAATGTACAAAGGGAATAGCTAGATTATTTGGGGGATTGAAAGAAAAATCATATAAACCAAATGATCTGTACATACTGTATTATTTTAAACAATAAGTGCTTCTTCAGAAAGAAGTTGAAAAATATAGAATGTTCTATAGATTCCTTGGGATGTGAACTACAAGGATCCTTGAGCTAAAAGAACTGAAAAACAGGTGATAATTGTGGCACCTGAGAAAATAAATGCTGCTTAAATTATTTAAACAGATTTAGATTATATTATTTTTAAATATTTTATTGGGGGTGGAAGGCAAGGCAATTGGGGTTAAGTGACTTGCCTAGACTCACACAGCTAAATGTCTGAGGTCAAATTTGAACTCAGGTCCTAATGACTTCAGAGCTCTATCCATTGTATCAATCTAGCTGCCTCAAATATTTTTTCAAAAGATTATATTGGTATTTCACAAGGGAGATGTCTTTAGAAAAGCATTCTTCCTGCAAAAACTTACACAGAGCTATTAACAAACAAACTCTGCTAGCCATGGAAGAGGAGTTCCTGTCCTCAAGTTCAATCCCAGTGAGATTCTAAAGAGGGCTGTGGGACTTTAGTATTAATTGAAAAAGACGGTTAAAACTAAAAGGATGAGATTCATATAGGGAAGGAGCAAGCTTTGGAGATGGGAATGTAGGGTGAGGGAACTGAAAAGGTATAGAGATTGGGACAGATTCAGGGCAACTAGAATATGGGAAAAACAATAAATTATGGGAAAGTTAATATAGCCTCACTCATAAATACATATAAATTGCATCAAAAATAGCTTCATTTAAAAACTATGTTGGCAACATTGCTAGGTGATTAGATTTGGATTCTTAGGATTCTTTGAATAATTTTAGGATTATAAAAGTAGTTTTACTATTTTAACTTAAACTTTTTAGTTTTGAGATCTTTCAAGCCCAATTTGTCTCTGTTTTTTAAAAGGCTTCCTCAGGAAGCATCCTTAGAAATGGAGGTGTTTTGTCCTATTTTGCCACAACCCTAACTCTGATTGTATAGTGCCCCAACCTTCTCTAGATGTCTCTAGAGATGGAGAGATGACAAAATGCTCCATGATTAAGGAGACTTTTTGTCAGAGAATGCAGGTGTCCCTGAGATAGAATTCTGCCTGAGCATAGAGCCCCAACAATCCAATTTTCCTGGGAATTTGTATCGTCCTAGCTATAGAATAGATAACAATAAAAAGCTTTACCCCATCCAGATTCTCTGGCATTCCAAGTCACCAAAATGATGAATTGCAAATTATGAAGCATCCTCTTCAGAATTGGGGTGGGAAATCCTTTCTGATTGGAGGTGTAAGTCCAATGCAAAAGAATTTGCAAACCTGAAATGTGTGGCAAAAGGGATTTATTGGCACACTATCTTCACCAGTGGGCAGAAGTCCTGACAGGGCTGTTTCGGACTTCTGCAAAGATAGTTTGACCAATCTTTGATTATATGGGTAAATCTTGGCCTGGGGGCTGGGGAGCAGTTTGAGGTGACAATTAGGTTGAGATCTCCAATTGAATAAGCTACTGGGAGTGGTTCTAGACTAATCTTCAACTCAATAGCAGTACAACCATGTCCCTGGTCAAAATTTCCAACTGAATGAGACCACTTAACTTGATTCCCTGGGGGTGGGTCTCTCCCATAGGAGAGTATGGACAATTTCAAGGTTCACCCTTATCATTTCCCTCCAAAAGTCAAAGGGGACACAGTTTGCATCAGTTTATTATGGGACACTCTAATAAACTGAATCCCACTCAACATGATTTTGTACAAGAGGGAAGTATTTAATGAATATTTGCAACCATGGGATAGTGGGAAGTATATTAGATTTGGAATCAGAGGATTTGGATCTGAATCATGATTATGTTACATTCAATAAAATGAATGTAAATTCCTGGAGGAATGTAATGTAAGCTCCTTGAAAAGTTTTTGTTTGTTTTATTGTTTTGGGGAGAAGTCTAGATCCATGATTGTATCAGTGAAGGGGACTGTGGAAAATCCTTCTACTGATGCAAATCACAAACTTGTTTAACACTTGACCCATGCCCTTTGACTTCAATGCACAGATCTTTTCATTGCTTCCTATTCCCTCTGCTTCTACTTAGCTCTCTAGGCACCAAAGTATAATTATATATCTGTGTGTGGAATATATAATAAATGTATTTATGTCTGCATATAGATATACATATATACTTTTCCCCTCCATTTGAATAAATCTATGATTTCATTGATATACCACATACCATGTATGGAAATTCAATTATCCAGTATTAACCTGAAAGCCTTCCATAATTTACAGGAATAGAGAGCTATCTGGGACATCAAGAAATTATTTGTCCAAGGTTACAGAGCAAATATGTATTAGAAGGCAGATTTGAATCCATGTTTTTCTGATTCTAATCATTTTGCCATGCAGCCTTTACCTTGTGAATAACAGGTACTTAACAAATGTTTGTTAAATTGAATCAGTTATTATCTGTGTGACTTTGAGGAAATAACAACCTTTGGGCCTCATCTATTAAAGTGAGGATATTAGACTGGATGATGTATAAAGCCCCTTTTGACTCAAATTCCTATTATAGCAAAATTTTCACCATAGAAACATGTAAATCTACTTTAAATTATTCCTAGTTATTGAAGAATATAATTCTTAACAATACCTCTAAAAATGGAGATACACAAGTATTCCTGCAAAGAATATGGAATTAATAGTACCTACTATATACCAGGTACTTTACAAGTTTTATATTATATTATTTGATCCCCACAACAACCCTTGAAGGTAGATGTCATTATCCCTATTTTGTAGTTGAGGAATCTTGAATTTAAATGACATTCAAAGTTATATAGCTATTTAAATGTCTGAGGCCATATTTAAGCTCAAAACTTCCTACCTCCAGACCCATCATTTTTTATCTACTACATCACTTAGACACTGCTTAAATCCTTAAATAATTACTATGCTAGATCCTTATTGGGTGTATCTTAGCAGGATTCTCCCAGTTCCTCAGAGAAACAATAGGGAGCTGCTGATTTTAGCTTCCTGCCACAGAAGAAGACTAAAATTGCTTCCTCTAATATGACCATAAGAGAAAAGTGTCAAAGGGGAGAACTGAAATCTTGAATATCTTTTTTTTCTGTCTACTACCATCCTATTTGTGACTTAGCTAAAGCCTTTTCAGCTTCCCCTGAGGATTTGGAAGCAAAATCAGTACTATCTGCATTCTAAAGTCTGCGGTATAAATGACAGTTTGGGAGATTTGGAAGGAACACATCAGTTTTAAAACAAAGAGATTTAGCCCCATTAACAACAACCAAAAAAATCTGTTTCTTCAATCATAGGTGCCTCCTTTCTTTCTGAGATCTATTGTCATACGAGGAGCAGAATGGCATAAGAGAATACATTTTATATATGTGTCGGTGTAGCTAAATGTGCAGAAGATGTTAATTGCTAGTGACAGAGTTGCCAAGGCTAAAAATAGGTAGATGTTTAACAGTTTCTTTCTGTCGCTGCTGACCAGAATACTTTCAGAATATTATGTCTATAGAGCAATTAGGTGAAGCATTGGGCCTGAAATCATGAAGACTCATCTTCCCAAGTTCAAATCTGGTCTGAGACACTTAATAGTTGTATGACCCTTAGAAAGGCATTTAACCCTGTTTGCCTCAATTCCTAATCTATAAAATGAGCTTAGGAAGGAGATGACAAACCAATCTCTGCCAAGAAAATTCCCAAACAGGGACAGAGTCAAACACAACTGAACCACAAACGACATTAGGCCTATATTGATATCTAATTTTTTGACTGTCCCTCAGTGCATTGTTTTTAATAATACTTTCTTTTCTTAATATTATTTTTTTTTACAAATACAAATACAAATGCAAAGATAGTTTTCAGCATTTACCTTTGCAAAACCTTGTGTTCCAAATTTTTCTCCCTCTTCTATCCCTTCTTCCTTCTTAAGACAGCAAGCAATACGATATAGATTAAACATGTGCAGTTCTTCTAAAGATTTTCCATATTAAACATGCTGAGCAAAAAAGAAAAGATCAAAAGGGGTGGGGGAAGCAAACAACAACCAAAAAAGGTGAAAATACTATGTTGTTATCCACATTCAGTCCCACAGTCCTCTCTCTAGATGCATATGGCTCTCTCCATCACAAGTCTATTGTAAATGTCTTGAATCACTGCACTACTGAAAAGAGCCAAGTCCATCATAGTTGATCATCAGATCATCTTATTACTGTGTACAATGTTCTCTTGGTTCTACTCATTTCACTTAGCATCAATTCATGTAAATCCTTCTAGGCTTTTCTGAAATCAGCCTGCTGATTTCTTATAGGATAATATTACATTATGTTCATATACCATATTTAATACATGCTTCTTGAATTAAATGGAATTGAATCAAATTACCAAACCTTCAACAGGTTAACAGTCCCCTGTTAAGGGACAGGTCAATTCTCCAAGAGCCTCCACAGCTGTGAATCATAACATCTGAAGGAGTTGCAAGGCAGCCTTTGCTGACACAGGTGTTGCAGATTGGGAATGAGATAAATTGGAGGCAGAGGGAAGAGAAGAGAAGTCAGACAACACAATGGTCTCTCAGAGAGGTCAGAGAACAGCAACTGCCTGTCAGTCTCCTTGTACCATCTGTTAACATGAGGAGATCCATTTTGCAGGTCTGGGTTGGATTTCCAGCACCCACTGTCAGGTGGCTCCCTGTAGTACATATATGGCACCTGAACGTGTGGTATAAGAAGTACAGTCCTCCATGTTAGTAAGGGGACTCATTTCTGCAACTGATTCTTGACAATGAAACTGTTCACACAATGATAATGGTATTTTTATCTTAGGGAGTCACCACTATCACGTGTCTGAAGATGGGAAATGTGTTAATAGGCTCTGGAGCAGGGGTGTTGGCTCTTTGTAAAAGCCCATGCTACAAACCAATCAAGTGAGTTTTGTTGCCTAAGTTCTCCTAAATTCGATTGGTAAAGTATGTGGGGCAGATAGACTAAAGTCTGCTCCAGAGTAATATTGATCTACTCTTATAAAGCTTTTCTTTTAATAAAGCAAATTAACCAATTGTTGGAATAAAAAAAATACATTAATCTTTTTGTTAAGCATCAGTACCTTTCCCTTTTCCCCAAATGATAGTTCCCCTTGAGTTCAGGTACACTGGTTTCTTTATGGGAGTAGGTATCCTTGGGATTTGGTAACATCTTGCACTCATGCATGACTTTAGGGTGAGTCTAAGAAAAGATTCAGTGCTGGAGCAGGTTGAACCCAAAGGGATTGGGCTCTTTATATACCCACACCCAAGTTTTGGAGGGTTGATATTTATATCGTGTTCAGGATCTTCCTTAAAAGGGAATAATAGGGTTCTTTCTAGCAATAGTTCTAAATAGACAATATAGATCTGTTTGCATTGCATAATCTATACCTACATATCTGATAATGGACAGATATTTTTTCCTCTACTATAAAAATGCATAAAAGACAAAAGACTCATAAGTGAGCATTAACAAATAAAGACAAATTTTTTAGGACTGTTGTACAGATATTTCATATTCACTTTGGACCTGTATTGTCTGAGTAATTCACAGAGCTTCTGGCTAGTCAAGCAGTTTTTTAGTCCTTTCAATCCAGTCTAAAAGTTTTTGCAGAAATCATTTCCTGCTAGTTGACTAGTACACGACTTCCTGAACTCATGAGGTAAGTTACTGAAGATAATTTCTATATACCTTTCAGAATTGTTGTGAGGTCACCTGTGTTTGGGGGTGGGGGACACAAAGCAAAAGAGGCAGCCGAGGATTTGAAGTTCAGTTTCAGGCTGATCCTAGTGAGAAAATTTTTTTCAGTATCTTGTGTACAAAGCAGTCAGTTTCCCTCTTTTCTCTAGTCCTACTTCCCACATCCAAAGAGAGATTGCCTTGATTGACAAAGAGACTTTGAAAGAAGCTTTCTCCTTATGACCCCCAAGAGTGGATGACTCTTACTAGCTTAGTTGCTAGTTATCTTTGACAAAGCCCTACTTAGGGGAATATACACAGATCATCCAGGAGCTGCTGGTCATCTATGTCTTTTAGGGGGCCTGATCACATGCTCAGCCTTATCCTACATTTACATCTACTTTGTATATATTTTGTATATTCATTTATATGTACTTTTTAAACTTTCTGGCTGAAGGTAGGTTCTTGAAGAATATTTTTATTTTTTTCTTTCTATTCTCAATGCCTTGTTCAGTGCTGGGTTCTTAATAACTTGTTGATTGGTTGATGGTACTGATGCTTATCTAACAATCTCAAAAGTGTATTAGAAAAATTAAATGAGAAAAAATTAAATACTAAAATTCATTCATCTAAATTTATATATTTGGGATTTCATGATAAGAATCAAAATAATTCATAAATACTGAGGTGAAATTTACTTTAGCATATCATTTCCCTCTTATTGACAATATGGAGTAAATTGTAATAAAAGGCTTTCTTATCAAACATACAGGAAAATCTAACATGATTGGTAATAAAAACCAATAAGGGAAGAGTTGTTTGTGCTCTCCCTTAATTTTTTTGCAATAAATTTTTAGAAATTAATCTTACTTTTTAAAATTCTGAAATTAAATAGTAAAAAAGACCATTTTCATATATATAGCAGAAAACAAAAGAGGACTATATGTGAAATTATGAATTCCATTTCATATTGCTTCCTTTAAAAAATATACAATATGTTCCACATGTTATTTTTGAAACTGTCCTGTTTGTGCTTTTTTTTTTCCTGAATTTCCTTTTGATTTTTTCTGTACATCTAAAAGTGTTTCAAAGACTTTTTTTTTATAATAATTATTGCTAACTTCTCTTCCCAACATATATTAAAAATTAATTGGAAATTTTAAAACAATCTTAAAAATGAGTGGGTTAAAGGACAAATCATAAAAACAATAATTTCATTTAAAAAATGACAATGAGACAACATATCAAAATCTATGCGATACTGAAAAAGAAGTAATCAGAAAAAAATTTATATTTTTAAATGCTTATGTTAATGAAATAGAGAAGACCAGTGAATTGGAAATGCAAAAAAAAAAAAAAAAAAACCCTTGAAAAAAAAACAAATTAAAAATTCCCCAATAAAAACCACCAAATTGGACATTCTAAAAATTAATGGTGAGATTAATAAAATTTGAAAGTAGTAAAACCATTGAATTACTAAATAAAACTGGGAGTTGATTTTATGAAAACATCAATAAAATACATAAATCATTAGTTAATATGATTTTCAAACAAGAGAGAAAAAACTAATTCACAAGTATTTAAAATAAAAAGAGTTAATATACCACTAATAAAGATGAAATAAAAGCAATTATAAAGAAATATTTTGCCCACCTACATACCAACAAATTTAACAACTTAAGTGAAATAGAAGAATACTAAGAAAAATATAAATTATTTAGATTAATCAAAGAGGAAACAGAATAGCTTAATAAACTTATTTTAGAAAAATAAATTGAGGTCATAAATGTACTTCCTAATGAAAAAAGCATCAGGAACAGATGGATTTACAAATGAGTTCCACCAAACACATAAAAATCAATTCCAATATTAAATTATTTGCAATATAAGACAAAGAAGGAATCCTACTAAACTCCATTTATGAAACAAATATGGTATTGATATTTGATCCAGGAAGAACAAATACACAGGAAAAAAAATACTAGGGAGGAGGCTATATAAAACAATATATCACAAAGATTATAACTGTGACCAAGTGGAATTTATACCAGGAATGCAGAGATTGTATAGCAGAAAAAAAACTATTAACATAATTGAGGAAATAAGTAATAATAACAAAATTAACAAAAAGCATGATTCTATTATTAGATGCTGAAAAAGGTTTTGATAAAATACATTTATTTCTATTAAAGACACTTGAAAGCCTAGGTAGAAATGGATTTTTCCTTAAAATGATAAGAAATACCTACCTAAAACCATCAGCAAACATTATTTGTAATGGAAATAAGCTAGAAGCCTTTTCAATAAGATTAGGAGTGAAACAAGATGTTCATTGTCACCAATATTATCCAATATTGTATTAGAAATGCTAGCAATAGCCATAAGAAAAGAAAAAGAAATTAAAAGAATCACAATGGGCAATGAAATGATAAAACCTCAAGTAAAAATTAGTTGAAGCAATTAATAATTTTAGCAAAGTATCAGGATTTAAACAAACCTATAAAAATCATTAGCATTCCTACATATCACCAACAAAACCCTGAAAATAAGACATAGTAAGAGATACTCCATTTAAAATTACTGTAGACAGTATAAAATGCCTGCCAAAATAAACTACAGGAAGTACATGGACATAATTATAAAACACTTTTTATACAAATAAAGCCAATTTAATAGAGAAATATAAGTGAGTGGGCAGAGTCAATATAATAAAAATTAAAATTTTAACCTAAACCAATCTATTCAATGCCATCCTATTTAAATTACTAAAAAACAATTTTACTGAATAAGAAAAAATAACCAAATTTATTTGGAAAAACAAAAGTTCAAGAATTTCAAAGGAACTAATGAAAAAATATAAAGGAAAGTGGTTTAGCATTACTAAATCTCAAACCATATTATAAAGCAGAAATATATAAAGATATAATTGTTAAAGCTTCCAGGTAGCGTTATGCCACAGTTCTCTTTTGTTGTCCTGACTCAGTTTCCCTAATTGTTCTGCCTCAGTTTGTAATTGTTCTGCTCAGTCCTGTGAAACCATCTCTCCCTCTTAATCAGAATATTTGATAAGGATAAAAGATCTTATATTTTAGAATATCAGAATGCTTCTCCCCATCCCAAGCTATTAGAATGTCGGATACCATCTTATCAAGATGCCTCCCCCCATCTCTGGGGTGCCTCCCCCCATTATGTCATTCCACCTCCCCACCCTGTCAGAGTCCCATTGCTGCTCTCAGCACCCTGACTCCACCTCTGCCTGGCTCTACCCCCTGAGTCTGAGCCACGTGTATATATATCATTGAGAACTCACATTGTTTGCTGGATTCTTGAAGATGATAGTTTTATTCAGCCCTGGGACCAAACTATGGATCCATTTGGTCCCAGTAAATCTCTCCCTTTTAAATAAATTATTAAATACTCTCTAATCTCTATCTTGCCTCAGTTTCTCTGGCCTTACAATATTGGCTGAGAAATAGAAAGATAAATCAGTCGAATAGAATAGATATACAATATACAGTAGCAAATGATTATAGTAACCTTGTGTTTGACTAATGCAAAGATTTTAGCTTTGGAGATAAGAATTTGATAATTATATGTATGTACAGATATACACATATACATACATATGTATTTGTATCTAAGTGTAGCCTTGTCTAGGATAGGGAAGGGGAAGAAAAAAAAAAAGTGCACATCAGAGAACAAAAGAAAAGTTTGAAGGAAGCACAGAAAAGAAGATAGCTTTGAAAACGATTTGTAGTGTTCATTACATAACTTTTTTAAAAAAAGCAAATAATGTAAAATGGAAATTCATGGTTTTATATTGAATCCTCTCTATATGTTGGGCTGTGCACATGGAAATGTTCTTTTGCTTTATTATTTAAGTTCAAAATGAATAAATTTATTAAAAAGAGAGACAAAATAGGAAATGTTCTGTTCTAGGATGCCTGGGCTGTCCAAATTTGAGCATACAATGGACCACAGTATTGCTCCTAATGACTTTCAAGATACCATCTGTGATGTTCTTACCACCATAGGCCTTTCTCTAGGCATCTCTCTGAAACAATTCTCTACAAACTATATTTGACTCTGGTTAATCTCTCTTTTATATACAGTTATGTAGCATATCTAATAAATACCTATCTACCTTTTTTATCTGAAATGGCAATAGTGTGGTGGCAGTCTGCTTCTCTAATCGGGATTGTTGACTTTCTGTGTAATCTTTGGTTGGAAAAAGTCTCTTCCTGAGATTTCTCAATAATTTTTTTATATAAAACTTTTTATTTTCATAACACATGCATAGATAGTTTTCAATATTTACCCTTGCAAAACCTTGTGTTCTAATTTTTTCCCCCTTTCTTCCCCCCCTCCCTAGACAGCAAATAATCCAATTCAATAGATTTCTTGAATTTTGGTCTGGTTGAATTTTTGGTTTGGGAGGAATAGTGGGTAGATATTAGCTAGACAAGAGATCCTGCCTCTATTTTGAGAGCTGTCTTAATATTGCTTTCATTATATGTCTACTGTTTAAGAATATCTGTAAGTTCCTTAACTGGGAGTTAGGTACCTGGAACATTGTCCAATTCATCTTACTCTTTCTTATCCTGTTATTCTCCCATTCTTGCCCAATACATAATTTTCTTCTAGGTAAGAGGCAGCTAGGCTGGCTAGCACTGGGCCTGGAGTCAGAAAGATGTGAGTTCAAATATAGCCAGGGAAATTTACTGGCTGTGTGACCCTGGGCAAAGCCATGTAACCACTGTCTGTCTCATTTTCCTCATCTGTAAAATGGGGATCATAATAGCACCTACCTCTCAATGCTATTGTGAGGATCAAATGAGATAATGATTTGTGCTTAACAAAGTGCTTAACAATTCCTGGAAAGTAGTAGATGCTTAATAAGTGCTTATTCTCCTTCCCCACCCCCACCTATCCCTGACCTTCAAGTTGATAATATTGTCTTTAAATCTCTAATTCTTTGTCTCAAAGCCTTCAATGCCATCTTACAGTAAGAACTACAACACATTTTTGTGTTTTTCTCTGCCAAATACATAACAAATGTTTAGTTTTGTACATGCTGAATTGGATCGAATCTATACAACCTATTGCTTTTTTTTTTTTTTTTTTTTTTAAGGAAAATTCAGTTAAAAGGTGGAATCACTTCCATTGCACTTCGAGGTCATGGGCACCAGTTCTTTGTTGGAACAGAAGCAGCTCACATTTACTGTCTCAGTTACACTGATTTTAAGGAAGAACTCATTGCCACATGTCACAGTGGAGCTGTCCAGGACATTGTTTTTCCGTTGTAAGTATGAGGGGGGAGATATTTTATCCCTTAAATTCAATCAGAAGTTGGAGATTATATATATACATTTATATATATATATATATATATATGTATATATACCATTTGTATATAATTTTATTCCCCTGAAAAATTCATATATATACACACATACACATCATTTGGACATAATTTTATTCCCCTGAAAAAAATTCCTTAATGGCTTCTTTCCTGAAATTTTGGCATGTGTGAAGTGGCAAGTTGTAGAGATGATGCAGATACAGTATCTGTCTTTGTGGTAAGTAATGTCACTATAACAGTTCAGAGTCTTTTGCAACCATGGTTCCAAATCCTCCAAATCTTTACCTTGTGTGCCACAGATCATTCACAGCCCCCTAAAGCAAGTTAAAGCGGAAAGACCAACAGATTCAGAGTAATAAGACTTATGTTTGAGTCCTAGATATTCAATATAGATATTGAGTCCTAGTTGTGTGATTTTTAGCAGGTCATTTTCCCTCTGAAACTCAGTATGTTCAAGGAATTAAAAGAAATTTTAAAAGAAAATTATTACAGTCTCAATATCTATGTCATAGAGGAGGTGACAGGATTAAATAAGATAATATTATAATATATAAATTATTTTGTAATTCATAGGACCCTATACATATATATATATATATGTGTGTATATATATATATATATATATATATATATATATCTGTTCATATATATATATATGTATAGACCTGAGGCAATTGAGGTTAAGTGACTTGGCCAGGGTCACACAGCCAGGAAGTGTTAAGTGTCATTTGAACTCAGGTCCTCCTGACTTTAGGGCTGGTGCTCTATCCACTACACCAACTAGCTGCCCCATCTTATAGAATCTTAATAATGAAGTTCAAATAAAGTAAAATTCACCAAGACAAATGTTCATTCCAATCAGAGCTGACAAGAGTGTGAGTTTATACATCCTTTTTGGATTTTTTTTTCCTAATGAAAGTACTTTTAGGCAACTCAGTGTAGCAATAATTTCATGTGTTATGAATAGTTGACTACTTAGAATGTCCCCAGTCATTCTTCATTTATCTTCATTATCTTTCATACATCTATATCCTGTTATTTTTCTTTGCCTATGAACTTGGGCTGTTAAAGTGCATTGCAACCACTACTCTTAATATTATTGTTGACTTTAAATTGCTTTTACAAGAAGACTACGTACTTTGTTTTTATTAAGTTAATAGATGATGAAACTTCTTGCATTGTTTCTTTTTTTTTTTTAATTTAATAGCCTTTTATTTACAGGATATATACATGGGTAACTTTACAGGATTAACAATTGCCAAACCTCTTGTTCCAATTTTTCACCTCTTACCCCACCCTCCACCCCCTCCCCTAGATGGCAGGATGACCAGTAGATGTTAAATATATTAAAATATAACTTAGATACACAATAAGTATACATGACCAAAACATTATTTTGCTGTACAAAAAGAATCAGACTCTGAATTATTGTACAATTAGCTTGTGAAGGAAATAAAAAATGCATGTGTGCATAAATATAGGGATTGGGAATTCAATGTAATGGTTTTTAGTCATCTCCCAGAGTTCTTTTTCTGGGTATAGCTAGTTCAGTTCATTACTGCTCCATTAGAAATGATTTGGTTGATCTCGTTGCTGAGGATGGCCTGATCCATCAGAACTGGTCATCATCTAGTATTGTTGTTGAAGTATATAATGATCTCCTGGTCCTGCTCATTTCACTCAGCATCAGTTCGTGTAAGTCTCTCCAGGCCTTTCTGAAATCATCCTGTTGGTCATTTCTTACAGAACAGTAATATTCCATAATTTTCATATACCACAATTTATTCAGCCATTCTCCAACTGATGGACATCCATTCAGTTTCCAGTTTCTAGCCACTACAAAAAGGGCTGCCACAAACATTCGTTCTTGCATTGTTTCTTTGCTGCACCTAAAATCTTTGTTTAACACTAGAGAAAATATTGTTGTTAAAAGTTACTCAGTTAAAAAAGAGTTACTCAATATAATCAGTCCCCTTGTAAGGATCTGCATTTTGTAAGGGTTACATGTTTATTAAATATTATTTATTAAGTACTTATAAGGGCTATATATTTATTAAAAATTCAGGATTATGTGCAGCAGATATTGTCTGTTCCATAATCTTCCAAGGATATAAAAACATGAAAAAAATAAACAGAAAAGGCAAGAAGAGTCTCAATGAGATGTATTACAAAATCTGAATTTTCTTTGATGGTTAAATATTGAGCATTTATAATGTACTGAGTGTTGAATGGGTAGCAACCCAACTAGGTAGGATTATTTGAAAGTAATTGCTTTAAAACAGTTTAATACATGGTGGGATCTACATTGAGTAGAGTTTAATAAAGCATGTCAGAAAATACTAAGATTTCAGAATGGTACACAAGAACCTAAATCTAAAGCAGTTTATAGGCATGTTTGCAAAGGTGAGATCGTTACAACATTTCCTCTCCCATCATGGCTGCCCTCTTATAGTTGTGTTTGTCAGTTTTGCTTCTAAAATATGGTGCCTAGGACCTGATCACAATAGCCCAAGTGTGGTTTGATACGAATAAATGACAGTGGGAATGTCACCTTTCTTGTTCTATCAATGCTGCCCAAGACTAGCTCTTTTTTTGGTAATTCGTGAGTATTAGTCTGATAAAACATCAAAGACTTTTTCACATGAAATATTATTTTTGACAGCTTGTCTTTACACCTTTAGTTATTTTTTTAACCTCAAATAAAGGCAGGACTTAGATATCAAATCCTACACTTTTGAAAAAAAAAAACTTTCTTAAACATTACCTCATTAGATTTGGCCCATCATTTTCATCTGACAATATCTTCAAGTCTAAACCCATTTAGGTTTCCTTTCTAGTTTTGTTTTATGGAAATTAGACAGACATAGCTTTTTGCTATTGTTTAGTCATTTTAGTTTTTTCCAGTTCTTCATGACCCCATCTGGCATTTTCTTGGCAAAGATACTGGAATGGTTTTCCATTTCCTTCTCCAGCTCATTTTATAGATGAGGAAATTGAGGCAAACAGTGACAGCCAATAAGTACAGATGCTGTGCCAAGATACTAATAAAAGTGCCAAAAAGGACACTGGACAACACCTTGTGATCCCTTGGCATGTTTCTTGAGATATACCTCCAAAGTGATAATCGTACATTAATATTTGGAGGGTATAATTGTTAAAATAGTTAGAAATTCAGGTAACTTTATTATTATTCAAACTACATTTTACCACCTGTTCACAAGGATATCAAGAGAAGCAATTATATATCTTTGTTAATCCACATATACTGTATATTTGGCATTTCTCTTATCTATCAGTCAAACAACCCTATCATAAAGTCTAGCATAACTTATTCTTTTTTCTGCATTTACTTTTAACATTAATTTAAAAAAATATTCTGAGTTCCATAATTTCTTACTTTTTCCCACACTTCCTCCACTTATTGAGAAGTTAGCAATATGATGACCATTAAACATGTGAAGTCATGCAAAATTTACCATATTAGCTATGTTGCAAGCCTCATAATAATAATAATAATAAGCAAGAAAAATAAAGTGAAAAAAGTATACTTCAATATGTACTCCGAATTCATCAGCTCTATCTCTGAAGGTGAATGGCACTTGTTATCATTAGGTCCTCCATTGGAATTATCTTGGATCATGATATTAATCAAAATATCTAAGTTTTTCACAATTGATCATCATTAGAATATTATTAGCATGACTTATCTTAAATTCATGCTGGCTAACTGTGATCATTAATTCCTTTTCTTGATGCTTAAAGGATGTTTCATGTAACTTTTATGTAAAGTTTCACGTAAAGTTTTGCTGGAATGATGGAATTATCACACTTAGAAGTCTGTAGTTTGTTCGATGAACCTATTAAATAAGTCAGCATTCTCACCTCTAAGCTTATGATGCCTCTTTTTTTCCCTCAGATTGGTAATGGTCAGTAGTTATATTTTAGTTTTTGTTTTTGTATTCTGAGATATAATTATAAGCCTGTAAACTTCATTTAAATCAGTTAGATGCTCTTCTATTATTACTTTATTTATCTGAACTTCAAAATATTAATTGTTTTACCTTTTCCATTTGAAGAGTTTTCTTCTTGATAGTGCAAGAAAATTTGGAGTTGGTTGAATAGTTCTTTCTGTCACTATATGAAGCAGTTTTTTTTTTTTAAAAAGTCACTTGTATTTTTTGTTTGGTTTTTCTTTAATTGTCTTTTAAAGGGCATTCTTTTGCATTGGAAGGAAAGAAGAAAGTTATTCATAAATAAATTTTAACTATTAGAGATTCCCTTGAAATCTCATATTCTTTAAATTTGATTGGAAAAATGTAATTTTATTTGAATATATAAATATTATATTAACAAATATAATATAAAAATATAAAATTAAAAAATTTATATAGCAGTGCTATGCAGGTTAATCTAAGGATTTATCTGTCTTATCCTGTTCTTTAAACCTGTATGAAGTCCATAAGTAGACAATGAGAGCCCTTTATTAGTGGAGGACAGTTAAAGATGGTACAGTAGATAGAATGTAGGGTGTATGATGAGGAAAACCTAAGTTTAAATCTTACTTCAGACACTTATAAGCTGTGGGATCCTGGAATTAACTTTTGTCTCCCTCAGTTTCCTAAAGTGTAAAACTGGAATGGATAATAGAGCCTACTTCACAGGGCTGATATGAGGATCAAACAAGATCATATCGGTAAATAACTTGGCATGTATTAGGCACTTAGGAAATGCTTATTTATCCCTTCCCCTACCATCAGTAAAATTTTATTTTTAAGCTTTTTAAAATAGCTTTTTATTTTTCCAAATACATAAAAAGATAGTTTTCAACATTAATTCCTGTGTTCTAAATTTTTCCCCCTCCTTCTCCTCCACCTCCTCCCATAGATAGCAAGCAATCCAATACAGACTAAATATGTACAATTCTTCCAAATACATTTCTATATTTGTCATGCTGCACAAGAAAGGTCAGACCAAAAAGTGAAAGAAAAAAAATACAAGAAACAAAAAAACAAGCCAAAAACAGTAGCAGCAACAACAAAAAAAGATGAAAATACTATGCTTCGATTCACATTCAGTCTCCATAGTTCTCTGGGTGCAAATAGCTTTTTCCATCACAAGTCTATGGGATTGCTTTGAATCACCTCTTTGTTGAAAAGAGCCAAGTCCATCACAGTTAATCATCATATAGTATTGTTGTTGCTGTGTACAATGTTCTCTTGGTTCTACTCACTTCACTTCATCTATTCACTTCATCAATTCATGTAAATCTTTCCAGACTTTTCTGAAATTAGCCTGCTTGTCATTTTTTATAAAATGATAGTATTCCATTACATTCATATGCTATAACATATTCAGCCATTGCTCAACTGATGGGCATCCACTCAATTTTTAGTTCTTTTTAGTTTTGGTTTAGTGAAACTACAATTTTTTTGGGGGGGTTCCTTGTCACTGCTACAAACATTTTTGCACATGTGGTTCCTTTTCCCTTTATTATCATCTCTTTGGGACATAGACCCAACAGCCATACTGTTGAATAAAAGGGTATGCACAGTTTGATATCCCTTTATAGTTACAAATTATTCCCCAGAATGGCTGGATCAATTTACAACTTCACCAACAATGCATTAGTATTCCAGTTTTTCCACATCCCCTCTAATATTTATCATTATTTTTTCCTGTCATCTTAGTCAATCTGAGAGGTGTGAAGTGGTATCTCAGTCAACAGAATTTTAACAAAATTGTATAATTTGCAGGATTTTTCTTTAACATTAATTTCATTGCATTTAATATATCGTTTCTTTGTTTCATTTCCTCAAACTGAAAGATTCTTTGTTTCTTTACTCCAGTGCTCCAGTGGATTTGTTGATTTTATCAAGGAGGATATTCCATTTAGTGAAGATCATATCTCATCCAGGTTTATCCTGGACCATAATTGCTCTTGTCCTTTCATAAGGTTGTCAAAGGGGAAGCACTTTACAAACTCAGAGCCTTCATCTTTCTCTTAACAGTATATACATACCAGTAGAGTACACAGACATTCTTCAATTATCCTTTATTTTCATGACCAATCTACTAACCTTTCTTCTTTTTCAATCATACATTTCTTTCATGATATCATTTTTATTACTTATTTCTAAGTTCAGTGTAATGTCTATCATACCTTGTTGTTCCTTGTTTGATGCTTACCTTCAGTTCTTCAGAGACTGGAGTGTTTCATGATTCACAATCATATTTCATCTCTGTGGAACAATATTGCTATTAAAAAAGATGGAACTTTGTTTCAGGGAGAACATAAGGATATCAACAGAACTTTACAAATTTCCAAATACAATACAGCCTGCTCCCATTCTGTTAATTTTGGAGCTCAACATATTCTCTGTTAATGCTTAAGATATTATACTTAAGGACAATCTGGTTACATTATCCATTTAACTACATATCATAATATGAACAATAGCCTAGTTTATCCACTTGTTTTTTTTCCTTGATGATTTTCATAAATGTCTGTGTTTCTGAGTAACTTCCTTATCAAGAGATACAAGATTTCTGCATATTTTGCAGCAGAAATAGTACAGGAATACTACATCTCTTGAGAATAAAAGGCATTTCATATCAGAAGTGCCATGTAAATAGTGTCTTTATCATCCTTATTTTGTGAAAAGTAGTTCAAAAATTAATGTTTAACTTAGAAAAGCTGAATTAAGACCAATGTGTACATCACATTTTGTGATAATTTTGCTTTTTCAGTGGAACTGCTGATTTGTTTGCTACTTGTTCCAAGGAGGATATCCGAGTGTGGCACACCTCTTCCAGCAGAGAGCTGTTAAGGATCACTGTTCCTAATATGACCTGCAATGCTATTGACTTCATGAGGGATGGCAGAAGCATCATTTCAGGTAATGTTCTTGTGTCAGATTGAGATTCAAACCCACATGATAGGTTTGATTATTGCAGTTTTTATTTTATTTTGGCTTCTTTATAACACGGTTGATCTAGAACAGCCCTTTTCTCTATTATTCTTGCTTGTTTAAACCCTTCTTTCAAATCCTACTCTTGGAAGAAATAATTTAAAACATAAAATAACTGTGAGCATTTTCATCTCAAATGTTTGGATAGATCTTCACCTGAGTGTCCTGTTTGCACCTCAAACTTCACAGCTGAAACTGAACTCATGATCTTATCTCCCGCCATACCTTCTCTTCTTACAAATGTCATTTTTTCTGTTCACAGATATCCCCAGTTGGAATCTCAAAGTTTATTTCCCTTTGCCTCATCCCACATATGTTAATTCCCAAATATTGCCAATTCTAAATCCAAAGCATCCCTCACATTTGTTATCTTCTCTCTGCTCATACTGTCAGCATCCTAGTTTAGGCACTTATTATCATCTATCTGGAATACTGAAATAATACTCTAATTGTTTCCCCAGCTTCCAGTGTCTCCATTTTCCAATTCACCCTTTACAGAGCTAAAAGATTTATGAATTACATTTTGTGCCTCTGCTCAAGAACTTTATTTTTAAGATGTAACTATTTTATTTTAGTTTTTGCTAATTAATGAGTATTAATTTTCTCTTAATTCCAACTCCCATCCATTAAAAAGGAAAAAGAAAAACAAAATACTTTTAAATACATTATGTCAAACAAAGCAAATTCTCACAATGACTTTATCAAAAGTGTAATCTCATTCTGAACCCTGACTCCATCACTTATCTATCAAAAAATGAATAGTAGGCTTCATCATGAGCCTTCTAGAATCATAGTTATTGAGCTGAATAGAGTTTTTAAGTTTTTACTTTAACTGAAGCTTAATAGATTTTTGCTCCAGTCCCTTATTTTTAACCCTTTATTTAATTTTATGTTTCAAGTTTGTGTCTTATAAGCAATAAATCATTGAATTTTTATTTCTAATTCATTCTGCCATCTTCTATCATTTAATATTTAAGTTAAACCTATTTTTATTATCATTATTATAATTAATTGCATATTTTCCTCCATCCTATTCTCTTATACTTTTTTCTTCTTTTCTCACCATACTTTTACATAGAAGAAGGTAGTGAAAGAGAATGAGTGTGGTCAGAATTAGTACTCTAGTTTTGGTGCAGTTTACTTCTGATTCCTTGTCCTTTCTTCTCTCTCACCTAGAGCCCAATCATGAGTTCTCATTTTTTTTTTTATATATTCCTCTTCTCAATCTACTTTTCTGGATGAAGAGTTTATATTACTTAGGTCTAATCTTAATCTGCTTTACCTTTTGTTTCACCATTTCCCTTTCCTTCTTCCTCTTTCCCTTCTGTTTCCTTATTGAGTATTTCTGTATTCAGCCCTCTGTGTGTGTGTGTGTGTGTGTGTGTGTGTGTGTGTGTGTGTTTATATTCTTCCCTCCTTTTAGTCAGTGAGGTTCAAGTGTAATTTGTCCCTCCCAACCGTTACCCTTTATTTGCATTGTCATCTACCCCAATTATATGAAATAATTTCCCCAACCATCCCTCTCCCTTTTCCTTCCAACTGTGATCTTTCCCCCTTCTCTTTCCATTCTTCTTTTATGATCATAAGAAAACCCCTCCCAAAATCTGTCTTATTAAATTGCCTCCTTGATTGCTAATGATAATAAAGGCTTTCAATGGGACACATTCATCATCTCTTCATACTAGAATGTAAACATTTTATCCTTGATTAATCCCTTACAAATGTTCACTTGTAGTTTACCTTTTCATGTTTCTCTGTATTTCAAAGTTTCTATGCCACTCAGATCTTTTTATCAAGCATTCTTGGAAGTCCTTTATTTCATTAAAGATTCATTCTACACAAATTCTTCCATAGGATTATACTTAGATTTTCTGGGCATGTTATTCTTAGCTTTTTTTGTTGTTTTCTGAAATATTTTCTGAAATAGTATATTTCAAGCTCTCTGCCTACTTTATGGTGGTACTGCTAAATCTTGTTTGATCCTGATTGTGGCCCCTTGAAGCTTAAATTCTTTCTAACTATTTGCTTGCAATATTTTTCTTTGAACTGGAATCTCAATATTTTAGCTGTGCTTTTCCCAGAAGTTTTCATTTTGGGTTTCTTGCAGAGGTACCCATAGGTTTTTTCCTTTTATTTATTTATTTATTTTTATCTTTTATCTGGTTCTAAGAGAGCTAGGCAATTTTCTTTTGATTGTTTGACACATCATATTTAAGGCTTTAGTTTTCATCATAGTGTTTGGATAGTTCAGTGATTTTATATATGTTCTTAATTGGTTAACCAGGTTGGTTGTGTTGGCTGTAAAACGGTTTACATTTTTATTCATATTTAAAGTCTTTTATTTTGTTTTAATATTTCTTGTTTCTTAGTATCATTAGTTTCTATTTGGTTCTTTCAAGTTTTGAAGGAATTTGTTGCTTGGGCAAGGTTTTGAAACTCCTGTAACAAGTTGCTAATTCTATTTTTAATTCATTCTTTTGTAACTCTATTTTCTTTTCCTAATTTTTCCCTCTAGCGCTCTCATTTAATTCATAACAAAATTTGACTCTTAAAAAACAACCTCTTGCTTCATCTTTTCCAGAAAATCTAATTGAATTTGGGTGCAAGAATTTTTTCTTGGAGCTTTGCTTATAAATGTTTTGAAGCCATTCTTTTTTTGGGGGGAGGGGGCTGTTTTAAGCATCTCTGTTGCCAAAATGCTTTTTAGGATGGGATTCTTTTCATTATTATTATTATTTGCTCTTCCAGATTATTACCTGACTTGAGACTTTATGTTAGAACTGGCCTCTGCACACTTTGGGAGGGAATATTTGGGCTGAGTTTGTGTCCTGTTGCTGCTTTCTAACTGTAATTAAATATTGTGTTATTCTAGGATCGCAGGGGCTGGGAACCTACAAATTTTCAGTGTTCTCAAAATGGTCTGATTCAATGCAAAGTCTGATCACTGCCTACTTTGCCTAAATTCTACTAGTTTCTGATATGGATTTGAATCTAAACAACACAACTATGGGCTTAGTCTTGCTTGGCATTCCAATAGACTATTGCCAGAACTAAAAAGCTTTGCTACTTCAATGGCATAACTGTAGGCTCCCTTTTAATTTACACTTCCTGTTGTTGTTATTCTATTGCATGCTTCAGATTGGAATGGATGCCAAAAATAAGATTCCCTGCTCTGCTTTGCTCCTCAGGATCAGAGATACACAGCTTGCTAGGGAATGCCATCAATAGGCATAGAAATTTTATTTGTTTTTATCAAGGAATTAAGAGTTATATTGCTGGGGCAGCTGGGTGGCACAGTGGATAGAGTACCAGTCCTGAAGTCAGGAGGACCTGAGTTGAAATCTGGCCTCAGACACTAACACTTCCCAGCTGTGTGACCCTGGGCAGGCCACTTAACCCCAATTGCCTTAGCAAAAAAAAAAAAAAAAAAAAAAAAAAAAATTCTATTGTTCTATTTCAATTCTATGATAGCCTTACATTTTGGTAAATTAAGGCTGGGTCCATTTAGCTTCCTGCTGGCAGAGCAACTAAATTTCAAAGGCAGCTTTAGAGAGGAAAAAAAATCCATACTATCCATTTTATATATTTGTTGTGAAAAAAGCACTTCATGAGCACTTTATTTAAAAAAAAACAAACTTTTTTTTTTGGGGGGGGGAACAATTTAAGCAGTAGTGGAAAAAATATCAAGGATATTAATACATTCTGTGGTTCCTGTATCTATGTTTTACAACAATTTGCTTCATAAGCATCCAAATGATTTGTAAGAGTTTGCCACACTAGTTCTAATTGCCAAGGTAGCTCTCCAAGACTGAGTTAGCCTTGTTTTTCCTCTTCAATCCCTAGGTTAAAGTTAAGCCTATTCTTTAAATACCATGTATCTAGGGATATATTTACAGGCACTGAAAAGTCATCAAAATCTAGCTTTTCTGAATCAACTCTCAATTTTAGGGATTTGTTGCTCTTGTAATGCTCTCATTAGAATCTGTCTCTTGTTTCTAATAAGATACTGTAGTAGAAGCATGGATGTTCAGGGTATAAAATGATCAAATACAAATTTTCTGTTCACAATATTCTGCTAATATCCTAAAGAGAATGAAATTGGCCTCACTCAATGCTAAAATACCAGAGATATTCAAAGTGTATATCTTCTAGCTTTAATTCTCAATACTTTCTTAGAGAACTTAATCTCACATTAGTCAAGTCTAGTAAATAGCTAGTCATATGGGTAGCTATCATTCAGTCCTTTGAGTTCTCTGCATAAGCTAAAGGGTAGAATTTTTTTTTGTAAATTTCTTATAAAATATGGAATATAATAGTTAAATTAGGATACCTTGTTCAGAACAGCAGGATATCCTGTATCTTCAATTATGTTCATTTCTGTAAGGAGTCTCATTGGGATCTGTAGGTTTGGCAATTAGGAAGCCACAATAGTAATGTCTAACATTTATATAGCACTTTACATTATAGTGTGCTGATCCATTCTCTGTAATCCTTTCTACTGAAGAAGGCTGAATATAATGATTTCCTTGAATTTGGAAATGCTAAGCTACAATAGGGCTAAATTTAGGTCAGAGTTTATTTCTACAGGGCCTGGCACAAATATAGTGAGCTTCTGGAAGTGGAGCACCACCAAACTTTCCAATGATTGCATTAACTGTCCAGATAAAAGAACTTTGCAGATTTAGTTTTCTAACCAATCACTTCTAAGAATGAGCCATTTGAGGCTAGGAATTTCCAACCCACGCAAGATAGGGAGATATCATTTCAAAAGAAAAAAAATTGTTTGATCCTCATAACAACTCCTCAATTTATAGATGAGGAAACTAAGGAACTTGTTCAGGATCACATAGCTAGTAAGTATCTGAGGCACTATTCAACTCAGGAGTTCCTGACAGCGTTCCTCTCATGTTCTATCCATTATAGCACCTAGCTGTCTAAAATGCTCATAACATATTATTCACACTATCTTCTTTCCCATCCATGTATGGGGAGTATGTTGATATTTAGATGTGTTACCAACATTAACTTGGTTTTTCTTTCTCTCTTCAGGCTCTTATAATCTTGTTGTGTCCCTACTGAAACTGTTCTCTCTAATGTCACCAAAGACCTATTAAATGCCAAATCTAATGGTTTTTTTTTCAGCAGGAGGGATCTAGTGATTGGGAATGGATTGTGGGATGGAATAGAATTGGTTTAGACCTTCCCAACCAAGAAATGGAGATGTCATAGCATATTATGTAGGTCCTTTCTATAGGCAAGAAGTTGGGTGTGATGACCTAAAAAGAAACTTTGGTATGGGTTAGTTAGATAATACCAATGTCCAACATATTTCCTCTTTCTCCATTCCTCTTCCCACAACAACACACATACTTCCTAATCCAAAAGCTGAGACTGTGAACAATTCAGGGACATTTTAGGAAATTAATATAGGTGAGGTAGAGAAGAAAGGAATTCTGACAACAAACAGTCCTCAGCCTTATTCTTCCTATGTCACTCCTCTTCCTATATTGTCTCTTAATTATGATTTATGTGATTCTGTTTCAGGTTGAGGTTAATTTATTTACCCTATTTATATTTCTTTTCTCCTTCCTTCCTTCCTTCCTTCCTTCCTTCCTTCCTTCCTTCCTTCCTTCCTTCCTTCCTTCCTTCCTTCCTTCCTTCCTTCTTTCCTTCCTTCCTTCCTTCCTTCCTTCATCTCCTAGCATGGAATGATGGTAAAATCCGTGCATTCACTCCAGAGACAGGTCGACTGATGTATGTGATAAACAATGCTCACAGTATTGGAGTGACAGCCATTGCAACTACAAGTGACTGCAAAAGAATCATCAGTGGAGGCGGTGAAGGGCAGGTGTGGTATTTGAAACTAAGATTGTTTGGAAGTGATGTAGTTGGTATTTAACTTAGAAATACTCTTGAGTGTCACAATCATTGGCAAAATGATGAACTTCACTTTAAAATATTAATGTGAACAATCTCACCTAAATCCACCCATCTAGGATTTCATTCTTTTTTCACTTCTGTTTGTTTTCAATAGATTGTAGTTTGTGTAAAATCAAACTAAGACACTGTAAGACCCGAGCTATCGCAAGTGTAGAAATGTCATTTTTCTTAGAGGCAGGATGTTGAATAAGTTTATATATAAGGGCAAATTATAGAAAATAATAATGGGGGAAAAGGAGTCATAAAATTGGTACCTCAACACTTTTTTTGATATTTCAAACTTATAGCATTTCTTCTTCTTCAAAGCCTGCTTCTGAAATTTAGGTGCTCTGTTAGTAGGAGGCCAAATGGACCCCAGCCTTATATCATGCTCCTTGTCTGAGATTCAGGATAATGGTTCTTTGCTTAAACCCACTCCAGATTTTTGCAAATCTCATTTGACATTTTTAAAAGATATCTATTAAAAAAGCAAAACTTCAACACCAATTAACAAATAGCAAAGCAGATCTTTTGTGCTGTTATAGAATAAATGCCATTATTTGAGGCAGTCACCTTGATTTGAAAATACAGGCTCTTAACATATATAAGCTGATGACTATAAACAAATCATTTACTTTCCTGGGCTTCTATTTCCACATCTCTAAAAAGGGGATAGATTCATACTATCTTATATATTTGTTTTCAGAAAAATACTTCATAAACTTTCATGTGTTATTTAAATATGAGTTATTATTTTTTACTCCTTTCCTTTATTATGGGGAAAAAAGACATTGTCATTAATTTCACATGATAGGTAATTGTTGAACAAATCTATCATGATGCAGAAATTCTAGAGGTTAAAACCTAGATTTTATTATACTTAAGCACATGTTTAAGATTCGGAAGACTATCCCTGAGTTTAGACCAAGCTTTTAATAGAGAAAAATTATGTCAGAGAAACAAAAAAAATTGTAAACATATAACAATGTTTAAATGCCATAAATGTCACACAGGTCTGGTCAAGCAGAATCATATCACAATTTTCCTCCAAAGTCATTAAGATTAAATAAACTAAAAACAAATTGGTGAACAAGCTGATTTTCCAATTTAAACACAGAGTCTGTGAAAATTTACTCTATAATACTACAAGGCTACAATACTACTATAAATACTATATTAAAAAATTAACGTTGGGCTGATCAAAGAGAAGTTTTTATATGTCACAGAGCCAAAGGGTAGGAGGCAGGGGAAAAGTAAGCTAAATGCCCTTCAGAGGGTTCAAAATTTTGTTATATTCCCTTCTTCCTCTCTTTTGGTTTCTTATCTTAGGAATGTCACTTATTGCTAACTTGTGAGTTAGGTTTTAGTCAGGTGAGGTTAATATTAATGGGAGAAAGATTTCAGTAAGTGAAAAGTATTCAGGAGAAATAATCCTGATCCCCAAATATTGTAAAAAAAAAAAAGAAACTGAAAAATTCTCATTTTTAAAATTTCTATTATTTGTCTTCTAATTATCTGATTGTCATAAGTCAAGTTAACTTTGCCTCAAAATCTTTTTGTTCTCAATTTCTAGACTTTAGAATTCCTAAGAGTTTCCAAAGCTGCTCTAGCTTTTTACCTAGTTAAAAGCTTCCTTCTTTCTTCTCTTTTCTTTTTTCTTTCTTCCTTTCTTTTTCTTCCTCCTTCCTTCTTTCCTTTCTCTCCTCCTCCTTCTACTTCACATGTGAGAAAGAAAAGAAGTCTAGAATCATTTAAAATTATTTATTTAAAAGTATCAGCATTAAATCAATCAGAAAAGCAAACTTAAATCAAGCCTCAGTTTGCTCATCCATAAAATGAGGGATCAGGTTAGGTGGTCTCTGAGTTCAGCTCCTGAATGCTTATTAGCGGATGGAAACATATATCACAGAGACTGCTATCAATATTATATTATACCTCTGTCTGTAATGTCAGAAGTCACAGTATAGGTTATATTTGGGGGATTCATCTAGGATTATTTATTTTGCAGGCTTTAAGGCATCCCTTATGAATCAGAATGGAGCCCCTGTAAGCACCAAGTCTAGAATGAGTTTAGGAAACTATGCAATGTTTCCTACATTGCATAGTAGCTTGAGGTTGGAGAGGGGGAAGGAAGGAAGTGAATGGCCACCATTGCTACATATTTTAATTAGTGGACTGGGGCATAGGGATAAGTATCTGCCCTAATCAAGGTGTTTGTTGATTTTTGAGGTGCATGCAGGCTGTGATGAAAATACTATTAAAAAGTCTTGGCACCTGCAGCGAACCCTTTGAGGGGAATATAATTTACTGTTGAAGAATTAGGAAAGATGGCAAGGTAGTTACTATGTTAGGTACATGGCTTAAAACTGTAGGGCCAGAAAATAGAGCAGTTGGAAATTGTTACTAAAACCCTCCCTTTCTGGCCATCTTGTTAAACAAGAGCAAGATCCTCATAAAAAAGCAGGAAGAATGGATTACAAGGATATCTAAGTTGTAAAACACCCTCTTCAGCCAGTATCCTAAAGTCAAAAGAGACATGGGCTTGAATAGTTGGATCTGCTGTCAAGTATGCATTATAGAAAGAGGGGACCCACTATAAGCAATTATTTTCAGGTTAGTGTATAACTGTTTACCTGGAGAAGAACCCTTTGTGTTTTGGGTAGAATGTGATAAAGAGATGAAACAGTAATAGTAGGTGTCATATATCACAAAGTGGGCAATCACTAGGTAGCCTAAGAATACCTGCAAGTCTCCAAGATTCAGTTTCAGAGCTAGTACTGATCTACAGGAACAGAAGCAGAAATGCTTTATTAGCTATGAAAAGGAAAAAAAAAACACAGCAACCATTTTAAGGGTAGTAAGGTTTATTGTGGTTAGCTCTTGTGGTGTGGGTCCAAGTAATAATCACTCCAAATCCAAACGTTTATTTTCTCCTTCCGAGTCTTGTCTCCTTGCCTGGGGCTAGGCAGCTTTCTGGAGAGCCTTTCAGACCAGCCTTGGTCTCAGTGGGGGAAGTGCAGGAGGCCAGCCACCATAATGGTGTAAGATGAAGTGAATGAATCTGGTTCCACCTCCAAGAGTGGGCTTCTTCTGAACTGACCAATACTCCCCTCTCAATCTTTTCAACTGAACTCTGCTGACTGAGCTCAGCTGTTTTTATGCTCTCTCAAAGGTTGACTCCTCTTCTGAGAGAGTGGGATTGTGGGTTTCTGACTTGTGAATCTCATACTGAATACTGATTGGTGAATCTCCCAAAAGTGTGAACTCCAATGAGTACTTAAATACATTAGTGAGCTAGAGGATTTGCTAAGTACCATGCTAAATTAGGCAACTGACATCATTTTGTAAGGATTCTAACAAGCTCTAATTTTTTTTTTAAAGATTAATGAGCAGGCCTTAAAATGAATACATAACTTGTGATTTTGGACATCTCATAAAATAAACAATACTTTGTCTATTTAGACAACAGATAGACTTAGCAAAATGAGATTATAAACCACTGCTTAAGAGAAATAGAAAGGTTTAATTCATTTTGTTGGATATAAAGAAAAATAATTACTATAGGCAATTGGACAAGAGTTTGAATAGTCAAGAAACTTAGATTACTTGCATTTGTTTTTTATCCATTTTTAGGAACAATGGAAAGAAATGGGAGTTTGGAAAACTGGATTCTAAAACTGGCACTAAAAGTTTATTGCTTAAAAGAAATGGAAAAATTTCATTTAATTTATCAGTATTGATATTTCCTTTCCTACAGCTAAGGCATTATCAAGATTAGTCATAGACCTGTTCTTATATTAGAGATATGAACTAGATGACCTAAAACGGTTTCTGGACTAGGTGGCACAGTAAATATACGGTAGCCCCCAAGTTAAAAAAAAAAAAAACAAAAAAAAACCTGAGTTCAAATTTGGCCCCAAACTCTTACTAGCTATGTAATTCCAGGAAAGTTACTTACTGTGCTTCAGTTTCTTCAAGTATAAAATGGGGATCATAGTTGCACCTACTTTCCAGGCTTGTTATGTAGATCAAATAAGATAATATTTGTAAAGCACTTAGCACAAACCCTGCCATATAATAAAGAGAATATGCTTAATAGTTCCCTTCCTTCTTTTCTTTTTTCCCTTCCATGGCAGTTCATAAATTTATATATCCTTTACCATTTTTGAGGAAGAGATTTGTAACTCAGAAATGAAGTGCCTCTTTGGTGGGGTGGGAAGGGCCAGGACTTGTGATTCTCTGATCACGCTGAGTTATATACATTTGAGTTTGAGTGTATGTAGGCTTTTTTCAATGTTTTGTTTTTCTTTGAGGTGAGAGTATGGGAAATAGGCCCTCACTCCCAGAAACTGGAGGAAGCTCTAAAGGAGCATAAATCATCAGTATCCTGTATTAAGGTAAAGAAGAATAATGAAGAGTGTGTCACAGCCAGCACAGATGGAACTTGCATTATTTGGGACCTTGTGTACGTACACTGTGATGGTGAGGATAATGGAATGACACTGGTCAAATGCCCTAAAAATATAATATTATGGTTCAGGAGGGTACATGTTTCTAGGATTGAGTCCAAATTGAAAGATGATTCAGATCAAAAGAATTGACCTTAAGCAATTCACAGAATTCTTTGGCTATAAAATGAGGAGACTTGGACTGGATTATTAAAATTCCCCTGTGGAAACCATTCCACTATGAAATGATATAAATGTCCAGTAGGATTTTTTTCACTATAAGTTTATGGAAGTTAATACTAGTTTTCTCAAAGGCTTTCAGGAAAATAAGAAATTTGGAGGAAAGAAATTAGTTGTTTTATCCATTAAAAAAAACAAAACAAAACTGATTCCATAGGAAAGCCTTGAATAAAACAAATAGAAAAAAAAGCATTATTATAAAATGTACTCATTTGGGGAGAAAGAGAAATAATTGCTATGAACAACTGGAAAAGTAGTCAAATGGATAAGATATTTACATTAGATGCATTTTTTTTTTCCCATCCGAGGACAATAGAAAGAAATGGAAGATTGGATAACTAGACTCTAATTCTGGTCCTGATATTAATAACTTTGTGTGACTGTGCAAATCATCGCATTTTTATGATCTTTAACTTTTCCATATGTATAAGATGTTAGACTATAGGATCTCTTCTGTCTTTAATAGTCTAATTTCCCTTTAAAAGAGTATTTAATTAAGAGATAGGTTAAGAACTTTTTTTCCCTAACTGATTATTTCAGATCATGGAAATCAAAGGCTTGAGCTGGAATCTTAGCTTTCGTCTCATTGCCTATGTGGTCTTTGACAACTCTCTGAAACATTTTTTTGGGGGGGGATTGGGAGAGAGTCTGGAAGGGGACCCCTACCTTATCTGCAAAAGTACATTGAACTATCTGATCTTGAAAGTCTCTTCTATCTTGAAATCTATGATCTTGGGAGTTTCTTGAGCTAGAAGAAATAATCCTGAGATAATTTGGCACAGTCAATTAGTGAAGGAAGAACAAGTAAATTACAGAGTTTTTTTTACGGCTAGCTATTTTTCAGGCGTCTGAAAAGGAACCAGATGATTCTGGCCAACACCTTATTTCAATGTGTTTGTTACCATCCAGAAGAGTTTCAGATTATCACCAGTGGGACTGACAGAAAAGTAAGTAGCCATACCAGCAAAACACAAGATCCTTTAGAGAGCTAAGGTTTATTAAACATAAAGGTACTAATAGGCTATGGCTAGACCAATTATTATTGCTATTATTGCATGACTAAATTCAAAGTGAGAAAGACTAGTCATCGTTTTGTAAACTGCCCCAATTCATTACTACTAAAAAAAAATTATTAATTGAGACTTTTTAAATTTATTACTAGGAATAATTGGATAGGAGCTGAGAAGCGATTCTTTTTTTACTATCCATAAAAAATTTATCAATTTAATTGTGTAAAGACCTTACAGAACTACTATTTTAAACTATGTAAAACCTTGTTTTTATACTAGTCCTCCTCGGATCTTCAGAAGCACCTATATTAATTATTAGCCACTCATTTAAAGTGTATACAATTCCTAAATTGCTATTCTCCAATTTTTACAGTGTTCTTTAGTTTCTTTAGAGCTTTCCATTAAATAAATAAGATAATTTTCATGATAAATTTTAAAACAAGTGTTTTTATGAAAAATGTTTTAAAAGGTTGAAAAATGAAAAAAAAGAAGATGTAACATGAAAAAAACAACCCAACTATTTAACTCTTGTTAACTTTACTCCAAATGCTCTTCCAAGTTTTGTACATCCACCTTTTTAAAGGCCTTTAAACAAAGAGATCCTCTAACAAACACCCTATTTTAATACCTTCATTGTGATATGACGATAACCTTAAAGGCTAAGAAGAGCTCAAAGGCTTCAAGTGCTGGTCAATCCACTTTGGAGAGATTTGGAATTACATAGTTGATAGTGTTTGTGTTTGTAATGAAGTGTTTGTTTACATCAACTAATGAAATCTCTTAAGGGGTAAAATGATAGTGGAATCATATAGGTCAAGTCATGGATTCTTAGAATATTGAAGCATTAAAGAATGATGTAAGTAATTTTTTTTTTTTGCAATTTTTCCTTAATCTCTTTTATCTTTTTTACCCTGTGCCACTTTTTGAGGAGTATTAAGTACTTCATTTTGTTAGCATATATTCTATAAGATATATACATCTGACTTCATGTTTATTCATTGCTACAAATTCTTATTAAAGCCTTCTATTCTGATTTCTAGATTGGTTATTGGGAAGTGTTTGATGGGACAATAATTAGAGAGTTAGAAGGTTCCTTGTCTGGTTCAATCAATGGAATGGATATTTCAACAGAAGGAGTGCATTTTGTCACAGGTTAGTGTTGGAATAAGAAAAGGAAGCAAAATTGTCCTTATTTAAGTATATTAACAAATTAGTCTGGAGAAGAATTTTATATACATCTGCTAGAGGAAGCTAAGTCAAATTCAGTTTGAAGTCATGAAGCGCTCATGAGAAATGAGAATTCAGCTGTCAGATATTTCATGGGAAGAAAATATTAGAAAAATAAGTCAGGAAAACAAGATTAGTACCAAGATAAGAGTGGAGTAAAATTTAGACTTCCCAAGACTTGCTTTTCATTTATTTGATGGACAATAGAAAAAAATGAGCTGAAAAATTGATCCTTAATAGAATACAACATGGTACAATGGAAAAAGTTTAGAATTCAAGAACTTGAGCTTGAATTCTCTGACTTTGAGTAAGTCAACTTCCTTCTTTGAGGCTGTTTTCTCTGTGTAATGAGAAGGAATTAGATGATCTCTAAGATCTCTTTTAGTTTTAAATCTGTGATCCTACTGAGGGAATAGAACTACTTCATACTTTTTTGTTTCCTGTTGAGACCCTACGTATAAATTTTTCTTAATGTAATTTATCAGGGAACAAATGTACCAAAAACTTTGTCATGTTTTTAAAAATCAGCTTTCCAAAAAAAGGCATTGTATGAAAAAAGTTCCTATCAGGGATACTAGAGCATGTTCAGTTCCACAAACCTTTATTTATTATTTTTTTTAGAATATTAATAAACTGAAGAGTATTTAAAGTGTCCAAAATGTTCTTTTACCTTTGAGTTAATTCTAATTTGCTGTTGTGTTTTTTTTTTTTAATAAAAAAGAGATTTCATTTCTTACTTCAATTTGTGTTTAACAACAAAAAATAAGTCCCTTTTTGTAAGCACTTTAGACTCTAAGTTTCATGTGTATATGTTCCTTCATTTCAGGTGGGGATGACCATTTAGTCAAAGTGTGGAATTATAGTGATGGTGAAGTGACCCACGTTGGGGTGGGACACAGTGGCAACATTATCCGCATGAAGATAAGCCCCAAAAATCAGCACATTGTTAGTGTAAGTGCCGATGGAGCCATTTTGAGATGGAAATTCCCCTTTTCCTCTTGAATTAGTTTTGGAATCTCTTCAAGGACAGTATTCATGTTCCTATTCACCACTGAACTTGTTTGCTCTTTGGTCAAAATTACATTTGATTATATGCCTATTTTTTCTTATTTACTTTTAAATTTTGTTGCATGGGATGTTTTACATTTTAAAAGAAGCTTCAGGAAAAGAGAAGATTTTTCCATTGAAATTGATTTGAATTTAAAGATTTTATTAATATTATAATTACACTTTTGTTATAAATAAAAATCCCATTGATTGATTGCTTTCATAATTCCTCTGTCATCTAAAGCTCTTCAATTCCTAATATCTTTCCTAGTAATTATTTGTGGTTTGTTCTTCAATTAGAAGTATTGTTCTTTAAAAATCTTGATTTTGATTTTTAATCAAAATTCACCATTGTTGAATAACAAAAACAACATTTTTCTAATATATACATATATATTGTCAGGGACCTTTACCTATTTATTAAATATTAATTACACTAATTTTTTTTACAAGTGATAAGAATTCTCCTCACATAACTTACCCCCTAGGAAGTAAAATCATTAGGAAGGACATAAGGTGAATCTTATAACTTCAGACAATCCTGTACTGAAAACTCTTCCACAAAATTATGTAAGCTCCTTGAAAAAAAGTCATTTTATCTCTGTAACTCCAGAACCTAGCCTCCAATATCTTGCACAGAGTAGATATTTAATATTTATTTGTTGAATGAATGGATCTTAGGAGTGACAAGATCAAGATGGGCATGTCATAGAACTCCAAGTTACAATGCCTTTTTTTCAAACTTTTTTGTATTAATTTACAGCTTGTCACCAATGCACCTTTTTCCTCAAGTAATTTTTTTCAGTTTAGTTCATGCAAAAAATATTTATTAGCAAGGCATTATGCTTTGGGGTTGGGGGAAGGATGACACACAGGTTTTAGCCCCAATAAGTTAATAATCCAGATCAGAAGTTCTTAATAAAGATTCCACAGATCCCCAAAGAGCTTATAGCTAGATTTTAGGGGGGGGATGAAGTGTTGAAAATTTGAATAATGAAAAAAATATATCTTTATTTCAATATGAATATAATCATGTGTGTTTCATTTTGTGCATTTAAAAATCTTCTGGGAAGACATTCACAGCTTTTTACCAGACTCCCAAATTGATCCTTAAGTCTAAAAACCTCTGACTTAGAACTGGGACGTGTACAGAAATGTGATAAGTACTATATTATAGGACAAAAAATGCTGAACTTGGCATATGAAGACCTAATTTTGAATCCCTCCTTGGATTTTTACTTAGCTTTGAGATTATAAGCAAGATACAACCCCTCTGAGGTTATATTTCTTCCTCCATAAAAGAGGATACTTAATTCACAAAGTTGTTATGAGGAAAGTCCTCTTCAAATTTTCAAGTATTATGTCAATGTGAGTACAAGTTAGGATGCAATTATATACTTTTCAACTGACAAGAAATTCAGCTGTTACCTAATTTTACACAGAATGAAATTGAGGTTCACCTATCACAGACTAGTAATTGACAGAGTTCCCCACTACCCTTTAAGTGCACTTTTCATCATGTATTTTAAAATATATTCTAATAGGATCCACTACCCAAATTGTGAAGGCTACTATTTATTTTTCATGAGTACAAAGAGCATTCTCTTGATATTATTGGAAATTATTGTAAATGTCAGCTTTTGTAGGGAGGAACTTCCATTCGTAGGAAGCCCTACAAACATTTGTTAAGGTTTATTTATTATAACATTTCTAGGTTTATACCAAATGGAACTGATGGCCATGATATTGATCCCTTTAGAATATCAAACAAGAGAAAGTCCTCAGCAGATTTTAAGTGCTTTGAATGCAGGGACTATCTTTTGGCTGCTTTCCCTAAGCTACTTAGTACAATGCCTGGCACATAGTTGATGCTTAACAAAAGTTCATTGATTGGTGAAAATAAATGGTAATTTACAAAGGGAAAATATCATTCAATTTTATCTCAGTCATCATACCGATTCAATTAAAAACTAGAAATGTAACTTCTTTGAAAGTAGTGGAGTTCACCCTTTTCTGTTGTGGACCAAATAATTAGTAATCCATATATATGCAGGCAAAATTTTTTTTATCAACAGTGGTAATGGTGATGAATGTCAGTTATTCAAGAATATGGACATGTTCTTATAAGTAAGGCAAAAAATAAAAAATCTACATAGATTTGGAATTAAAAGACTTAATTGCAAATAATGGATCTCATATACATATATAACATTTAGAAAGTCACTTAAAGTCTGAAATCCTCCATTTCCTTATCTGTAAAATGGGATGATAATATTTATACATCAATCTTTTCAGTTTATTGTTAGGAAAACATCTGGTAAATTTCCAAAACCACATTATTATTAACTCACATGTCCATAACACTGGAAGGTTTCTTTAAAAAAAATAATATTATTTATTTATTTATTTTTATGTTAATTTGTGATTTTCTTTTCTTTCTTTCTTTTTTTTTTATTTAATAGCCTTTTATTTACAGGTTATATGCATGGGTAACTTTACAGCATTAACAATTGCCAAACCTCTTGTTCCAATTTTTCACCTCTTACCTCCCACCCCCTCCCCCAGATGGCAGGATGACCAGTAGATGTTAAATATATTAAAATATAAATTAGATACACAATAAGTATACATGACCAAACCGTTATTTTGCTGTACAAAAAGAATCAGACTCTGAAATATTGTACAATTAGCTTGTTAAGGAAGTCAAAAATGCAGGTGGGCATAAATATAGGGATTGGGAATTCAATGTAATGGTTTCTAGTCATCATCTAGAGTTCTTTCTCTGGGCGTAGCTGGTTCAGTTCATTACTGCTCCATTGGAAATGATTTAGTTGATCTCATTGCTGAGGATGGCCAGGTCCATCAGAAGTGGTCATCATATAGTATTGTTGAAGTATATAATGATCTCCTGGTCCTGCTCATTTCACTCAGCATCAGTTCGTGTAAGTCTCTCCAGGCCTTTCTGAAATCATCCTGTTGGTCATTTCTTACAGAACAATAATATTCCATAATATTCATATACCACAATTTATTCAGCCATTCTCCAACTGATGGACATCCATTCAGTTTCCAGTTTCTAGCCACTACAAAAAGGGCTGCCACAAACATTCGTGCACATACAGGTCCCTTTCCCTTCTTTATAATCTCTTTGGGATATAAGGCCAATAGTAACACTGCTGGATCAAAGGGTATGCACAGTTTGATAACTTTTTGAGCATAGTTCCAAACTACTCTCCAGAATGGTTGGATTCGTTCACAACTCCACCAACAATGCATCAATGTCCCAGTTTTCCCACATCCCCTCCAACAATCATCATTATTTTTTCCTGTCATCTTAGCCAATCTGACAGGTGTATAGTGGTATCTTAGAGTTGTCTTAATTTGCATTTCTCTGATTAATAATGACTTGGAGCATCTTTTCATATGACTAGAAATAGTTTCAATTTCTTCATCTGAGAATTGTCTATTTATATCCTTTGACCAAAAAATAATATTATTTAAAAAAAAAAACACATGATAATGAACCTAAATCTAGTCATTGATCAATTAAGTCAAGTTAGTGGAACACCAACATTAAACCAACTGAAGAACTCCAGAGTGAGTTCCTTTAGAGAACAATTCAATTCTGACTCAACATTTGTATCACTTATCTTTTCAAATTGTTTTCAACAGTTTCATGAAAAGAAATATACCCAAACACTGCATAGTTTATATAGTTAAAAATTTTGAGGATTTAGGCTTACCAATTTCTGTATGCTAGTTAGTTGGGTAAAAGTGTTTTGCTTTGTCAGGTTTAAATCTAAATATGCCACTTACACATATGACTGTGGACAAATCACTCACTCTTTCTAGGTCTTTCTCCTCTGTAAAATGGGTGGGGGGATTTGAAGATGGAAGTAAGAAACTACTTGATGTGAAGAAGACAGACATCAGTAAAATAATTTCTAAAGGGGGATGTTGTGTTTCTCAGGTCCTTCTGGTTCTGAAATCTGTGAAGTCCGGGTCAGCTCCCTGTTGACCTCAGGATCAGCCAGAATCAGGATCAGGAAAAGTCCTTAGTCTTTAGGGGGAGAAGTAAAGGAGATGGACAAAACTCCACCAGGCTCGCCACCAACCTCCTCTCTCCTTGTAGTTCTCCTCCAAAGTGACTCTGACTTGTCTTACTCCACCTCCTAATCCCTCCTACAATTATCTGTATACACTAAACATTCGAGTCAGCACAGGAATAGTGAGAAGGGCCATTTTCCAAGCATATGTTAATAGAATATTGTCCAATCAGTAATTAGCCTTAAGTGCTCAGTTGTCTGATTCCAGTGCCACTTATTCAGAGTTTCAGCCCTTTACAGAAACCTATGAAACCAATGACCCCTTATAGGGATGAAGAAAAAGATTTATTTGACTTATTTTTTAAGTTAGGATACAATAAACTGAGCTTTATAATCAGTTGGAGTATATCACACACTTCTGATTACTCTCTTCCCCCAACATCTGAAATGTTCTTGTATGGCAGGGTTTTTTAGGATTTCTTGGAATAAGAGTATTGTAGTTTTTTGTTTGGTCATGGTTTTTAGTGAAGCTGATGAGTCTCTTTAACTTGTTTTCCAGGTCAATTTTTTTTTTTTTAACAGAAAAACCTGCATGTTCTAATTTTTCAGACTTTGGGCTCTGTTATAATATTTCTTGTTGATGGAATCATTGAATTGTTTGCTTCCATTTTACAGAGTTTATTACTTAGGCCATATTTTCCACTTTATGTTCTATTTATTTATTCTATTTTTACTTCAAAGGATCTAATTTAAATTTTTTGTTTTAAAATGTTTTTATTTATGTATTAAACTTGTTAATACAGTCTTTTTCCAATACCACATTACCATTACTACCACCACCTCCACTGAATTCTGAATATATATAATCCTGCCTTGTAACAAAACAAATTAAACAAAAATCAACCCACAAAATGATCAACTCTTGCCAGTGTATGCAACATTGTGCCTCTATCTTTATCCATCTTTTTGTTTCACTTTTTTCTGGAGCCCTTCTGGTCAAGCCATTCTTTTTTTTTTTCCCTGAGGCTCTAAGCTAACTAAATTCTCTCAACAAATATGGAAAGAAGACAAGTTAATAGACTCCTTCTGAGACAAATATGATCCTGATAATTCAAACTAGAGAAAGACATAATTCAAAATTATTAATGAATATTGGTATAAAATATCAAATTATTGGCAAATTAATTGGCTACAGCAATTATTTAATTAAATTTAATTTATAATATATAATATAATGATTTAAGTAAATAATTAAAATTATTCCCTAGGATCACTTTAGAATATTCAGGGATGATTAGGAAAACTAACATTAGGAAAAACACAGATATAATTGAAATGCAGAAAATTCCTTCAAAATATAGCACTCATTGTATTTAAAGCCAAAAGAATAAAATATTTGTTATGATTAAAGACATGCAAAATAAAGATCTAGAATAAGTTACAATAGAGAAACATGAATTTGCTGTTGTTCAATCATTTTAGTCATAGCTGAATCTTCATGACCCCATTAGGGTTTTTCTTGGCAAAGATATTAGACTGATTTGACATTTCCTTCTCCAGCTCCTTTTTATAGATAAGGCACTAAGGCAAACAGGGTTTCCTAGTTCATATAACTAGTAAGTGGGCAGATTTGAACTAAGGAAGATGTGTCTTCCTGACTAAAAGTTTGGTACTCTATCCACTGCGCCACCTAGCATGATAAGTTTTCTCAAAAAGAATAAGGCAAAACCAGGTCTAGTTTTCCATTACTGCTTGATATAGTCTGCATAATCTGAGAAATGCTTGCTAAAGACAGGATACAAACGTTGAAAGACCAAGTATAAGGGAAAATTATCTCTTCTGGATACTCTTGAGTACTTGAGAATTAATGAAAATATTCATTGAAATAACTTCAATACCACATAAAATATACAAAATAAATTTTTAAAAATAATCATTCTTTCTACTAATACTAGTACTATATTCTAATTTCTAAAAATTTTTATTGTAATTTTTGTAATTCTAATTTTTAATAATACTAATAAAAGCCAGCAAGTCCAAATAAAAATAAAATTCCACTCAAAATAACTACAAAATTCATGAACTATGCAAAGTTAAACAACTACAACACAGAACTAGTACAAATACAAATATAAAATATTCTTTACAGAAACAATGGGGAATAAATAACTGGAGGAAAATATACATGGTTGGGGCAGGCCAATAATATAAAAATTACAATACAACTTAATGTACATGATAATGTACATAAGCCAACTCAAGCTAGTGTCCTAGTTTCTTTATAAAATTAAATAATAAAATTCATTTGGCAAAATAGAGCACAAACCATTTTTTACTATACTAAAAAAGTGGGAGAGAAATAAAACTATTTGATCATACCTTGATATGACTACCACTACTACACAAATACACACACATATACATATGGTGTATATCCTGAGGAGGTCAAAGATGAACAGAATTGTATATGTATGTCTACATGTGTATGTATGTATAAGTAGATATACTTAGATAAAATGTATATATGTGTGTATATATGTATACACACATATATACATTTTTATCTAAGTATATATATATATATACACACACACACATATATACATTTTTATCTAAGTATATATATATACATATATATATATATACACACACATTATATAGATATAGATGAATAGGCATAATACTTTTTATAACAAAAAATGGAATAAAAATGGCTCTTAAACCTAAAATGAATTATGGTATATGAATTTAATGGAATATTATTGCACTACATGAAACAAATATGAGGAATACAAAACAGAGAGCACTGGGGAGATTTATTTGAACTGCTACAAAGTAAAGTAACCAGAACCAAGAGAAAAATATATAGTCAAGGATAGTTTCAGGGTTCCACCATCACATTGACTGCAATAATGTAAAAAGAAAGTAACATGAAAAGACATCAGAATTCAATGCAATGATCAATCTTGACTGCAAAAGACTAAAACATATTTTCCTTCTCTTATTAGAGAGATGGTAGACTATTGGTGCAAAATAAATTAGATATTTTCAGACATGGTAGATGTGTTGATTAGTTTTGATTTTAATTTCCTTGTTGCAAGGGAGGATTCTATGGGAGGAAGAATTCTTAGAAAGTGACAGTTGACAGTAAAGTTAAAAAAAACAAAACAAAACCAAAGCATAAATTTTCAATTAGACTTATGATTTCATTGTTGAGATTCCTCTCAACACAGCTTTGTACCTATTCTACAATTTATAATGAGTTACTACTGAGAGAACTGAAAACTTAGGAGGTTAACCCAAAATCATAGAACCAGACCATTAGAGTATTGAACCCAGGGAAATTGAATCCAGGTTGTTTAGAATCTGAGACTATCTATTATACCATTCTGCCTTTGATTCAAATCAAGGCAAACAAGCATTGTGTCATCTATGTGCCATTAACTGTGTGTGTGTGTGTGTGTGTGTGTGTGTGTGTGTATAAATTAAAGATAATCAACAAAGAAAAAGAAACATTAAGGGAAATTAGAAAAGGCTCTGACACTTAAAGGAAACCAGATATGTTGGAGGCAGAGTTGGGGACACATGTAAAAATGCACAAAATCAGAAGAGGGAGTACACAAAGTGGGGAAGTAAGGTAAAATAGCCCTGGGAAAGATTTTATTTATTTTTATTTCACATTGGAGATAATAGGGGACCATAGTGGTTTGTTGAATAGGAAAGTGGTGACATGGATGGACTTGTACTTTACAAAGATCAACAAATGTTTAAAAAAAAAAAAAAAAGTACCTATTTACTAAAATAATCCGAAGAAACTGTGTTTGGTGCATGGGACATGGTTCCTTGCTATGACCATAACTTTCTTAGCAATCTTCATCTCTACTTCTTGTCTACATAGTTGAGAATTAAAGAAAACTAGAATTTCTCCTTCCAAAAAAGCTGTTGCAGATCATTTATAGGACAGTGAAAATGAGCATGGTGTATACATGAGAAGACTGAAACACATTGCAGATGATGAATTATAAGAAGTATAAAAAATGCCACCAGAAATGTATGGCTGGAGAAAAAGATAAACAAGGTTGGTTATATTGCAAAAATGAAGATTGACTGATGTGCCCACTGATCCATTCATATAAATGTAATACAAAAAGAGTACTAAGCTCAGTGTTGTACTGAGCTTATGGGAGGATTTGGATGTATCTCACATAGGATATGCAGACCCAGATAGGATGCAGTACAAATTCCTGGAAGGAATATTTATCCTATTAGTTAACAGGTTCCTTGGAATACAGGCAAACTGGAGCATATTTAAAAGAAGGTAACTAGAATGGTAAGAGAACTAAAGAACCTGCTATACTGAAATATCAGTTGAAGGAAATAGTAATGTTTAACTTGAATAAGAGAAGCTTCAGTGAAACAAATTTGGGTCTGATATAAGGAAAAACTTGAGTTTTTAAGTAGAGTTGTTCAAAACTAGAACGATGTCCCTTGGAAAGTGGTGAGTTTTCTATACTGAATGATGTGATCATGATTATAAGTACAAATTTGTAGTACAAAGAGATTCCTGTTCTGATATAAACTGGATTAAATTGTATCAGAGATAATTTCAAGCTCTGAGATTCTCGTATGTGTTGTTCTTAAATGGTAATGGTTGTTTCCAATCCCTACTTTTTAAAGCCTCTTACCTTCCCCACCAACTTCCATTCACAAAGCAGTTTTGGTGGGGAAAAAGAGGCTCCATCAAGTAATACTAAAAACATCTGAGATAGGTTGACTTGAATTTACTTATTTTTGGAAGCCAAAATAGAATTTTTGATGGTTCTTAAAACTTCAGTTTCAAATATCAATGTAATTTATTAAACTTCCTTTGTTAACTACTTATATTAAATTAATTTCAATGTATTCAATTGTCATCAGTTTTTAGTCTTTGCAAGTATCCATTAGGATATTATTTTATGGGTATATGTGTTCTAATTTATATTTCTTTTATATAGTTATTGCTCTGCTTTTGTTCCCTTCAGATTATTTTATTATTATCATATGTATTTATATTTCAATTATTTGTGTCTTCTCTACATTATAGTATTAAATTGCATTAATGTGCTACTATTTAACTATTCTCTTATTATTAGATATTTATTTTATATTCACATTTAATAATAAAAAAGATATTTCACACAAAAAGGAGAAAAGCTGGGATTAAAACTTTATATAAATAGTCTGAAAGACAGAAACAGAACTTATTTTATTTACTAATTGAAATGTGTGTGGTTAAGATAGATTTGTTTCCTCTCGGCAATATCAAGAACAAGAAAAAATTAAAGAAAAATAAAATTAATTACATGACAACATATATAAATGGTATGAATTCTCCTATTTAAAACAAAAGTAGATATATTAAAATACAAAATTCATCATGTTGCTTATAGGAAATACATTCAGTGCAAAAATATATCTAGATTAAAATTAGGAAGTTGCATAATATAACTTCAATTAAAAAATCAGATATGGTAATGATATTGAAGGTGGAGTTCACATTAGAAAAAAATAACAATTCTCAATTTACATCCATTCAATAATTTGACGGATTCATAAAAAAATTCAAAAGAATTTACAAGAAATAAAAGACAGAACAGTATAACACTTCAACAGTTCTTTATCAGAACTTGACAAATCAAATAAAAAATTAATAAATACTAGTTCTGAACTAAACAAGTGGAAGACAGATGATGGACAGAACTAAATTGTAGAACAAGGGTATATCCCTCCCCTCCTTTTTTTGAGTAACAGGCTTAAAGGTATATATATATATATTTTTTTTTTTTGCGAAAGGGGTAGCTAAAATTACACTAAAAAATCTTTTAAAATAAACATTTAAATAACAGGTCTAAATAAATATATATAAATATAGGATCTATATAAATATTTAAGAAGCAGAAATTCCACATACAGTACTACTAAATCATGTAAAGTCCAGCAAGGCACTGGAAATACAAAACAAAATAAAATCCTTGAGGGGTATATAGTCTATGTGAGAGAGATGCATAGATATTAAATAAATACAAAATCTATTCAATGACTACACAGTAGGAAAACTAACAACTCAGGAATCAGAAAATGCTTCATGTAGGGGGTGACACTTCAGTAAAATTTGATGTAAACTAGGAATTCTAAGAGGTGATGGTAAAGAAGTGCATTCTAGGTATGAGGCACAGCTAGTACAAAGATATAGCAATGGCAAATGGAATATCACATGTCAGAAAGAAGAAGAAGACCAGTTTGGCCACACCAAAGAGACTATGAAGCAAATAATCTGTAACGAGACTGGAATTATATAGATTAATTAAACAAAAAGAGTAGAGATGGGAGACAGGTTGTAAATGAACTAAAAACTAAAAAGGAGTTTGTATTCAAGGAATAGGAAAGTGATGGAGTTTATTGATTAGGGGAATAATGTAATCAGAATTGTACTTTAGGAATATGGGAATATAATAGCATTTTAAAATTTACAAGGCACTTGACATAGCTAAATGCTCACATTTCATTTTTACTACCATAAGGAGATTGCCCATATCTATGTTTCCTATTCTCTAATATTCAATCAATCTCTGCCTATTAGCTGCTACCCTGTTGTCTACAAATATGTATTTCCCCAATTTTCAAAAAGCCTTTCATTTATCTCATTTGTCTTTTTTAATAATTAAAATCCATAAAGTCATCCACAACCAGCCTCTCCACTTCTATCTCTTCTCTGTGGTCTGGCTTTTGCGATGTTCTACCATTCAATTTAAACTATTTGCTAATTATCATGTCCTGTTCTCAATACTCATTTGTCTTGATCTCTCTATAGCCTTGTAATTGTTAATTCTCCTCTCTCTTCAGTTTCCTTTGCTGGGTCTTTATCCAGGATTCAGCCACTAATGAGTGTCCCCCAAGGGCCTAGGCCTGTGTCCTATATTTTGCTTGGTCATCTCATCAGTTCCCATGGATTCATTTATCTCTGTGGGAATTCTCAGGTCGACTTATCATGCCCCAATATCACCCCTACACTCCTGTTGCATTTTCATATGTCTAATGGACTACATGTTCCCACAGACAAATTAAAAATGAAATGGAACTCTTATTCCCCCCTTCCCCTCAGTTGTTTAGAGTCATCCCATCCTACCAGTGACCTAGATTCCCAACTTGATTATCATCCTCAATTCTCACTCTCAGTCTGGTCAATTTTAATCTAGGCCTAACCTATTGAAATATCTTTTTGATTGCATTTCTTCAAGTCTTTTTTCCCTGTTCTGGTTCATCAGTGGCCAAAGTGATCTTTCTAAAGTGAAAGCCTGGTCATCACCTTTTTAATCAGAGTTCCCTATTAGCTTTCATGATCAAATTAAAATCCTCTGTGTTTTAAAGCCCTTTATAACCTAGCTCCTTCCTATTTAGTCTCTGTTCTTAGACTCCACTCATCTCTACGTCTTCTGCAACTAACACTGGCTTCCCAGCTGACCCTTTCTCTACTCCAAGCTTTTGACTGGCTATTCCTCATGTCTGAAATTCTCTCTCCTTATCTCTGCCTTTGATCTTCTCTGGCTTCTTTCAAGTCTCAGCTAATGTTTCTATAGGCAGTCTTTGCCAATCTTCAATTTTAGTGCTTTACCTCTGTTGGTTATCTCTAATTTATCCTGTATATAACTTTTTCCAAATTGGATTTTGAGGCTTTTGAGAGCTAAGATTTTTTTGCCTTAAAAATTTTTTTTAATTTAAATTATTTTTTATTCATAGTACTTAGCATAGTAGTAGAAACATGCTAGACAATACTTGTTGACCTAATTTTAACAAGGTCCAGGTTCACACAGCTAGTAAGTGACCAAGGCAGAATTTGAACTTAAGTTTTCACTTCAGGTTCAGCACTCTAGCCACTTGTCCATCCATCTTAATATTCTTGGGCAGCTGTGTGGCAGCCTGGGGAGAAAAGTTATCAGATAGCAAGACTCACTATAACGTTTTTATAATAAGCCGGTTGAGAGCATCTCGGTTGGAATGGTGATCTAGAAGATAAATTTTCACTCCACAATGAAATTAAATAACACCGAACTAAAGTTACAAAAGTTCATAGAAACAAAACCAATTAAAGGACTTGAAAACCAGATCGTAAAACAAAAAAACCTTAAAAAAAAAGACATGAACGGATTAAAATCTATGAGATACAAAATTGTTCTACGAGATAAACACCTTAGTGCCTTCGTGAATTAAATAGGGAAAAGAGATGAATTAAGCTTATAACTCGTTTCATTTTGCTTACACACAGCCAGCGTTTTTACAGCTCAATGTCTGTTACTTCCTCTATCTTTCCTCAAGCCTTCCCTCTAGGTGGTACTTCTCAAGAGCAGCTCTTGTTTTATGAGAAAAGTGGCGGAGAGCAAACTGAGCGCTCACAGCATCACTTGACCCAATCACTGCACACTTTCAGAAGTCCTTTTCTCCCTCTTCCCCCAATCAGATTATTGCGGCAGGGCGGAGGCTACTTAGCTCCTCCCCGGTAGGCCCCACCCCGAACTCACCTGCACCACAGGTAGCAGGAGACCTTCACCTCCTGACCAAAAGAGAGGCCAGTCAGTAGACTTGAAACTCTTTGGTCTAAAGCTGCCCCACCCTGGCGCGGGTTTGCGGGGTACACTGCAGGGAAGCTGAGGGAAGCTAGGGGAAGCTGGGAGAAGCTGGGGGCGACATGCGCAATGACTGACCCGGGAACAGCCGCGGCGGCCTATGTCCAGGCACGTGGGGGACCACCCTCTTCTCGTCACCGCCGCTCCTTTCGCCGTCTTTTGGGCAGTTTTCTGCGAGTTCTGGGTGTTCTCTCCCGCTCCAGGGGCTCCCCATCTAGAACCCAGCCTGGCGTGGAGCAGAATGATCCTGACCCGGGTAGCAGCGTTAAGGTCTTTGTAGACTCCACCTGGCCAGCCAAAGAGGTTTCCTGGGAGGCTGGAGACGCGCTCCTTCCCCAGCCTCTTCCCAGAGACAAGGCGCGCCCCCCTGGCACGCAGGGCTTGAAGAACCATGGTAACACCTGCTTCATGAACGCGGTGGTGCAGTGCCTCAGCAACACAGACTTGCTGGCCGAGTTCTTGGCCCTGGGACACTACCGGGCCCGGCCTGGACGAGCGGAGGTCACGGAGCAGCTGGCGGGGCTGGTGCGGGCCCTCTGGACTCGGGACTACACTCCACACCTCTCTGTGGAATTCAAGGTGGGTAGAACTGGGCTGGCGCTGGTCCAGTGCGCACCTTGCAGGACGGCACTCCATGGAATGAAGTTATTTAATTGTTCCCCAATCTCTACTTTTAAAAATAATTGGTTCTACAATCAGAAGAGGATTATATGATTTTCTTCTGTTCTATTTCAGAACTGATTTTTTTTTCCCATTTTACATCTTTATAATTGAGTTTCCTTTAGTTCTTATCTGTCTAGATAAGAGTGATTGGGCAGGCCTGAATTTAAAGTAAATAGGGGTGTGTTTTCAAATTCGAGGAAGAGAGAATGAAACTTTATCAGGCCTTGGGGGGAAAGGGGGAGAAGGGGGAAAGGTTGATTGGAGGGGAGAAGAGAAGGGTAATGTGTTGTGTGTTTAAAAATCTAAAAACAAAAAACAATTAACATAGATAGGACTTTAGAGTTTACAAAATGCTTTACTAAGATTCTCTGTAGAGACTCACAAAAATCCTGGGAGGTACCGCAGAAATGTGAAATAGCTGCTATTCCCATTTTTCAAAGGAAACAGGCTCAGATTGTTACTTGCCCGAGGTCATAGCCATTGGAAATGTACCATAGTCTTCTAAATTCAAATCCAAGAGTTCACTTTCTGGCTTTGACCCTTTCTGCTTGTCCTTGGGCAAATCTATCTATCTTACCGAGAAAAATGAGGGTGGTAATATCTATTAGTACCCACTTCAGAGACTTGTGAAGAAAGTGCTTTGTAAATTTTGAAAAGAGATATTATGTGTTTATTATTATCATTACTATTTTGAGTCTAAAGGAAGTTTAAGAGCTGGAGACAAAGCCAAGATTTGGTCATTGAAATAAACTTAATTTAGTTGAAAGTGCCCTAAACTTTGAGTTAGAAGACAGATTAATTTACCTTAAGGTAAATTACCTTTCTCCTTTGGATCTTAGTTTCTTATTCTGTAAAATCAGAGAATTGCAACTGGAATTAGAAAGCTATAAACTACTTCAGCTCTAAAGTTCTGAGATTTTAACTGTTGATTTGTTTCTGGAAAACCTCAGTGATAAATTGTAGGAAAGAAAACTGAAGATCTAAATAGTTGCTCTAGCAGGTAGGTAGCCTTGTAAATGAACTTTACAAAAGCCTGGAGCCTGCATTCTCTCCCTCTTGAAGTTATTTTTTATTTACTTTATTTACTATTCTTCTAGTAGAATATAAGCTCTTTGAGAGTAGGGAACGTTTCATTTTTGTTTTTGTGTCCTCACTGTGCTTAATAAATATTTTTGATTGATTATCTGAGTAAAATATACTTTGAAATTTTCCATGAAAATTCCTATGCTGCTAGTGTATCTAACCTCATTTTTTCTTACTGTCTCTGATCATTGAGAATAGGTTTAATTTTATACTATATTGAAATTATAGAGAACAAAGGCAAAAACGAATCAGAATTAGGGAATGAGCTTTTTAGGGTTATTTTCCTTTGCAAATTATTTATTAAAGATTTCATTAAATATATTCATATTTAAATTACTTAGTTTCTAAAAACTTAATGTAACTTTTAAAGAATAAATGTAATTAATCATTTTGCTGAACAATTTTTTCATTTCTTTTTGGATTTAACAGTTTTGAGAGGCAACCTTTATTCCATCTTGACATCTAGAAATCATAGAATCATTGATTTGGAACTGAAAAGGAACTTGGCAGCATCTAGTGCAACCCTTTCATTGTACAGATGAGAAAATTGAGACTTAGGAAGTTTCAGTGATATGCTCAAGGTTTAAGAAGCATAACTGTGAGTTAAACCTAGGTTTTCTGAACAGAGGCCATACTTAGTCTTAGTCAAAAGTATTCCAGATAGGACTACCAGGACATAATTGATTAAGCATTTTTTTATGTATGTGAGAAATGACATGGAAAGTAATCTCAGAGGAAAAAGCACTACCAACTTGGAAAGACTAGAAGAAAGTAAGATTTGAAATGGGTTCTGAAGGAAACGGAAATCTCAGAGGCAGAGTAAGGAGGAAGACTTACTTGTCAGGTAGTAAGAACAGCCAGTGAGAAGAAATGTCAGCATATGGAAGATGGAGTGTTATTTTGGAGAAACATAGCAAATAGACCAGTTTTGATAAATGGAGGGGAGTAAAAGGTAAGAAGGGATCAGATTATAAAGAGCTCTTAATGTTTTTTTTTTTTAGTAGTATTTTGTTTTTCCAAACACATTCCAAAAATATACTTTTCAATATTCATTTTTGTAAAACTTTGTGTTCTAAATTTTTCTCCTTCTCGTCCCATATTTCTTCCCTCCCCACAACAAGCAATATGATATAAGTTAAATATGTTCAGTTCTTTTAAACATATTTGTCATGTTGTACAAGAGAAATCAGACCAAAAGGGAGAAAAAAACAAAAGAAAGAAAAAACTAACAAAAAGGTCCACATTCAGTCTCCATAATTCTCTCTGGATGCGATTGGCATTTTCCATCCCAAATCTATTGGGATTGTCTTGAATCACCATCTTGTTAAGAAGAGCTAAGTAACTGTTGTTACTGTGTACAATGTTCTCTTGGTTCTGCTTACTACACTCAGCATCAGTTCATGGGGGTCTTTTTGGGATTTTCTGAAATCAGCCTAAGAGCATTTAATGGTGGAGGACTTGATATTTGATCTTAGAGATATATAGGAAACCATTGTAGTTTGTTGAATTGGGTCAATATGGTCAGTCGTCCCCCCATGTTTTTGATATAGGAAGACAACTCTCTCTTTTTCCAAGGAGTTATGCTTACTATGTGGCTTGCACAGGATTAAGGTTTAAAAGTGATTCATGGGACTAACTACTGCTTCCCCTTTCCCTGCAATTTTTCTCAGACTACTGTCTCATCCCTGAAGCAAGACTGAATTTCCCCAAAGTGCTGGAATTCCTAGGTATACCTAATTAATCAGTCAGCAAACTTGTGTGAGTGTGGATATGTGTGAGAGACAGACAGAGAGAAAGGCAGATAGATATAAATGGAGAGTAATAAATGGAGAGTAATTTTTATTAAGTTGGGACCAATTTGTTAAAGTCACTAAGTGATAAACAGAGCAATGTATTTGATCCTCCAAGTAATAGAAGTCATTGAGGTTTGAGTAGGGAAATGTTTTAAGACCTATGTTTTAGAGAAATCAATTTGTTAACTACAGGGAGAGATGTGAAGGAATACTGATTAGGAGACACTGAAATTGTCTATGCTTTTTTCCTTAACACTGCTGTTTACAAAATCATTTTTGACACTCAGAGTCTTGCAGAACTGTTAATCTTGAATACTCTAGTTTATTTTGAGCCTTTAAGAAATGGAGGACCTCTTTGTAGTGGCTAGAAACAGGAAACTGAGTGTATGTCCATCAATTGGAGAATGGCTGAATAAATTGTGGTATATGAATATCATGGTATATTATTGAGTGAAACGAGCAGGGCCAAGAGATCATTATATACTTCAACAACAATACTATATGATGACCAATTCTGATGGACCTGGCCATCCTCAGGATTGAGATCAACCAAATCATTTCCAATGGAGCAGCAATGAACTGAACCAGCTATGCCCAGAGAAAGAACTCTGGGAGATGACTAAAAACCATTACATTGAATTCCCAATCCCTATATTTTTGTCCACCTGCATTTTGGATTTCCTTCACAGGCTAATTGTACATTATTTCAGAATCCGATTCTTTTTGTACAGCAAAGTAATGGTTTGGTTATGTATACTTATTGTGTATCTAATTTATATTTTAATATATTTAACATCTACTGGTCAGCCTGCCATCTGGGGGAGGGGATGAGGAGAAGGAGGGGAAAAATTGGAACAAGGGTTTGGCAATTGTCAATGCTGTAAAGTTACCTGTACATATAAAAGACTATTAAATAAAAAATAAAAAAAGAAAGAAAGAAAGAAATGGAGGACCTCCAGGGTGCAATGGATGGAGCACTGGACTTAAAATCATGAAGATTTGAGTTTGAAGCATATCTTAGACATTTAAAGGTAATCCTAGAGTAGGTATAAATACTTTTAGTCTCAATTTCCTCCCTCTGAAAATGAGGTTCAGACTTGATAACCTTTTGAGTTCCTTCTAACTCTCATGTTATGATACTATGAATTAAATGTTATAGCCATATATTCTGGCTACTATTCTTGAATTAGGATGAAAATCTTCATAAATCTTCAAAATTGATGTGTTAATGAATGTGCTCTTATGGCATGGTGATAAATATAAGACCTTCATCTTTGTGGAGTTTGTAAGGCCCAGAGAACCTGAAAATGCAGTATGAGTTATTAGATCTTGTAAAACTTCCACTCTTCAAGTCTTTCCATGCAAATTCTTTTTTTTTTCTCTGTAGGATTATTTTTTTCAGCATTATATAGGTTATGTTGTTCTTAGTTGTATCTTTTAAGCATTTGGAATAATGTATTCTAAGATCTCTTCTTGTAGAATAGAAGATGTCAAATCTTATCGGATCTTAGTATTTGAACTTTTTTATGGCACCTGAAAATATTTTTCCTTAATTTGATATAGAAATTTTGGAATTGATTGTAATGCTCCTAGGACTTTTCATTTTAGACTTTCTTTCAGGAGGTGATTGGTGGATTCTTTTTATTTTCACTTTGCCCTCTGGTTCTAATAGATATGCACAGTTTTTAATTATGGTTTCTTGAAATATGGTGAGTGGACTTCTAAAAAATATCATAAAGTAGTCTTTACATATTGATAATGTGTCAGATAACTCTGAATCAAGACTATATACTTGATTACCCTTACAATATTGGTATAACTGAAGATTTTTTTCCCTGGTTCTGCTCACTTCACTTTGCTTAGTTCATGGAGATCTTGCCAGGTTTTTTTTTTTTTTTTTTAAATCATCCTCTTCATTTTTTCTTATAGCACTCTATAGCATCTATAGAATATAGATATTCATATATCATAACTTGTTCAGCCATTACCCACCTGATGAGTTTCTACTTCATTGCCATTAAAAAAGCTGCTATAAATATTTTTGTACATAGGAGTTCTTTTCATTTTTCTTTAATATCCTTTGGAAATAGACCTAATAGTGGTAATTGCTGGATCAAAAGGTACGTACAGTTTATAACCCTTTGAACATAGTTCTAAATTGTTCTCCAGAATGGTTGGACTAATTCACAAAGGTACCAAAAGTATATTAGTAAACCTATTTTTTCACACCCACTCTGGCATTCAACATTTTCCTTTTTAGTCATTTTGGGTAGAGGAGGTGGTACCTCAGAGTTCTTTTGATTTCTCTAATTATTAGGAATTTAGAGCATTTTAATGTGATTATTGACAGTTTTGATTTCTTCTGTTTATATCTTTTAATGATTTATCAATTGGAGAATAGCTTCTATTTTTATAAATATGGCTCAGTTTTCTTTGTATTTGAGAAATAAGATAAATTTCACTTCCTGTCTCTTGATCAAATGAACTTTCCCCCTTCTCATAGTTCTGAACTCCAACGTTCCTCTGGTTTGCTTATATTCTTTAAGTCTAAATCATGCACCCATTTTGAGTTTATGTTGGAATACAGTGTGAGATGTTCGTCTGTGTCTCATTTCTGCCAGACTTTTTTCCTGTTTTCCTATCATTTTTTACCCAGTAGTGAGTTCTTGCCACAAGAGCTGAGATCTTTGAGTTTGTCAGATACTAGGTTATTGTACTTTATAAAGTACTAGCTAGCTCTCTGGAGGGCCTCAGGATCAGCCAGAGTCAGGATAAATCAAAATCTTTGGTCTTTAGGGGGAGAAGTGAAGGAGGCAGGCAAGCTACTATGTGACTTGCCAAAGATGTATCCTTGATTCTGGAGTCCAGAGTCTCCAATCTTTTTCTCTCCTGGTCTTGCTGCCAAGTGACTCTGACTTCTCACAATCCTCCCTCCAATCCTTGCCTAAGATTATCTCACTACCAAACATTCAGCAAGCACCAATGGTGAGGAGAGCCATCATCCAAATATATGCTAATAGAGCCATTATTTCACATTGAATAGGTAGCCTTAAGTGTTCTCTTGTCTGATTCAGAGTTTCAGCCCTCTATATCTCCTGCTTTCTTTTGTTTTAGAATACAGGTGGTCACAACCTCCCAGACTTCTCAGGAAAGAGGGTGAAAACACCAAAAAAGGAGGTGATCACGCCCCACTCTGACTTCTCAGGAAGAGAGATGAAAAACACCAAAGGGAAGTGGGGAGTAAAGCCAGATATTGTTAGCGGGTTTCTGGGCTGAAGGGTCTTACTAGAAACAGGTATACACAAATCCATCAGCATGGGAGGTATTACATAAGCACATAGCAATATAGCCCAGGGTAGCAGTTTTGACTCTCTGCACAGCAGGCGTAGGCTCAATGTGGTGTAACAAACATGAATTGTACATGTAAATAGTGATATAACAAACAATATGAATCAACATGGTATTGTAAAAGATTTCCAGAAGTCCTAGAAGGAGGATATGTAAATAACAATCACACATATGCCTCCTTCAACAACCAAGAGATAGTCCAAAACCAATCTATTGTCCATTACTTCACGTGTTAGGGAATCCAATGATCCCTGCAAATTTTTGAAGTCTTGCAATAGTCTTATTATGTGTCAGGGAATCCAACGATTCCTGCAGATTTTGAAGTTCTGCAACAGTCTCATCATGTCTCAGGGAATCCAATGATTCCTGAAGGTTTTCAAGTCCTACAGCAATCTTATCATGTCTCAGAGATTCCAATGATTCCTTAGGGTTTTGAAGTCCTGCATCAGTCTCATTAACAATGTTTGATGTCCATGAGTCAATTGCCATAATTGCCATGCTCTTTCAGTGGTGGGCACAATCAGCAATGGAACCACCTGATGTTTCTTGGATCTTCTCCTTCGTTTCAAGGGTGTGCTATATCTCCAGTGGACAAGGCAAATACGGCTCGTTGGCCCCTATCTGATTTCTTCTCCATCTGTAGAGCTACAAGCAAACCCTCTCCCCCAAGCAGTTAACTTATCTGATCCCTTCCATTCACCACTTTCTGGGTCTCTCAACATCATCTGGTGATTATCTAAAGGTAGTGGAACTGCTTGTACTGGATACTGCCCTTCCAGTGGGTTATAAAACCTGTCTGCCAGAGCTATTGCATCTTTGTCAAAAATCAATAAGTTAATTGTATAAAGAGCTAAATTTAGAAGTTCTCTAGGGTTATCTGTGGCTCCCCCTTTCTTTTGTTTTTGGAGGAGTGTCTTGATGTCTGTTTCTTCTCTCTACTATTGCCTGTCCTTGAGGATTAAAGGATATTATTATTAAATATATATTTATATTATATATATAATATATTTATATTTATATCAAATATATATTAAATAGCTAGTGGTGTGTAAAATCTTATTCTGTGCACAAAAGTGTGTAAAATGTTTAGAAGTATATGGAGATCCATTATCTGTTTGTATTGCTTGTGGCACACCCATAATTGCAAAAGCTTGTATAAGGAATTCAGTGACTACTTGGATAGTCTCTTTTGCTTCTGGTATTGCAAAAGCAAATCCTGAAAAGGTGTCTACTACAACATGGATAAAAGACAGAAAATGACCAAAAGATTTATAATGGGTCACATCCATTTGCCAGATTTCAGTGGGTCTCAAATCATGAGGGTTCTTCCCTGGAGGGAGCATAGGAGCATGGAAAGGAAATCAAGCAGTACAGGCTTTTCCTATACTCCTAGCTTCCTCTTTTGTTATCCCAAATTGCAAACATAAAGCTTGAGCAGCCTGATGATATTTAGAATGAGATTCTTGGACTGCCTGAACATGGCCAACATGGTTAGAAGGCTATCTGCATTTGAATTACCATCAAAAATAGGACCTGGAAGTCCACTATATGAGTGGACATGCAAGATATACATCTTACCTGGATGCTTTCTCACTTGCTCTTGAAGTTCCTTAAAGAGCTGATATATATTAGAGGCTACAGATATTATTTGGGCTGTGGCAATTCTTTGTATCACACCTAGTGAATAGGCAGAATTAGATATTATATTTACATCTCCTGCATAATAAGAGCTAGCATAATTGCATACAATTCATTCTGCTAAGTAGACTGAAAAGGAGTTCTGACTACTGTCTTTATAGTTAAGTTATGAGAGGATACAGCACAAATGTCATGTTTGGATGCATCTGTAAAGATAGTTGATCCTTTAAGAGGAACCTTAGAAAGCTTTTCTTCAAAAATCCATTGTCAATTATGTAACAGCCAAATTATCTTTAATGGAGACCCATGTGTTAAATTTAGAGGTGTGACCAATAAAATTTGCCATTCTGGGATAGTTTCACAACATACATTAATTTGTGCATTGGTATAAAAGGCATATATCTTTTCAGGTCTTATCCCATATAATTGTACTACTCACTTAATGACCTTTAATGAAATTTTAGCCACAAGAACTGGGTAAGGAGTAAGATTTTGTGCTGGTTGTACTGGAAGATTCACACACTCTTATCAAATTGTGTCCTTAATGAAGGACTGCTGTGGCCTGTTTTGTAGCAAAATCTGCGATTTCCAAGGGTTTCTGAGTAACTCTTTTTTTTTTTTTTTTATTTAATAGCCTTTTATTTACAGGATTTATACATGGGTAACTTCACAGCATTAACAATTGCCAAACCTCTTGTTCCAATTTTTCACCTCTTACCCCCCACCCCTCCCCCTCCCCTAGATGGCAGGATGACCAGTAGATGTTAAATATATTAAAATATAAATTAGATACACAATAAGTATACATGACCAAAACATTATTTTGCTGTACAAAAAGAATCAGACTCTGAATTATTGTACAATTAGCTTGTGAAGGAAATCAAAAATGCATGTGTGCATAAATATAGGGATTGGGAATTTAATGTAATGGTTTTTAGTCATCTCCCAGAGTTATTTTTCTGGGCATAGCTAGCTCAGTTCATTACTGCTCCATTAGAAATGATTTGGTTGATCTCGTTGCTGAGGATGGCCTGATCCATCAGAACTGGTCATCATCTAGTATTGTTGTTGAAGTATATAATGATCTCCTGGTCCTGCTCATTTCACTCAGCATCAGTTCGTGTAAGTCTCTCCAGGCCTTTCTGAAATCATCCTGTTGGTCATTTCTTACAGAACAGTAATATTCCATAATTTTCTTCTGAGTAACTCTTTCAACCACATTGGATAAGGCCAATTCAACTTCTCTCAAAGCCTCTTGAGCTTCTTTTGTAAGCTGGTGTGGTGAGTTTAAAGAACTGTCTCTTAAAATGTCATAATGATTGCAATTGATAAGTAGTCAAGGCTAACACTGGATGCATTTGTTGGATATCTCCTACTAATTTCTGAAATTCATTTAAGGTGTTTAGCTTCTCTGTTCTTAAGGAAAGTTTTTGTACTGTAAGCATCTTAGGGTATACTTCATATCCTAAATATTGAAAAGGAGCATTTCTTTGAATTTTTTCTGGAGCTATATGCAATTTGTAGATCCTTAGTGTTTCTATGATCTTTTGTAGACATGCTTGTAACGTTTACTCCAACATAACTTTTGGAAATGCTTTTCTTACTAGAGTAAGAACAGCAGCAACATTCATTTTACACATAGTAGGGTTATTTTTCATTTCCTGTCGCAAAACTGTCCATATCTTTTATAAAGCTCAGATAAGTTAACCCTGGGCACTGAAAAGACAAATCTTTTCATATCCTCCTTATCTAGAGGGATAGAATAGAAACAATCCTTAATGTCTATAAACCAAAGAGGCCATCAGGTTGCTTCCTGGCTGATTGATTACGTAATCCCTTTCTCCCATCAGATTGCTTCTTGCCTGATTAGTCATGCCTGAGTACTGAACTTCTAAAGACTCTCTGGGTGTAGTATCGGCTGCCATCATGTCCCAAGTATTTTTTGCTTTGGGCCTGGGGCTGGGGCCCCCCATCCTTTTGCCTGAATCAATCTACATTCTGATGCCCAATGGAAGTCTCTGTTGCATTTTAGACATGGGGTTTTGGGTCTTGTTCTCCCAACCTGTTTCTCACTCCGTCTCTATGCCAACATTGAGCTTTCAGATATCCAACTTTACCATATTGAAAGCATTGATGAGTCTCTCTGGAAGTCCCTTGCAAAAGGGACCCTGGCTTTCCATGTTCAGATCTTGAGAAATCTGCAACATAGTCTGGGTATAAAAAGCATTTGTGCCCACTTTGGCACAGCATCTTATGATCTCCTCTAAAGGAGTATCCTTGTGTAGTCCTATTATTTTTCTATAAACCTCATTAGCATTTTCTTTAGTAAATTGTCTTGCAAGTTCTGTTGCTGCATTTACACCAATAGTTCTTATGACAGCTGTCTGCAGATGTCCCACAAAATCAGCAAAGGGTTCATTTGGACCTTGTTCTATTTTTGTGAAGACTTTTCTGTCTTACTTTCCTGGGAGGAAGCCCCATGATTTGATAACAGCAGAAGCAATTTGTTCATATGCTGCTATGGGGTAATTAATCTGTGCTGAAGTGTCTGCATAAGAACCTACACTTGTTAGTTGGGCACAGGTGATTGGAGTATTAACTCCAGGTTGTCTATTTCGTTGGGCTTGTATCCTATATTCAGAATGCCACAACAAGTTTTATCCAGGTTCTAAACATGTCCTTGCTATAGATTTCCAATCACTAGGGGTTAAAATTTCATAAGCCAAATTATGTAATAACATCTTAACATAAGATGATGTAGACCCAAAAAGAGTGCCAGCCTTTTTCAGATCTTTGATAATTTCTAGATTAAAAGGAGTGTATCTTCTCCTTTCTTGACCTGAAGAGTTGGATAAAAATCTATTCTCAAATCAGCTGTATTCTGCCCTTCCTCTTTGGCTTTAAATAGTGCCTTCTGAAATTGAGTGATGGGGGAGAAAGGGGGAGAGAGTGTGGTAGTTGAGGGGGAGGTGCTAGGGCTATCACTGCCCCTCCCACTCCTCCTCCTCCCTCCACCCAGGAAGGTGAAGTTGATGGGGGAGCCTGCTGGAGTATAGGCAGAGGTGAAGCTGAGCTGTGAGAGTGAAAATCATGACACCCTTTAAGTTTCCTATGCCTTTCTGCTATTTTATCAGTACCATCCCCCTTCTCTTCCTCTTTCTTTATAGGCTTCCTTGTTTGACTGTTCTCCCTAGAGCTTTTCTTTTTTCTAGAACGTGTGGGATTCTTTAAGGCCAATTGTATTATGTTGTATATATAGAATGTTTCCTTAGAAATTGAATCAGGACCTTTATCATTGTAATATTCACATAATTGATTTTCTACTAGCTTTCAATTATCTTCCCCTATTTCTTTTTCCTTGAAGAACCAAGGGGATGTGTATTCTAATGTTTTCAAGAGTCCACCAATCTGCTCCCAAGTTACAAGGAAACCGCCTCTTTATTAGTCTAAATATGCTTTCTATAGAGCTCCCTTGGGGTGAGGGTGGGAATGGGGTTGGGGGAAAGTATTTTCCTAATATCTGCCCCATTTTAGCTAGAAAACGAAATTTACTAGTTAAGACCTTGACAGAGTTCCCTATTTGTCTATTTTAATACTCGGCCTATTTCCTGGTCACAGGGACTTCTTCACTGAAATTAAGGTCCTTGGTTCACATTGGGGTGCCAAATATAAAGTATGAGCTAACTCCTTGGAGGGCCTCAGGATCAGCCAGAGTCAGGATAAATTGAAGTCCTTGGTCTTTAGAGGAAGAAGTGAAGGAGGCAGGCAAGTTGCCACATGGCTTGCCAAAGATGTATCCTAGATTCTGGAATCTAGAGTCTCGAGCCTCACTCTTCCTTGTCCTGCCACTAAGTGATTCTGACTTTTCTCCCTATGCCCTCCAATCCTTACCTAAGATTATATAACTACCAAACATTCAGCAAGCACCACTGCTGAGGATAGCCATCATCCAAATATATGCCAATAGAGCCATTATCTCACATTGATAGATTGCTTTTAGTGCACTCTTGTCTGATTTAAAGTTTCAGCCTTCTACAATACTTATTTGTTTTTTTCTGTATATTATGTACCTAATCTGATCCCTGATGAAGCTCATGATTCTTAAATTATCTCTGTGACCTTTTTCCCAGGTCAATTGTTTCTCATGCTTTGTATTTTCCCAATCTTTGTATTTTGTTCTAATATTTCTTCTTCCTCCTTCTCTTGCCTGAGGTCCCACAGTCAGGAAGTGTTAAGTGTCTGAGGCCATATTTTGAACTCAGGTCCTCCGACTTCAGGGCTGATGTTCTCTCCACTACACCAACTAGCTGCCTCCTCCAATATTTCTTGACTCAATGAAATCACTGCTTTTTGTCTGGTCTATTTTAATTTTCAGAGAGTCCATTAATTGGATAAGATTTACTAACTTTGTTCTCAGCTATTTATTTTCTTCACAGTTCCTTCTTTCAGAGCTTTTTTTCATTATTTTTGAGTCTACTTGTTATGCAGTTGCTGTCTTTTAGGTTATATTTTTTAGAAGGAGTTCTGCCAAGTTCCTTTTATGGCAGAAAAATAAAGGTTATATCCAAACAAAGAAGAGCCAAAACAGAAAGAAAATTATAGACTGATCTCTATTGATGCAAAAATTTTAAATAAATATTAGCAAAAAGATTACAATAATTTATCACCAGTATAATACATTATGATCAAGGGGATTTATACTGTGAATGCAACTATTGGCATAATTGACTATATCAATAACAAAACTAATGTAATTCATATAATAATCTCTATAGATATAGAAAAAAAGCATTTTGACAAAACACAGCACCCATTTCTACTAAAAATACTAGAGAGAAAAGGAAGAAATGGAGTTTTTCTTGAAATAATAAGCAGCATCAATCAAAAACCATTAGTAAACACTGTATGTAATAGAGATAAGCTAATAAGTATTCCCACTAAGATTTGCTATGAAACAAGGATACTCATCACCACTATTATTCAGTATTGTGCTAATGTTGAGGTCAGGAACCAAATGTTGAGGTGTAGACCATGTGTTGAGGTCTACATTTGGGGTACCTAAATGAAATTAGGGTTTAGTTAAGGTCTAGTGGCAGGTTTGGGGTACAGGGAGTCAAACAGAGTTCCCCTGCAACCCCCTTAGATTCGGTGCAAGGATACAGCGGTATATGAGGTCTAGTAGTGGCGCGGATTCCCAATAAAAGCATTTATTGGCCCAGAGAGCTAGATTAATAAAAGAGGTTTATTACTGAGTTTAGAAGTAGGAGATAGGTGAAGGTAAAGATAAGGAGGGCACTGGACAGAGGGTCCAGTGGACAGAGGGTGCTCACATGGCGACCATGTTTGGAATCTCTGCCAAGAGGGGTTCCCAGTGTGGTCATTTTAAGTTGGAGACTTAGCTCGAGGGGCTTTGGGGTGTAGCCCCAGAGTTGGCTCAGATCCGGGTGGGGCTGGGACAGGTCCGGACCTTTTATTGGAATTCAAAGGGACCAGGATTTGTGAGTCAAAGGGTAATTTACATTAGCTAGGGGGGTTGGGAATCAAAGATTGGAATCTTTCCGGCATCACTACCATAAATGTTGGCTTTCGCAATAAGAAAAAAATTAAAGGAATCAGACTAGACATTGAGGAAAAAAACCTTTGATATGGTGATATACTTAGAGAATTTTAGAGAATCAACAAAAAACTACTTGGAACAATGAACAGCTTTAGCAAAGTTGTAGGGTATAAAATAAAACCACATAGGTTATCAGCATTTCTATGTGTTACTAGCAAAGCTCAGCAGCAAAAGATAGAAATTTTATGCTTTTTAATGTCTGTGCTTTCTTATAGTGTTAATATATCTATGTAATCACATTAGTGTTAAATCATTCTTGATGTGGTATATCTATTCTCATACTCAGGTTTACTCTGCACATTGTAATGTGCAATGACAATCACAAAAAGTCACACCTCTAGTAGACCCTATTCTCTGATTTTGAGGATAAGGAAACTGAAACCTAATGAAGTTGATTTTGGCCATTTCCAAAGAGTGAATCTAAAGATTAACACCTTTTACCTGGCAAATGTGGCAGTGGTCCTTATGACAGGTTCCCCAGGTGCCTTTAATAATTACTATAGCCTTTTTTCCTTCCTGGTACTTAATAGTGCTTATTAAAAAGCTTGAATGTTTGTTTTTAAGATACTAAATACTCAGAAAAGAACTGGTTTGTACAGTTGCAAATGTTATGTAGTTCCTGTACACCTCCCAGGGGAGTGGTTGAGTCTGTTCAATTGGACTCTGTCACTAGAAGGTGAAAGTAACAATATCCTTCATCAAGACTTCCTGCTTATAGTCAGCCATTAGGTATTTATTTGGCATGTGTAATACACAGTATACTGTGCAAATGCTAGTTATTTAGATGTGTTCATGAAAGGTAAGGACTAATTCTTTGCTCTTAGGGCAGCTGTAGTGATAGAACCAATCCAAACTTAAGAGCATTTTTAAATATCTTCTATGTATAAGGCACTATGCTGTGTACTAATACAAAGACAAAAACTAAATATCTTTTTCTCTGAAGGAATTAAATTGTAGGAAAACAGTATGTAAAAAGGTTGGCTAGAGGGCACAATGGATGGAATGCAGTTCCTAGAGTCAGGGAGACTTGGGCTCAAATGTGGCCCTAAAGAGATGTGCTGTGTGAATCTAGGCAAGTCTCTTAATCCTGTTTGCTTTAGTTTTTCTCATTGGTAAGATGAGCCAGGAAGGAAGTGGCAAAACACTGTACTATTTTTGTCAAGAAAACCCCAAATGGAGTTACAAAAGTCTGACACACTTGAAAATGGCTTAACAAAACAGAAATAGTAAAAGAGAAATAATAAATAATGACATGAAACTAACATAACTATTAAATTCATACTGGAAACATGATGTGATGATATCCTATTCTGTAAAATCAAATGAGATACTGGGGGTCTACCTGCTAAGACAAACCCACGAACAAAACACTTCTCACACAAATAAAGTCATATCTAAACAATTGGAAAAATATCTTTTGCTCATGGGTAGGCCGAAGTAATATAATGAAAATGACAATTCTGTCAAAATTGGTCTACTTGTTCAGTGCCATACCAATCAAACTGTCAAAAAATTATTTTATAGAACTAGAAAAAATAATAAAATTCATCTGGAAGAACAAAAGGTCAAGAATGTGAAGAAAATGAATTAAAAAAAAAGATACAAACGATAGTGATTTAGTAGTACCACAACTAAAACTATATTATAAAGCAGCAACCATCAAAATCATTTAGTATTGGCTAAGAAATCAAGGTGGATCAATGGAATAAATTAGATACTAACACACACAGTAATCAAGATCGAAAGCAATCTAGTATTGCTAGAAATACTACCCACAAATTTCAGCTTCTGGAATAAAAACTCACTATTTGACAAAAAATTGCTGGGAAAACTAGAAAATAATGTCAAAAAATCAGCTTAGACCTATGCCCCATACCAAAATAATGTCAAAATGGATACATGATTTGGGCATAAATGATGATACCACAAACAAACAAGGGAGATCTTTGGAAAAGGGAGGAATTTATGACCAAAGAGTGAACTAGAGAACATTATGAAAGACAAATAGACAAATTTGATTACATTACATTAATTATAATTGATTACATTAAATTAAAAAGTTTTACACAAACAAAACCAACAGAAACAAGATTACAAAGGGAGTATAAAGCTGGGGAAAATTCTTTACAGCCAGTGTTTCTGATAAAGGTCTCATTTCTAAAACATATAAAGAATTGTGTCAAATTTATAAGAATACAAGTCGTTCCCCAACTGATAAATAGTCAATGAATATGAATAATTTTCAAATAAAGAAATTAGTCATTTATAATTATAGGAAAAAATGGCTCTAAATCACTATTAATTAGAGAAAATGCTTATGAAAACAACTCTGAGGTCACTAACTCATACCTCTCACATTGACTAAGATGACAGAAAAAGATAATGATAAATGTTAGAGGGGATTTGGGAAATCTGGGATACTAGTGTACTGTTGGTGGGGTTGTGAATTGATGCAACCTATCTGGAGAGCAATTTGGATGTATGCCCAAAGGGCTATCAAACTTCATACGCTTTGATCCAATAGTGCCATTACTTGGCCTGCAATCCAAGGAAAATCATAAAGAAGGAAAAAGGACCCACATGTGCAAAAATGTTTGTAGCAGCTCTTTTTGTGGTAGCAAAGAATTGGAAAATGAGTAGATGCCCATCAATTGATCAATGGCTGAACAAATTGTGAAATATGAAGGTAATAGAATATTAATGTTCTATAAAAAATGATGAACAAGCTAACTTTAGAAAGACCTGGAAAGATACGTGAACTGATGCTGAGCGAAACAAGCTGAACCAGGAACACATTATACACAATAACAGCAAACATGTGTGATGATCAAGTATGAAAGACTTGGTTCTTCTCAGTGTTTTAGTGATCCAAAACAATCCCAATAGACTTTGGATAGAAAATGTCATCTGCATCCAGAAAAAACTAAGGAGATGAATGTAAATCAACTCATATCATGTTCACTTCTTTTTTTCTGTTTTTTTCTCATCCGTGGTTTTTCCCTTTTGCTCTGATTTTTTTCTCCCAACATGATTCACAAAGCAATGTGTAATAAAAGTAAATAAATTTACTGGGAAAAAAAATTTTTTTAAATGAGATAACATGCCTAACACTTTTAAAATCTTAAAAGCACTACATATTTGCTAGCTGTTTTTATTATTGTCATTAAAATGGGGATCAGAATACCTGTAAGCTTAAGAAAAATAAAGTTTATGAAAACTCACCAAAGTGTTTTTGTTTTTAAAATGTTTTATTCATGTCTTTTTCCTTTATATCAGTTATTTGTGGGATACCCCGGAGCCCAATATCTCAAGAAAAAGAAAAAAAAATCTAAAGTAAAGTTAATAACATCCATTCCTATTATCAATCTAGCAAAAGTATTTTGTTGGAGGGTGGATGAAAGGAAACAAAGATGATATATTGAATAGTGCACATTTCAGTCTCTGAGTCTTCATATTGTTTCTACAATGTTTCCTTCTCCCTTCTGCCTAAGTCTTCCATGTGTATCCTTCAAAGTTCAATGGAAAGCCCATCTACCTTATGAAGTGTTCTTTGATTACCTTAAGTTGTCTCTATCTTATCTGTATGCTATTCTTAATGTTTGTACCACACAGCTTAATATTTGTTTCATGTGTATTAAAAAAAAAATGTATGCCTCCAAAAGGTTGGCTGTGTCAAAATGCAAGATTGTTTTGCAAGGTTATTCCTTCTTATGGAAAAAGTGTGACCTAATACTTAGCTTCACTCTGGAATCCATATTCTGGTGTGGTCTACCCTAACAACCTGTCATAGAGCATAAAGTAACAAAGAATAGCTTAACATGTCTAAAATTCTTGATTATGACTTAGTTATAAGCAGGAAGTGCTTATGAACACAGTTTCTATAAGTCATAGGTAATTTCTTATACTCATTACTCAAGGTATATGTAAAAATTTAAAAAAAATTTTCCTGATTTTAATAAAATAAAACAAGTATTTCCATATACATTGTAGAGTAGAGTTACACATAAAATTGTGAATCTGTGTAAAATTGTGAAATTTTGGATATAATATTGTGTACAGCTTGCTTTCTACTTTAAGTATATAACATTCAGGATGCTTCTTTAATAAATGTCTTGTTTGTCTGTGATTCCTTCCAGTCTTCCTTATCTTCTCTTTATATCTTTTTCTGTAGACAGAGGGAAACCCTAGCTCTTATTCTTCATCCTTTCCCAATGAGATAAAACAAAACCTTGTAACAAATATTCATAGTAAGAAACACAAATCCACACATTGGCTATATTTAAAAATATGTCTTGTTATATATCTTACATTTATCACCTCTCCATCAGGAGATGGGTAACATATTTAACTGTTGCTCTATCAAAAATCATTATTGGTCCTTTTATTGATCAGAATTCTTAGGTATTTCATAGTTTTCTTTACATTGTTCGTGTTATTTTATGTGTTATTCTCAGTTCCCTAAGTATCAGTTCATATGAGTTTACCCAAGTATCCCTGAATTGGTATTTTTCATCATTTTTTAAATCACATTAATATACATTATACTTAGGAACCGTAATTTGTTCTTCTATTCTCCTATTGCTAGATATCTCATTTCCTCTTCTTTTGCCACTATAAAAAATATGCTACAAATATTTTTGTCTACATGGATCTTTTTCTTCTTTCCTTGATCTTGTTGGGGGCAGGCCTAGTAGTGGTATTGCTGGGTTAAAAAATTAATTACAGTGTAATGATTTTTGGTCATAGTTCTAAATAAAAGGACCAGTTCGAAGTTCTAAAAACAGTGCATTAATGTACCTGTTTTTCTGTAACCCCTTCAACACTTGTTATATTTTGTTGTCAGTTTTGCTAATCAAATGAGTATGAAGTAGACCTTGAGAGTTACTTTAACTTTCAATACTCTCATTATAGATTTTGTGTGTGTGTGTGTTAGAATCTTTACAAACTATTAAGTCATTAGAGTTGAGACAATAATTATCTAATTTAGCATGGTACTTAGCAAATCCGTTAGCTCACTAATGTATTTAAGTACTCATTGGAGTTCACACGTTTGGGAGATTTCAGGGTTTAGTATGAGATATCTGAATTCACACCTCCCTTGAAGTTCTTAGAGCCAGAGAGCACTCTGGGAGATAACCCATACTCCCATTCTCTTAGAGGAGGAGTTAACCTTTGGGAGATCATATATATAGAGGAAGCTCTTAGAGCTTCAAGAGAGTTACTTGGGAATATTCCCAGGGGTCAGAGAGGAGCACTCTGGGAGGAAGCCTTCAAGCCCTCTCTTGAAGGCAAGAGAGATTCATTGCATCTTCCACCTTGGTGCTGGCTGGAGTCTGAAGGACAAACCTTTGGATTTGGAGAACTTCTGGGAGCTCTTAGAACCAAGCAGAGAGATAGGCGTCTGAGCTAACCAGGCCCAAGGAAAGAGACAAGACTTGGACGGAGAAAATAAACGTTTGCATTTTATCAGCTGGTTGCATTTTGGGTGATTATTTACTTGTAACTGCAACTAAGACTGCCTCCAGAAAACCTCCCCAAGAAACTTGCTCCCAGAGAGAACCATCTTATATATTATATTTTAAAGAAGAAAAAACATCACGTGTGTGTGTGTTTGTGTGTGTGTGTTTATTTTTTGCTGAGGCAATTGGGACTAAGAGACTTGCTCAGGATCACCCAGCCAAGAAGTATTAAGTGTTTGAGGCCAGATTTAAACTCAGATCCTACTGACTTCAGGGCTGGTGCTGTATCATGTACACCAACTAGCTGCCCCCAGTTTATTATATATATTTTTAATGTAATGTAATTGTTGAATGTTTGTATTTTTTTCCTCTTGAGAGATTCCTGTTCTTATTTGTTAACCATTTACCTATTGGAATGACTTTTTTATCTGAGTTTGTTAACTTATCATCTGAGTTCCTGATATTTTGCATATTATACTCTGGTCAAATCTTCGGTTTTATTTCATTAGATCTCCAGTGGATTCTTTTTATTTTCACTTTTTCCTCTTTTTCTAATAGGTCTGGGAAGTTTTCAGTTATTATTGTTATTTTTTAAAATATGGTATTCAAGTGGCATTTCCCTCTGGTAGTCTGATGTTTTTTAGATGATTTCTTCTTGATATATTTTATAATTTGCTGCTTTTAATGGGAAATAGCTTACATTTTCTTCAATTTTTTTCAACTTTTGATTTTGATATAATATTTCTTTTCTTGCTCTAGCTCCTTTCCCCAATGATTTCAGGATTCTGGGGGTTATCTTTTACAAATTTAGTCTGGATAATGGCACTTCTTATTTGTTATTTGATTTGGCACTGTTCTTTTATCTTTTCTCTAGTACTCTAGTGAACATTTTCTTTGGTTATCCCTCAAGCCTGGAATGCTCTTCATCCTCATCTTCACCACTGGCTTCCTTTTAAGTCTCTTCTAAAATCCCATCCTCCACTGCAGGGGTGGGAACCTTTTTTCTGCTAAGGGCTATTTGGATATTTGTAACATTATTCGTAGGCCATACAAAATTATCAACTTAAAAATTAGCCTGCTATTTTGGTCAAACGTTTAATTAATTCACGTTTAATGTGATGACTGAAACTGCTTCTCTTTGGTGAACTGGTATTAATAATGTTGCTACTCATTACTGCTTTTCCAGGTTTGCATCAGTCAGTCTGGAATACAGTTGACTTTTGCAGTGGTAAGTTTTGACAAGAACTGCTTGCAGCAGTAAGTTGTTAGGAATACAGGAGGAACATGAATTGAAATCTGTATGGGGGAAGCATTCACACTGATAAGGTGACAGATGCATTGGAGTATTTGAAAATGAGGGGTGGTCCTATAGGAAGAAAATATGACATAATTCAGGTAATTGTGGCTGTATTTTGAGTCCATTCTACATAATATTGTTGTCACTTAAGATCTTTTTACTTATTCTGAACAACATACTACAGTTAATTCTTATTAGAACCATTCATACTCAGGTTTGTGGTTCAAGAAGACATGAGGTATTTTGGTAATTTTAGCTTAACCTTCTGAAAATCTCCTACCTCCCAAAGGATGGACTTTTACTGTGAGGTGGTAAACAGGAAAGTATGAAAGAAGGACACAAAAATCAGAGCCAAAATATTTTATAGATTAAAACTGACATTAAAATAGTTCCAGTTGTTTGAAAGAAAGGTCACAGGATTATAAGCTAGAACTGCAGAAGTGTTAGAGATCATCTAGAGATCATCATATCCCTCATTTTACAAATATTCAAAGTGAGGTTCAGACAAGTTATATAAAGTCTCTTGCCCAAGGTCACACAGATCATATGTAATAGTACAACTGGAAATTAAAACTAGGTTGTCTTAATTGCATTAATCAGATTTAAATACAGGCTTAATTATAAATCTTGTTTGTTGGTCATGCTACTAAGTTAGGTCACTTCAGGGATTCCACTTGATTTTGAGGTTTTTGTTTGCTTGTTTGTTTTGTTGTAGTTGTTGAAAGTTCCTCAGAAATGGATGGATGCCAGTCTAAACCCTTAGGAGTTTTAATGGAAAGGTTCTGACATGATATAAAGAATTACCTTTGAACTTGTGAAAAAACAGTACCTTAGCTGGAAATACTGTTACTTTCAATATTTTAGTCATTTTGAAGAAAGTATCTTCAATGAAATGATAAACTTTTTTTTTCAGAGTCCTGATGATGAAGCATGTTTACCCACTTCTGGACAGAAAAAAAAATCGACTAAAATAAGTTGTTACATTGGCCATGTCCAAAAAGTTATTTCATTCTATTTGGTCCATAACTTCTCTGTCAGTAGGTAACTAGTATTCTTTATCACAACTTTCCTAGAATCAGAGTTGGTCATTGTATTGATCAGAATGATAGTCTATCAAATTTATTTATTTTTTACAGTGTTGTTATAGTATAAATTACTCTACAGACTTTGACCACTTTACTCTGCAACAGTTTATTCAGTTTCTCTGAAAATGTTTCCATGTTTTTTTTTTCTTCTGCAAAATAGTGTTTCCATTTTCCAGTTGATGATCATGTCCTAGTTTACAATTCTTTGCTACTATAAAAAGCACTGCTATAAATATTTTCACATACATAAGACCTTTCCCTCTTTCTTTATTCTCACTATGGCTTAGGCCTCAAAGTGGCATTATTGAATTAAAGCATATTCATAGTTTAGTAATTGGGGGCATAATTCCTCCTTATTTTCCAATATCACCATATAAATTCAGTGTTCTACCAGCAATGAAACATGTTAGTTTTGAAAGTTGTATGCTATTAGTACATTCATATATAGTCTGTACCTTCTTTCTGTTCTAGAGCATATATAGAAATGCTGATTTATTCTATTTTTATTTTTAACAGTATTTTATTTTCCCAAATACTTACATAGTTTTCAACATTCGTTTTTGTAAGACTTTTGTGTTCCAGATTTTTCTCCCTTCCAAAACAGTAGACAATCTGATGTAGATTAAATATATGCAGTTCTTTTAACATGGAAATGCTGATTTTATCTGTTCATAATTTATAAGTTTATAAGTTTATATGTTTATAAGTTTATAAGTTTATATGTTTATAAGTTCATAATAAAAGATGAAAATGTTGAAAAAGTGTCAATTAACAAAACTCAGTAGAGACAAAAAAATAAATTTCATTCAGAATAAGTTCAGATTGTATAAATTATCTGTGTCTACTTATACTCAAGAATTATATGAATAAAACTATAAAACATGGTTAAAGAAATCTAGGTAAATGAGTGCAGCAATTAATTGTTCATGGTTAGTTTGTCCTAATAGAATAAAAATGATAATATTTAATTTATGGAATTCAAAATAATGAACCATATCAAACTATGAAAATCTTATAGAACTATATAGAATAATAAAGAAAATTCATGAAGAGGAACAAAAAGTCAATAATCTCTAGAGAAGTATTGTTTTAAAAAAAGTAGGAAGGTAGGGGTCCTAATAGTACCAGAATTCTAACAATATTGTAGAGCAGTAAGCATTGAAACAATTTGTTGATCAGCTGAACAGATTAGGCATATCAGACCCAGAGGCAAGTCAAACAGAATAGCTTATTTTTCAGTAAAATTAAAGACATAACCACAGGTAAAGACTCACTATTTGATAAAATTGCTAGAAAAACTGGAAAACAATATGTCAGAAATTAAATTTAAACTCTATCTTCAACCAGATACCACAATAAACTCTAAATGAATTCATGGCCTATGAAAAAGATTGCATCATAAACAAATTATAGAGTAGAAGGAAGGAAATATTCACATCTATGTAGAAGAGTTTGGGGTCAGGTAAAGGAAAGAGATAATTATAAATGATAAAATATACAATTTACATTACTTTCATGATAAGTTTTTGTAAAATAAAATCAATGTCAAAGTGTGTGTGCAGATATGTATACATATATTCAACTAGACTGGAAGGCTTCAGTTAAAATCTCGCCTCAGGCACTTACTAGATGTGTGTCCTAGGCAAGTCATGTTCCTTTCCTCCTTCCCTCCCTCCTCTCTATTTTTTCCTTTCTTTCCTCTGTTCACTTAAAGAATCATATCCTTGCTTGTTGATGCTTTGTCCAAAGGAATATAAATTTTGATCACTAAAACCTCGTAAGATATCTTAGGGTTTATGGACTAGATTTCTTCTTTTTTTCTTCTCTTCTCAATTATTCTATCAATTAAAAAAAATGAAACAATTCTCTTTTGCCCCATGTAGTTTCATTTATGATTTCTTGAAATAGAACACTGGAAATCCAAGCTTTGATATAGTTCATTGGGATTCAAATGGATCTACTACTTGACCATAATAAGATAATATAATATAAATTATATATTAACATATACATGTAATTACATATGTTAATATGTAATTATCATAATTATTTATTAATATTATATTATATAACTATATAATTCCTCTTATACTCTTTGGTCGGTCAGTATGGGTCCTAGCCCAAACCTTACTTGGTCATTGTGAGTGTAAATAGCAGTTGTTTTTGTTTTAGATAGAAAGTTTGGTTTTTCCTCTTAGATTGTTTTGATTTTTTTTTGAATTAGGTAAAAGAGGTCTTTTTTGGACCTCATTTCTTACCCAGTCTTAATAACTTCAATGGGTGTTGCCTCAGACAAACTGAAATTAAAAAGAATGAGGTTTCCCACTGTACCTAGGGCCATCTCCTATCTTTCTGATCTATATTTTGCCATTGGATTCAGATGGCCTTGGAGGGAAGAGTGAGACTGGTGACTTTGTACAACTCTGCTTCACTGAAATCCAATTCAGTGTGGATCAAAATACCACCTTCCTGATGTCATTAGACCTCTTTGAGAACAACAGACAAGCAACAATAGGTGTGTGTGTATAATTTAACAAAATAATTATAAATTTCTTCCATTTGTACCCCTTATATAGAAAAGTGACTAACCTATAATTGCTTTTGACTTATGATACAACTTTTAGATAGGCATATGTTCCAAGGAGACGATAGAGGGAAATGACTCATTTTTACAAAATTTTTTATAATAGGACTTTTTGTTGTAGCAGAGAATTGGAAACAAAGTCAGTGTCTTTCAGATAGAAATTGATTAAAGAAATTATATATATGAAAGTAATCGAATATTATAAGCCAAAAAGAAGAAAGTGATGCATTTAAGGAAATTGGAAGAATTGTATGTACTGACTGGTACTTTTCAAAAGAAATGCAGGTTATTAACTACCATATGAAAACATGCTACAAATCACTAATTATTAGTAAATGGAAACTAAATAATTTTGAGCTTTGCCTCACAGAGGGTAAAAAAAAATTGGTCAAAATAATTAAAATGAAAATTAGTTAAGGGGCCATGAAAAGGTAGGCACACTAATTCTCTGTGGGTAGAGTTATTAAGTTATCCATTCATTCTGAAAAGGAATTTGGAACTATATACAAAAAGTCACCAACTGCTCAGACCGTTTGAATTAGTTATATTACTTATATCCCCAAGAGATCAAAAACAGGGAGAAAGACCCATGTGGACAAAAATATTTATAGCAGCTCTATTTGTTGAAGCAAAGAGTTGGAAACAAAATGGGTATCTATCATTTAGGGATTGGCTACACAAATTATTGTTTGTGAGTGTAATTGAATAATATTACATCATAAAAAATGATAAAAGTCATGTATTCAGAGAATTCTGGGAAGGGCTTGGTTCACTTGATTTAGAATTAAGTGAGCAGAACCCAGAAAGGCTAATGATGAAACATTCTGTGTGTGTGTATTCAGACATGGCCAATGAATATGAATTGTTTTGCTTTGCTATATACATTATTAAGGGAGTACATTTATTTTGTTAGGTTGGGGAGTATTATATGATGAGTTGGTAGTGTTAGGAAGGCAGAAAAATGAAGAAATGAATTAGCATAAATATTTTTTTTAAAAGAAATATAAAAGCAGAAGTAAATATTGTAGGGAATACAATCTAACAGGGCATTTTGGGGACTCTCTTGTTAAATTTAATATACAACTAAAACTATATAAGTTCATATTTTCATATGCAAATTTTAATGCATGAATTAATTGCCAGGGGTCATATTTATTATCAGTCTTTTTTTTTTCTTTTAAACACCATTGTGGTCTTTAGCAAAAATTGATTTCTTCTTTCACTTAATTCTTGTTGCCTTTCCAAACATGATGAAATTTTTTGTTTTTTGTTTTTTGTTTTTTTTTTTAGTAAAGAGATATGAAAAAATTTTTTAAAAAGAGAGAGATGAAGAACCTCTTGGATGTGCTCAGTTCTCTATATATTTCAATGCTAGTGAATGATTTTGATTCTCTTTTTCTTTAGAACACAGTTTCTAAGTATGGCTCTCAGTTCCAAGGTAATTTACAACATGATGCTCTGGAATTTCTCCTATGGCTTTTGGATCGTGTGCATGAAGACTTGGACAGTTCATCTCCTGGACAGAGTTCTGAAAAGGTGAGCCACTACAATTAAACAAGACTTGAACATTGTGGAATTAAAAAAAATATATCCTTTGGGAATTAATAACATAGAGATCTTGCACCAATAATGTGTTAGCAGTTTTTGATTACTAGTATTAATGGAGAAGAATGGTGATTTGAATAAACCAAAATGATGAATACTCTAAAATTTATTTTTACTTTGGCAGGTATTTTCATTATTGCATTTGGCAAAGTCTGAACTAGGAATTTGTAACTCTTCCAAAATAATAATGAATCACATTGTAAAGATTAAATTCTGAAGAGGCTGCTAACCCTTATTTATGGTGTTGAGTTTGGGAGCTTCACAGAATAGAATTTGTATACCTATTTGTAGTAACAGTGAAATACAAGAAAGAAACTCCCCTTGAATTTATACTTCCACTCATCAATCTCTTCTATCCACTTCAGTCTACGTCTTATTATAAATTGAAGGAAAAATAAATAGATAGATGGAACATTTACTAAGTGTTTATTATATGCCAAGAACTGTGTTTAATATAGGGATACAAATACAAAGACAATCCCCACAGTCTGAAGGAAAAGGTACCACATAGGCAGGAAGAGCAGAAGGAAGAAAAGGGGAAAGGTTCTTGTAAGCGTGTATATAGCAGATGGTGGAAGAGTCCAAAGAGTAAGGAGTTGAGCCTAGAGAGAAGTAGATAGATGACCTGGACTCTATGAACTTACCAGTTAAGGGAGAAAGCATTTTCAAGGGTGAGAAGACTGTTTGTGTGGAGAGTTATCTACTAGTTATAAAGCACTTATGATAAAGTCGGCTTATAAAAACAAAATGAAATGTGCTTCTTATCTTGTAAGAGCCTATGTTGAAGGGTTCAACCATAGTCATAGTCATACTAGAGTACTTTGCCATTTCCTTCTTCAGAGTCACACAGCTTAATTAATCATATTAAAAACCAAAACATCCCAAATCACATGGTCATCTTAACAGATGTAGAAAAAGCCTTTAACAAAGTACAAGACTTTTTTTTAAACTAAAAAACTTAAAAGGCAAACATGGCATAGAGGAATTTTTTTTAATACTATAAAAAAGCATCTGTCTAAAACCAAAAGTAAATATATACAATGGTGGAACTAGAACCTTTTCCAGTTGAAAGTAATACAAGGATTTCTACTCTTACCCAGTATTACTTGATATAGTTCTGGTAATGCTAGCAATAACAATGAGACAAGAATAAATTACAGGAATAAAGCTAGGTAAAGAGGAGATAAAATTATTTCCATTAGCTGATTAGATGATTTATTCAGAAAACCTCAAGGAAATTACCAAAGATACTTATTGAAGCAGTTAATATGTTTAGCCACATTCAGCTAACATCAGGCTAGAAAATAAACCTCAAAAATCAACACAATTTCTACAGAATAATAGAACACAAGGAGCAATAATAGAAAGGGAAACCTATTCTTTTTTTTTATTATTATTATAGCTTTTTATTTACAAGATATGCATGGGTAATTTTTCAGCATTGATCCTTGCAAAACCTTCTGTTCCAACTTTTCCCTTCCTTCCCCCCACTTTCTCCCCCAGATGGCAGTTAGACCAATACATGTTAAATATGTTAAAGTATATGTTAAATACAATATATATATATATATATATATATATATACATACACACAGAGACATATAGTTATTTTGCTATACAAGAAGAATCAGACTTTGAAATAAGGTAAAATTAACCTGAGAAGGAAATCAAAAATGCAAGCGGATAAAAACAGAGGGATTGGAAATGCTATGTAGTGGTTCACATTCATTTCCCAGATTTCTTTCGCTGAGTGTAGCTGGTTCTATTCATTTGACTAATGGAATTGATTTAGTTCCTCTTATTGATGAAGAGAGCAACGTTCATCAGAATTGATCATCATATAGTATTGTTGTTGAAGTATATAATGATCTCCTGGTTCTGCTCATCTCACGCAGCATCAGTTCATGTAAGTCTCTCCAGGCCTTTCTGAAATCTTCCTGCTAGTCATTTCTTATAGAACAATAATATTCCATAGCATTAATATATCACAATTTATTCAGCCATTCTCCAATTGATGGGCATTCATTCAAATTCCAGTTTCTAGCCACTACAAAAAGGGCTGCCAAAGACATTTTTGCACATACAGATCCCTTTAAGGGAAAACTATTCTAAAGAAGTATGAAATGCATAAAATATCTGGTGGTAGACCTTCCAAAGCACATAAAAGACCTGTATAGATTTGATTTAGAAAAGCTCTCCAAAAGACATCCTTAATTCAATCTAAATTTCTGAAGAAATAGTCAGTCATCATGGCTAAACCTTGTCAATATAATAAAAATGATAATAACAACCAAAGTTAATTTATACTCAATGCTATATCAATTAAATTACCAAGCACATGTTTTATAGGACTTGACAGAATTATAACAAAATTTATTTAGAGAAACAAGATATATATAAAATAGGCATGATGAAAAGGGGAATAACACTTGTAGATCTCAAATTATATTATAAAGCAGCAGTCATCAAAACCATTTGGTATTCCTTAAAACATAAAGAGGTCATCACTGGAGCAGACTAGACAAGGGAAAATCAGAAGCTACAGAACTCAACAACTCACTGTTTGATGAAATGAAAACAAATTACCTGTGGGTGGGGGGGGGGGGAACTACTTATTTGATTGAAACTGCTGGGCAGACTGACAGAAATTAAGCTTAGATTCAGACCTTATAACCATATTCTATAACATGTTCTAAATAGATACTTGACTTTATTATTAAATGTCATACTATAAATACAAATCATATACCTTTCACAGGTATGGGAAAGAGATGTACTCTTAACCAAATAAGGAATAGAAACAATTCTAAAAGATGAACTTGACTGTATGAGTTTGAAAAGCTTCTGCATGGACAAAATTAGTGCACTAGGATAAGAATAAAAATAGAGGAAAAAAATCTTTGTATCAAGTTTCTTTGATAAGGACTTGGTGTCTAAGATATAAAAAATGAACTAATACATATAATATGAATGGCCATTTTTCTTTTTTTTTTTTATTAAAACTTTTTATTGACAGAACCCATGTCTGGGTAATTTTTTTTTTTTTTTTACAACATTATCCCTTGCACTCACTTATGTTCTGACTTTTCCCTTCCTTCTCTCCCCTCCCCTCCCCCAAATGGCAAGCAGTCCTATACATGTTGAATATGTCACCGTATAGCCTGGATACAATATATGTGTGCAGAACCGAACAGTTCTCTTGTTACACAGGAAGAATTGAATTCAGAAGGTAAAAAATAACCTGGGAAGAAAAACAAAAATGCAAACAGTTTACATTCATTTCCCAGTGTTCTTGGGGTGTAGCTGCTTCTGTCCATCCTTGATCAATTGAAACTGAGTTAGATCTTCTCTTTGTTGAAGAAATCCACTTCTATTAGAATACATCCTCATACAGTATCATTGTTGAGGTATATGATGATCTCCTGGTTCTCCTCATTTCACTTAGCATCAGTTCATGTAAATCTCTCCAAGCCTCTCTGTATTCCTCCTGCTGGTCATTTCTTACAGAACAATATATTCCATAACATTCAAATACCACAATTTACCCAACCATTCTCCAATTGATGGGCATCCATTTATTTTCCAGTTTCTAGCCACTACAAACAGGGCTGGAGTGGCCATTTTTCAATAGACAAGTGGTCAAACAATATGAAAAATAGTTCTGAAAAAATTGCAAAGTATTCACAACTACATGAAAGAATGCTTCAAGTCACTAATAATTAGAGAATAATGATATAAATGCAAATTAAAACAACCCTGCATTTTTACCACATACCCTGTAAATTGTCATAGATGACAAAAATGGCAATAGTTAGTGATAGGTAATGTTGTTGATAGAGCTTTGAAACAGTATAACCATTTTGGAAAGCAGTTTGGAATTATGCAAGTAAAGTGGCTGAAATGTCTATACCCTTTGAACTTGAGACTTCATCACTGGACTTATACCCCAAAGGAAGCCATGGATAAAAAGAAAACCCTTATATACACCAAAATATTTTCAGCAGCACTTTTTTTTTATGATTAGCAAAGTAGAGGGCCATTGGTTGGCTAAACAAATTGTAGTATGTGAATGGACATAGTAATGTACTATTACTGTGCTGTTCAAATGGTAAATACAGAGAAAACATGGAAAGATCTATATAAACTGATATGCAGGGAAGTAAATAGAGACAAGAAAATAATATATACAATAAACAATAAATAATATATAATGAAAATAATATCAGTGACTAAACATAATAACTATTACACATAATAACAACTAAGTAACTTAAAAGTGAATAACAGAACTACAAAGCTCAAGAATGACTCAAATGAAAAGATAAGACAGGCCACCCCCTTGTGGAACTAGAAGGCCTACACGTATTACACATTTCACAGATTTTCAGATTTTTTCAATTTATTGATTGGTTATGTTGAATGTTTTTCCTCTCTGAAAATACTATTTTATGTTGGATGGACTTTTGAAGAAAGGATACTTGGTATAAGGATGATGATGTAAGAAGCAGAAGTTATTAATAAAAACATATTATAAATAATTTATGGTGATGCAACATAGACCTGGAGAAAAATAACCATTTCTAGTATGCAACAGAAAATGGTTGCTTTATGGTACTGGGAGTCCCTGTAGGTTGCAGTAGAAGAGAGGACTTTAGAAATAATTACTTGTTCTGGTATGACATGGACATCTGTTTCTATTGAAAAGGGAATAACCACCATCTATTGGAGTGTGAAGAAAACTGTAAAAAATTAAGATGCAAGAATTGTAAAAGGTAGTTAGCAAAAGAGGCTATGGAGCAATGAATGGCTATCATTTCCTGGGAATTGAGACAGAGAAGGTTTTTAAAAGACACTATGACTAAAAATAGTTGTGGAGAATAACTGGAGATGAGAACTCTGGGAAATTAAACATTTGTAGACAGCCTGAGGAAACCATAAAAGGAACTTGCTCTTAGAACTTCCCTAAAGGTAATGCCCCACTCCAAATTACTTCCCCTTCCAGATTTAGCTATTTTCCCATACAGCTAGGTTTGCACCCAATTCCAAATCATTTCTGACTCTTTCTGTTATCCAGTCAGTTGCCAAATTTTAGTGATTCTGTTTGTGCAACATTTTATAGAATCTTCCTTTCTTCACTCACATTGCCCTAGTTCAGACCTTTGTCACTTAATGCTGAAATTGTTATAATAGCCTTCTGATTGGTCACTGTACTCATCTCTCCCTTTTCCAGTCCACGTTCCACAGAACTGCTAAAATAATCTTCTTGAGGTCTGACATCATTCCCCTGCTTATAAACTTGGGCCCCCATTGTTTCAAGGACAAAATGTAAACTCCTTAGCTTAGCATTTAAGTTTCACCACTCAAACTTCCCCTTCTAACTGTATTTCTTATTAGTCATTTTTACACTGTTATAACTAAAGTGGGCCTACTGTTGGCTGCTGAACTCTGCATTCCATCTCCTCTGTCCATGCATTCACAGTCTCTCCCCTTTCCAGCTCTAAAATTCTGTATCTTTTCTCTGATGAATTTTTGACATAAGTACAGAGAAATTGAATGTTGGATCTGATCCCAAATTGTGAATTGGTTCAGCTAAAATAATGGTAGACAAAGGGACATGGGAGTCTGGAGTGGTAGAGAAGCATTGAAATAGTTGGAATTAAGAGTGAGTCTGATATAGTTATGGTTTTACTGGTTAATTAAAAGTACTTATCTAATCTTCATTTGCTTCTATTTTTCACAGTCCCAGCCTGGGCCTAGCAAAAATTGTCCTTCTCAAAGACAAAGTTTTGTTCAAAATCACTTTCAAGCCCAATATAGGTAAGAAAATTTCTTCCCTCAGTTGACTGTGTAAACCTACTTAGCAATAAAAATTCTCAAATATCCAGATTTATACTTTGATATTTTGAAAATAAGAGTTCCATGAGGTTTAGGGCAAGCATTCCTATTTGGGAAAGTTCTGGGTTTCTTTCTATAGTTTAAGAAGTTGATTGAACATTTATTTAAATCTTCACAACCGAGACTTCTGGCCAAGATGGCGGAGAGGAGGCACACAGCTGCAGAAGCTCTGCATTTTCTCTCAGAATTCATTTCATGACATGCCTCTAAATTAATGCTTGACTGAAAAAACCCCCACAAATATTTACCAAGAGAAGACATCCTTGAAATTTGCCAGGAAAGGTCTGTTTTTGCTTAAGGGCAGGGACAGTTTTAGATCAGGCGTAGGCTGAGGGCAGACAGTGGCAGCGAGAGCTTGGCAGGCAGCTCACAGCCAAACAGACCAGAGAGGGGTGGGGTGTGATCTCAGCCATCTCTGCAGGGAGAGCTTTGCTACAGGATTGGATGCTTTGCCCTGGCAACAAGCCAGCAGACAAGCAGAGAAGCCAAAAACACTGGGGGTGAAGAATACAACCTGAACAGCTAGAGTCTCTCGGGACCTGGCCACCCTTCCCCCACAGTGTCTCCGCATGCTCTCAGAGTCTCAGAGCTCAGGCCCAGGCCAGTCCTGCTAGTGCCTCGCTGCTGCCTCCACTCCCCTCCCCCAGTCTGTAGAAGAAGCTCGGTAATACTACCCAGCCCAAAAAAGAAAGCAAATTCCTTTAGGGCTTTTTTTCTTTGCTAGTTTGTCTTTGATTCTTCTCTGACAAAATGGACCTTAACCATTGATAGCTTCTATATGAATAGACAGCAGACTCTAAACACTGAGGAGACTAAAAACAGATTGTCTCCAGGTGAATCCCAAAAGGAGGATATCATCTGGTCCTCAGCACGATGAATCTCATAGAAGAAATTAAAAAGGCTTTCACAAGAGAGCTAGAAGAAAAATGGGAAAAGGGGAGGGAGGCTTGGCAACAGAGTCTGGAGAAGTCATCCCACTCATTGAAAGAGAGAGTGGATAAAGAAATCAAATTGTTGAAAAATAGAATTAGTGAGCTGGAAACAGAAAATAGCTCTCTAAAAAATAAAATTGGTGAAATGGAAAAAAATTCCATAGGACAAAAGAACTCAATTTGGACAATTAGAAAAAGATATAAAAAATGTGAGTGAAGAAAATACTTCATTGAAAATTAGGATTGAACAAATGGAATTAATTGAATGACTTGAGTAGACAACAAGAATCAGTCAAGCAAAACCAAAAAATTCAAACAATGGAAAAGTCAAATACCTTCTTGGGAAAACAACAGACCTGGAAAATAGATCTAGGAGAGATAATCTGAGAATTATTGGACTCCCTGAAAAATATGATGAAAAAAAGAGCCTGGACACTATTTTCTGGGAACTTATCAAAAAGAACCACCCAGAAGCCATAGAAACAGAGGATAAAATAGACATTGAAAGAATGCATTGATTACCTACTGAAAGAGATCCTAAAATCAAAATACCAAGAAATATAGTGGCCAAATGTCAAAACCACCAGACAAAGGAAAAAATACTGCAAGTGGCTAGAAAAAACCAATTCAAATATATAGAGGAGCCATAATAAGGATTACCCAGGATCTAGCAGCATCCACATTAAAGGATTGAAGGGCCTGGAATATGATATTCCAAAAGGCTAAGGAACTTGGTATGCAACCAAAAATAACTTAGCCAGCCAGAATGAGCATCTTTTTCCAGGAAAGAAGAGGGACATTCAACGAAATAAGGGAATTTCACCTATTTTTGATGAAAAAAACAGAACTTAACAAAAAGTTTGATCTACAAATATAGAACTCAAGAGAAACCTAAAAAGGTAAAAAGAAATCTTGGGGACTATATTTCTGCTATAAAGATGTATAAAGAATACATGTATACCTTGTTCTAGAAACTAGAGGTGGAAAGGACATTGTACCAGAAAAAGGGTAAAGTGCGGGTAGTACATCTCATGAAGAAGCAAAGCAAACCTATTATATCTGAGAGAACGAATGGAGGGGAATGAATATAATTGATATTTTACTGCCATCAGAATTGGCTTAAAGAGAAAAATTTTAGACATATTCAATTTATAGTGAAACTTCTCCCACCTCATTGAAAAGTGGGAAGGGAAAAGTGAAAAGGGTAGGAATAAGTTAAGCGGAAGGGAAAACAGAAACTGTGAGGAAAAGGAATAAGATAGGGGGAGGAACACTAAGGTAGGGGGAGGGATACTAAAAAGGGAGGGCTGTGAGAAGCAAGTGGTGCTCACTGGGGAGGGAGGTAAGGGGGAAAGAAGTGAAAAAAGCATAAACAGGGGTTAACAAAATTGCAAGTAATACAGAATTGGTAATTTTAACCATAAATGTGAACGGGATAAACTCCCCCATAAAGAGGAAGCGGTTAGCAGAATGGATTTAAAAGCCAGAATCCTACAATATGTTGTTTACAGGAAACACTCCTGGACCAGGGAGATACATACAGAGTAAAGGTAAAAGGTTGGAGCAAAATCTGCTATGCTTCAGGTGAAGTCAAAAAAGCAGAGGTAGCCATCCTGATCTCAGATCAAGCAAAAGCAAAAATTGATCTAATTAAAAGAGATACAGAAGGGCACTATATCTTGCTAGAGGGTAGCATAGATAATGAAGCAGTATCAATATTAAATATATATGCACCAAATGGTGTAGCATCTAAATTCTTAAAAGAGAAATTAAGAGAGCTGTAAGAAGAAATAGACAGCAAAACTATAATAGTGGGAGATCTCAACCTTGCACTCTCAGAATTAGATAAATCAAACCACAAAATAAATCAGAAAGAAGTCAAAGAAGTAAGTGGAACACTAGAAAAGTTAGATATGATAGATCTCTGGAGAAAACTAAATGGAGACAGAAAGGAATACACTTTCTTCTCAGCAGTTCAGGGAACCTATATAAAAATTGACCATATATTAGGACTTAAAAACCTCAAACTCAAATGTAGTAAGGCAGAAATAGTAAATGCATCCTTTTCAGACCACGATGCAATGAAATTTACATTCAACAAAAAGCCAGGGAAAAATAGACCAAAAAATAATTGGAAACTGTCTCATACTAAAGAATATTGGGTGAAACAGCAAATCATAGACATAATAACTTTACCCAAGAAAATGACAATAATGAGACGTCATACCAAAATGTGTGGGATGCAGCCAAAGTGGTAATAAGGGGAATTTTCATATCTCTAGAGGCCTACTTGCATAAAATAAAGAGAAGATCAATAAATTGGGCTTGCAACTAAAAATGATAGGAAAGGAACAAATTAAAAACCCCCAGTCAAATACTAAACTTGAAATTCTAAAAATAAAAGGAGAGATCAATAAAATTGAAAATAAAAAAACTATTGAATTAATTAATAAAACTAAGAATTGGTTCTATGAAAAAACCAACAAAATAGACAAACCCTTAGTAAATCTGATTTAAAAAAGGAAAGAGGAAAATCAAATTGTTAGTCTTAAAAATGAAAAGGTAGAACTCACCACTAAAGAAGAGGAAATTAGAGCAATAATTAGAAGTTACTTTGCCCAACTTTATGCCAATAAATTTGACAACTTAAATGAAATGGAAGAATACCTTCAAAAATATAACTTGCCCAGATTAACAGAGGAAGAAGTAAATATCCTAAATAGTCCCATTTTAGAAAAAGAAATAGAACAAGCTATTAACCAACTCCCTAAGAAAAAATCCCCAGAACCAGATGGATTTAAATGTGAATTCTACCAAACATTTAAAGAACAATGAATTCCAATGCAAAATAAATTATTTGAAAAAATAGGGATTGAAGGAGTCCTACCAAATTTCTTTTACGACACAGACATGGTACTGATACGTGAACCAGGTTGGTTGAAAACAGAAAAAGAAAATTACAGACCAATCTCCCTAATGAATATTAATGATAAAATATTAAATAAATCATTAACAAAAAGATTACAGAAAATAATCCCTAGGATAATACACTATGATAGGAAAATAATTGGAAAAATATTAAGTGCTCTTCAATAGGCCAAGCGCATATAATAAAGATGACAATACACCCTAAACTAATCTATTTATTTAGTGCTATACCAATCAGAATTCCAAGAAAATACTTTAATGATCTAGAAAAGATAACAACAAAATTCATATGGAAGAACAAAAGGTTGAGAATCTCAAGGGAATTAATCAAAAAAAACATCAAATGACGGTGGCCTAGCCATACTTGATATAAAACTATAGTTTTATATAAAACTATAGTTACTATAAAGTAGCAGTCACCAAAACCATTTGGTATTGGCTAAGAAATAGATTACTTGATCAGTAGAATAGGCTAGGTTCACAAGACAAAATAGTCAACTATAGCAATCTAGTGTTTGACAAACTCAAAGATCCTAACTTTTGTTATAAGAATTCATTATTTGACAAAAACTGCTGGGAGAACTGGAAATTAGTATGGCAGAAATTAGACTTGGCCTCACGTTTAACACCATATACCAAGATAAGATCAAAATGGGTCCGTGATTTAGGCATAAAAAATGAGATTATATCTCATCTTAAAGAATGATTGGGTGAAACAGCAAATTATAGACACAATTAATAACTTCACTCAAGATAATGACAATGGTGAGGCATCATACCAAAATTTGTGGGATGCAGCCAAAGCGGTAATAAGGGGAAACTTTATATCCTTAGAGGCTTACTTGAACAAAATAGAGAAAGAGAAAGTCAATGAAAGGGCTTGCAACTTAAAAGCTAGAAAAAGACCAAATTAAAAACCCTCAATCAGTTACTAAACTTGAAATTCTAAAATTAAAAGGAGAAATTAATAATATTGAAACTAAGAAAACTATTGAACTAATAAATAAAACTAAGAGTTGGTTTTATGAAAAAACCACTAAAATTGATAAACCTTTGGTAAATCTGATTAGAAAAAGGAGGGAGGAAAATGAAATTAGTAGTCTTAAAAATGAAAAGGGAGAACTTTCCACCAATGAAGAGGAAATTAGAGAAACAATAAGGAGTTATTTTGCTCAACTTTACGCCAATAAATTTGATAACCTAAGTGAAATGGATGACTACCTCCAAAAATATAGACTTCCCAGACTAACAGAGGAGGAAGTAAATTGCTTGAATAGTACCATTTCAGAAAAAGAAATAGAACAGGCAATTAAACAACTCCCTAAGAAAAAATCCCCAGGACCAGATGGATTTACATGTGAATTCTACCAAACATTTAAAGAACAAGTGGCCCCAATGCCATATAAATTATTTGATAAAATAGGGAATGAAGGAGTCCTACCAAATTCCTTCTATGACACAGACATGGTACTGATACCTAAACCAGGTAGGTTGAAAATAGAGAAAGAAAACTATAGACCAATCTCCCTAATGAATATTGATGCTAAAATCTTAACTAAAATATTAGCAAAAAGATTACAGAAAATCATCCCCAGGATAATTCACTATGATCAAGTAGGATTTATACCAGGAATGCAGGTCTAGTTCAATATTAGGAAAACTATCAGCATAATTAGCCATATTAATAACCAAACAAAAACCATATGATCATCTCAATAGATGAAGAAAAAGCATTTGATAAAATCCAACATCCATTCCTATTAAAAACACTTGAGAGTATAGGAATAAATGGACTTTTCCTTAAAATAATCAGTAGCATCTATTTAAAACCAGCAGTAAGCATCATATGTAATGGGGACAAACTGCAACCATTTCCAGTAAGATCAGGAGTGAAACAAGGTTGCCCACTATCACCATTACTATTTAATATTGTATTAGAAATGCTAGCTATGGCAATAAGAGCTGAGAAAGATATTAAAGGAATAAGAATAGGCAATGAGGAAACCAAATTATCACTCTTTGCTGATGATATGATGGTATACTTAGAGAACCCCAGAGATTCTACTAAAAAGTTATTAGAAATAATCCACAATTTTAGCAAAGTTGCTGGTTATAAAATAAACCCACATAAGTCATCAGCATTCTTATATATCACTAACAAAATCCAACAGTCAGAGTTACAAAGAGAAATTCCATTTAAAGTAACTACTGATAATATAAAATATTTAGGAATCTATCTGCCAAGGGAAAATCAGAAACTTTATGAGCAAAATTACAGACCACTTTTCACACAAATTAAGTCTGATCTAACCAATTGGAAAAATATTAAATGCTCTTGGATTGGGCGAGCATATATAATAAAGATGACAATACTACCTAAACTAATGTATTTATTTAGCGCTATACCAATCAGACTTCCCAAAAACTATTTTGATGACCTAGAAAAAATAACAACAAAGTTCATATGGAAAAACAAAAGGTCAAGAATTTCAAGGGAATTAATGAAAAAAAAATCAAATGAAGGTGGCCTAGCTGTACCAGATCTAAAATTATATTATAAGGCAGCGGTTACTAAAACTATCTGGTATTGGCTAAGAAATAGACTAGTTGATCAATGGAATAGATTAGGTTTAAAGGACAAAACATATAATAACTTTAATTATCTAGTGTTTGACAAACCCAAAGACCCCAGTTTTTGGGATAAGAATGCATTATTTGACAAAAATTGCTGGGAAAATTGGAAATTAGTATGGCAGAAACTAGGCATTGACCCACACTTAATACCATACACCAAGATAAGGTCAAAATGGGTTCATGATCTAGGCATAAAGAATGAGATCATATGGACCTGGCCATCCTCAGCAATGAGATCAACCAAATCATTTCCAATGGAGCAGTAATGAACTGAACCAGCTACGCCCAGAGAAAGAACTCTGGGAGATGACTAAAAACCATTACATTAAATTTCCAATCCCTATATTTATGCCCACCTGCATTTTTGATTTCGTTCACAAGCTAATGGTACAATATTTCAGAGTTTGATTATTTTTATACAGCAAAATAATGTTTTGGTCATGTATACTTATTGTGTATCTAATTTATATTTTAATGTATTTAACATCTACTGGTCATTCTACCATGTAGGGGAGGGTGTGGGGGGTAAGAGGTGAAAAATTGGAACAAGAGGTTTGGCAATTGTTAACGCTGTAAAGTTACCCATGCATATAACCTGTAAATAAAAGGCTATTAAAAAAAAAAAAGAAAGAAATCATAGATTTAGATGTGGACAGGAAAAAAAAAAAAGAAGAATGAGATCATAAATAAATTGGAAGAGCATAGGATAGTTTACCTCTCAGACCTGGGGAAGAGGAAGGAATTTATGACCAAAGAAGAACTAGAGATCACTATTGACTACAAAATTGAAAATTTTGATTATATCAAATTGAAAAGTTTTTGTACAAACAAAACTAATGCAGGTAAGATTAGAAGGGAAACAATAAACTGGGAAAACATTTTTAAAATCAAAGGTTCTGATAAAGGACTCATTTCCAAAATATATAGAGAATTGACTCAAATTTATAAGAAATCAAGCCATTCTCCAATTGATAAATGATCAAAGGATATGAACAATTTTCAGATGATGGAATTGAAACTATTTCCATTCATATGAAAGTGTTCCAAATCACTATTGATCAGAGAAATGCAAATTAAGACAACTCTGAGATACCACTATACACCTGTCAGATTGGCCAGAATGACAGGAAAAGATAATGCAGAATATTGGAGGGGATGTGGGAAAACAGGGACACTGATACATTGCTGGTGGAATTGTGAATACATCCAGCCATTCTGGAGAGCAATTTGGAACTATGCCCAAAAAGTTATCAAACTGTGCATACCCTTTGATCCAGCAGTGTCTCTACTGGGCTTGTACCCCAAAGAGATACTAAAAAAGGGAAAGGGACTTGTATGTGCCAAAATCTTTGTAGCAGCCCTGTTTGTAGTGGCCAGAAGCTGGAAAATGAATGGATGCCCATCAATTGGAGAATGGTTGAGTAAATTGTGGTATATGAATATTATCGAATATTATTGTTCTGCAAGAAATGACCAGCAGGACGAATACAGAGAGGATTGGCGTGACTTACATGAACTGATGCTGAGTGAAATGAGCAGAACCAGGAAATCATTATATACCTCAACAGCGATACTGTATGAGTATGTATTCTGATGGAAGTGGATTTCTTCAACAAAGACAAGGTCTAACTTAGTTTCAATTGATCAAGGATGGACAGAAGCAGCTACACCCAAAGAAAGAACACTAGGAAATGAATGTAAACTGCTTGCATTTTTGTTCTTCTTCCCAGGTTATTTATACCTTCTAAATCCAATTCTCCCTGAGCAACAAGAAAACTGTTCGGTTCTGCACACATATATTGTATTGAAGATCTACTGTAACCTATCTAAGATGTATAGGACTGCTTGCCATCTTGGGAAGAGGGTGGAGGGAGGGTGGGGAAAAATCGGAACAGAAGTGAGTGCAAGGTATAATGTAAAAAATTACCCTGCATGGGTTCTGTCAATAAAAAGTTATTTAATTAAAAAAAAAAAAGAAAAGAAAAAAAAAAGATTGGAAAAATAGTACAAAAAAAAAAAAAAAGAATGAGATTATAAATAAATTAGTGGAACAAAGGATAGTTTATCTCTCAGACTTATGGAGGAGGAAGAAATTTGTGACCCAAGATGAACTAGAGACCATTATTGATCACAAAATAGAAAATTTTGAATACATCAAATTAAAAAACCTTTGTACAAACAAAACTAATGCAAACAAGATTAGAAGGGAAGCAACAAACAGGGAAAATATCTTCACAGTTAAAGGTTCTGATAAAGGCCTCATTTCCAAAATATAGAGAATTGACTCTAATTTATAAGAAATCAAGCCATTCTCCAATTGATAAATGGTCAAAGGATATGAACAGACAAATTTCAGATGATGAAATTGAAACTATTTTCACTCATATGAAATAGCGTTCCAAATCACTATTGTTCAGAGAAATGCAAATTAAGACAACTCTGAGATACCACTATACACCTGTCAGATTGACTATGATGATAGGAAAAAATAACGATCAATGTTGGAGGGGATGTGGGAAAACTGGGACACTGATGCATTGTTGGTGGAGTTGTGAACAAATCCAACAGTTCTGGAGAGCAATCTGGAATTATGTGCAAAAAATTATCAAACTGGGCATACCCTTATATCCAGCAGTGCTACTACTGGGCTTATGCCCCAAAGAAATAATAAAGAAGGGAAAGGGACCTATATGTGCCAAAATGTTTGTGGCAGCCCTGTTTGTAGTGGCTAGAAACTGGAAAATGAATGGATGCCCATCAATTGGAGAATGGTTGGGAAATTGTGGTATACAAAAGTCATGGAATATTATTGTTTTGTAAGAAATGACCAGCAGAATGAATATAGAGAGGCTTGGAAACACTTACATAAACTGATGCTAAGTGAAATGATCAGAACCAAGAGATCATTATATACTTCAACAACAATATTGTATGAGGATGTATTCTGATGGAAGTGGATTTCTTTGACAAAGCGAAGATCTGATTCATTTCAATTGATCAGTGATGGATAGAAGCTGCTACACTCAAAGAAAAAATACTTGGAAATGAATGTAAACTGTTTGCATTTTTGTTTTTCTTCCCGGGTTATTTTTACCTTCTGAATCCAATTCTTCCTGTGCAACAAGAGAACTGTTCGGTTCTGCACACATATATTGTATCTAGGATATACTGTGACCTATTTAACATGTATAGGACTGCTTGCCATTTGGGGGAGGGGTTGGAAGGAGGGAAGGGATAAATCAGAACAGAAGTGAGTGCAAGGGACAATGTTGTAAAAAATTACCCAGATATGGGTTCTGTCAGTAAAAAGTTATAATTATTAAAAAAATAAAATAAAATATAAAAAAATATAAAAACAACAGCAACAAATAAATCTTCACAACCCCAAGTGGTAATGTTATACACACTTTACTGATAAGGAAACTGAAGGCAAAAGAGAGTAAAGGAATTGCCTAGGGTCACAAAGCTGCTATGTAACTGAAGTTAAATTTGTGAAGTCTGAATATTAAATGTGGGGTTTCATTTTGGTTTGTCTTGATTAGGTTGAAAATTTTTTTTGCCAGTATCTTTTTTTTTTCCATTTGTTTTTCTCTTTACTTTTTCCTTTCAAGTTCCAAACCATCTTCTTCTCTTCTTCCTTCCCTTCTTCATCCTGCTTTAGAGATTTTGACACAGATTTATAAACATATGTAAAACTATACTGTATATGCTTCCATTTATCAGTTCTTTCTCTAAAGGTGTATAATAGGTCCTTTATTGTACTCAAAAAAAACTGCTGTCAGTTATTTTTTGAGTAATATTACTATAACTCAAACGCTCTAAATGAATATGAAGAATTTAAAGAAGTTCGAAAAGACATGTGAATTAAAGCAAAGTGAATTAAGCAAAATGAAAGGTAAAATTGATTTATTTGATGGTAGATAGTTTCTCACCATTGGAGATCTTCGAATGAAGGCTGATTGACTTTCTTTTGAGCTGTTGTATTAAGAATTCCTGTTTGGATATTCAGCAGAGCAGGTGACCCTGGAGATTCATTTTAACTCTGAAGATGTGTGATTCTGCAAATAGAGAAAAGAAACTTATCTTCTAAAAGCCAACTGAACACTGGTGTTCACAACACTATCCCTCTTAGTTTGTAACCACAAGACTACTCCATTGAATTGCAATCTCCTCCTCTTCCTCCAAGAGACTGTAAACTTTTCAGGACAGGGACTGTACTGTTTTTCTTTTTCATAGTAAATTACTAAATTTTTTTTAGTTGAACTGTCTTAACTCAATCACAAACACTTTTTTTAATATTGAGCATTTTGTTGCTTTTGCTGTTGTAAATAAAGTAATAATTTCAACTGTTTCATAGCTACATGTTGAAGAAGAGTGAGTTCTGTATTAAAAAAATATTCCAAGACATTAGGGAAAATGTAATAAAATAGACATGATCAACTTTTTTGTTTCCAAGTGCTCATAGTGCAGCTAAACAGTATGCCAATCATAGTTTTAAGACACAAGCAGTAGAAAAGTATAAAAGAGAAAGAAGGAAAGAAATATAAAGAAAAAGATTTTTACAAAGTAGTTTTGATGGGAAGCTGGAGAATAATACTGCCAGTATGTTATACCTATCAGTGCCAGTATGTTATACCTATCAGTTAAATAGCTTACGATGGATTGTCTATACATTTAGTAAAGTCAAAAGAATAAAGAATAGTCTGAGGCATGTGGTAATGTAAAGGAGCAAATTATATCACTGAAAAATTAAGAAAAAAAAACACCTTGGGGGCACATTTTCTATGCTAAAACAAGAGACTAAAATTAGAGAAGTAGTTTATTTAAGGCCTGAGTATATGGCAGTATTTATTTCTGTTCTACATTTGAATCAGTTGATGAGCAGCAGCAGTTCTAGAGAGATCATTAAAGCTTCATTAATAGTGACTGAATAAATCACCTCCATTTGTATGGAGATTATGCTAGCAAAACTTTTTTTTTAATCTTTAATGGCAACTTAAAATATTGAAAGATACAAATTATATGAGTGATAGGCAGTTACTTAGTATTCATCATTTTATAATCAGGATAGGATGTATAAGAAGAAATGAATAGTATTACACATTTGTTACCTTAGACCTAGAGATGTAAAGGAGATAAATGACTTTGGAATTTTTTTTTCATTGAAATTTAGACTGAAGAAAATCATTTTTAGATTCTTCATATAATTGATAGCTTCTTTTTAAACATACAGTTATGATGGAATTATAAGCCTATATTAATTTTTTAAGTGAGATGAATCTTAGGATCAAAGATTTAGAGTTAGAAGAAACTCTAGAGGCTATTGAGTCTAATAGCTTCATTTTACAAATTTTATAGATAAGGAAACTGAGGCAAAGGAAAGTTAAAAGATTTTCCCAGAGTCATATAACTCAGATACTTATCTGAGATGGAATTTTAAATCAGATCTTCCTAACTTCAAGACCAGTATCCTATCCATTTACAGTTTGATATAGAGTGTCTTGAGAAAATAAGCCTGGAAATTATACAACACTGACTTTTTTCCTACTTTACCCTCTATATATCTTGGGGTAAAATTGGAACTACTTTTTTGCTGAATGATTTCTGTCATAGCATATGGCTATGGAGCACAGTTTCTCAAGAGCGAACCATTGTAAACTCAGATCCACAGACCTGGGAATCCACATGCACAAATACTTAATTTTTGTATGCTTAAAATTTTTTTAGAATAAGAAATGTAGAACATTTCATAATGTCTCCTTGAATAGATTAATAGGAATACAACTTTGGTCAGTAGATAATAAGCTGTACTTCATTGGGTATTAGGGGGAGAATATGAGGGGAGGACAAAGATGAGTGAGAAAGGGAGTGTGATGTAGTAGGAAAAGTGCTAACTATTGAATCAGAAGACATAGTTTAAAATCTTAAGGTTTGTTTATTGTTGGGGGCTTTTTTTTTTGAGATTATATAATTTGGTGAGTAATTTTCTTTCTCTGAACATCAGCTTATTTAATTGTAGAATGATTGCATGAGACTAGATAATTTCTAGGGTCCCTTCCAATTCTACAACTATGTTATTAAGAAAGAACCACAGAGATAAACCAGTAAAATAATAAGCTCTTCCTTATGTGTACAATTTGTGCCTAAAGCCTGTTAAATTATGCTTATCCATGCAATGAAATCATTTTCAGATTATATTTTTTCCAGTGGGACACAACTAGAAACAAGGCAATGATATTAATCAAAATTTAAATGATAAAGCTTATATTGTTTTAAAATTGAGTAAGTCCAAGGGCAAGGGAAAAAGTGCATACTACTTTGAAAACAATGGAGTTCTGGTTCAAATCCCATTTGATACTATCTGTCTGACTTTAGCTAAGTCTCATTACCTTCTTGTATTTCAGTTTTCTCATCTCTAAAACAAGAAGTTAGGATTTAATATAGCCTATGAAGTCTAATGAGACTTCTTGATCTATAATCCCATTATTCTGATACATTAAAATCTTTTTGGCCAGTCTGATGAAAGCTATATTGTTTCTTTTTGTATTGTATCTTTTTTTTCTTTTTGGTTATAGGTCTTCGTTGACCTGTCCACACTGCCAAAAACAGAGTAATACCTTTGATCCCTTCCTTTGTGTGTCACTACCCATTCCATCATGTCAGACCAGGTATGTAAACTTCAGATTCTAGCCAGTGAATCAATTTTAAACCTAACCCTTTATGGGAAGTCTTTTTCCATCCTTTTTCTTTTTGTCCCAGTTCAGATGTTGCCTCCTTTATAATTCCCTTTGTTGGAAGTGCTTTGCCCCTTAAAATATCCTTAGAATACATTGTTTCATTGGTCCATTCAGGAACATTGGCATTCTGCTCACTACTTGTCTATTGATTGTCACAACTTTTCAGTTGAAAGAAATCCTCATTTCTACTGAAATGTAGGCTTTTGATACTCTTTCAATTAACAATAAACAGTATTATGAAGATCTACAGCATCTTCTAGAAATAATTCCCTCAAAAAGATATCACATTCTTCATAGGGGACTGGAAGATTAAAGTAGGAAATCAAAACATTATTGGATTGACAGGCCTTGGATTGGCCTTGGAGTACAAAAAGTAGTAAGGCAGACACTAATAGAATTTTGTTACGATAATTTACTTGTCATAGCAGATAATCTTTTTCAGTACCCTAAAAGGTAACTGTACATGTGATCATTACATGTTAATGATCATTAACCTGGACAATATAGAAATGGTTAGTATAGAAGTCAGATTGATCATATACTTTGTAGACAAAGATGGAGAAGCTTTATACAGTTAGTTAAAACAAGATCTGGAGCTGAATGGCTTAGATCATAAGCATCTTATTGCAAAATTCATATTTAAAATAGGGGAAACTAACAGACCACATGGCTATGACCTAAATAACATCCCTTATGAAGGAGAAATGATGAGAGATTAAATCTGGTCAGATAGAGAACTTGAAAAATTATGGATGGAGATTCGCAATATTACAAGAGGGAGCAGCAATAATAATAACAAAAATTAAAAAAAAAAATAACACCAAGAAAGCAAAATGGCTATTTAATTAGATTTTACAAGTAGTTAAAGAAAGAAGTGAAAGGGAAAGATAAACTCAATGAATGCCAAACTCAAAGAATTCCAAAGAATATCAGAGAGAAATATGGTTCTTAACTGAGCTATGCAAAGAAATAGAAGAAAAAAAATAGAATGGGAAAAACAAGAAATATCTTAAAGAAATTAGAAATATCAAGGAAATGTTTCATGCAAAAATGGGAATGATAAAAGAGATTAAGAAGAGGTGGCAAAATTATAGAGAAGAACTATACAAAAATAATCTTCACTCATAACTATGAGGGTACGGTTACTAATCTTGAGCCAGACATCCTGGAGAATGAAGTCAAATGGACTATAGGAAGCATTACAAACAATAAAAATATAATGGAGGTGATGAAATTCTAGCTCAGCTATTTAAAATGCTGAAAAATAATGTTTTTGAAGTGCTGCATTCAGTATGCTAGCAAATTTGGAAAGTTTAACAGTGGCCATGGAATAGGAAGAGATCAGCTGTCCCCTAAATATGTGCCAAAGAATGTTCAAATTTCTAAACAATTGTATTCATTTCTCAGGCCAGCAAAGTTAGGCTTAAGATTCTGTAGGCTAGAGACTTCAGCAGTATGGAAGGTGAGAATTACCAAAAGAGCAGGCTTATTTTTGAAGAGGCAGACAAATTAGAGATCAAATTACCAACATTCACTGTATTATGGAGAAAGCAAGGGAGTTCCAGAAAAATATCTCCTGCTTCATTGACTATATTAAGCCTTTGACTGTATGAACTGCAACAAAATCTGGCAAGAACTCAAATAGATGAGAGTACCAACTCATCTTATTTGTGTTTTGAGCAATCTGTATGCAAGTCAGATAACAATAATTAGATCCAAATATGGACCAATTGATTGGAAAAGATTGAAGGCAAGTCTCCATCAAAGGTCATTTTTCTCTAAACCTGAATAAAATCCTGTCCCAAAGCTGTTTCTTCATATAGGTATTTTTAGAGGTATGTATTAAAACAAAGTTATTTTTCTACTTATATTAGGTATCAAAATGTTCACCATAATTTCAAAATAAATACAAACTTTTTTTCCTGTGAACAAAAACAATTTTCCATCATTAATAACTTTTTATGAAAAAAGACCTAAAGGATAGTGTAATTTACGAACTTTCCTTATACCACATTAGGGTACTGTATTTTTTAAAGTACATTAACAAATTGAAGATCATCTTGAGAAGGGTAAAAGGAGATAAAGGGCATGTATTATGGCTAAAATTAATAGAAATGGAGGAGAAAATACAAAAGAATATTATGTGGATGATGTAAGGGTTAAAAAGCCTCTAGGAGCAAGAAATGCAGTTCAAGGTATGTAGGAGGACCTGAGAGATGAGAGGAACCAAGGCGCAGGTGAGTTCTATGTGGAGGTGGGGCACAGCCCCAAGAGGCAGTGTCTGATCCCAGGTACTACATTTCCCTCCTTAGTACTTACAAAGCGTAGCTTACCTCCCTCTTCTCAGGCCAATCTTGTTATGCCAGATTCCTAGAGGACCTCCTTTTCCCCTGGATCTTCAGGGGGGTATAAATATGTGCTGTCTAAGAATAAAGTTCTTTTTCACTTCACCCCTACCTCCTGGTGGTCTGTCTCTGTAGGATCTGGGTTGGTGCCAGAAAATGGGTAAGTTTGGCTTAACCATGCTACCAACGAGTGGGCAGTTAGAGTAGCCCAAAGGAGGATGCTACAGATGGTAAATTAAATTTTTTTAAAGCATTTGTTAAGCAACTGAATTTCTGTTTTTGTACTTTTCAGTTTTTCTTATAATACAGTATTACATTTATAGAAAATGATTTATTCAGCTAATTGATGGATACCTACTTTGTTTCTAGTTCTTTGTCACAATTAAAAAGTTGTTATGAATGTTTTCATAATGCATTTTTGTATGTGTACAGTTGTAGTTGTCTTTGATCTTTTTAGAGGTACAAGTTCTAGATGAAAAGATTTGTATAGTAAAGATTTTGTATGGAGGCCATTAGACCAACCCTATCACTTTATTGCTGAGCAAACTGAGAAACAGGAATTCAGTTTGCTTAATTTGTAAATATCCCAGGTTTTTCTATGTGAGTCAGTTTTCCTATTGAACTATGCTGTTGATGGTGTGAAATTTAAACTACTGTGAAGCCATAAGTAAGATATTTATATGCATTTTAACATTAAGTTTTTATAAGTTTTTCTCCAAAGAAATGTTTTGAAATTCAGGTTTTTATCTAAAATTTGCCCAATTTTGCCTATTAAGAATGATATGTAACAAATTTTTCTAATAAAGGTCTCATTTCCAAAATGTGTAAGAAACAGATTAATATTTATAAGAACAAGAACTATTTCTCAATTGATATAAAAGGTTGAATGATATTAAAATGCAATTTGTCAAGGGAAGAAATCCAGATAATATATAGCTATGTGAAGAAAAATTCTCCAAATTTCTAAAAGTGCAGATTAAACCAAATCTGAGTTCATAAGATTGGCAAAGCCAACAAAAAGTGAAAAATGAAAATGACAGATTTTGGAAAGAATTCAGGAAAACATGCATATTGTCCTGTTGGTGGAAATATGAATTTGTCTGACTTTTCTGGAAAACAAATTAAGTTCCTACCCATCAAACCCAGACTATTTAACAGAGCATGCATTACCTATACACAGAGAGATTGACGAAAGAAGAGAATGTCCTATGTGTACAAAAATGTAGCAATTCTTTTTGTGGTAGCAAAAATATGGAAAATGAAAGTTTCTATAACTTAGGAAATGATTGAGTACATCAGGGCATAGAAATATAAAGAAAGCTATTGAGGTATAAGAAATGAAGAAAAAGAAGTTTTAGAGATTCAGGTCGTACCTGAAATGATATAGAGAGAAGTGAACAGAATTAGAACAATTTATACATAATATCAACATTACAAAAACAATTTTGAAAGTCCTAAGAATTCTGATTCTGAAATAATTATCTAGAATCCCAGAGTAGTACATTGTCCATCTTAAAACACACAGATGATGGACTAATATGCAGGATGAGAAATAAATTTTTGGTTATAGTCAATATTGATGGGAATTTAGTTTTACTTGACTATGATGTAATGATTCTTTCATGTCTTTAATTCTTTCTTGCATGCTTGTTTTCTCTTTCTTTTTTTCACTTCTATTTGCTTTTCTTTTCTCACTTTTTTCTTTCTTTTAGTGAAAGGGGCTGGGAGAGTTGTAAGGGAGGAAAAAAATACTTGGTAATTGAAAGAAATGAACATTTTAATTTTGTTATTTTAAAATTTATGTTCATGGTGTTCATACTAGGGGACCTACCATAAGGAGTCCTTGTAAAATTGAGAGTCACAGGTATGCTTAAAGTACCGAAGCAGACATTAACCTCTTAAATGCTGAACCAGATAATTCATGACACAAAAGTTCCATTCATTTTGGTCTTTCTAGAAATACATTCTTTTTATGTTTTTCAGATCCTTAAATGTCACATTGGTCTTCCAGTCCAAGAATCAGAGGTTCTTGCGGATTGGTTTGGCAGTGCCACTTTTCAGCACAGTAGCAACCTTGAGAAAGATGGTAGCAGAAGAAAGCAAAATCACAGCTAATGAGGTTTGGTGAAATTAAATTTAATAGATGCTAATCTCTTCATATAGTGGAAAGATAATTGGCTTAACAGTCCAGATTGATTAAGCTAAGTAATGGTAGCTATTTCACTCATAAATTGCTATTTCATTACATATTCATCACTAGATTTACGTGCAGTTTTTGTCTTTGGACTTAGTAATTTGACTAGAAGGGATCAACTTTCATGTTAAGAAATGTATGACATCAAATGCTTTTCTGACTGGCATTTTATTGGGTACCCCTTTTTACCATAGAAATCATATGTGGCTTTTGTGTTAATGAAAGTTTAACAAAAGAATGGGTATAGAGGCTTTCAGGTTTAACAACTAAAAAAAAAAACAAAACAAAAAACCTTTTTGAGAAACTACTTTGGATCATAAAAGAACCTGAGCTTGTAGTCATTAGAATTGGGCTGGAATGCTATTTCTGTCACTTACTGGCAATAAGACCATGACCAAATCATTTGGTTTTCTGAGCCTTGCCCTCCACAAATAAGATTACATTCTTTTTTGTTTGTTTGAGCTTTTAATTTACAAAACATGCATGGGTAATTTTTCAATATCGACTGTTGGTGTTTTTGTTCTTTAAAATAATAATAAGTTCTCTCACCCTGTCTTCTCATTCTACCTCCATAACAAATAGCTTCAAATTCCAATTTTTCCCCTGAAAATTTTTTTTAAATAGCTTTTATTTACAGGTTATTTATGGGTAACTTTGATTGAAATTGACAAACCTCTTGTTCCAATTTTTCCCTTACCCCTACCCCCCCCCCAGATGGCGGATGACCATAGATGTTAAATATTTAAAATATAAATTGATAAAATAAGTATAGGACAAAATGTTATTTTGCTGTACAAAAAGAATCAACTCTGAAATATTGTACAATTACTTGTGAAGGAACAAAATGGGTGGGCAAAAAATAGGGTTGGGAATTTATGTAATGATTTTAGTCATCTCCCAGAGTTCTTTCACTTGTGCTGGTTCAGTTCAATACCCATTGGAAATGATTTGTTTGATCTGTTGTAGGATAGCCAGGTCCATCAGAATGGTCATCATATATATTATTGTTGAAGTTATAATGATTCTTTGGCCCTCTGTTTACTCAGCATCGTTTGTATAATCTCGGCCTTCTGAAATCATCCTGTTGGTCATTTCTTAAAGAAAATATTCCATAATATCATATCCACGATTTATTCACCATTTTCCAACTGATGGCATCCCTCATTCCAGTTTCTAGCCACTAAAAGGGGCCAAACATTCGTGCATATACAGATCCCTTTCCCTTCTTTATGTTCTTTGGGATATGCAGTAGTAACACTGTGGACGGGTATGCCGTTTGATAACTTTTTGAGCATAGTTCCAAATTGCTTTCCAGAATGGTTGGATGTATTCACAGTTCCACCAACAATGTATTAGCCACACTGAAAACATTGACGAATTTCTCTAGAAGTCCCTTGCCAAGAGGAACCCTGTCTTTCCATGTTCATCATAGTTTGGGTATAATAAGCATTTGTGCCCACTGTGGCACAACGTCTTATGATCTCCTTTAAAAGGGCATCTTTGTCTAGTCCCCATATAATTCTTTTGCAAACCTCATTGGCATTTTCCTTAGCCAGATGTCTTATTATTTCTGTTGCTGCATTGTCTCTATTTGGTTCTTATTATAGTGTTTAAACATCCCACAAAAAATCTGGAAAAGGTTCATTGGGATTGTCTATTTTTTGGGCTTACTTCCATCTTTCTGTCCAGGGAGAGAACTCAAGCTTTTATTAAGCCTTAAAATTTTCCAAAACTAATATGGGAAACTAAGATTGATCCACATTAACACGACACCAAGATAAGGTCAAAATTATGACCAGGAAAAGAATGAAAAAATAAATTAGAGGAAACAGGATAGTTCTCAGACCTGTGGAAGGGGAAGGACTTTATGACCAAAGAAGAAGGAGATCATCACTGATCACAAAATAAAATTTTGATTATACCAAACTGAAAGTTTTTGTACAAAAAAACTAATGCAGACAAGATTAGAAGGGAAAATAAACTGGGAAAATATTTTTTACAGTCAAAGGTTCGATAAAGGCCTCATTTAAAATATATAGAGAATTAACTTAATTTATAAAAAATCAAACATTCCAATTAAAATGGTCGGATATGAAAGACAATTTTGATGAAGAAATTGAAATTATTTCAGTCATATGAAAAGATGCTCCAAGTCATTATTAATCAGAGAAATAAATTAAACAACTCTAAGATAACACATACCTGCGATTGGCTAGATGAAGGAAAAAAATATGATTGTTGGAGGGGATGCGGAAAAACGGGACATTGATGCATTGTTGGGGAGTTGGGAACAATCCAAATTCTGGAGACAATTTAGAACTATGCTCAAAAAGTTATCAAACTGGATACCCTTTGATCCAGCAGTGTTATTACTGGGTTTATATCCCAAAGAGATTATAAAGAAGGGAAAGGGACCATGTGCAGAATGTTTGTGGCAACCCTTTTGTAGTGGTAGAAACTGGAAACTGAATGGATGCCCTATTGGAGAATGGTGAATTTGTTATATGAATAAGGGATATTATGTTCTGTAAGAAATGACCAACAGGATGATTTCAGAAAGGCCGGGAGAGACTTAACAACGATGCTGAGGAAATGAGGGACCAGGAGATCATTATAAACTTCAACAATTATATGATGACCAGTTCTGATGGACCTCCATCCTCACAAGGAAAAACCAAATCATTTCCAATGGAGCAGTAATGAATGAACAGCTACGCCGAAAAGAACTCGGGAGATGACTAAAAACCATTACATTGAATTCCCAATCCCTATATTTATGCCCACCTGCATTTTATTTTTCACAAGCTAATTGTACAATTTTCAGATCATTCTTTTTACACAAAATTTTTGGATGTATTATTGTTTTCTAATTTATTTTAATATATTTAACATCTCTGTCATCCTGCCATTGGGGAGGAAGTGGGGTGGGTGAAAATTGAACAAGAGGGTTTCAATTGGTAAGTGAAAGTTACCATGATATAACCTGTAAATAAAAACTATTAAATAAAAAAAAAAATAAAAAGAAATTTGCTCAAATGTTATGGGATAATAAATCTGTTTGATTCTCTGATACTGACCTTCACCAGCTAATTGGTCAAAAGAACTTTACAATCTCTGTTTGCCTATTGTTTGGGTTAATCCTAATAATTTATGAAACTCCAAAAGCCAGACAAATTTTGTCCTGGTTCTAAGATGTCCCCGTTATGGATTTAATATCTTGGGGTTTAAACATAAAACAAATTATCTAGTAACACTTTCACATAAGATGATGTGCCCTAAAATACAACCTTTTCAAATCTTTTAATTTTTTCCAAATTAAAAGGAGGTATTTTTTCTTTTTGACTTGAAGGGTCAACTTTTTAATCACAGGGATATGATTTATAAAATCAGAAATATCTTCTCCTTCATTTTTGCCTTAATTAATGTTTTCTAATCTTTGTCATATTCTGCTTCAAAGTGACTGTTTCGTCTCCTCCCTTCCCTCCACCCAAAGGGGTTAATTGAGGGGAGGAATAAGATGAGGATTTGTGAAGTATCAAATAATTTAACTTCTCCATTCTTATTGAAATTTCCTGTTATTACCAGTTTAGTTGGCACCTCTCCCTGCTACACTTTCTTTTTCTTCATTCTAACACTTAAATAACTTCTTATAGCCAGTTGTATTAAATTGTATGTATTAATTATGTCTTTGGAAATTGAGTCAGATGCATTTCTATTATAAAAAAGATCCTCTCTAATTTCCACTGCATTGAGTTTGAATATTAGATATATAGTATTCACCCAGTTTTTCTCCTACTAATTTCCATTAGTCTAAATCCAATTCTTTTTCCATAGAGAACCAAGGACATATGTCCAAAGTTTCTAAAGTTCAGGATCTCCCAAAATTATAACAAACCTTTGGTTTCCATAACTTTGAAATCTTCCTAAACATTTTCCTTGAACAGAAACAGGCTGTTTTCTAAATATCTGTCCCATCTTAGCTGAAATCCTACTTTAACTCTTTTAACAAAATTTCTTTGTTGTACTTGTCCTAATTTCTGGATTGAGGAGACTTTTCCACTGGATTCAGGATCAGAGGCTTTTCCACTGAAATCAGGATCAGAGGCTTTTCCACTGAAATCCACTGAAGGGCCTGTCAGCCCCATGTTCAGGGCGCCAAAATGTTGGTGTTTTTGTTCTTTAAAATAATAATAATTCACTCACCCTGTCTTCTCATTCTATCTCCATATCTACAATGAGCTCTCAAAACTGACCATTGCAAAACTTTGTGTTCCAAATTATCCCCTCTTTCCCTCACCCTCTCCCCTAGCTGGCAGGTAGTTCAATCCATGTTAAATATGCTAAAATATGTTAAATTTAATATATGTATACATATTTATACAGTTATCTTGCTGCACAAGAAAAATCAGATCAAGAAGGAAGAAAAAACAAAACAAAATGTTAGCAAACAACAACAGAGAGAGGGAGAATGCTATGTTGTGATCCACACTCAGTTCCCACGGTTCTCTCTCTGGGTATATATGGCTCTCTTCATCACTGAACAAGTGGCACTGGTTTGAATCAGTGTTGAAGAGAGCCATGTCCAACAAGATTACATTCTAATGGAAAAAGACTACACATAAGAGAGGACTGAAAATGGGGAGAAAGGAAGGTATCTAATTGGAAGCGTAGCAGCAAACTCCAGAGAGTCTAAAGCACTGATGGGAAGGAAGGAGTTCTGGCCAGCCTGGTTCTGTCTCCAAAATGGAGACCCTAGGAGGACTTAGCACTGGAGAATGAGGCTTGTATGTGGGAAGAGGTGTTACAAGATGAGATGTCTGCTAAGTCTTGATTGCCAGGTCCAGAGAGGAAAGCCTTAATGTTTAGATCTGTCCAAAAATAGAATAACCTGTGGAGGAATTATGTTGCCTCTCTATAGAAGTCTGCAGATGGATTGAATGACCATTTGTTTGGCATCTTTCTCTTGGGTGGGAATTGGACAACGTGACTCCCAATCTCCTTCCAACTCAAAATCTGTGATTCAAAACATTCCAAGTGCAAAAGATTATGACCCATTATAGTATTTGACACTGTCAGCTATTAACTCCTTCTGAATACTTTCTCTTCCCTAGTATTTTCAGGGAAAGGAAGGAAAGAATTACTCAAAGTATGTTATATTGTGAATTTAAAAGTAGAAATGCTATCATTTTCTTTTCTATTTAAATTTTTAGTAAGTTTATTACATAATACATTATTACATCTGTTTCTAAGCCATTTGATACTTAGTTCTTTTGCTTTTGAGATTCAAAATGTGGAATGACTTCTTGTGAAAGAAATGAATGCTTCAGGTAACTGAAACCTATGCATATAATTTAGTGATGGAGCTACTTTGGATTTCCCTCTGAAAACACTCATTTAAAGAATGTTTTTATTAGTGGTTGGAAATATTAACATTATTATCTTTATATTAGCTATTGAATTTTTCAGGATTTAAGTTCCGTAGGATATAATGGGATCATAATTTTCTTTACCATTCTTCTCCTTTTCAGTTTGATTCTGAAATAGCTTTCATGCTGTATTCCAGAGGTAACTGGACATTTTTAGTAATGGAATTTGAGTTGCATTTTTGGCAAAGTATTTTCTTGTATTTGCACTGAAAATCTAGGATAAAAATAACCCACCAGATTATTCTGCTTTCAATTTTATCACCTCACATAATTATAGAAACACAGAGTTGGAAGGGATCTTAGAAGTCCAATCCAGACTTGAACAAGAATCCCTTCTATATCACACCCAACAAGTATTTCGATAACCTTTGCTTGGACCTCTGAAATAAAATGAGGGGATTGAACTTGTTGACCTTTAAGGTTTCTTCTAACTTTGAAACCATGATTTCCCTGGATAACTTAATGCCATTTTGGTATAGCTCTAATTAGGAATCTTTTCTTCAAATCAAGTCTTACTTTAGTAGTTGGCAATTTCCACCTATTATTCTGAACTCTGTCTTCTGAAGCCAAGCAAAAGAAATCAAATCCCTCATTCCCATGACAACTCCTCAGATACTTAAATCATGGTTAGTATCTTGTTTCTACTCTTATTCATGTTAAATATCTTCAAAAAACATGAACTCAAAGCTGTTTACCATCCTAAAAGGCTGTTTTACACCTGGATATTCTATGACTTATCAGTGTTCTTCCTAAAATATGGTGTCTAGTCAGTGAACTAGCATGTGTAAAGGACTTACTATGTGCCGGGAAATATGCTAAGTGCTGGAAATTCAAATATAAGCAGAAAAGAAGATAGTCCTTGTCCTCAAAAAGCCAACCCTCTAATGAGGAAAAACAACACACTGAAGGAAAAGGAAAAGTGAGGGGTAGAAAAAGTCCAGCGTATAGCCTGAAAAGGAATGAGACATGTGAACCCTACTTCAATGGACGTTCTGAGAGTGGAATGTACTTTCACTGTGTGAATTCCAGGACTAGAAGCAACTTCCAGGATGAATAGACTTCTGGAGCTGGGATTAGAAAGGGCATTTAGTCAATAGACATTTGTTAAATGTGTTAGTGCTTTGTTTTAAGTGCTGGAGATACAAAGAAAGACAAAAATATTGTCTATCCAAAACAAAATTTTTTTCAAATGCGGTCCGTTTTCCAAACTCCTTATTTAATTACCTTCTTTTGACCTAGGAGTATATTCTAATTTTATAATATTGTATTAATGTATTTGTTTTTACTTATATTGATCTTTGTGTAAGTATTCTCCATTATATTTCCTACTTTGGTTTGGAGATTCCCAGACTTCCTTACTTAAGTGTATTATCTTAATATGCAGTACCATCTTTACCTTTTTTCTTATATTGCTTCTGCTTCTTTTGAATAAAGTATATTCTTCAAATCAATTAACATGTATTTTTAAGTATCTATTAAATATGTTAAATCCTGGAAATATAAATGCAAAAGTATGACAGTTTTTGTCCTCACGGGACTCAGAATATATTTGTGCAATAAAATCTATTCACAAATGATCAAATGCAGGAGACAAAATACAAATTGATTTCAATGAAGGAAGAATAACTGGGGAAAAAATAAGAGAAGTTTCTTGAAAAAGTTGGCATTGATTTGAACCTTGAAAGTAGATAAAGATTCCAAGATGCAAAGAAAAGAAGGGAGAGTGTTCCAGGTATGGGTATATAGCCTTTGCAAAGACATGGAAACTGGAGGTGGAATGTTGTGTGTAGGAAAGAGCAAGTTAGATGAATCTGATTGTAGCACAGAGATGAAAAGAAGTAATATGATTAACCTGGACTGATGGCCTATGGCTGTGACGCTCTTTCAGTGTTGAATAGAGTACTTCTTGTTTTATCTTAGAGGAAGTAGAAAGCTAGTAAATTTTCTTTAGCAGAGAATGACCTAGGAACATCCATTTGATGGTTGTGGGGATAGTGGTTTGGAAAGAAAAGAACCTAGGTATAGGGAGATATATGGGTAGGCTTCTTCTGCAGGGATTTCTCTGAGAAGTAAAAAAGGTCTAATGTGGGTAATTGTAGTATGAGAAAGAAATAATTGTGAGATGTGGTGAAAAGGTTAGTGTGAAGGTTTTCTGGAGGCAGCCTTAGTTTCAGTTGCAATCAATAATTATTCCAAAATGCAGCCAGCTGGTAAAAATGCAAATGTTTATTTCCCCTTCCAAAATAGCCCGGTTAGTTGAGGCCTAAACTCTCTGCTTGGTTCCAAGTGATCCTGCAGCTTTGTCCTTGGCTCCTGCCTCTGCTTTCTTTAGCCTTCAGCTCAACTCCGACTCGTGGCTTCTCAATCTCCACCTGAGACGAGTAGGCTTTTGTATCTCCCAATCTGGTTGTGCCTCCGAGAGTGGGCTTCTGCTGAACTGACTGACACTCCCTTCTTCAATCTAATTCAGCTGAACTCTTCTCTCAGTGTTTTCAGCTCAACTCCCTGAGAGAGCCTCTGTCTGTTTCTTATATAGGATCTCTTCTGAGGGAGAGGGATTATGGGTTATCTCCCAGAGTGCTCTCTGGCCCTAAGGGAGGTGTGAATTCAGATCTCATACTAAGCCCTGAACTCTCCCAAATGTTTGAACTCCATTGAGTACTTAGATACTTATGAGCTCTCTAAAGGTATGAACACAACCATTGTTTCCATTAGTATTAGCAACTTTTCACCTTGTAAGGATTCACTCTAAGGTGTGAATCAATAAACACTGTATCAATTCTTTTGAGTTAACACCAGGATTCTGACATCACCCTTGAGTTTTCACCTTGTTTTAAGTTGAGTTGACACTAGGATTCCAACAGGTTAGCTTGATAGACTTAGCAGTTTATTGGAGGGGAGGAGAGGAATAAAGAAGAATCAGATGTCTCTAAAGGTATGAACCTGAGAAGCTAGAAAAATGATGATGCCTTTGACAAATATAGGGAATAAAGGAAGAGAGAGGTAGATTTATAGGGAACGATGATGAATTTTGCTTAAGACCTATTGAGTATGAGACATCTAAGGGATGGAGGTTTCCAGCAAATAATTGAAGAATGGGATTGGGGTGCCATAGGGAAATAAGGGCTTTATGTATAGATTTGGGATCATCCCAAATAAGATTTATACTAGGAATGGAGGGCTGGTTTAGTATCAGGAAAAGCATCAGCATAATTGACTTGTATCAGTAATCAAACTAACAGAAATCATATGATTATCTCAATAGATGCAGAAAAAGCATTTGACAAAGTACAACACCCATTCCTATTAATAAGCATTAGAGAGCTTAGGAATAAGCAGGGTTTTCTTTTTATGATAAGTAGCATCTATCTAAAACTATCATCAAGCATTATATGTAATGGGGATAAGTTTAGAAACATTCCCAGTAAAATTGGGGTGAAACAAGATTGCCCATTATTACCACAATTATTCAATATTATATTAGAAATTTTAGTTCTAGCAATAAGAGAAGGAAAAGAAATTGAAGAAATTAGAGGTAATGATGAAACAAATATCACTCTTTTAGATGATTTGATGATATGTTTAGAGAATCCTATATATTCAACTAAAAAACTACTAGAAACAACTGACAACTTTAGCAGAGTTGCAGGATATAAAGTAAACCCACATAAATCATCAGCATTTCTGTGTTACCAACAAAATCCAGCAGCAACATATAGAAAGAGAAATCCCTTTTAAAATAACTGCAGATAATATTAAGTATTTGGGAATCTGCCTGCCAAGACAAAGACAGGAATTATATGATCACAATCACAAAACACTTTTCACACAAAGAAAGTTAGATCTAAACAATTGGAAGAATATGAAGTGCTCATGGGGTAGGCTAAACTAATATAAAAAAAAGACAATTCTATCTAAATTAATCTACTTATTCAGTGCCATATCAATCAGACTGCCAAGAAATTACATTATAGAACTAGAAAAATAATAAAATTCATCTGGAAGAACAAAAAGTCAAGAATTTCAAAGGAATTAATGAAAAAATTACAAAGGAAAGTATACCAAACCTAAAACTATATTATAAAATGTCTATCATCAAAATCATTTGACATTGCCTAAGAAATAAAGTAGTGGATCAGTGGAATAGGTTAGGTTCAAAAGATTTAGTAACTGTCAATGACTATAGTAATCTAGTGTTTGAGAAACTCAAAAGACTCCAGTTTCTGGGATAAGTATTCATTATTTGACAAAAATTGCTGGGAAAATTGGAAAATAGTATGGCAGAAACTAAGCACTGAGCAACATTTAATATCCTATGCTAAGATAAAGTCTAAATGAGTTTAAAGACAAATTAAAGACATTAAAGACAAATGAGTTTGTGATTTAGACATAAAGAGTATATTATAAGCAAATTAGGAGAACAAAGGACAATCTATCTCAGATTTGTGGAGAAGGGAGGAATTTATGGCCAAAGTAGAACTAGAGAATATTATGAAATACAAAATGGATAATTTTGATGACATTAAATTAAAAAGGTTTTTTACAAGCAAAACCAATACAGCCAGCTTAGAAGGGAAGCAGAAAGGTGGGAAATTTTTTTACATCCAGTGTTTTTGATAAAGGCTTCATTTCTAAAATATATAGTGAATTTACTCAGATTTGTAAGAATACTAGCAATTTCCCAATTGATAAATAATCAGAGGATAACAATTTTCAGATCAAGAAATTAGTCATTTTTAATCGTATGAAAAAAATGCTCTAAGTAACTATTGATTATAGAAATGCAAATTAAGACAACAACTCTGAGGTATCCCTTCACACTTCTTAGACTGGCTAAGATGATAGGAAAAGATAATGATAAGTGTTGGAGGAGATGTGGGAAAACTGGGACACTAATGCATTGATAATAGCATTATGAAATGGTCCAACTATTTTGGAGAGCAATTTGGAACTATATCCAAAGGGCTATCAAACTGTGCATGTTCTTTGATCCAGCTGTGTCTCTACTGGGTCTGTATTGCAGACAGGTCATAAAAGAGGAGAAAGGAGCCACATGTTCAAAAATGTTTATAAGTAGCCTTTTTTGTAGTTACAAGGAACTAGAAATTGAATGGATTCCCATCAGTTGACTAAATAAATTATGGTATCTGAATATAATGGAAAACTGTTGTTCTGTAAGAAATGATGGGCAAGCTGATTTCAGAAAAACCTGGAAGGACTTACATGAACTGATGCTGAGTAAAGTGAATAAAAACCAAAAGAACATTGTACATGTAACAACAAGATTGTGTGATGATCAACTGTGATGAACTTGGCTCTTTCAACAATGAGGCAATTCAAGGCAATTCTAACAGACTTGTGATGAAAAGTGCCATCCACATCCTCAGAGGAAACTATGGAGATTGAATGTGGATAAAAGTATATTATTTTCACATTTTGTCATTGTTTTTCTTCTTTTTCTTCTTTTTTTTTTTTTTGCTTGTTTTGCTTTTATTTCTCATGTGTTGATCTGGTTTTTCTTGTGCAGCATGATGAATATGGAAATATGTTTAGAAGAACTAGGGAGAAATATTTGGAATATAAAGTTTTACAAAGGTGAATGTTGAAAACTGCATTTATTGCAAATTAAGACAACTCTAAGATACCACTACACACCTGTCAGATTGGTTAAGATGACAGGAAAAAATAATGATGGTTGTTGGAGGGGATGCGGGAAAACTGGGACATTGATGCATTGTTGGTGGAATTGTGAACGAATCCAACCATTCTGGAGAGTAGTTTGGAATTATGCTCAAGAAGTTATCAAACTGCATACCCTTTGATCCAGCAGTGTTACTACTGGGCTTATATCCCAAAGAGATCATAAAGAAGGGAAAGGGACCTGTATGTGCACGAATGTTTGTGGCAGCTCTCTTTGTAGTGGCTAGAAACTGGAAACTGAGTGGATGCCCATCAGTTGGAGAATGGCTGAATAAATTGTGGTATATGAATATTATGGAATATTATTGTTCTGTGAGAAATAACCAACAGGATGATTTCAGAAAGGCCTGGAGAGACTTATACAAACTGATGCTGAGTGAAACGAGCAGGACCAGGAGATCATTATATACTTCAACAACAATACTATATGATGACCAGTTCTGATGGACCTGGCCATCCTCAGCAACGAGATCAACCAAATCATTTCTAATGGAGCAGTAATGAACTGAACTAGCCTACGCCCAGAGAAAGAACTCTGGGAGATGACTAAAAACCATTACATTGAATTCCCAATCCCTATATTCATGCCCACCTGCATTTTTGATTTCCTTCACAAGCTAATTGTACAATATTTCAGAGTCTGATTCTTTTTGTACAGCAAAATAACAATTTGATCATGTATACTTATTGTGTATCTAATTTATATGTTAATATATTTAACATCTACTGGTCATCCTGCCATCTGGGGGTGGGGGGTAAGAGGTGAAAAATTGGAACAAGAGGTTTGGCAATTGTTAATGCTGTAAAGTTACCCATACATATAACCTGTAAATAAAAAGCTATTAAATTAAAAAAAAAAAGATGTTTAACTTAAAAAAAAAAAGAAAGCTGCATTTATTTGAAAAAATAAAATACTATAATTTTAAATAAAGTACTAATAATCTCAAAAAAAAGATTTAGGAGTCATTTTCATAGTTCTGATAGTTGAATCCATAGAATCTTGTTAGATCAATAAGTCAAATTAACAGTTATTTATTAACCTCCAGGCACTGTGCTAGACTTTATATAAGTACAGTGAGTAAAATATCTCTATTTGTAAATAGCTTGTTTTCTGATGGGAGAAAATATATAGAGAGAGCAGGAACAGATATCTGTTCCTGAAAAGAAGGAATTATCTGTAATCTGAAAAGAAGTATAAGAAAAATAAGTTATTTAGGTTACAATAGAACCACAACAGGGCAATGTCATGAAAATTGAAGAAAGAGAATATCTAGAAAGGTAGTGGGTGGATAATTGTGTGTAAAGGAGGAGAGTTTGAGAAGGACAAAAATTGCCAAAAGGACATTGGCTTTTACAATAAAAGAAGTCTTAATTCAGGGGTGGGGAAGGAAATCAGATTACAAGGGATAGAGTGAGTGGGAAGTGAGAAAGTAGAGACAACCTGTCAACAATTTTTTCTTAGAATTTAGCCTGAAAGGGAAGAGAGAGATGTAATTAGTTGATGGTGTAGAATTAAGTAAAGGATTCTTGTTTTATTTTGTTTTGATTTTATTTTAAAGGATGAAAGTTACTTGAACATGTTATAAGGCAGCCCGAAAAGAGCCACTAGACCAAAAATTGGAAATTAGGGGACGTAGTATGATAATTGCAGAGCAAAACTGCAATTATCTTTGATATCTGGTTATGGGTCTTATTCTACCAAGCTTCATTTACCTACAAAGTCGGATTTGTCTTTGTACGTTCTTGCATCTTACTGGGCTCCAGTTTATGCCTTTTCATTTTTAAATAAATTTTTTAAATTAACAGAAATTGATTCTCTTACCTCCTACTCATTCCTCAGTTAAAAAGAAAAAGAAAACCCTTGCAACAAATACATGTAGTACAGCAAAATATGTGTGTGTGTGTGTATTTGTGTATGTATGTTATTCTGCACTTAGCATCTAGTACTTCTCTATCACTAGGTTGGTAGCATGTTTCATTATTGCTCCCCTGGTGTTGGAATCCTTACAAATGTTAACTCATTAGAGTTGATAGAGATAATAATTATCTAATTTAGCATGGTTCAGTATGATTGCTCTGATCCTACGAGGAGATGTTATGGGCCAGAACTTGAAACAAGGTACTAAGTGGAACTGATAGAAACAATGCTTGTGTTCACACGTTTAGAGAGCTCATATAAGCAAGAAGTTCTTAGGGCCAGAGAGCACTCTGGCACAGACACAGAGGCAATCTGGGACAGACAGGAGGACTCTGGGAAGAAGCCCACAAGCCAGTGGGCTTCAAGAGTGCTTGGAGGTGGAGTCAGATTCATTCACTTCATCTCACACCACCATGGTGGCTGGCCTCCTGCACTTCCCCCACTGAGACCAAGGCTGGTCTGAAAGGCTCTCCAGAAAGCTGCCCACCCCCAGGCAAGGAAACGAGATTCATTCCAACTTTTACCTTGGTGCTGGCTGGAGGCTGAAGGACAAACCTTTGGTTTTGGAGACATTCACAGGGAGCTCTTGGAACCAAGCAGAGAGATAGGCCACCAAGAAAACTAACCGGGCTATTTTGGAGGAAGCAATAAAAGATCTGAACTTTTAAAACCTGGCTGCATTTGGAGTGATTATTATTCTGAACGGAAACTAAGGCTGCCTCCAGAAAACCTCCCTGAGAAACCTGCTCCCAGAGAACCATTATATTAAAGAAGAAGAACACCACCCCCTGGAATCACTGGTTGGTCATTCCATTGAACAGAATTCGTCAGGTTTTCAATATTGTTTTTACAATGTTGTTATTGTAAAAAGTGTTCTTATTTCACTTTATATTAAATAATACCAGACTGTGCAGGTTTCACCAAAACTCATTCCTTTCATAATTTCGTGATATGTGTATATGCATATGTATATACTATTTCATTATGTTGATGTGCCATAATTTGTCCAGTTCTCAAGTTGATGGAGAACTCCTTAGTTTCCAGTTCTTTGCTATTGAGTTGCTTTAAATATGTTTGTATATATAAGTCTTGTCATTTCCCTTTAGTTTCTTTGGAATATGGACCAATAATAGTGTTTCTGAGTCAAAAATTATGCAAAATCTAGTAACTTTTTTGACGTAAGGATTGGATTAATTTACAGCTCCACCAACAGTGCATTTCCTTTTTTGTCAGTTTTGCCAATCTGATAGGTGTAAGCTCAGAGTGGTTTTAATTTGCATTTTTCCAATTATTACCATTTTGCATTACTTTTTCATAGTTTAGATTTCTTCCTTAGAAAACTTCCTGTGTCAAACTGTTTATGAATTGAGAAATGCTTTTGTTCTTATAGATTTGGATCATTTGCATACACACACACACACACACACACACACATTCCTTATAAGAGAGTTGCTGCAGAGAAAATTTTTTCCAGTTATCCATTTCCATTATAATTTAAATTCATTGTTTATGTTTGCAAGACAAATTTAAATTATATGTAATCAAAATCTATTTTATCTTCTCTCATTCTTTGTCTCTTATTTGGTCATGATCTTTTTCCTTTCTTATCCCTTTGAAGTAGTCCTGTCTTAGAATTCACAGTTATCCAAAATTTTGTTATCTTTGTTATTTCTGAAATTTTCCTCTCAATCTCCTGACATTTTATTTGTCCATCTTCTGCATTTTTTTTTTCTGGTGTGTGGTTTCATTTTCATTTTATCCTGTGACCACCTTCTTCTATTCATGTTAATTTTCTGTAGTTTCTTTCCAGTGTTTACTTAAAAAGATTGGAACCTTTTTCAGTTTTATTTGGATATTTTTAATTTACCTGAATGCAGAAGCATTCTATTAAGACAATTGCCATTGTTTTTCTCTTGTTACAAATCTTTGTTGTTGTTGTTTTTTATAAGTTCCACAGATGAGATAGAAATGAGAAGGTATTATACTTTATACATTTTATATTATAGTATATATAATATACTATAACATAGTATATTATATATACCATATATATGCATTTTTTCTGAGATCAGAACAGTGTCTATCCTTGATACATCATGCAGCATTTCAGCTCTTTCTTAGCAAAATCCACTAGCATTTGTACATCAACTAAAACTCTATGCTGTAAGACTCATGAGGGCATGGATTGTTTCATCTTGCATATTATTTTCCATACAGTAAGCACTTAATAAATGTTTGACTAGACCACTGATATTATCTAGTCCTGTTTTCATTCTCCTTGGTGTATAATGAAACATCTGTCACTGTCATTTAATACATAAATATCAAATATGCAGCTGTATAGTCCATAGCACTCTCAAGTACAGGCTAAACTAGATTAAAATGGAATTGAAATGTTTTTAAAAATAATAAATAAAAATACGATGAAACAGATAATTTTACATTTAAAAACTAAAGTTATATGTGACCACAGTCACATATAGGACTCAGACTTCTATTTGACTTTGATGCTGCTGGTTTAAATTTATTTATGATTGATCTTTTTTTCTTAAGTTCAAAGCCAAGCAGTATAAATCAGTATATTAAAAACAAACACACAAATTTCTAAACAGTAAGAAATGAGGGAATACTGAATTATATCCCTATTGGAAATACTTTTGTTAAAGATTGAGATTTTTTGTTCCACTTTGTAAAATTTGATGCTTCAAATTCCTGTGAACATTTAGTCCACTCACAAACAATTCGTTCTGTTTGGCAAGATGTATTTGTTGCTGCTGGATGTATTGTTGCTACATATTCTTTTTCAATACAACAGTGAATCCATGATCTCATTACTTTGAGTTCTCCCTTCATCCCTGAAAATTGCAACCTTTTCACATCTGAAATGCTTTGTGACCATGTTTATCCATACAGCACTTTAATCAATTGTCTGTGTAATCTGCTGGGAGGCTTCCTTTATGTTTCATGGGAACTAGGGAATCACTTTATCATTCTCTGCTTATAACTAGATCAATGCTTTCCTGATTGATCATATGTAGTGATGATAGACATTTATGCACATGACTTAACAAAAGTCTTCCTGTAACAACTGTAATTAGATGACGCACCAAAAGTGATAAAGTGGATAATGTTCAGACTAGAGAAATAGATTAGAATCTTACTATCTGAGAGTCAGAAGTTACACACTTTAGTCCCTTATTTTCCAAAATATTATCTCTCTGAGGTTCACAAGAATTACCCAAAGAGACAAGCTTACTAAGTGATAGAACAGAACTCGTATTATTTGACCTCCTAAATGTAGTTGTTGGTGTTTCTTTTCCAAAATACAGCTAAGTGATAAAAGTGTTCAGATCTTTTATTGTGTCCTTCAATATAGCCCAGTTAGCTCAGGCCTATCTCTCTGCTCGATTCCAAGAGTTCCGCCTGAATGTCTCCAAATCTAAAGGTTTGTCCTTCTCACTCCAGCCAGCACCAAGGTAGAAGATACGATGAATCTCTCTTGCCTTGAAGATAGGGCTTGTAGGCTTTCTTCCAGAGTGCTCCTCTCCAAGTCCTGGGAATGCTCCCAAGTAACTCTCCCCAGTAAACTCTTTTGAGTGGCTTACTGGAGCTGTATTTATGCTACTTCTCTGAGAGTGGGATTGTGGGATATCTCCCAGCATGCTCTCTGGCCCTAAGGGAGGTGTGAATTCAGGTACCTCTTTCTAAACCCTGAATTCTCCCAAACATGTGAACTCCATTGAGTACTTAGATACTTATGAGCTCTGTAAAGGTGTGAACACAAGTATTGTTTCCATCAGTTATACTTAGTACCTTGCTTCAAGTTCTGGCCCAAAATATCTCCTTCTAAGATCAAATCAATCATATTGAACCATGCCAAATTAGATAATTATTGTCTCTATCAATTCCAATGTCTTAACACTTTGTAAAGATTCCAACATGTAGTGTAGCTTTTTTAGTAAAAATACTCTTCATTCCAGCATGAAACCAAGATTAAGATCCAAATCTTCTCTGCCCTAAATTGTTTTATTTTAATATTCCCTTTCTGAATCAGAGAGATTGTATCAGATGAGTCATACCCAGGTTAGAATGAACCTGGAATAGTTGAAATAGTTTAAAAAAAAATTTTTTTTTTTTACTGTGTCTTTTCTAGGTATTTATGCTATTTGCTTTAATCTAAAAGGAATGAATTTTAGATTGATATTTTATATAGTACTGTTTTAAAATAACTATTACATTTTTGGGTCTTTTCCCCTACATATTTCTGTGATAATCATCTCAGATCTGGAGGCAGCCTTTCCATGAAACAGGAAAGGTAAAAATCTTTACATAGCTGCTCAGTGAGAGACTCAAAGAGAATGAGGACTTCTATTATACCCCCTGATTTTGAAAGAAGAGAATTACTGTACTTAGATCTTATGTTTTCATTTCTTACTTTATTTGCTATTGGCTACAGCTTTAAAAATGAAAAGAAACAACTTTCTCCATTCCAGGTGGTTTTGGTGGAGTTGTCCCCCAATGGCTTCCAGCGTTCTTTCTTTGATGAAGAAGACTTGAATACCATTTCAGAAGAAGATAATGTGTATGCTTTCCAAGCATCCTGGTCACCCATCTGGGGAGTCCCTGCCACATTTTCAGGTATTATGTAGTATCCCATTTAGATTTTTGAGTTGAATGTTGAAGTAGTATGTTTCATAGGACATAAATGTTTTGATGTTTGTACTTTGGACTGTCATATTATCCTGATCTTTTTTTATGGAGATGTTTAATAAATTATTTCTAACATTCTAAGATTCAAATAGATTTTCAATGAATGTTAAGTAGAAGGTTGTCAAATTGCTTATTGGTTGATTTTTATTTTACAAAATATAAATATGTGCTCTTAATGTTCTTAGGCTGATAGAAAAAAAATTATTGGTTTTTCTCTCTTCATCCACATGTGTTTCTTGCTCTATATCAGTTCTTTGGATGTTGTTTGTTTGTTTGTTGATAGTGGTGGTCCTTTATTTTCCAAAAGGACCAATGACCATCAGTCATTAATTTGCAAACATTGTCTTAACTTGCAAATATAATGAACTTGAGTGAGGAAAAGTCCTGCAAAGTTTTCAGCCTCACTCTGTCCTGCAGAATCCAGTTTCTTTAGTTCTCTCATTTTCATCATACTTCAGCCCCAGTACCAAGCTTCTTCACCTCAAATCCTATTGCAGGATTCCTGTCTTGCTTCACTTAATTCTTTCTTTTCTTTTCTTTTTTTTTTTTTTAAACTGAGGCAATTGGAGTTAAGTAATTTGCCCAGGGTCACACAGTTAGGCAGTGTTAAGTGTCTGAGGCCAAATTTGGAATCAAATTCCTTCTGTCTAAAGGGCTGATGCTCTATCTGCTGTGCCACCTACTTGCCCCTTGCTTATCTTTTCAATGGTTGGGGAGGAGCAAGAGAAGGGGAAAGTTGGAACTCAAAATTTAAAAATATGTTAAAATAATTAATAATTAGGAAATTAATTATAAACAAGAATTAAATTAAATTATTAATTAATTAGGAAAAACAAGAAACTCACTCCCCTTTGACATAAACTTTCCTTTCTCACATTATCTTGTTTTCAGAAATCTATCTTTGTTCAGAAGACACTGCTTTCCCTGACCACCCTCTCTCCCATAGAAATTGCAGTTCTCTCATGACTTCTCTCATGACCTTCATTCATTCTCTCATGAAATAGGTATAGTCCTTGATTCTCTTCACCATTACTTTCCTTTGTTGTCATAACTTATCATCTTCTCCTTTGAAAGTCACTCCATTTATATCCCCTACTATAAATCCTTATTGTAATAATTTAAAGATCTCTAAGTCCCTCTTCTTCCATATTCAAGAAAAATTCAGTTCCTGTCAGTGATCTGTCTTCACCTCAATCACTCATAGGAATGAAAATGCCTTAGATCACAATATCATTCATAATTGTGCTGCTTACATGATCCTAAAGTTATACTTTTATCATAATTTTCCATCCTCCCATCTTTTTTCTCATATTTTCTAAACTTATTTTCTGTATTTGTCATGACATTTAATCCCTATACACTTCCCTCCTTTTTTCTGCTTTGACATAATTTTCTTTCTTGTCACTCCATATATTATATTACAATTTGGTTGGACATCTCTCAATGATACTGGGAAATTGATTTATGGGAGAAGAGCTAAGATTGCAAAATGGCAGAAGCAGAAACACAGACTATCCCCTTTCCCCCAAACGAATCATGATGGGGAAACCTAGAAAAAGTCATATTAAGTCATTTGTCCAGCCCAGGTTGGCAAAGTGTGACAGAGAGGTCTGAAGACAATGAGGACAGAGTTTGCCCCTGAGCATATTTTCTGCATTAAGACTTTAGTAGCTAAGGAAATTCCAGAGTCATACCAAGGAATTACATTCAGGGTATACCTATAAGTACAAACTGGCAGTTTTGGTGCCCACTACCTACTTCCAGGTCAAAGATTGAGAGTGGACTGAGAATGGGTGGTGGTTCAGAGTGTTATGACAACGGAACAAATTCAGAAACAAACAATGGTGAGCAATAGCTCAGACCCACAAACACAGCCAGGTCTCAGTTCAAGTCATTAACTCAATCTGAAGTTTGCAAAACAGAAATTCCAGACAAAAGAAAAGCCTACAATTCTGTCATGTTGAAACAGCAGTTTACCCAAATGATAAGGCATAAATATGGTAGCAGTTTGCTCTTATACAGACCTAAACACAAGTTAAGAACTTGCTGGACTGAGACCAGGAACAAGTAATTAGACTTTGCCCTGGATTAGACTCCTTTGGGAGCAATAAAAGCTTACAAAGGTCCCAAATCTGCACCTGAGACACTAGAATAATATTACACTGAGTACTCCAAGAAAGCAAGAGAAAGTCCAATCCAGAATTCCCCTCCAAAAATGTGGTAGAACCCAGCCCTTAAATCAAATCCAAAGTTAGGAAATAGATTGCAAGAATGGACAAACAACAACAGAACCACATGACAATGCATTATTATGGTACTCAAGGCACAAATGTATAAGAATAGAATGAATCTAAAACATCTACAAACAATGTCTCAGAGAAGTATACAGTATGGGCACAAATTCAACTAGGATTCCTGGAAGTAGTGATGTGAGAGTTACTAAAACAATTTAAAAATGTTTTTAATAAATGAAATGACAAAGCTTGATGAAAAAGAAATGAAAACTATAGAAGGAATTGCAAAGGGAATTAACAATTTGAGCCAAGAGATACAATACATTGCTTTAGCAATAAACTCCCTGAAAAATAAAATGGACCAAATAGAAGCTAGTGACTTCATGAGACAATGAGAAATATTAAAGTCAACAGACTAAAAAACATTTGATCAAGAAATGAAAAAAAATTAAAGAATCACAGGACTATCTTAATACCATGACTAAAAAAGAAAAAAGGAAATCTGTTTCAAGAAATCTAAAAAGAAAGTCCAAAATGAAAGCTCCCAGGAACATCATAGCTAAATCTAGAATGTCTAGTTTTAAAAAAATATATTGCAGCTAGCTATTTACAAGAAACCAGGTAAGATCATACACTATTTCACAGCTACTATATTATAGTGTGTATATATATTCCACATTGAAATATAGTCTTACAGAAGACTATATATTCTGGGCTTTATAGTCTAGAATAATTTACCTAACAAAACTGTATAATTCTACAAGGGGAAAAAAATGGTCCTTTAATGAGAGGACTTCGAAGCATTCCTGATGAAAAACTCAGAGTTTAGAACAAAATTTGAGGTTCAAACCCAGTGAAGAGAAGCATAAAAATGTAAACATAAATGAACAATAGTAAAGGACTAAAGCATTAATTACTTTCAAATGTGGGGAGATGATATACATGTCTCTGAACCCTTTTATTAAGATTCACAGAGAAAACCTAATTAGACAAGGCCTAGAGTGTTCCATTATGTCTTGATTATAAGACAAGAATAGAAAAAGAAGAGAAGAAAGCAGAAAGGATAGAAGAAGAGGAACTGAAAGGAAAATTAGTAAAAATTGTTTTACAAAATCAGGATGTTCAGATAGACATTTATACAAACCAGGAAAAGGTAGAAGGTGGGGGACTGATACTTGAACCTCACTTTCATCTAAGGTGACCAAAAGTATGAAGAGTTCATATAGGAAAATAGGAAAGAAAGGAGAGAAAGGGAGATGATTTAGAAAGCAGGTAGATTAAGGAAAGAATTAGTCTCAAACAAAACAAATTCTAAGGATGTATAGACATATTTATAACTCTTTAAGATGGCAAAATTGGGGAATAAGGGAATGGATGAACAAGTTAATTATTTCAGTGTGATGGATTTTTGAACTCTCAGTGGCATAATCACCAACCAGGATTCCAGAAAACTAATAATTTACATCTGACAAAGAGGATTCAGAATACAGAATGAGACAAATATTTTTGGACATAGCAAATATGGAAATTTTGTTTTGATTGACTATACATGTTTTTGATGGATTTAGTTTTTCTCTTGTTCTCAAGAAGGGGGGGGGTTGTTAAAAGACAGATTTTTCTCTAATTAAAGGAAATAAAGGTTTTTTTAAAAATAAAATCCTCTGATACATTAATTTTTCTTTGTTGATAAAATACTGCTTTTGCAGGGTAAAAAGAACAACAACAAACAATAAAAACTGGTGAAAATTCAAGATAAACTGGTCTACTTCAAGATAAAGCCCTGCCCTACACCAGGACCAAGAGGAGGATGAGATTTATAGATTTATAGGGACCAAGGTCTTAGAGTACCTATAAATCTCATCCTCTTCTTGGTCCCAAAGTGATGAATAAATAAATGAATGTTTTTAAGTACTTACTATGAGTGAAGCTTGTAGATCCTAGTACTTAGTTGGGGATATTAACAGAAAATCAGGAATATCATTTATCTCAAAAAGCTCATTCTCTAATTGAAGGAAATGACATATATAAGAGAGGTCAACTACAGGGCAGATGGAAAGACCTGAAAGTCCTAAGCATTAAGGTAGATGGCAAAGCCAAGGGCCTCAGGGAACATTATTAGGTGAGATCAGAGGATCTTGGGATACAATGGCAGGACAGGTGATAAGTCCTTAGAGAGTCTTAATTTTACTGAAAGAATTTTAATTGTAAATCTCCATTTATGCAATCAGTGATTAGCTGTCTATACCACAACAAGTGTGTTGAGGAGTGGGAGAAAGATTGGGAGAGGTTCCATCTACCACCACTGGGAAGGGGGTCGGAATTGGGCCCAAGGATCCAAGCAGAGTAGGAATTCTAAGTTCTGGATTCCTTTCTATTAAAGGTGAGGAGAGCTAATGTCTAATTACCAGAAGCTGCAGTAATCTTGGCAGGAAGATTGGGAGTTGGATTCAACCAGAATGGGACCAATAGGAATAATTTGTCTATTCCCAAATAACCCCAAAGTCTTTCCTCTCATCTTTTTAATGCTTCTTTTTTCTTCTGTATGTCCTTACCAGAATATGTTAATTTTGCAACTTCCTTTCTTTTTGCTCTATACAAGTTATTTTCCTGACACAAAATATAAGAAAAATTTACCTGAGGCAAACCTTTCAATGGTTACATGGCTGTCAACTTTTCCTCATCTCCTGAATTTTTACCTTTGGTATTTGTCACAACTAGTCCTTGCCAGTGTATTGGGCTTGTGGTTGTGTTTCCAACCTGTTTCTGCCACATGATCTTGCTCTGATTATTGGCATCTGTCTAATCTAATAAATTGTGATTCAGATCTTCTGGTCTTGGGTCCTTCTCCTGTATCTATAATTAACCAAAGGCTGACATCTTTCTTTCTATATTTAACCCACAAAAACTCACCCTGACCACTTCTGTTTTATAGTGTCAAGAATATAGATCCCTATAATTTCTGTTTTTATAGTCTAATAGATTTTCAGAAATGTATTTTGGCTTATTCTGTGATTCTCCTTTTCTAACAACAAAAAGGACAAGGTATAAAGAACTATTTGGAGCTAAGTAGTAAAGGAAGAATAAAGTGGAGATAAATCTAATTAGATAAGGCTAGATGAAATAGATATTTGCTTTACATCTTGTAAAGAATGTCAGTTGGAGTAGCTAGGTAGTATAGTAGATAGAGCACCAGCCCTGAAGTCAGGAGCACCTGAATTCAAATGTGGCCTCAGACACTTAACTCTTCCTGGCTGTGTGACTCTGGGCAATTCACTTAACCTCAGTTGCCTCAGCCCAAAAAAAAAAATGTCAGTTAAAGGCATCCCCATTCAATAATATGACTTTAGCATGAGAAAGGATAGAAAGTTATTTACTTAGAGGGTCCCAAGATTCCCAGGAATATTCAACAATACAAACTAAAGTGAAAACCAGACAAAATAGTAAGGAGGCAAATGACCAAGAATTAAAATGACCTCTTTGGAAGTACAAGGTACCATTTTCATCAATATTGTGAAAGACAAATAGGGGCGCTTTAAAGGGGAAAAAGGTATATAATTGAAAAGGGATATAATAGTTTTTAAAAGTATTAGGGTTGTCCAAGAGAGAATCTTTGAAAGTACTGAGTAAATTCTGAATTGTAATCCTGACAGCTTTCTTTTTGTAATTTTGGAACAAATTGGTCTACCTGCTATTCAGATAAATGGAATCCTTTCATCATGCTATCATGACTATATCATGCTTCTCTGCCAGGTATAGGGTATTATATCTTGCTATATGTGCTATGCTATATGATCTGCCTTAGAATCTCAAAAGGAAGCCATGTGTATAATTCCATCCTTTCATTTTACAGATAAAAAAACAAAGGCCCATGGAAGGCTAAGTAATTGTCTTAGATCATACTCATATACTCCAAATGTTATCTATTGAGAACAGTGTAATGTTCTAGTTTGGTTTTCTGGAGGTCTTGGAAGCAGCCTTCCTTTTAGCCAAGTAATCACCACAAGAATAGCCAGGTATTAAAATCCAAATCCTTTATTATCTCCTTCACAGTCTATTTTCCTTGCCTAGGGTCTGGGCTAGCTTTCTTTCTTTCTTTCTTTTTTTTATATTTTCTACCATTATTTTATTTTATTTTTAATTTTAATAGCTTTTTATTTACAAGTTATATGCATGCATTGACAATTGCCAGACCTTTTGTTCCAATTTTTCCCCTTCTTCCCTCCACCCCCTCCCTTAGGTGGCAGGATGACCAATATATGTTAAATATATTAAAGTATAAATTAAATACAAAATAAGTATACATGTCCAAGCCGTTATTTTGCTATACAAAAAGAATCGTGCTCTGAAATACTGTACACGGGCTAGCTTTCTTAAAGGCTTTCCAGAGTCTTGGTTTCAGTGAAGAAGCTAAGCAGGACAGGCCTGCCACCATGGTGGTATGAGATGGAGTGAATGAATCTGGCTCTGTGTCCCTCCGAGTCTGTGTCTGGCCCTTCTGAGTCTCCCTCCCGAGCCCTTCTGAGTCAGTCTCTGCCTCTGACAGGCCTTGTTCTCAGGGGGAGATGTGCAGGAGGCCAGCTAGCTACGGTGCTGGGAGATGAAGTGAATTAATCTGGCTTTGAGTCTGAGTTCCAGCTTATATGCTCTACACTGAATATAAACCAATCATTATATCACTAGGAAACTATTATTTGTTTTAAGATTAAATCAATCATACTGAATTTACTGAACCATGCTAAACTATATAACCATTGGATCATCAATTCCACTGAGTTATCATCTTGTAAGAATCCTTGTTTCATGTTCAGAGTTCTGGCCCATAACAGAACAGAGTACAAAATTGTATTATTGTATTGCTAATTCTAAATGTTATGTCTTTTCTAATTCAGCCTAAAGTAAAATTAGCTCTCTATTTTACTTTGCATATTGGGAGTTATGGAGAGCTGAAGAAGTCATTTAGCAACTTGTCATAAGGTGCATAAATCCCTTTGAGGGGGAAAAATATATTTTTAAATCAGCAAATAGCTGCCTTCTCACCCTTCTATCCCAAAGGCTTTTTAGTCCTACTCAATTGAGATTAAAAGAAAAACAAAACTTAAACAACATATATAGGCAAGCAAAATATATTTTTACAGTAGCCACATCAAAACAACAAAAACATGTCTTATCCTGAGATGTTTACCTCACTATCAGGTGATAGGTAACATGTTTCAGCAGGAAATCTTCAATGGTTATCACAATTATCAGAGTTCCTAATTCTTTCAAAATTGTTGTTGTTTTAAACACATTGTCAGTGTATTAGTTGTTTTCCTGTATTTATTCACTTCATTCTGTTTCAGTTCATACAAGTCTTTTAAAATCATACCCTTTCTCATTTCTTGAAGCACAAAAGGATTTTACCATGTATGTGAACCATAATTGTTTCAGCCATTCTCCAGTTGATTGATTGATTGATTGATCCAATTGATAGGCATCTCCTCATAATCTCACTCTTTATCACCTGAAAGACTTACACATATTTTTGTACATCCTTAGTTTGTATTGTTTAGGACTAATCCTTCCCTTAATCTACCCTCCTTCTAATTTCCTCTATTCCTCATTTCCTCCTGTTTCCTTATCTAACGAAACATATTTCTCTAAGTAATTAACTGTATATATGTGAATTCCTTCTTTTGACTAGTTCAAAGAAGAGTGAAGTTCAGTTGTCACCTGTGACTCTATCCCTCCTTCTTGTTTGTAAGGATGAATACTTGAGCATCACTTGAGCATCTATATATTTGCTAACCTTCCTTTTCTTTCCTCAACTCCCAGTATATTTCTTTTCCCCTCTTTTTCTGTTCTTCTCTTAAAATTATGAAAACATAAGAAAACTATTTGTAGGCATTGATTCTAATTAGACTTTCTCTATGACCGTTGAAGATCATAGTGTTCAGAGGTGACACATATATTGTTTCCCCATATTTAAATGGGGTGTTTAAGCAGTTTATTCATTTTATGATTCTCCTCACTCCTGTGTTTGAAGTTCAGAGTTTCTCCAAAGCTCTGATCTTTTCATCATAAATGTTTAAAAGTCCTCTCTCTCATTAAAAGGCAATTCTCCTGTTCCTACCCTACCTTACCACTGTGTAGAGAGCTGAAACTTTGAAAAGGTGTGCTTGAATCAGACAACAGAGCATTTAATGCTAATTGCCAATTCGATATGAGATAATTGCTCTATATACATATATTTAGATGATATGGTAATGTGATGGCTCTCCTCATGATTCCTGCTTGCTGAATGTTTGGTGGTGAGGTAATCGTAGGCAAGGATTGGAGGGCTGAGGGAGAGAGGTCAGACACACTTGGCTGCAGGATGAGGAGGAGAGGGGTTGGAGACTCCGGACTCCAGAATCCAGGATACATCTTTGGCAAGCCACCTGGTAGCTTGCCTTGCCTCCTAAAGACCAAGAACTTTGATTTATCCTGACTCTGACTGATCCTGAGGCCCTTCAGGCAGGTAACCTGGACATTATACCACTGTAACATTTGGTGGGTAAAAATAAAACCTTGACTTCTGGAATATTGTAGTACAGATTCTCTTCTAATTATAGTGGAAGCTCCTAAATCTTATGTGATTCCAACTGTTGTTTCTCAGTACTTGAATTCTTTCTTTATAGTTGCCTGCGATATTTTTTGTTGATTGGAAACTCAGGAAGCACCACGTGTCAAGCTGTTAGTTCCCTTTCCTTTTCCTTCTTCCATAATTCTTATTTTTATTCCATTTAAATAAAAAAACTTTCTAATTTTAGTTATTTTTAAAAAATCACTAATTTTCTTTTTGTAACCCTTCATTGCTTCCAGGAATTCTAGTTGAATTTGTGCCCATGCTGTATATTTCTTTGAGGCATTGCTTATAGGTGTTTTAGATGCATTCTCTTCTTATACATTTGTGCCTTGAACATTCTCTTCTTACACATTTGTGCCTTGAACATCTCTGCTACCATAATGATTATTTTATTGTTCTGTTTTTGTTTGCCCATTCTTGCAGCCTATTTCCTAACTCTGAATTTGATTTTAGGGCTGAGCTGCCATACTTTTGGAAGGGAGTTCTGGACTGGACTATCTGTTGATTTCTTGGAGTACTCAGTGTAGTGTTATTCTAGTATCTTAGGGGTAGGCTGGGAACACTTTAAGTGATTTTTGCTTCCAAAGGAGTCTGATCCAGAGCAAAATATAAGTGCTTGGCCCTGGTCTCAGCCTAGCAAGTCCCTGACTTTGTTTGAGTCTAAGCAGCAGTATCATACTACTATACTTATGCCCTTGTCAGCTAGCTGAAAAACTCTGCTGGTTTAATGTGACAGAAATAGGTTCCCATTTCATATAGGTTTCCTGCCTTGGTTATTCCTCTGCAAGCTAGACTATATGGTGGAAATGAGACTGTATTCAGAGTTTAGGGATCTGAAGCACATCCCTGATGCTGCTGGCTTCTAAACTTTGTTCTTTGTTGTACGTCATCCAGATTCTCCCAACCTGATAATACCTTGGCTGTACACATGTTCCCTTCTCATTCTGTCCTGGATCTGACACAGAACTATGTAGTGAGTCACAAAGCTGCCAGTTGATCCCTATTGCTGTTAGAATCTTCTTTTGTTCTGGTGTGCTGGGTACTGGAGTTTTTTGTGCTGCACTGCATGCTACTGCCCTGATCCTGTATTTCTATACCCATCTTTCTATACCAATCTGAATCAGGAAAGGACTTACTCAGACTTTTTTTCTGGATTTCTCCATTAGAATTTGGCATTTGGTGCATTTAATGGATTTGTGTGTAGAAATTGTGGTGCTCAACTTCATCACTTTTTAAATTTTGCGTGAGAATTGGATTTGGATGATCTTGCACTGGGCCAATACTATGAAGGATTTTGATATGTAGTGTTTGCAGGTTCAAACGGTACTGTGTATGTCCATATTTGAGCATACATACATATGTATATATAATCTCATTAACTAAAAATAAGATATAAATTGTATGGCAATCAAACAGAGGCACTTGGTTTATTAATTACTGATGTTGCCTCCTTATATACAAAATGGTATGGTGTAGGTACTAGGTTTCTGAAGCTAATTCCTATTTTATTTTACACATGTCAGAAATAATGTTTAAACTGATATGCTCCTGTCTATTAAAGAAAGTCTGTAACATTTTGAAGTTCATGTCATGACAGGTAGTCATGACTTTGCAAGTTGGATGAAATGAAGTAATATTTGCAATGTAATTAGCATATTATCTGGCACATAGCAAGTTCTGTATAAAGGCCTATTCCCTCCCCACTTTGCTAACAGTAATAACAACAGCCAACATTTATACCATACTTTCAGGTTTACAAGGTCCTTTCCTTTTAATACCTTGCAAAAGTAGCTAATGCAGATACCACCAAGAGCCTTGAAATACCAAGAAGTTGTGAATTGCTCATGATCATGTGGTTCATAGGCCTCAGATACAGGATCTATCTCTCTCAACTCTAGATCCATCATTCTCTTTCACTGCTTCCCTGTTATTTGAAGTGAAGCATTAGAATGAAAGGAGCATGAAATTAAGCCCAGTAGAGTAGTTCATATAAACAAAAAAACTTAATTCTCTTATGTGCATTCTTTCTTTTAGATTGTTCCTCCAGTGTTCACATCACCAAACACAAAGGCCAAAGTCTTCCACAGATGGGTGCCTTATCAACTGAATCTTGGTCTTCTGGGAATGGGAGCAAAGTGATAATTCTACTCTGTAATTTGGTAGGGTCAGGACACAAAGCTAAAAGGTATGTTATAATTCTTGCTAATTTTTTTTGCTTTCTTAATTAGCTTAGCACTTTTAGGGATTTTTAGACATTTTTGGCTTCTTTTGCCAAGGACTAGAATTCTACCTGAGATTAAATTTTATGTAAAAGTTATGGGTATAGCTTGTGCTTTGTATATCATACTTAAAACAATATAAAAAAATTGCCATATAGACACATCCAAAATAGGCCATTCAACTTATATAGATTTCTATGCTTTTTTCAAAGGAACTCTTTTTTAAAGAGTATCAAAAACCATGTTCTGATTAAGAACTTTATTTTAATGTATCTTCAAGTTAATGCCACCAGATAGATAATAGGAATGTTCTAGTAAGTGAACATATTGTTAATGCTCATTATGTCCTAAATGGCTCAGTTTAGTTGGCTCATTTTGTATATGTAGCTCTGCCATTCAGCATCTCATCCCAAATTTGATGGAAGCTCTAAGAGCATGAAGAAATAATAAATTTTGGTTCTTAGAAGATCACCTAAAGAATTGAGTTCCATGGTTGTCAAGTGAATCTCCCATCAAAGTCACTTTGCAGTTCAGCCTGTTTACCACCAACAAAAGCAAGTATCCTGACCCACATCAAAGTCTTTGAAAGCTGTCTATTAAGAATCAAGGTCTAGGTGGAGTGATATTATAGTTTATAAAAAAGACTACTGGATTTCTAGGAAAAAGTGTTTAAATTAATCTCTTTTCCTTTTACATTACCTATATTTTCCACCTCCCACTTCCAGAGAATAATCCCTTATAACAAAGTATTTTAAAAGGAAAGAAACCTATCCAACATATTCAAAAAGATTGACATTATATGTGGTGTTCTATGTCCAGAGTCCCTTCATCATTACAGATAAGCAAGAAGTGAGTATGGTACCTTCTTATGACTCCTCATTAAGACTAAGCTTGATCATTGTAATTTTAAAGCATTCAGGTTCAATTTTTTGGTTGTTCCTGTTTCCATATATATTGTTATATATTATATTAGTGGTTCTGCTTACTCCATTTCACACCATAAGCCTTCCCATTCTTCTCAGTATTCATCATCTTCATCATTTCTTTTAGCAGAATAGTATTACCTTCACATACCATAATTTGTTTAACCATCCTGTATTGCATGGTCATCTACTTTGTTTCTAGCTTTTTTGTGATTATAAAGAACTTAATTAAAAGGAATATAGTTTCCAGGAATAGTGTTATGGGCCAGAACTCTGAACTTGAAAAAAAGGATTCTTACAAGTCAGTGGAATTGATAGAGACAATAGTTATCTAATTTAGCATGGTTCAGTATGATTGATTTAATATTACAAGGAATGTTATGGACCAGAACTTGAAACAAGGTACTAAGTGGAATTGAGGAGACATGGTTAAATCTAGTTTAGCATTGATTGAATCCTACAACAAATAATTGTTTCCTAGTTATATAATGATTGGTTTGTACTCAGTGTACAGCATATAAGCAAGAAGCTCTCAGGGCCAGAAAGGACAAGTGCACTAGAAACTCTTGGAGGCTGAGACAAATTCATTCCATCTTCCACCTTTGTGGTGGCTGCAGGCTGAAACACAAACCTTTGGATTCAGAGACCTTCGGAGAGATTCAGAAACCAGAGAAGGAGGCAGGAGCTCAAGCCTATGGAACCAAGGAGAGAGATAGGCTTCTAAGAAAGCTAACTGGGCCCCCAGAAAAAGAGACAAGACTTTAAAGGAGACAATAAAGGATTTGGACTTTAACCCCTGGCTGTACTTGTGGTGATTACTGAACTGCAACGAAGGCTGCCTCCAGAGATCCCAAGAAAACCTCAACAGAGAACATTACATTTTAGAGAGAATATTACAGAATAGGAAGGTAATAGCTTCATTATTCTCTGCTCTCATCAAACCTCTCCAGAGCATTGTGTTTTAAGTATCTGGTGCTGTGATTTAAGGGGGACATTGATAAAGATAAATTGACAAAACTAAGGTTATGTTTAATCTGGAGAAGAGAGAACTGAGGGAACCATTAGAATAGTTGTCTAAAATATTTCAATAGCTACACATGGAAGAAGGATTGTTATGTTTGGTTGGTTCTAGAGAGAAGAATCAAAAGAAAAAGGTGGAAGGTGGGGAAAAGGCTTATGTCAGAATATTCTTCCTGTGGCTTTTAATTCAGTTATAATTTCTGATAGACATTGGTTTCAATGAGGAAAATGTAGAGTGGAATTTCATGGAGTAAAATGAATCAGAAATAGTTCAGGAGGGATAGAAAATGTTCAAGATTAACATTCTGAAGATAGAAACGAAATCATTTACAGTGAGAAGGGAAAAAATGGGATGTGTTAGAAGAGAGAGATGAAAATGCACAATGACTTGTTTACCCAAAATGTTGTAGGGATAGATGAAGGGATATATAATGTATATTTCATAAAATATACACCTGTCACAAAGCTAGAAGGTAAACATAGGGGCAGAATAGCTAGCAGACTAAAAATAGTGTAGAAAAGATACTGAAGATTTTTCACTGAGCAAAATTTTGTTTCTAATACAATGAAAATTCAGTAGTGATAAATGTTGAATCTTCACTTTGATGCAAAAAAATCCATTTTGTTAATAGAGAAAGCATAGATAGATTCTTTAAAACTTCTAGGAGTTTTTGTGGAAAATGAGTCCGTATGATGTGTATGACAGGCAAAAAAGAAAGGGGCAGCTAGTTGGTGTAGTGGATAGAGCACCAGCCCTGAAGTCAGAAGGACTCAATTGCCTCAGGAGAGAAACAGAGACGGGGGGGGGGGGGGGGGGGGGGGGGGGGGGGGGGGGGGGGGGGGGGGGGGGGGGGGGGGGGGGGGAGGGAGGGAGAGAGAGAGAGAATGAGCACTGCATTTTCAATCATAAGATTTCTCTCTAACTAATAAAGGTAGAGACTCAGCATTGAGATGTGCATTTGAGATGGCCAGGATATCCAGGATATCACATGATGTTTAACTTCAGTGCCTACATGCCATAAAAACTTTAATAAGAGTACACAGTTCTTATAAGATTAGGTGAACTACAGCCTTCAGAAAGGTAACCGACAAAACCAAAAAAATTTAAAGAACTATTAAACAAAATAATTGATGCCATTAAGAGAGTAAATAAAATCAAAAAATAGTATCAAGCTAAATTAAAAATGAACAAGCTGAGAAAAAACAGAGAATTATATAAACAAAATATATAGTACCATATCTGGGCACTCTTTGGAAACTGAAGAAAACAATTGGAATAAAAATTATATTGAATTATAAGATGGATGTGGAAGATGCATCTTAAAAGTCTTAAAATATTCTGTATCCATTGCTTTGTATCTTTATAGAAAATATCTTGTAGAATCTCAGAACTTTTCTGCATTATTGATTACTTATCACATTATTTTGGTAAAATGAGAGGTGATTAAAGCATACCTTTCCCACTTTTTTTTTTTTTCTGAGGCAATTGAAGTTGAGTGACCTGCCCAAGTTCTTACAGCTAGGAAGTGTCCCCAGGGTCTTACAGCTAGGAAGTGCTTAGCACTATGTACTGTGCCACCTAAATGCCCCCCCCCCCCAATTTTTTAAACAATCAAATGATGGGAGTGTTAGATTTTTTTATTTGGGAAAAGGTAATCTTTCATCATAAAAATACTAGTATTACAGAAATACATAATAGCAAAATGGCTTGTTTTGTGTATAATGTTTCTTATTATTATCTAATAAGATCATTGATTATATAAAATTATTTTCTCTTATTATCTTCTTTATTGTCAAATGTATAGAATACAATGGTGTGTTCATTTAATTAAAAATTACATAGCAATTTATTTAAATTATCTTCTCTCTTTAAAATTGGTTATATTTTCATATCTTGTCATTCATTTCTTGGTGTAGCATTTAAATATCATCTACCTTAAATTTATAAATTAAGGGACAGCTAGGTGACGCAGTTAATAGAGCATTAGCCCTGAAGTCAAGAGGACCTGAGTTCAAATCTGGTCTCAGACACTTAACACTTCCTAGCTGTGTGACCTTGGGCAAGTCACTTAACACTAATTGCCTCAGGGGGGAAAATTATAAATTGAATAGGAGAAAAAGATAGAGAGACAGACAGACAGATAGACACACACACACACACACACACTCACACACACACACACACACAAGCATAGCTTCCAGAAAAAGAAAGGTGGCAGTTCTATTTCTGCCCTTATCAGATCTTATCTGAATTATGCCAGCTTCTTAATCCCTCAGTTTTCCCCCAAGGTATCTCTATTATACTAGTTAAACTTTGATCTCTTCCCCATCTTGATCTCTTGGAGAACTATTCAATTCTACACTATTTTTTCCTCTTGTGCCCCCTTCCCCATTATAGTTCTACTTATATTTCAGCCTTAGGTCACTCTCACTATCCCCTGTCTTTGCTTCTACACAAATACTACTTAATGAAGACAGAGAAAATTGCAAAACCTTTCTGTTTGGGTCAAATACAAGTTTATCTTACATAATTTCATTTTGTCAAATCTATTTTGTAAGGAGTAATATGCTTTTTCCATTTCATTAACTCTATTTTATAAGGAGTTTTCTTCAGATAATTTCTGTGTTTTCTTTTCCAAATTCTCCTGCAATGTTCTCATTTCCTTTCCCCATTTTATTCTAACTTTCTTTTAAGATCCTTTTTTAATTCTTCCAAGAGAGCCTTGTGAGATGGGAACCAACTCATATCATCTTTTGGAGCTTCATCTGGAGATGATCTGCTTTTAGCATCCTCCAGGATTTGAGGTCTGTTCTCTTTCTCCATAAAAACTGTTTATGGTTAGAGTTCTTTTTGCTTTTTTGCTCATTTTTTTTTAAGGTTGAGGTCTGCTCTTAGAGCAAAGGAGAGATTGTCTCAAGCTTCCTCCACAGGCTGACTAACTTCCAGTACTGGATGGGTATGGCCAGGTCCCATGTTATTTTGGGGTTTAGAGACTCACTATTTGCCTCTTGTATTTGTGTTGATGTCTCACAGCTACTTTGCCAATCCACTGCCTTGCAACCAGGACAGAGTAGCCAACACTGCTTTAGATTCCTTCTAGTAGATTCCCTGGTGTGTAAACCCTACACTGTCCTGGGTCTCTGTGTTGGGCCACTTCTACCCCCATCCTCCCCTGATCTTCCCACTCCCCTTACCCCCCAATTAAAACAGACCTTTTCTGAAGTTCTTCCAAAATATCTTCTGCTGGAAATTTGTTATACTCCAAATAGTTGTATATTCTGTCACTCCAAAATCAATTCAGAGTCTTGATTTAGTGTTGATCTGAGGGTCAACAGGAGAGCTCAAAGATTGGTCTCCTCTCCTCAATCTTGACTCTGCTTACATAATTTCAGCTGGGTCCTCACTACTGCAAGGAAATCCTTCCTAATTAATTCAGATTATCCCACACTCTTCCAAACTTCTTTTTTTTTTTATCCCTCCTTAATCTTTCCTACATCTTCTTTCCATTCTCCTAATTGAGAACTTTGCCTTACTGGAAAAAAAAAAAAGAGAGACCATTCCATTTGCTCCAGCAAGATACTTCCACTGTCATACCCAATACAGTTTGTTTTTCATTTTCTGTTAGTTTGTCAGTTCCTTGAGAGAAGAAAGGATCTTTTACTTTATTTGTGTTCTCCATGCTTAGCACAATGCCTGGTACATAGTAGGCATTTATCAAACGTTTTTTGGCAAACTGAATTCTGGATGACATGGTTTAATAACATTAGTTAAAAAAAAAAAACCAGAGAATGTTTAGAGGAGGGCAACCAACATGGTAAAAAATATTGAACTAGAGATATTAACCTAGAAAAGTGTTGGGGATTAGAGCTGTCATAAACTATTTTTTTTTTAATTTTTAATTTTATTTAAAAAATTTTTTAATAGTTTTTTTATTTATAAGTTATATGCATGGATAATTTTACAGCATTACAATTGCCAAACCTTTTGTTCCAATTTTTCTCCTCCTTCCCCCTACCCTGTCCCCTAGATGGCAGGATGACCAATATATGCTAAATATATTAAAGTATCAATTAAATACAAAATAAGTATATATGTCATAAACTAAGAAAGAAGAAAAATTTACTTCTTCTGATGTATAGTCATGAGAAGTGAGATGTCCAAATGTGTAAAGCTCTTAGGAGAAATATCAGTATTTAAGTTACACTGTTGCTATCTACACTGTCGCAGTTTGTATAGGAGATCACTTTCTTCTCGCTCTAGAGAGATTATTTTAGAAAAGAAAAACTTTGATTAACATTTATACTTTAGTACAAAATATAAGCTTCATTTTGCTGCACTGTGATGCATTGAAGTCACGGCTTCCAAATATCATCTGCTCTGTTGATGTAAGTCCAAAATTGGTGTGGCTTCAAAAAAACTACTCTGAATTGCAAGGTTAGAAACTTCAATTACTATGCTTGTTATCTTTCCAAGGCCTGAACCACTTGCTGCAGTCACTCTGCTATAATTTGTTTGCAGTTGTTTTAAATGGTTTGGGAAAAATATGAGTGCAACAGAATTGGTGTGAAATGTTCTACAATTTTTGGTCAATGACAGGGACAGTAAATCCTTCAGATTTGTGTGAAACAGGTGAAGATAATATTAACAAGACTTCTTATACCCCCACATCTGATGTTTTTAAAAGTGAAAATATAGGAAAATATTGGAGTCAGTGTTTCTAAGTAATCTCTAATGTGCAGATAATGAGAGTAGTCAAAGTTATTAATGTGATACTCTCCACACAAACTAAGCAATGGTGAAGCTAAAAATTTCTTAAATCATAATTTTTGGATTAGTTGTAATCAGGATACACCTGTGTATTCCATATTCCATATAAATAATATAAATATTATTTATTATATTCCATATTATTTAACAAACAATATCCTACTTCTTGTGTTTTTTATAATGAATTCGTAAGAAATACAGTTCCCAAAATGGTAAAGGCAGTACCTCTCAGAGCTCACTTTGAAGTTTTCCTTCAATCTATATTAAAATAATATCTCAAAGGGAATTCTAAAGTAGTACAACCCACAAAAAGATGAAGTGAAACAATTTTCCAGTCCAAGACACCTTAGAAGGATAGCAGGAAAAGTCTATCTTATTGGAGTGAGGTACTGTCCAGCATAGGCTGAGCCAGCTTAGGCCAGGTTCTGGCAACCAGTAGCCGTCTTTTGGGGTGGCAACTTGGTAGCTCATGGCTTCTAGAGCTCTCAATTCATAGACTTATTGGTCAGAATGAGAGTATAGGGGACCTATTACTATCATTGGCAGCAGGACTCTGTTGCTTTGCCTACATGCAATTCCAAACCCAGTCCCAGGGCAAAAAGAAGCATCAGCAGACACTGGACACAGTTCCAGGAAAAGTGCTTATGGTCACTCACCAGAGCAGAAGTCAGGAGAACAGTGAATACAACTTTCTCTAGATCATATTAACTTGTAATAACTAAAAACTTAAGAACTGCTCCCCTCTCTCCCCACAACCTCATAATCAGACCTGTGTTTTAGGAATATCATTTTGGCAGATGTGTGGAGGTTGGATTAGAGTGGGAAGAGCTTTAAAAGAGGGGGAGGGCAAATAGGATGCCATTGTGATAATACAGGCCTGAATTGAGGTGTTTTAAAAGAAGTAAAAGTCAAGAAACTCTCTCTTTTTAAAATTATAGCTTTTTATTGACAAAACATATGCATGGGTAATTTTTCAACATTGACCCTTGCAAAAACTTCTGTTTCAACTTTTTCCCTCCTTCCCTCCACCCTCTTCCCTAGATGACAGGTAGTCCCATACATGTTAAATATGTTAAAGTATATGTTAACTACAGTATATGTATACATATTTATATAGTTATCTTGCTGCATAAGAAAATTTGGATTTAGAAAGAATGTAAAAATAATCTGAGAAGACAAACAAAAGTGCAAGCAAACAATAACAGAAAGAGTGGAAATGCTATGTTGTAGTCCATACTCATTTTCCAGTATTCTTTCGCTGGGAGTAGCTAATTCTGTTCATCACTGATCAATTGGAACTGATTTGGATCCTCTCATTGTTAAAGAGAGCCACTTCTATCAGAAGTGATCCTCATATAGTATTGTTGTTGAAGTGTATAATGATCTTCTGGTTTTACTCATTTCATTTAGCATCAATTCATATAAGTCACTCCAAGCTTCTCTGTATTCATCCTGCTGGTCATTTCTTATAGAACAATAATATTCCATAACATTCATATACCACAATTTACTCAGCCATTCTCCAATTGATGGGCATCCATTCATTTTCCAGTTTATAGCCACTACAAAAAAGGCTGCTACAAACATTTTTGTACATACAGGTCCCTTTCCCTTTTTTAAGATCTTTTTGGAATATAAGCACACTAGTAACACTGCTGCATCAAAGGGTATGCACAGTTTGATAACTTTTTGAGTATAGTCCCAAATTCTTCTCCAGAATGGTTGAATCCATTCACATAATTCCACCAACAATGCATCAGTGTCCCACTTTTCCCACATCCCCTCCAACAGTAATCATTATTTTTTCCTGTTATCTTAGCCAATCTGACAGATGTGTAGAAATATCTCAGAGTTGTCTTAATTTGCATTTCTTTGATCAATAATGATTTGGAACACCTTTTCATATAAGTAGAAATAGTTTTAATTTTATCATCTGAAAATTGTTCATATCCTTTGACAATTTATCAATTGGAGAATGGCTTGATTTCTTATAAATTTGAGTCAATTCTCTATATATTTTGGAAATGAGGCCTTTATCAGAACCTTTAACTGGAAAAATGTTTCCCCAATTTATTGCTTCCTTCTTAATCTTGTCTACATTAGTTTTGTTTTGTACAAAAGCTTTTTAACTTGATATAATCAAAATTTTCTATTTTGTGATCAAGAATGATCTCTAGTTCTTCTTTGGTCACAAATTCCTTCCTCCTCCATAGATCTGAGAGGTAAACTATCCTATGTTCTTCTGATTTATTTGTAATCTCATTCTTTATGCCCAAATCATGAACCCATTTTGATCTTATCTTGGTGTATGGTGTTAAGTGTGGGTCAATGCCTAGTTTCTACCATACTAATTTCCAATTTTCCCAGCAGTTTTTGTCACATAGTGAATTTTTATCCCCAAAGCTGGGGTCTTTGGGTTTATCAAAACACTAGATTGTTTATAGTTATTGATTGTTTTGTCCTGTGAATCTAACCTATTTCACTGATCAACTAGTTTATTTCTTAGCCAATACCAATGGTTTTGGTGACCGCTGCTTTATAATATTGTTTTAGATCAGATACAGCTGGGCTACTTTCAATTGATTTTTTTTTCATTAGTTTCTTTGAAATTCTTGATCTTTTGTTCTTCCATATGAATTTTGTTGTTATTTTTTTTCTAAGTCATTAAAATAAAAAGTCAAGAATCTCAAAGGAAATAATGGGAAAAAAAGACAGGAAGGAGGGGGTCTAACAGTACAAAATCTCAAACTAAACTCAAGACAATAATCATCCAGACTATGTGGCACTGGATATAACGTAAAAATGTGGATTAGTGCAGTAGTATTCATCAAGTTGTAGAATTTCATGTCATGCTAAGAATTTTAGCTGTATCAGGGGAAATAGGCTTTAGTATATTGTCAATGAAGAATGTTATAAAAATATTATGTATATCATCAGAGAGCTATAATACTGGAAAAAAAGGGTGCAAAGCTGTTGGTGTTCTTTTTCCAAAACACAGCCAGGTGATAAAAGTTCAGATCTTTTATTGTGTCCTTCAATATAGCCCAGTTAGCTCAGAGGCCTGTCTCTGCTTGGTTCCAAGAGATCTTGCAGCTTTATCCTTGGCTTCTGCCTCTGCTTTCTTCAGCCTCCAGCCAGCACCAAGTTGGAAGATGCAATGAATCTCTTGCCTCAAAGATAGGGCTTGTGGGCTTCCTCCCAGAGTGCTCCTCTCTGACCTCAGTCAATGTTCCCAAGAAAACTCTCTCAAGCTCTAAGAGCTTCCTGTATATATATGTGCTCTTCCAAAGGTCAACTCCTCCTTTTGGAGAGAGAGGGATTCTGGGTTATCTCCCAGAGTGCTCTCTGGCCCTAAGGGAGGTGTGAATTCGGATAGCTCATACTAAGCCTGAAATCTCACAAAAGTGTGAACTCCATTGAGTACTTAGATATTTATGAGCTCTCTAAAGGTGTGAACCACAAGCATTGTTTTCATCAGTTGTACTTAGTATCTTGTTTCAAGTTCTGGCCCAAAATATCTCCTTCTGAGATCAAATCAATCATATTGAACCATGCTAAATTAGATAATTATTGTCTCTATCAACTCTAATGGCTTAACACTTTGTAAATATTCCAACACAAAGCAAGAGCAAGGAATATCTGAAGTACATATTTTGTTTATATCTTTTTATTATCACAAATAATGAGATTATTCACTTGTACTTATCAGTGGTCATTTTGTACTTGTCTAAAGATTCTTCCTTGTTCTACATGTTACTGGTATTCCTGCAATAACAAGACATCTAGAGAGATGCTACCAGTATATTAATTGATTGGATCTCCTTTTAGGATTATGGAAGGATAGAGATATGATTTTCATGGGAGAAGTCATATACAGGCAAATGGAAACATTTGAGATAATCAGATCCATTGATGTCTTTTAAAGATCCAGTTATATGCCGTTTCTCCTTTAATATTTCTCCATAGCTCAAAGGTCCTTGACTAAAAACACATAAAAAACATCTGCCCTGTATCTGTGCAGTCAAAATATAATTATTGGCCATATCTATCACGTGAAAGGTACTGTGCTAAAGACAATATTTTACTGAAAACAAGAGTTTTCAGTCCTCAATCAGTTAAGACTCCCCTGCTATTATATAGTTTTTCTATTATTGAAAGAAACTTCTCTATGTCTTACTACAGATTTGGTCCACCTTTACTATTGAGAGAAGATAGAGCCATATCCTGGGACCAGCTCCGACAACAGGTCTTCAATAAAATGAGATATCTAATTAAACAGGAAGTGCCAATGCAGGTTGGTATGAGACTTCTGAAGACAGACCAGAGTGGGGAGAATTAGGATATAATTTGCTAATTAATTTCAAGGAGAGATCTTATGATTTCATGTAAGGGCTGAAGCTTTAGGATCTAGATTTCAAACTTTACAAATTTTCATTAAAGTATTAATCATATCAGTAAAGGATAGATTTTGAATGTTATGTTACATCATCATAGCACCATAATAACAACCTTTCATGGAACTGGTTTTATAAGAGAATGAAATTTTAATTAAAATGACAAGGACCAGGATGGTTCTTGGTTACCTTCCTGTGAAAAATTAGGATTTTATATTTTATATAGGATGTTATATTCAAATTTAAGGGACATTTCTTTTTTAAAGTTTGTTTTCCTGTTTTAGAAAAAGAATGCAGAATTCACAAGAAAACAATCTGCATTTGGTGGTGGTGTTACATTTGTTATCAGCAAAATCAAAATTGCACAACTTAGCATCTTTTAATCATTCTCAGGTCTGTGCAAAATTCTTCCTCTAACGTTGGTAAGGGCAACAAAACTTTGGTCTGTCCTGTAGATGTGCTCCAGTATCAGGAGCTTTCTTTACCTCCTGTAGGCATTTACAAAAAATGTATTTGTTAATACATTTTATGTGAACACAAAGACAGTTTGCAGCAGATGCTCAAACTATATTCTCCTACAAATCACATTTCCTCTAACAAAAAGTTAGAAAGGAGAGAAACATTGCTAACAGAAAGGAAGAATATGCTCTTTAATTCTGATAGCATGATAATACTATTGAATGTTCTCTTTGATTAGAGCAGGGGTTCTTTGATAACTATTTCAAAATAATTGAGTTATTTTGTAATCCTATATATTTTATTATTCATTTAAAAACATTCTGAGATGAAAACTATCCATAGGTTTCATCCAGTGGGCATGTGGTCTGTGCCATAAAAAAGTTTAAGAATTCCCTTGATTAGTTTTATTTTCTCTTAATTTTGACTTTCTTTATACAACATTGTCATTACATATTATTCTTTTGTTTCTGATATCTTTACCCTGCATCTTTCTATGTAAGCTTTTTCATTTTTCACTGGATTCTTTAAATTAACCATTCCATATAATGCTTTCCATGACATTAATATGCTAGAGTTGGGTGAGCCATTCCCTAACTTGGAAGTACATATTTTGTTTACATCTTTTTATTATCACAAATAATGAGATTATTCACTTGTACCTATCATTTTGTAGCTGTCTAAAGGTTCTTCCTTGTTATCAGCGATTTTGATGAGAACCCATGAATTAGAGAAATTAGAGATCATGCAACCCAACCACTTATTTTTACATATCCACACAAATTGCAAATTCTATGACTCCAAATAGCATATCACTGAGAGGTTAGGACTTATCTGGGTTCACACAGTCAGTATATTTCAGAAAAGACATTTGAATTCAGGATTACTGGCTATAAGGCCAACTCAGATTTCTATGTAAAATTCAAATTAGACCATCCAGCTTTTCTACAAGTGGCTCACTGAAATAGTTTTTGACTTGGAGGGAAGAACACTTAGATTGAAATCTGATGCTTGCTTTTATAATATTATTTAGTTAGTGTGACTCTGGGGCCTCTTAGCCTCCAGAGCCAGTTTTCTTATCTGTAAAATGATGATAGAAATGCTTGCTCTGAGATCAGACTGCTTAGTATTTCGTATTTGTCTTTGGCTATTCTTTGATAGCTTATGTATCTAATTTTGATCAGATTTCATATTTAGTGTCTGATATACATAAATATATGTACATGTATAATATAAAAATTAGAATTAATATGGAAAAAATAGAAATAGGGAATCTGGGATAGATTGGAATAGGGGTAATTTTTTAAGAAAAATTTTAAGTATGTGGCAAGGGGTTAGTGCTAAGGATAGTGATAGGAAAGAGGCTTAGGGATAGAGAAAGATATAAGGCTATATCAGATGATACAAGAATTAAGGATAAATTGGGATTGGTATTTTATCATCATCCTTAATAGGTTGAGCCTAGCGTTATGAATGATTGATTTATAATATTTAATATACTATAATATTTATAATATTTTAAAACCAAAATTTAATATTATCCAATTTACTATTTAATTAATTAATAAACAATAATAAAATTTAATATTATTAAAACTAGATCTTAAAAAATTGGCTCCTGACCAATGAAATCAGGTGAAGAAGATGTCAATCTGGAAAACCATATTATACGTTTTCTTTTGGATGTAAACTTTAAATGGCAACTATGGGATGCTATACCAAAATTTCATACTATGAAACATGGAAATTTATCAAAAACCTGTTGGCTTCAGAAGGAATGAAGGAGAACTTATCTCAAATATTTTTGTATTGAACAGCTAATCTGCAAATAGCTAATTTACCTGATCAAGATAAAATATATCCTATTGCTTCTGTGTTTTTGGCTTCAAACTTTTTTGTGTAAAAGAGATTCTTTACTCAATTGGCAGTGGAAATTTTATCCACAAAGCCAAATTGGACTGCAGCCCATTGAATCAAAGAGACTTGACTCTGAAAAGAATCACTGTTATTTGTAGGACACCAGATGAAAACATTCCCCTCTAGTATTGAAATCCTCATTTAAGTGGGTCTATTATCTGACAGCATGATGCCATTTAAAATAGATTGATTAAAGCTTTTAGAGTGCTGGAAATCACTGAAGTATGGGTGAATTTCCCTGATCCAGTAATTGAAGAGACAGACTTTGTAATTTTGGATCATACAAACTATACTGAACCCTTTGAGAATTCTGTCTTCTGCCTTCTTGACAAAGCAGGGGAAATAGAAAAATATAGAATAACTTGTCAGCAGCTGGCTTAGGTGGGCTAGAGAATATAACACAGTGACATTATTTAAATTAAAAATTAGTCCTAGTTATGAAAATGTAATGAGAAAATTGCAGCCCTGTAGCAGCAATTTTCCCATTAGATGTAATGTATGTGTGTGTGTGTGTGTGTGTGTAATGTTACAGGGGTGAGATAATGCATAGAATAAATATTAAAGATGACTATGTGTTTTTTATCTTAGGGCAAAAAATGGTCTTATGATTTCAGTAAAGAAGAAGCTGTAATTTTCACTCCAAAGAAAATATTATAAAACATTTAATTTTGCTCCTTTTAAAATATATACATATACATATCTGTAATTGTTTATATGCACATTAAATCTATTTTATCTATTTTTATATGTGGTAGCAGGTACTAAATAGTTCATGGGGTAAAGCTGTATATATTAAGGTACATTTTATATTACTATTTATGTCTTGCATATATCATTATGTATTAGAAAATTTTGAAATAAATCATTGTACAATACCATTTGAATAAAAGAAATATATCCATTTCTTTTAAAATCTTGAATCAATTTTGTTATTATTATCATTTTTATTATTATAACCAGAAACAGGTTTCAACTGTCCTTAAACCTATAGGACCACAAAAAAAGTTTGTCATTTTTGTTCATTATGTAATTTTTGGCTTAAAATTTTAATGGCAATAACAATGTCTACATTTATTTTTCTTCCTTTCATATTTAAAGAGTTGGATAAATTCATGATTTTTTTCCTTTGTTTTAATGCAGAGCATAAGACTTGGAAGGAACATAATTAATTATATTGAATATTTTGATCAGACTGCTTAGTATTTTGCATTTGTCTTAGTTTCATTAAAGCTTATGAAAATGACTCATTTTCACCAAATATAGTGTGCTATTTATGAATATGAAATATATTTCAGGTTGGATATTTGGCAACAAAAGGGCAGATAGTAAATTATTCAAGTTGGGCACATCTTTTTTGATTGTATACAGTATATATTTTAGAAAGTGGACAAGAAATGCTCAAGTAGCAAACATTATCCATAAAATGGCAAAACAAGAAGGTAATTATCCTTTCCTTGTATTTCTCCTGTATCTCTGTTTCTTCAAGGATTTCTTCAACATATAGAGTCAGACCTATTTTACAGTAATGGATGTGGTGTGAAACTGTAGATAGATAGTGGAACAATAGATCTCAATATTGTTAGATACAACCTTAGGTGTAATTTACTATTTAAATTAGTTAGATGCAGATTACTTTTTAATCAGGATCTTTCAGGATGTTGCTCTAATTGTTTGTGCTGGATTGCTTGTTTTTCACCTTTCACTTCTGTCTTTGGATTATGTAGTTTCTCCCCCTCCCCACACTGCCCTCCAGAGTTGTCCTTAAGTTCTAACCCCAAATTTAGCTTCTTTTAATTATTTAACTCAGTTGATTTGTCACTGCCTGGATCCCTCACCCAAGCAAATACTCTACTCTGGTCTTTCTGAACATTACTGAACTACTATAATGTCCCAGCTAGCTCTCTGGAGGGCCTCAGGATCAGTCAAACTCTTTGGTCTTTAGGAGGAGAAGTGAAGGAAGCAAGCAAGCAGGCTCATCAAAGATGGAATCCAGACTCTGGAGCCTGAAGTTTTTCCTCCTGAGCATGCTGTGACAAAGAGCCTCTGACCCTCTCCCTCATCCCTCCAATCCTTGCCTACCATTACCTCACCACAACACATTCAGCAAGTGCCATTGTGAGGAGAGCCATCATATCACCATATCATCTAAGTATATGTTTATAGAACCATTATCTCATATTAAGGCTAGTGCCTTAAGTACTCTGCTGTCTTAGATTCCAATACACCTTTTCAGAGTTCTAGCCCTCTATAAGCTACCCCCACTCTTCTTTTGAATCCCATTCTTGAAGCTTCCCAGTTATCCAATAAGTATATTTGTAATTTGATCCAGTATTCCCATAACAATTTCTTTTTCAAATTCTTCAAACCTCTCTTAGATCCCCTTCAGATGAGATTTGGACTTGATTAGATACCTCTCTCACTGATCATCAATTCTTATTTATATGGAGATTTTTATCTTGGAGTGAAAGGAACTCGTGTATCTCCTTATTTGTAATTATGCATTCCTAGGGTTTATCTATGTTATTTCTTTCTAACTTTATGTAAAAAGCCCTTACAAAAATTTCCTCTTACCTTTAATGTTCTTTTTTTCATTCATTTTAGGCCAATAGCTAACAATAGCAGTGTCCTTACTTAGTCTTTCTGCCATTACAGAATTACTAAAAATAACTTATTTAAGTAGATTGAGAATTTCATTTCCTTCTATAAAATAGACCCAGTCCACCTTTTTAGTTTGTCTCATGTGTTTCCAGTGCAAACCCTTCACATACACACACATACATACACACACACAACCAGATTGATTTGTCCACTTGGTCCACTCATTGTGCCTTCAAATGTGCCTTTACAGATACCATATTCTAACCTGCTGTGCCCCTCCCCCCTCCTTTGTACATAGCTGTAGGAGGAAATCCCATTATGTTTATTTTTTGTTGATGACAAGGGGAAAATGCATTGACTGGAAAAGAGAAACATATTTTTAAAAGATCTCTTCTAAGAATTTTTCATGGCTATGTTAAAATTATACAAAATTCTTTAATAAATGCAATCAGAGAGATAACTATTTTTATTGTTAACATAAAAAGAAGTGTATAAAGTAGTGGGATATATGAAGAAAATAGTTGTATCTACACAATCACATGAAATATTGAAGAAATCCTTGCAGCATTTAAAAAACACACAGAAGTAAGCAGAAGAATATTAAAAAGAGAAGCAGGGCAGTTTTATTACTCTTATGTTAAATTTAATATATATTATCTATCTATATCTATATCTATCTATCTCTCTCTATATACATACATATGAGTCCACAGTTTCATATGCAAGTTTTTTCTATTTTTTTTTTTAATACAGTGAAATGTTCATGTTTGTTGATATTAAATTTATAACAAAAAAGAACATTTAATTAAAAAAAAAGTCTATAGAATCAGAAATCCTGGTTATCGGGCTGGGCTACTTTCCTGTCAGATAATAGAGTTGGATAGAACCCTGGAATTATCTAGATCAACTCTTTCAGAGAAGATATCTGAGGCGTATTCTGACTGGCCAAGTTACTTGACTAGGATCACACACTTTTATAACATTAACTATTAACAACAGGTTGCTAGCTCTTAATCTAGTCAGTAATACAAAATAAGGAATTAGAAACTTGAATCTTTTGTGTTCTGTGAAGTGCTCTTGACAGTATACCTTACTGCCATTCTTTATCATGTGACATTTGTCTTCACTGCATGAATGGGATAATCTTCAGGTTCTTATTAGATGAAAATATCAAGAACATACAAATAAAAACAAGTTGCTGTTGTCTAGGGGTTATAGTGGTTGCTTTTCTAACAAAGTATGGCAAAAAGCATTTACTATTCTGTTGAATTACAGTGCACACCATAACTATTGCACAAATACTTACTTCAGTTCATATTTCCCTTCTATAAAGGAAGCATATCTTCTAGTTTGAAAATGCGTTGTCTGATCTAACCCTAGTACATAGGCTATAGTTTGTACTGAAAAGAAAATTAGTAAATTGAGTCTATCTGGTTAATGCTTTATTTTAAACTTAAATAATGAATTAAATCAGGACTTTAGTAATATCCAGAGGACTCATCTTTTCCCTTTTTGCATTAGCAGAGTTTGGGGTCATTGTTTGCTGTTCGGGTTGTAGGATTATCCAACATCTGCAGCTACTTATCTCCACAGGACAGCAGGCCCCTCTTTCACTGGGCTGTTGAAAGGTAAGAGAATTTTTCTAGATGATACAAGAGAATGAACAATATTCCTTATTCCAGGAAGCTCCTTGGAGGGGGTGCAGTGTACTTAGCAATACAGAACATAGTTACCAGCATCTGATTAACAGAATCATGTTCCCTAAAGTAAGATATGGTCAATTTGACTCTGTTCTCCTGTTTTTTCTAGTAGTTATAAGGACCCTTCTTTATGATAATGGAGGTCTTAAAACCCCAGACTTGGATAAGAAAAGGAGAGGAAGGGTGTTTAAAGAAAATCCTATATACTGGACAGCAACTCAGGCAACATTGTGCAAACCTAACCTACTTTGGCATAGGAAAAAATTTATTGTGAACTTAAGTTGAGTAATAGAGACTCATTTGCTATGGCAAATGGGCTATTAAATGGAGGTCATTTCATTGAATCCTTTTAATATAAATCACTTATGTTTAATAATTAATACAATCTTAATAAACTTCTTATTGAACTTCAACAGATAAAACAGTCAAACATAAAACTTTGTTTTTGATATATTGGGTAGTAGGTAATGACTTAAAATTATTGAGTAGAAAAGGTGACATGGTTAGATTTTCACTTTGGCAACTGAGTGGGTAATAAATTGGCATAGAGGGAGACCTGAGGCAAGAAAACCACCTGGAAGACTATTGTAATAGTACATGAGTGTAATAATGTGTAAGTGGAAAGAAAAAACATGAAAGATATTTTAAAGGTACAAATCATGAGATTTTACATGGAAAGTGAAAAGATTAGGATTATATGGAGGGAATAAAAACTGAGGCAAATATCAATATGCTTATGAGGGTGGAGACTGAGAGCTTACTAAGGACAGAAGGGAAAGAACTAGCAACCTGTTGTTTTTTGTCCACTGATCCTGCATCCATAGAGACACAGAATTTTAGAATCAAAGGAATCTTAGAGATTATCTAAACAGTATTTAAGAAAGGATCCCTACTGTAATATATCTGAACATAGTAATCTACTCTTTATTTAAAGACCTCAAATAAAAAGAACCCACTGGAGAACTCTAAATTATTCTGTCAAGCCTAAATTGGCCTCTTTGCAACTTCTACCTGTTGTTCCTGATGCTGCCCTCTGGAATTAGAGAAGAACAACCCTAATTCTTCTATATGATATACTTCAGATACTTGAAGAAATTCTGTGCTCTTTGAATCTTACCTAGGTTAAACAACTCAAATTTAATGAGTTAAATACACATAGGTTATCCCAGAGTTTTATGGTCTTTTCTCTTTTCTTTTTACATTTTTCCTATGATCTCATAGCTCTAGTGTGTTCAACTATCATCGTTATGCAAAAAAATTACCTTATCTATATTTCTAGCCTTCATCTATCTCCAGTGCTGTTTTTCCCAACTACCTGCTGAACATTTACAAGGATATTCCACAGGAAGCTCAAACTCAATATTTCTAAGAGAGACTTCATTATATTTTCTTCAAATCCACCTCTCTTCCTAACTTTCTTGCTTTTGTACAAGGTACCACCGTCCTTTTAGCTACCAGGTTCACAACCTTGATGTTTCCTCAACCTCTTGCCTTTATTCACCCTGTCAAATGCCGAATCTTGTTTATATCTTCATAAAATCTCTTGCATTTCCAGTTATGCAGACACCACCCTTGTTCAAGTTTTCATTACTCCCTAGTTGATCTTCCCTCTTCAAGTCTCTTTCTTCAAGTCATCCATCATTCAGCTCTCAATTTAATTTTCTTATGTACATACCTGACCATGTCATTACCTGTTATGGGCCAGAATTTGAAACAAGGTGCTAAGTCACTAGAACTGAGAGAGACAATGCTTATGTACTTAGTTCACACCTTTAAGAGAGTTCATACCTTTAAGAGAGTTCACACCTTTAGAGTTCACATCTTTAAGAGAGCATATAAAGAGGATCCCACTAACGGGCAAGCCCATAGAGACTCTGGGAGATTCACAAGTCAGGATTCACTTCAGAAGATTCACAAGTCAGAAGCCCACAACCCCACTCTTGGAGGAGGAGTCAAGATGCATTCCAACTTCAATCTTTGTGCTAGCTGGAGACATTGGGAGCGAGAGGCTGAAGCTGGCAGAGGCAGAGGCTAAGGACTAGCAGGAAGAGTTCTTGGAACAACAAGGAAATTTTGTTAAAGAGCTAAAGTAGAATTTCAGCTGAAATGGAACAGATGTTTAGAAAACAGCCTTCTGTTTCTCTTCAAGGAAAATGTGTAGAGAGCATTGTCAGGATTATGAAAAGCCAAGGTTTGATTATAATTTGGGAGCAGATCATTGAACTTTTAGAAAGTGTGACAGTACACATCTCCTTGGTTCTCTATGGAAAAAGAATTTGATCTAGAGGAGTGGAAATTAGTAGGAGAGCAATTATGTCAATTCTACAATAAAAATGGACCTGATTCAATTTCCAAAGACACACTTAATACATATAATTTAATACAACTGGCTTTAAGAAATTATATAAGTGTTAGAATAAGGAGAAAGAAGAAAGAACAGGAGGGGGAGGTGCCAACTAAACTAGGTGAAAAGGATAAAGAATCAGATAAGAATGAATAGCAGAAGAAATTAGATCATTCCCAATCCCCTGACCTACCTCCCTCAATTAACCCTTCATGAGTGGAGGGAGAAAGAGGAGGGGAAGAGGTAGTAATGCAATCAGAACAGCTATTAAGCAGCCTATGACAAGATTACAAAAAGCACTGGTCAAGGTAAAACATGAAGGACAGGATGTATCTGATTTTATAAATGCATACCCTCTGGTTGAAGAGCTTGATTCTTCAGGTCAAAAAAGGAAAAGATACACTCCTTTTTATCTGGAAAAAATTAAGGATTTGAAAAAAGGTTGCACTCTTTATGGGGCTACATCATCTTATGTTAAGATGTTACTAGATAATTTGTCTTATGAAATCCTAACCCCTAGTGATTGGAAATCCATAGCTAGGACATGTTTAGAACCTGGACAAAACTTGTTCTGGCTTTTGGAATATCATGAATTATGTAGCATTCAAGCCCACGAAATAGGCAAACAGGAGTTAATGTACAAGTCACTTTTGACCAACTAGCTGGTGAAGGTCAGTATGGAGAGAATTCAGAACAGATTTATTGTCCCATACTAGTGTATGAGCAAATTTCTAAGGCTGCAATAAAAGCTTGGGGTTCCCTGCCAGGACAAAAAGATCAAGGGGAAGCCTTCACAAAAATAGAACAAGGTCCCAATGAATCCTTTGAAGATTTTGTGGGATGTTTGCAAACAGCCGTCACAAGAACTATTAGAGAATGCAGCTACAGAAATAATGACCAGACATCTGGCTAAGGAAAATGCTAATGAGATTTGCAAAAGAATTATATGGGCACTATACAAAGATGCTCCTTTAAAGGAGATCATAAGACGCTGTGCCACATTGGGCACAAATGCTTATTATACCCAAACTATGATGAACATGGGAAGACAGGGTTCTTCTTGGCAAGAGACTTCTAGAGAAAATCGTTGATGTTTTCAATGTGGAAAACTAGGACATCTTAGAGCTCAGTGTAGAAATGGAGATAGAGTGAGAAGACAGACTGAGAGAAGACCTAAAATCCCATGTCCAAAATACAACCAAGGCTTCCACTGGGTCTTGGAATGTAGATTGATCCAGGGAAATGAGAGGCGGAGCCCAGCTCCAAGATATCAATCAAAAGACAAGTGGGGCATTTTGGCAGCTGAGTTTACACCCAGAGAGTCTTTAGAAGGTCAGGACTCTGATGTGATCAATCAGCTGAAAAGCAATCAGATAGCAGAAAGGGATTACAATTGGGGAGAATACAGGCTTTTTAAACCAATAGGGCAGTATCCAGTGCTAGCAGCTCCAATGTAATTGTCAGATGATGAGGAGAGATTTAGAAAGTGGTTAATAGAAGGGAATTAGATAGGTTAACTGTCTAGGAGAGAGGGTTTGCTTATGTTCCTATAGACAGAGAAGGAAACAAATGGAGAAGGAAACAAATTGGTGGCAATAAGCACCTGGAGAGACATAGAAAAGGAGGAAAATCTCAAAACAAAGGAGAAGAGCTAAGAAACATCTGACACTGAAAGAGCATGGCTGATAATGAGACTGTTAAAGAACTTTAAAATCTGCAGGAATCATTGGATTCCCTAACACAAGATGAGACTGTTTCAGGACTTCAAAACCAGCAGGAATCATTGGATTCCTTGAAATGAAAAATTGTTGATGAGATTATTGCAGAACTTCAAAACTTGCAGGAATTATTGAATTCCTGGCACATGAACTAATAGACAATGGATTCCTTTTGGACTATTCCTAGGATTTATGGACATGTATAATTCCTCATGTTGATTCATGTTATTTGTTATATCACTATTAGCCTGTGGTACTATGTGCTTATATAATTTATGTAATTATGTGTAATACCTCCCCTATTGATGGATTTATGTATACCTGTTTCAAGTGAGCCCTTTTAGAAAACCACTAATCTGATTTGATTTCCCATTTCCTTTGGTGTTTTCATCTCCCTGAGATGTCAGGGAGGGCGTGATCACCTCCTTTTTAGGTGTTTTCACTCCTTTTGTGAGCAGTCAGGGAAGGCATGATCACCTCCTTTTTATAGTGTTTTCACTCCTTTTGTGAGCAGTCAGGGAAGGCATGATCACCTCCTTTTTATAGTGTTTTCACTCCTTTTGTGAGCAGTCAGGGAAGGCGTGATCACCTTCTTTTTTGGGATTCTCACTTCCTTGAGAAGTCAGGGAGGTCATAACCACTTTATATTCTGAATCAAAAGAAAATGGAAGATGTTATGGGCCAGAATTTGAAACAAGGTGCTGTCACTAGAATTGAGAGAGACAATGCTTATGTACTTAGTTCACACCTTTAAGAGAGCATATAAGGAAGAGCCATTAAAGAACAAACCCAATAGAGACTCTGGGATATTCACAAGTCAGGATTCACTTTGGGAGATTCACAAGTCAGAAACCCACAAGCCCACTCAAGATTCTTTCCAACTTCAACCTTTGTGCTGGCTGGAGACATTGGGAGCGAGAGGCTGAAGCTGGCAGAGGCAGAGGCAAAGGACTAGCGGGAAGAGGTCTTGGAATCAAGGAGAGACTTAGGCCTCTAAAAAAGCTAACCAGGCTATTTTGAAGGAGACAATAAAGGATTTAGATTTTAACTCCTGGCTCCATTTGAGGTGATTATTGATCTGAACTGAAACAAAGACTGCTTCCAGAAGCCCCCCAAGAAATCTGCTCACAGAGAACATTATATTTTAGAGAAGAGAACATTACAATTACCCAACACATGTGTTGGTTCCCTATTCTAAAATTGAATAGGAATTCCCTTATATGGTTTTTAGCTTCAGTTTTCTTTTTCATTTTTGTTATACATTATTCCTCTTTGTGCATATTAGGATATAGTCAGATCTTTTTTGCCATTCCTCATACTTAATATTCAATCTCTTGTCTTTCTGCTTTTATATAGACTGTATCTCATACTTAAAACATACACTTTCTTGACCTTTGCCTCTTTGAATAACTTGTTTTATTTCCATCAAAACTTTATGAATATCCAGACTCCATTTGAAGGCAAACTGATAAGGAACTCACTATCTTCTAAGACAGCTGTTGCACTTTATTTTTAAGCAGTTTTTCCTTATGTTAATCTAAAAGCTGTTTCCACTTGGCTTCAACATATTCTTCTTAGATCTACTCAAATAAACTAATTGGAAAAAAATACATTTCTTATTTTATCTAATTTTTTTTATTTTTAGAGGGGGGGGATTCAAGTCTATGAGTCAGATTGTTGATCAAGCATATGATTTTCTTAGATATTAATCATCTGTAGTGTGCCAGGTACTGTGCTAAGTGCTGGGAATACAGACATAGAAAGTAAAACAGGAAGGAACTAGCATTCCACTGGGGTATATGACTTATACCTGTGTAAGTATAGACAGAATAAATACAAGTTGACACAAATTAAAATTCTGAGATTAAGAGGTTTTGGGTAATTAATAATTTATTAATTAGATTAGCCAACAATCAATAAATTTATGGTGACTGGTTTCTCATGAGAATTACTTGCTAGATTGTTGGAGTTGTGAACGAATCCAACCATTCTGGAGAGTAGTTTGGAATTATGCTCAAAAAGTTATCAAACTGTGCATACCCTTTGATCCAGCAGTGTTACTACTGGGCTTATATCCCAAAGAGATACTAAAGAAGGGAAAGGGACCTGTATGTGCACGAATGTTTGTGGCAGCTCTCTTTGTAGTGGGTAGAAACTGGAAACTGAGTGGATGCCCATCAGTTGGAGAATGGCTGAATAAATTGTGGTATATGACTATTATGGAATATTATTGTTCTGTAAGAAATGACCAACAGGATGATTTCAGAAAGGCCTGGAGAGACTTACACGAACTGATGCTGAGTGAAATGAGCAGGACCAGGAGATCATTATATACTTCAACAACAATACTAGATGATGACCAGTTCTGATGGATCAGGCCATCCTCAGCAACGAGATCAACCAAATCATTTCTAATGGAGCAGTAATGAACTGAACTAGCTATGCCCAGAAAAAGAACTCTGGGAGATGACTAAAAACCATTACATTGAATTCCCAATCCCTATATTTATGCACACCTGCATTTTTGATTTCCTTCACAAGCTAATTGTACAATAATTCAGAGTCTGATTTCTTTTTGTACAGCAAAATAATGGTTTGGTCATGTATACTTATTGTGTATCTAATTTATATTTTAATATATTTAACATCTACTGATCATCCTGCCATCTGGGGGAGGGGGTGGAGGTAAGAGGTGAAAAATTGGAACAAGAGGTTTGGCAATTGTTAATGCTGTAAAGTTACCCATACATATAACCTGTAAATAAAAGGCTATTAAATAAAAAAAAAAAAAGAGAGAGAGAGAATTACTTGCTAGAACTTCATGACATAATACCCAGAAATTTATCTTTTTCAAATATCTTTTCCTTAATTCTATTTAATACTAATTATCTCTCAAACTTTGAAACCTATCCTTTATCTTTCATTGTTCACGATTCCCTGCCTAGGTGGCCCAAGTTTACATTGCTGCAAAAGTATAGATTAACCTCCATCTAGAGGTTAACTGAGATTTCTCAGAAACATCCTAATATGATCAGTGATGATTATCTAAGAGATATAGCTATGAGAGCCAAGGAGACTAAATAACCTTTGTGGCCAAGTTCACAAAAAGTAATTAGTCAATTTAGAATCAATTCAAACAAGCTCAGGTCTTCTGTAATGAACCTCAATTCTTTATATAGAATTACTTGGCAAAGGAAGAAAAGGGGTGTGTGTGTGTGTGTGTGTGTGTGTGTGTGTATACGCATATTTATATGTAAAAGGAGGAAGTTAACTTTTTGTAGTAAACATCTTTTTTTAGCCTTTTTAAAAAGGCATTGGGAATGGGATAGGCTTAAAAGTAATAGCTTATATTTATATCATATTAATAAAAAATAGGAATGCTATATTCTGCATTTTAGGTACAAGTTTTCCAGAAATATTTGTTAAAGTTTAATATTCTAAATCCAATTATTGTTAGTTCAAAGAGAAAATGTGCAAAACAACATACTCTCAAACACCTCTCTATCCAAAATGTTACATTTTAGGTAACATTTATAGGAATCTTGAATGTGGAAAAGATTATACAATACTTTAAAATATAGTTTGAGAGTAATATTCTAGAACAGTGGTCATTTAATTTTCTGTAACTACTGGAACTCTTTCTTTCTTGACCACTTCTCTCAAGTACTGAAAGGGCTTTTTCCATGTATTCAACATGTCAGATTCTATTGAAATGGGAAAGACAAATGATCTTAGTAGGCAAGAAGTATTTTTAGTTCCATGTTTGGTTGCTACCCTATTCCAATAAATATATATGCTTTTTTATTTTTCCTAAGAACAGTGAAATTTAACCAAAGTTTCACTTTTTTTGTTTTTGACCTCTCATACACTTTCCTAAAGGGAAAAACCTAGAAAAGATTTTAGACCTAAGAAATATTATTTCTTAATAGCTTCAGTTGAACTAAAAAGGAAGGTTTTGATAAACTTCCAGGATTACTTTTGTTTTATCTCATTTGTATTTCATAGACACTCAGAAAAGGTAAGTATTTGCTTGAGGTCTTATAGCCAGTAATTGGAGAAATTAGGGTTTAAACCCAGATGTCTTGATGAGTATATTATATAGGCTGTAGCATAATGAAAAGAGTATTAGGCTTGTAACCACCAGAAACCTAGATTTAAGTTCCCAGATTTCTTGTGAGAATAAAGTGAGCTAAAGTTTGTAAAGTATTTTGCAAACCTTATAAAGGCAAAACTATATAAATGTTGGTTATTAATGATAATCATAATTACCACTTAACCAAGGAGTCTTATCTTTGATAAGCATGTGTACTTGTTTTGAAAGGAAATACTAGGTTAGGTGAATTGCTGAAGTCAAGATATGGGAGTGAAAAATTATTTACTATGGTTCTATGATGGATTTTTCTGCCCTTTATTTTCTTCTTAGGTCTTTGAAACTCAGCAAGCCAGGAAGTCCCCCACATATCAAGCTGGCAGTAGAATGGGATAGGAATATCAAACAACTGTGAGTTCAAAGTATTTCTTTTATTTCCAAAGAATTTTTTTTTCTCCCAGAGAGGAGAAAAGATAGCACCCTGGCCAAGAAACTCATTCTACCTTGAGCTTAATTCTGCTTTTAAATAGAAATGTTAAGTAATATGTATCTATGACAGCAATATATCTATTTCTATATACCGCTCAGTGTGATATGGAGTAAAATAGCTAGTTTTAGATGTAGGAAGACATACATTCAAGCCACACTATTTGTGTAAACCTAATCAAATCAAGACTTCTTGGTGCTTTCAAGGAACAATAATTTGGAGAACAGTTGCTTCTCTGCATTGGAGTCTCCCATGTGGAATTTCCCTGTAATAACAAAATCATATATGCACATCAAAAATAAACAGATAAATAAATAAAATCTATACTTTTAAGGAATCTTGGTAAGAATGGTTATTACTCTTGATTTGAAAGAGAATCAGTCATCAAAAAGTTGTTTGTTGAAATTATAGGAGCCTATTGTTGGGGGAAAATCTTGTGCCCTAACCTGAGTAACCTTTCACCTAGCCTTTTCTCTGTCTCTCACTTTGTGTGTGTCTCTCTCCCTCTTTCCCCACAGCTTGTTTGGAAATATTCAGGAAGAAGTAGTACGAGATGCCCCAAGTGTTCAGCTCCAACAGCAAGCCCATCAACAGCCCAGCTGTACCCTAAATGAATGCTTTCAGCTATATACTAAGGAGGAACAGGTACTGCCAACCAACATGGATCTAGCTAATCCTCTTTGAGGACTTAAGGAAAAAGATTTTACTGAAATACACTTCTAGACGAGGTACAAGAAAGTTCCTACTGTTTTATTGGGTATGGTTTTTGCTATGTATGAAGCTATACAGAAGTAAATAGTTTTCATGCAAGTTGACATTGCCAAAAATAACTCCACAATTATAATAATTCCTTTTTCCTAAGAAAAATCATAACAAAAATAAAATTGGTGGAGTCAGAAATGAAAGAACTAAGAAGAGGATATAGAAGCAAATAGGATTTTTAAAAATTATGTTGTTAAAGTACTTGAATGTATCAATACTTTTAGTGATATGAGTCCTCCCTCTAGTGGTACTGATATTAACTCATCCATACCTTCTTCATTGTTATGCTTCTTGGCCATGCCCTCTCATAAATTTTCATAGAGGCTTTGCCTAGAATGCTAAAGACCTTACTGTGGGTAGCAATACAACTTCAGGAAATGGAACAAAATTAACATGCCCTTCAAAATGTAAATAATTGAGAGTTTATTGTATTATATATGATCTCTCTTTAAGAGTTTTAGGGGCAGCTGGGTGATGCAGTGGATAGAGCACCACTTAATCTGATCTTAGACACTTAACATTTCTAACTGTGTGACCCTGGGCAAGTCACTTAACCCCAATTGCCTCAGGGGGAAAAAAGTTTTAGCTATTTGAATATTTTGTTGATGGTTCCTGAGAGTAAAATTAAAAAATACGTGCAAAACAATTTTCTTTTTCCAGTTGGCTCCTGACGATGCATGGAAATGTCCCCATTGCAAAGTCCTCCAACAGGGAATGGTGAAACTAAGTTTGTGGACATTGCCTGATATTCTCATAATTCACCTCAAACGATTTTGTCAAGTTGGGGGGAGAAGAAACAAGCTCTCCACTCTGGTGAAGTTTCCTCTCTATGGCCTCAATATGGCTCCCCATGTAGCCAAAAGGAATTTTGGCCAGGAATGCCTGAACTCTTGGCCATCTTGGGAACAGGCATCTTGCCTACCTAATAGCTGTTCTTTTGACTTCTTATATGATTTGTATGCTGTGTGTAATCACCATGGCAGTATGCAAGGTGGACATTATACAGGTGAGTCATTCCTAATGTTGAATTCTTGCTGTATATTTCTTGGTGCTCATTTGCATAGCAAGGAGCCTTTAGATTTGGTTCTGCCATAATCTATGGTACTGTATGATAATTTGATATGAGGAAGAGAATTTATTTTATAAATACAAATGACATTTTAAAATGTCTTTGCTCACCCCAACAACCTTTCTATTTGACTTGCACTTGAAATCTGTTTTGTATGTTGTCTTCTGAATTATAGTGTGAAGTCTTTGAGAGTAGGCTGCTCTCTCTTTTCTACTGTATTTGTTTGTATTTTCAGTACTCTGCATATGGGAAGACCCTAATCCTTTTTTTGTTCGTCCATTGTGAGCATCTAATTCTATAAGAAAAAAAGATATTCCTTAGTCATCTTGATACTTAAATCATAGCTAGAATTTATGTAATATTTTAAGATTTTCAAAGCCTTTACATATATTAATCTTATTTGATCCTATTTATATAAATGAATTTAAAAATTCTGTCATCCTCAGCTGAGCACAATTATCTTCACTTCAGGAATTTGAAAAAAAGGGAGAGAGGAAATTTGAGCAAGGCAATAAATAGAGGAATCCAGAATTACATTGTCAGTTAAAGATTAAGAACAAACTTTCCTCAGCCCACATTTCTTCCTTATATAATAATTGGCCAACTTTGAAGATCCAAGAGCACTGAATTTATCCTATTCCTGATGACACTTGAGAATTTTTTTTCCCTTGTTAATATGTAGGACCCATTTCATCTCTTCTTTGTAAAGATTTTTGAGTCAAAGCTGCAGCTAAATAGTGTAGTGGATAGAGGACTTTGACCTGGTGTTACTGAGTTCAAGTCTAGCCTTAGACACCTATAGTCTGTTTGACAATGGACAAGTCACTTGACTACTATCTTTAGTTTTGGAGATAAAAATAGTTTAGGAGATGATAATAGAACCAGTCTCCCAGGGTTCTTGTGTGGATTAAATGAGATAATATTTGTGAAGTATTTAACACAGTGCTTGGTTCATAGTAAGCTCTTGATACTTGTACTTTTCTTCTCCTCAAGACTGCAGTTTTTAGTTGGAAACTAACTTGCTGTCTTAACTGTGTTACTTTTAAAACAGTAAGAAAATGTAAGTAATGTAATGGAAAAGTATCATAGAAGTTATAGGGTCGAATAAACGAAAATTCAGATGTCGATCACTTCTTTTCCTTAAAATTGACTTAAGTGCTTTTAAAGAATAATAGTAGGCAGCTAAGTGGCGCAGTGGATAGAGCACCAGTCCTGAAGTCAGGAGGACCCGAGTTCAAATCTGGTCTCAGACACTTAACACACTTCCCAACTGTTGTGACCCTGGGCAAGTCACTTAACCCCAATTGCTTCAGGGAACAAAAAAAGTAAAATCAGTGAAAAAGTTTGAAAAGTTGTCTATAGACTGCCATGATTTTCATTTTCACCTGATATGCTGACTCTCCCACAAACATGAATTCTGAAGCACTTTGAGCTTCTCAAGAAGATGAGGTTATTATACATATTATTATCAACCTAATATTTTTCAGAGTCTTACTACAAATATCCAAATACTCAGAACTCAAATGTATCTGTGATCTCATTGCTATGTATGTACCTTGAATAATTAATACATTGATACAGATTTTTACCTCATTTATACCTACTCCTACTATGAGATTCTTATCCATGTCTGTCCATTGGTTTTCTCTTGCTCTTGCCCCACACCCAAGCAATCTTCTTTTTTAATCATCTGTTTCTTTGATAATGTTCTTTACAAAGAATTCACCCAGTACCTCGCTATTGTTCTCTATGTGGTATCTGGTTCTAATTATTGGTTACTTTAGTGTTCTATGACTTTCAGCCATTTAATAACACTTGTAATATATTGATATTAAAATATGACCTTCATTTCAAGGAAAGCTCTTGAGGTCATTAAAGTGGGTGGCAATTTTGGTTGGCAATACAATTTCTCTCCTTTTGACAAATCAGAAAGCTCACAGAAGTAGAGTAAGGAATAGTTAGGCCAAACTTTTGAGTGGTTACAGATCTCATCAAGAACACTACAATATTCTGAGATTTGATGCAGCCAGCATAATGTTAACTAAAAGCAAGGGGAAAAAAAAATTGGAAAACCTCACCATTCATCTTCAATTTGGATTCTATTCACGAAGGTTGAACATCATTAGAAAACATATCTCGCTGTTTTTATTTTGCTTCATATTAAGAGTCATCAGACAAGGTCATCTCTGTTAAATCTGATGGAATTCTGCATAGTTTTATTGGATGTATGAGAGAGAGATTTTGTTGATGTCTATAATGTATCATTTTGTTCTATCACCTAGTCAATAAGATTTGTTTGTACTACATGATGGGTATTGTCATAGGTATTATAAATATTAAAACAAAAATAAAAGGAGCTTTGCCCTCACAGGACTTATAATATATCATGGGAAAAATACAAATTAAATGTCTTTTTCATTGTCAACAAATAACAGTAAGGTCTTATACTTTCTATGCCATCAGCTGGTAAAAATTTGATCTACTGGGATAGAGAGAGAGAGAGAAAGAGAGAGAGAGAGAGAGAGATAGTAAAGATTTGATCCACTTGGATGGATGGATTATAGATAGATTAGATAAGATAAATAGATAAGGGAAAGTCTACAAATAACCTGGTCAAAAAGCCTTTTTGAAACTAATAACCTAATTAGAAATGTTTTTGATACTGTGTAAATTAATGTAAAAGTTTTATTTAGAGAGGAAAGCAGGCACATTAATTAGGAATTGATGATTTTTTCAGTTGCCTAATTGTTAATAGGATCTGAAATTGTCTCCATTCCTTTATTGTTTTTCCCCTTCTTTACATAGCTTATCAGTCAAACCCTCAAAACCTCCACAGTACAAATCTCCTTTATATACACTTGATCTCATTCAGCTCCTTTTCCTATTTTCTTTCTTTGTTGTTGTTATTGTTGTTCTATTTCTGTCTCTATAAACTCATCTGGACCTGTGATGTGAGTGCCCAAATGTTGTTTATATTTAAGAGTTGGTTGTAGTAATTTTTGTAGAACTTTTCTCATCTTTTGTTGAAATCTTTCTAATTTCATCCTCAAATGAGAATGATTTTGCTCTGTGGGGTGTCTTCCTAAGCATTTTTAAAAATTCTTTTATTTTTAATCTGAGCTTGATGAACATTAACAAAAATGCATCAATATGTACAAAAAAGAAAAGAAGATTGTATATAAAACTGTGACTATTACATGTAAATTTTAAAATATGTGGACCTTAAATTTCACACAGTAATATCAATATTGTCTTATTCGTCTGAATTTCATTCTGTTGTGTTTCATGAATTTAATTTTTTTTTATTTTAGTCATTTCTATCACTACTCCCTTCACAACTCCCTTTATTTCTTCCCACAGCTTTCTTCTTCCCGAAAATAAAAGCTCTCGCTCATTCTGTACTTTCTCTACATAATCGCTCTATCAAGAAGTGAGAAATATAATTTTTTTATCATTCTTTTGAAATCATTAGTCATTTCATTGATCAGACTTCTTAAATCTTTACATTTTTCCTTTATAACATTATTATACTCATTGTATAAACCATTGACATATTTCCACTTTTTTTATTCTGTCACTTTTTATGGGCCATAATCTCTGTTTAGGACACATTGCTATTCTATTGCATTGAGTTGTCATCATTTGTTCATATATCCCTCAAATGAAAGGCATCCATTTTATTTCAATAAATCAATCAACAAAATCAAATCAACAAAAACTTATTAAGGGCCTAGTATGAGCTAGTATGAACTCTATGGTATCTATGGTATATCTACTATGCTGGATACTAATAAATAGTTTCCATTTCATGGCTAAAGCAAAAAAAAAAAAAAAAAAAAAAAAAGCATTTCTTTGAGTACTTTGTATATATGGATCTTTTCCCTCTGTCTTTGACATTTTTGGGGTAATGGACTATAGAAGGTACTGCTAGGTCAGAAAGTACGTACAATTTAGTGACAGTTGGAGAATAGTTCCAGATTACTTTCCAGAATTGTTGGACCACGTAACTCAACCAAAAGTAGGCAGGTATGCCTATTATCTCACAGCCTTTCTACCCCAACTGTTTTGTCATCTTTACAGTATGATGGGTATAAGGTAGAATTTTAGAATAGTTTTTATTTTCATGTTTATTGTTTTTAGTGATTTGCAGATTTCCTTGAACATGACACTACATTTCCTGTCTGTGTACTATTGCCCTGGTTATCCCTCATGCCTGGAATGCTCTTCCTCTTTACCTCCACCTCTTAATTTCCCTGGCCTCCTTCAAGATGGCTTAGATAACATCTTTAGCAGGATACTTTTGTTCTTAGTATCATCACAGTGATTGTATCTTCCTCTCTGAGTTTACCTTCCAGCCATTATGTATATATTTTAAATGTATTGTGTCGTGTTGTTTCATTCATTAGAGTGTGAATTCCTTAAATGTCTTTTTCATCTTTCTTTGTATGCCTAGTATTAACACAATATCTAACACATGGTATTTCATAAAAGCATGTTGAAGGTTTGGCTGGAACCTTCTGAAGCTTGTATTCTACTAGCCTGAATAATGTTTTGTTATTATAATCGGGAATTCTGGGTGATTTTCTTGTGTTATTTCCTGCTCTATGATATTAATTTTTTTTTTTAATGTTCTTTCTGGGAAACATATGACTCTTAGGATATTTGTACATATTTTGTTTTCAAAGTTAGTCACTTTGGCTTGTTTAAAAATTCATGTGTTCTTTTATCATTGTTTTATACTTCTCTTCTACTGGATTTTCTTCTATTTTTGTTCCAAATCTACTAATTTTCTTTTTGAATTTGCTCATTCAATTTTTAAATTCTACATTGAGAACTCTTAAGTTCTGACTAATCCCTTTATTATAAATTTCTCCTTTTGTATTTTTCATTTCTTTTGAACCATTCTGTAGTTTTTTTGTTCTAGTCCCATACTCTCTTAGGAAGTCCATAGGATTCTCTGCATTTTGCCAGATATTGATTTTCTTTCTTTTTTACTATAATATTTATTAAAATAGCTTTGAATATTCTTTCATGGTATACTCATCTATTAGAATTTTCTCTGTGGATTTATCTGTGTGCTTTGGACTTTTATTAAGAATTTTTCTCTTAAAATGATCTTTGGTATTTCAGCCTTTCTTTATGTTCTGGGGCCATTTCTCTTTCTATCTTTTTTTAATGTATGTCCTCAAAATTGCCTCATTCTCCTGTAATTCAGGGATATATGATTTGTGAGTAGATCTGGGTCCCTTCCCTGATTCCTCTTAAGGTTTCAGAACTGGCTCCAGTTGAGTTTCAGTATCTTTTCCTTTAAGCCTGCACTAGAATCCTACCAAATTCTTCTCTTGGCTCTCCTTTCCTTCTTAACTAGGCTGAAATAGCATCTGTGCTTTTGTACTATGGGAGAAGGCAAGGGTATGACAGAAGTCAGAGTCTCAGAAGCAGTGAGATAAATCTATTGATTTAATTGTGTGCTTTAGACTTTTATTGGGAGCTTTTCTCTCAAAAGGAGTAAGAAGTCCCAAGGTGGTTTGTGCTTATAGTGTGAAGTCTGGTAGGAAAAGGAATGTGAATTAGCACTATGTTAATTCAAAGATCTTACTTTATTAAGGAAGCACCATTTTCTCATCTGTGAATAAAGCTATAATTACTCTTGCACGTAACTCTTTTTTTAGGCACTAACAGAAAGGATTCAGGCAAGTTGATTAAAGGGTCATCTTACTGGTCCATTGACTTGGAAATCTAGCATCAGAACAGAATTCTGGAGCGTCTTGCCAAAAAGGGAACTTAAAAACTTCCAGAATATGAGTGACTATAAGAATGATCATAATATGCCAAGTTATCTATGAATTTCTAAAAATTATAGATAAGAATATTTGTTTTGTTTTTTTTCCTCTTGCTGAGTTCAAATTTGAAGCCTAACATGGACTGATTTCTTTAAGAATCACAGTTCCTCTTTGCCTTATATAAGTGGAAAAATACTTTTTGCCTCTGAAAGCAGTAATAATTGAGACTTGGAGTTTTGTACTTTACAGCCTACTGCAGAAACTCACTGGATGGCCAGTGGTACAGCTATGATGACAGCACAGTAGAGCCTGTTTTAGAAGATGAGATCAGCACCCAAGGAGCCTATATTCTATTTTATCAGAAAAGGAATATCATTCCTGACTGGTCAGCCAGCAGTTCAATGAGAGGTACTGTAGCTAACCACAAGAGGGTATGGGGAGAAAAAATGATCCTCCAAGTTCCTTCTTATTTTCTTCCTAAAAAGTAGTACACCTGTGCAGAAGAAAGATCTGAAGAAAGAAGCATAGAAAGATGCTGAAAGAGCCCTAAAGATTGTAGTTGGTGACTATGGGTCTCATTTGCAGGGTAAGGGGCAACTACATGCCATCCAAGCCATTGTGTCTGCCATTTCTGATTAACAACCTTTTTTGAGCCTATTTAAAAGCCAGAGGCATCAGTGGATAATTTAGCTTCTATTCCAGGCTTCTTTGTCAAGGATAAATGTCTCAGAACATGTCCTACAAGAAAGAGGTCAAGCAGAGAACCCTCTACCCTATTGGCCCCATCCTTCCATTGCCTCAGTTTCCTAATGATAGACTTTTGTCTTTTGGTTGAGGTGGGCTTCCAAAAATGTCAACCCCACCTGACATATTACCCTGGAACAGAGACTTCAAGCTAGGAGGCAGTGAGATATTTGCCACAGGAAAGCAGAAGCAATATGTCTAAAAACAAAGTGAAACATATCAAGGAGTTGAAGAATAGATTTTGAAAGAAAGAAAATAATAAGATTTAGATGTTTAAAAGACCTTAGAGATCATTTAATCTAGTCCCTGAAGCCAAGACAAGGAAAAGTTTATCCAAGATTGCAAATGTGGCATGGATCAGAGCTGGAATTTTGATCACAAATTTAGTGCCTTTCTCATGCTTGCATCAGTTGAGAATCTCGCTCAATTGAGAAATGAAAAATAAGTCACCATGTCCCAGGAACCCAGGTATAAAAACAACTGATTGAGCTATTCTTTTGAAAGACCAGAGCGAATACAAACAATGACAGACTACAGAAATGGACCAATTTTCAAAAATGTTCAGGAGACAATAGAGTCTCTAAACTTTAGACAGTATATCTTCATTTTTTCTCCAACCCCTAATAAAGACTATCTAATTAAAGAAATGATTAATGATATAGTATGCTTGGATTAGATAACTTTCTAGCTCTAGGTAACTTCTCTGGGCCTCAGTTTTCTCATTTGCAAGATGGGAAAATTGCAAGATAGCTCTAGGCCCATGATACTAATGATTTTCTGAAAATCTAGAAAAGAAAGTGGCAATTACAAATTGCCAGTGTGATGTCATCAAGAACACATCTTGGCAAATTAAACTCATTTCCTTTAGATTTGCCTAATTGGGGGAGGGGGGTAAGAGGGGATTTTGAAGCTATAGTTTACCCTTTTTTAGCAAAGCATTTGATACTGTCACATTTTCTGTCCTCCTGGGACAAGATGGAGACATGTGAGCCAGTTACTAGTAAAGTATAGGGGGATTCAAAACTGGCTGAAAGAGCAGACCTGAAAAGTTGTCATCAATGACAATTTGGATGGATGTCTCTGGTGAATTGCCTCTTGGACTTTGTTGAAATGACAAAAAGCTAGAAGAAATAGCCAACATGTTGGATCTCAGACAAAAATCTAAAAAGATTTTGATAAGCAGGAACATTGGACTGAGACATTTAAATTATTCCCTTTGGGTAAAAAACCCAACCATATAGATACAAAATGAGTGTGATGTGGCTAGACAACTGGTTTCCTTGCAAAAGATCAGCTTAGCATTTCTTAGCAGAGTTACATGGTAGCAAAAAAAAAAAAAAAAAAAAAAAAAAAAAGCCAATGTTATCTTAGACTATTAAAAAAGACTGACTAGGTACTGATGGTAGGTACTGATCCCTGGACATACTACATCTGTTCTGAGCACCACATTTTATGAAAGGCTAGAGCCCAGCTTCTTAAACTGTGATTTGCAACCAAATATGGGGTCTTGTAACTAAATCTGGGAGTTGTAAAATTCTGATATATTATCAGCAAATGTTTGATCTTTATACTTATTTTATATACCTGTGTACCTGGGTCCCATAAAAATTTTTCAGATGAAATGGTTATTATGTGTGGAAAAGTTTAAGAAGCCCTGAGTTAAGAAGAAATCTGGGAACAATAACCAGGAGGAAGAAGGACTTTAAGGATATTAACTGAAAGCATGGGTCGTGTTTGTCTTGGGGAAAAGTTTAGAAAGACAGGTTACTATCTTTGAAGTATATGCAGGGATATATGGTGAAAGAAGAATCGATTAGATGTGTTCTTTTGACTCTAGGATAAGGGTAGTTTGAGGTAGGAAAAGGAAGACAAACTAGTATCAGTAGATGAGAATTTAAAAACTAATACTAATTAGAGCACTTCATAAGCAATTCAGTGAAGTTGGGAGTCTTGGAAGTTGTTAGTAAGCCGCTCCTTATTATGGGTCTTCAAGCAAATTCTCTGTATTGACCATTTGTTGGATATGTTGTAGAGGGGATTCATATTTAGTGTCAAGTTGGATTAAGTGGCCTCTGAGATTCATTGATTTCTATGAATTATAGGAAATGAGGGGTTTACCAGTCAAGAATTAGTAATAAATGGAGACAGGTAGATAGCTCAATGACAAGATCTGAATTCAAATTTGGCTTTAGATACTTACTAGCTCTGTGATCCTAAGTAAATCACTTAATCTATGGGAGAAGGAAATGACAAACTACTTCAGTGTCTTTGTCAAGAATTCCCTATGGACAATAATTTGTATTATGGTTCACAGGGTCACAGAGATACTGACATGATTGAAAGCCTGAACAATAGGAGGTTGTTTGTTTGTTTGTTTGTTTTTTATGTGGTTGGGAGAATGGGAAGATATATCTAAATCTGTCATGTCATTAATGTATGAGAGTCCTGGTATGAAAAATCTTTCCACTGAAACAAATTGGTGACTTTTATGTAATTTATAGTTTTAGGAGTTTTCTGGAGCACTAAAAGGTTGTGTTTCTTGTTGCTACTTCTCTCTCTCTCTCTCTCTCTCTCTCTCTCTCTCTCTCTCCTTTGCTTCTCTCCCTCTCCTCATTTCTTCCATCCCTCTTTCTCATCTTTCTTCCCTCCCTCCCTCCCTTCCTCCCTTCCTTCCTTCCCTCTTTCCTTCCTCTCCCTCTTCTCCTAAATTCCTTTCTTTCTTATATTTTATTTTTTGCTTTGGTGTTTATCCTAGATTTCATAAGCTCTCCCTCAATGTATTGAGGTGCTAATCAACTATAAAATCTATATTTTTCTCATAGGTTCCATGAGCTCCTCCATGTCTGATCACTGGCTTATGAGGCTTAGGAGTAACAACAGCATCCAGAAGAAAAGACTGTCATCTTGGAGTTCTACAAATTTTGACTCCCTTTCAAAAATGCCTGATTCTCCTGTCTTCTCAGAAGTCTCTACCAAACAGGAAAAAGGTTTCTTTTAATTGTTCATTTTTGTTAAAATCACTGCTATCTCTTTGCATATAAATGATTTTTATGTTGCTATTACTTCCTAATTTTCTTTTTTTCTTCTTTCATAAATCAGCTAAGTGGCACAATACTAGGCTTCCTCAACTATAAAATGGAAGTACTAATATAGCATCTCCCTTTCAATGTTGTTATGAGGAATAAATGAGAAACATTTGTATAAAGTGCTTAGCACAATGTCTTATCAGTAGTAAGTGCTATATAAATACTTCACTTCCTTCCTCAAAGAAAAACAATTTTAAAATCTGTATTTTAGGAACTTTGGTTCTGAGGCTTGTTGCAGTAATTTTCTTTTTTTTTTTTTTTTTTTAATTTTTTTTTTAAGTTAAGTACAAAATAGGAAAAGGGAAAAAAAAAAAACATACCATGTACACAGCAGAACATGAGAGGATTCAAAATATAAACCAATACATTTCCATTTCAAGAGAGTCTATATAAGTGCTAACATTGTGTTCAAAACTGTCCATCTTTTAGTTGCTTCCTTGTAGGTTTTCTTTTGTTCTTGGTGTGTTTTTTACTTTATTCTTCTAAACTCCCCTCCAGAAGGCTACAATTAAGCATGTGTGTGTGTGTGTGTGTGTGTGTGTGTGTGTGTGTGTGTGTATACACATATACATACACGCATATATATATAAACACATACATATGCAACTATGTAGACTGTACTTTACTTGTTTGTCTTCCGTTTCCTTGAAGGTGGATAACACATTCCTTTATAAGTCCAAGTCTTAACCTATTTTTCTAACTCCATCCACTCATCATTTCCTACATCACAGCAATATTCCAACCTTATACTATCTAGTTATTTTAAATAATCTAAAACAATATTGATTACTGTGACTGACATATAGAGTAGTCTGCCTATTTTCCTCTTTTGATTAAATCTATTTTAGCTTTGTCTGAGATTATAATTACTACCCCTGCTTTTTTTACATAAGAAATTCTACTCCTCCTCTTTATTTTATATTTGTGTGTCTCTTATTTCCTATCCTTCCTAACTCCTTTGCTTTACTTTTGCCCATTACCTTGCCCTCCTTAACTTCTCCTCCCAAGAATTCCTCCCTTATCATCTTTCTTTTCCCCTTCTCTTTGCCTTCTTGTTGCCTATCTCTTTGCCTATCTTGTCTGAATTTAGAAGAAATTTCAGTATGTATGTTGTTCCCATTCTATTCCATTCCTATTAATCTACCCACCCTTATATCCCACCCATCTACCCCTTTATCCTATTTCCTCACCCTCTTATTTCTTTAGAAATTTATATTTTTATTCCCTTCTAAATGTATGTTGTTAATAGTGATTTTCAACAATTCAGAGTGGGTTCTCTATTCAAGCCAAACTCTATTTTCTTCTCCGTGGTATTTTATCAAAATGCATCTGGTAATGCATCTGAACAACATTCATAAAGATTGTAGTAAGTTTAAAAAAACTTCTAACTTCAAATTGTTTAAGGACCATGTCTGGGTAAAGGGGCAGGTCAATTCTCTGAGAGCCTCCACAGGTGGGAATTATAACACTTGAAAGAGTTGCAAAGCAGCTTTTGCTGACGTAGATGTTGCTTGTGGATTGGGAATGAAATAAATTGGAGACAAGAGGGAAGAAGAGAAAGGTCAGAGAATGCAACTGCCTCTTAGTCTCCTTGTATCATCGGCATCATCTGCTTACATGAAGAGATCCCTTCTACAGGTCTGAGTTAGACCTCCAGCAGCCACTGGCAGGTGGCTCCCATATTACAACATATGGTGCCCAATGTGTGGGACACAAGAAACATAAGAAACAAAGAAGCAGCAGCACTTGAGAGCTGTTCGTGAGTAGAATCCTCACAGGAGAGTTCTTTCGGCAACCCACAGGGAAGGAAAGGGAGAAGAGACCCAATAAGACTTTTTTTAGTCAAGGTAATTAAATGGGCCATCACCTCAAAGGGCCGAGCCAAAGGACTAATGAGAGACTTATGAAAAATGCCTGTTTTGACTATAGTCCTCTTTTCTGTTTGATTTGCCTCCATGTCTTATCACAAGATTCAATACCTGCTATAGTGTTGTTTGCATTCTCTAGCATACAGACTCAGATACCTTAGCATGTGGACTTAGATAACAGCCAATGCATAAACTTCCTGATCGTGTTGTCAAGGAAAAATAATCACAGTCTCATAAAACAAAAAAATGGGGAATTGCTAAGCACCAAGTCTAAGTGAAGAGGCAGGTCAATTCTTGGAGAGTCTCCACCTCTGTGAATCATAACACTTGAAAGAGTTGCAAAGCCACCTTTGCTGATACAGATGTTCCTTGTGGATTTGGAATGAAATAAATTGGAGGCAAGAGGGAAGAGGAGAGAGGTCAGAGAACAGCAACTGCCTCTCAGTCTCCTTGTATCATCATCATCCTCTCATATGAAGAGATCCATTCTACAGGTCTGAGTTAGATTTCCAGCAGCCACTGGCAGGTGACCCTCATATCACAACAAAATTGTTCTTTTATCACTAATCCTTTAACTTGGTAGAATTTTATTTCAACTCTTAACCTTATACATAATTTATTGAAAATACTCCTTGCTTACTCACTCAACTTCTCATAACTTAGAATTAAAAACCCTCCAGGCTTTGTCTCATCTCTTGCCAAGAGATGATATAATTTATTTCTTAGCAACAAAGAACACTATTTATTGAACCCTTTGACCAATCTTCATCAGGCTAGGCCTGTCAAGATGTTATACTGCATAATAATGAATACTGAAAAAGTTTATAGAGATTAAATTCTTTGCAAATATAAATCCACTATCACTATTAAAAGTGGCTATGCCTGATGTGATTTGTAACTCTAGACAAAATCATTTTCCTTTTCTGGGCTTGAGTTAAACTTTTAATTTTTTTTTTTCAGAACTAAAACATTTGATAATAAATTTCTTTTCTTTGTTAAAATTGATAATAAATCAATTATTAAATAATAATAATTTTTCCTAGTTGCATTTAAAACAATTTTTTTTACATTTGTTTTTAAAACTTTTGAGTTCCAGGTTCTCTCCCTTATCCCTACTACCCAACCCCCCCTTAAGAAACTACATGTGAAATTATGCAAAACAGTTCCATAAAAGTCATGTTGTGAAAGAAAACATAGATCTTCTACCTAATGGGAAAAAAAACTCTTAAGAAAAATAAAGTTAAGAAAAAGAGAGAGAGAGTAGGGAGAGAGAGAGAGAGAGTAGGGTTCAATCACAACCAGTTTCTTCTCTTAGATATAGATAGGATTTTTCATCATAAATCCTTCAGCATAGTTTTGGATCATTGTACCGATGAGAATAGCAGAGTCATTTATAGCTCATCCTCATGGAACATTGCTATTACTTTGTATATAATACATTTGACTTTGCTTAAGTTCATGGAGGATTTTCCAGGTTTTTTTTTTTTTTTTAAAGCATCCTGCTCATCATTTTTTCATAGAACAGTAATATTCCATCACAAACACATATACAGTTTATTCAGCCATTGCTCAATTGATGGACAACCCCTCAATTTCCAATTTTTTGTTCTGAGAAGAGAGCTGCTGTAAATATGTTTTGTACATACAGGCTATTTTCCTTTGTTTTTTAAATCTCTTTTGGTATCCATGACTATTAGTGGTAGTGTTAGGTCAAAGGATATGCATGAATTTATAGCCCTTTGAGCATAGATCATACCTTTTGGCCATTTATCAATTGGAACATGGCTCTTATTTTTTATAAATTTGACTCAGTTCCCTCTATGTTTATGAAATGAGACCTTATCAGAGAAACTTGTTTGAAAATCCTTTTTACAATTACTATTGATAATTGTGCCTCCCCTTTTATTTTCTCTCTCCTTTCACCCTGTCCCTCCTCAAAAATGTTTTGCTATTGACCACTCACTCTCTCACTATGTCCTCTCTTTTATCACCTCCCCTTCCCATATCCTATTCCCCTCCTATTTTCCTGCAGAGTAAGATAGATTTCTATACTCAGTAAATGTATATGTTATTTCCTCTTTGAGCCAATTCTGATGAGAGTAAAGCTCACTCCCTCTCTCTCTCTCCCCTTCTTCTACCCCGCTATAAAGTTTTTCTTTCCTCTTTTATGGCAGATAATTTGCACTATTCCACTTCTCCCTTTCTCCCAGTATATTCCTCTCTCACCCCTTAATTTCATCATTGTTTAAAAGATATTATTCCTTCATCTTCAACTCACACCTGTTCCTTCTGTCTATATATACTCTTTAAACTGTCATTTAATGAGAAAATTCTAATGAGTTACAACTATTATCCTTCCGTGTAGAAATGTAAATAGATAAACCTTATTAAGTTCCTTATGATATCACTTTTCCTAATTACCTCTTTATATGCTTCTCCAAAGTCCATATTTTCCATTCATCTTTGGTCTTTTCATCACAAATGTTTGAAAATTCTCTATTTCATTGAATGACCACCTTTTCCTCTGAAATATTATACTGAGTTTTTGAGTAGGTGATTCTTGGTTGAAACCCTAGCTCCATTGCTCTCCAAAATATGATATCCTAAGTCTGCCTGTCCTTTAATGTAGAAATTGCTAAATCTTGTATTATCCTAACTATAGCTCCACCATATTTGAATTATTTCTTTCTGGATGCTTGCTGTATTTTCTCCTTTACTAGGAGATTCAGAATTTGACTATAACATTCCTGGGAATTTTCATTTTGAGATCTTTCAGGAAGGAATTTGTGGATTGTTTTCAATGTCTATTTTACCTTCTGATTCTAGAATATCAGGATAGTTTTCCTTGATAATTTCTTGAAAGATGTGAAATGTCCAAAGCTTTTTTTTTTTAATCATTACTTTGAAGTAGATCAATAATTTTAAAATTATCTCTCCTGGATATATTTTCCAGGCCAGTTGTTTTTCCAATGAGATATTCATATTCTTTTCTATCTTTTCATTTTTTTTGTTTTGTTTTATTGTATCTTGATTTTTTATAAAGTTATTAGCTTCCATTTGCTCAATTCTAATTTTATAAGGAATTATTTTCCTCTTTTTCCATTTGGCTAACTTTGCTTTTTAAAGCATTGTTCTCCTCATTGGCATTTTGTATTTCTTTTTGTACCCACTCTTAATTCTTTTCCTAATTTTTCATCTATTTCTCTTACTTTATTCTCAAAATCCCTTTTGAATTCTTCCATACCCTAAGCTCAGTTCTTATTTTTCTTGGAGCCTTTGGATGTAGGAATTATGACTTTATCTTCTTCTGAAAATGTATTTTGATCTCTCTTGTGACCATAATAACTTTCTATGGTCAGAAATATTTTTGGTTGCCTGCTCCTTTTCCTAGCCTATTACTTGGCTTCTAACTTTTTGTTAAAATAGGGCTCTGTGTCCAGGGTTGAGGGTGTCCTGTCCCAAACTGTTTTCAGATATCCTTCTAGTGACCTGACCATAAGCCCTCTTTTCTGCCCTGTTAGTGGTAGGTATGCCCCTGAATCACTGTAGTTTTAAGATCTAGACAGAGTCCTGCTTAGCTGGTGCTGGGGTTGTTGCTAGGCCTGTGGTTGTGCTGGTGCAGCCTGCGCTGAGTTTACAGGCTGGACTCCCACTCTGTTGCCACAGACCTTCTGATCTTACAAGTCCTCTTTGGTGTCTTTGGACTAAGAGGTCTGGAAGCCACCAGTACTGCCAATGATTCAAAGGTGCTGCTTTACTGAAACTTGGGTCATGGCCAGGGCTGGAGTTGACTAGGTTAAAGCTTAAACAGTCATAAGGAAATTTTACAGTTTCACAATATTCAACCAGATATTGTTTCTCTGGAAACATTTACATATTAAAATATTTTTCTTATTCTTTTAAAATCTTTTACATTTCCAATGAATACAATGATAGCAATTAGACACTGTTCTCCAACAGTTTCCATCAGAGAATGTCAGTAATATAGTGTTATTTTGGACTTTATATATCATAGGCTGATTATAATAAATGTATTAAGCATTGAATATTAGATACAATACTCATGTCAGTTTTTGATTAAAAATATTTGTTATCTACTGGTCATCCTGCCAGCTGGAGGAGGGGGTGGGGGGTAAGAGGTGAAAAATTGGAACAAGAGGTTTGGCAATTGTTAATGCTGTAAAGTTACCCATACATATAATCTGTAAATAAAAGGCTATTAAAAATATATATTTGTTAGGTGGGTAGACAACATTATGTTCTTTTTGTTTTGAGAATTGAGGTAAAATTATAAGTTATCAGATAGTGATCAAGCATCTAGCATCAAATTATCTCATAAAATTATCGTGATTTTAAAAAAATTCTCATTATATTAATCTGCTGCTGGCTTTTTGCCCTCTCAAAGTAGAAGACAGAGAACTATAATAAATAGATTTCGAAGGGGAGGAAGGTATCTAGTGAACAGTTCACAAGATACAACCCTAAGGCAAATGCTTATGCCCTGGTTCAGTATAACAGCTCAGCTATTTCTGCACATACAGCAAATTTCTTAATAATTATGCAGCAACTACTACTGGGCTTATACCCCAAAGAGATACTAAAGAAGGGAAAGGGACCTGTATGTGCCAAAATGTTTGTGGCTGCCCTGTTTGTAGTGGCTAGAAACTGGAAAATGAATGGATGCCCATCAATTGGAGAATGGTTAGCTAAATTGTGGTATATAAATGTTATGGAATATTATTGTTCTGTAAGAAATGACCAGCAGGATGAATACAGAGAGGCTTGGAGAGACTTACATGAACTGATGCTAAGTGAAATGAGCAGAACCAGGAGATCATTATATACCTCAACAACGATACTGTATGAAGATGTATTCTGATGGAAGTGGATTTCTTTGACAAAGAGACCTAATTCAGTTTCTATTGATCAATGATGGACAGAAGCAGCTACACCCAAAGAAAGAACACTGGGAAATGAATGTAAACTGTTTGCATTTTTGTTTTTCTTCCCGGGTTATTTTTCCCTTCTGAATCCAATTCTCCCTGTGCAAAAAGAGAACTGTTTGGTTCTGCACACACATATTGGCTCTAGGATATATACGACATATTTAACATATATAGGACTGCTTGCTATCTAGGGGAGGAGGTGGAGGGAGAGAGGGGAAAAATCGGAACAGAAGTGAGTGCAAGGGATAGTGTTGTAAAAAATTATCCTGGCATGGGTTCTGTCAATAAAAAGTTATTATAATTAAACAAAAAAAAAAAAAAGAAATTTGGAATGTTTAGTTTGGAAAAGAAGAAGGCTTAGGTGAAAAAATCCATCTCAAATACTACCTTTATTGTGAAGTTTTCTCTTTTTCTTCCAGCTAGAAATAATCTCTTTTTAAAAAGCTGAGATCACGGAACTTGGTACTTCTCATGCATTTATGTTGGATTATATATATACATATGTGTATATGCACAGACACATATAAATGTTTGTATTGTGTGTATTCATATATATTTGTGTGTTTCATCACTCTTAATGGATTGAGTAAAGAGGTTGTACGTAAAAAAATAAATAAATGCAAAAAAATTAAAAAATAATTATGCAGCAACATGGGAGGCTCCTGAAATTAACTTATTTAATTCAAAAGAAGTCACTATTCTACCAGATGAAAGCCATGTAAAAGCAAACTGCATTCATTTTTTCAACTAGTCCTTTAAGGTGGTTGTGAGAAATAACAAAAGTTTAGAATGATTATCCATTGTAAATATTTGTCATAAGATTTGTTTTCTTTTTCCTCCTAAGAGGATGCCTTTCCATCTCCCAGACTTTGTCGTATATTTTTCACATGTTTTCTCCCAAATGTTCATTATTTCAATTTAAATATGAAATATTTACACTTCATATCTTTTTGATACTTAATTTCAAATACTTGAAATGGTATAATATTTTAGCCCCTTCCTTTAATTCTCCATCAGGATTTTTGTTCATTTATACTCATTCACTTTTCCTCTTTTAACATTAATTCTATTCTTCTGATTCTACTTTTTCATTTTTCTTTGTTTGATATGTTTCCAGATTTTTTCATATTTACCTTACCTGTTGACTTTAATTGCCTTACCATATTCCATTATATTAATGGGCCACGATTTATTTAACTATGCCTCTTTTATTAAACATATTTAGATAGCTTCCATTTTTCCCAGTTATACATAATATTTTACTGTCTTTGAACAGAAGGTGGAAAAAATGTAAAATAAAAAGTAACAAAACCCAACTCTAACTCGGGTATATTCCCACCAGTGGAATTAATGAATTGTAGCGTATGATCATTCTAATAACTTCTATAACCATGGCTTGACTAAATTTAGTCAACTAATAATAATTGTAATAGCTAACATTCATATATCATCTACTATGTGCCAGGCATTGTACTAAAAACTTTATAATCTCATATCTTTACAGCATCCCTCGGAGAGTGCTATTTTTATTCCCATTTCACAGACGAAGAAACTGAGGCAAACAGGTCAAGTGATGTGAGACCTTCCACAGTGTTAGTGAAAATTCAAGCTAGAAGTAAACATTTTAGAGATAATAAAAGTAGAAGCTAGATTCTTCTAGTGAAGATAGGCTAAATCAGGGCTAGCAGATGCCAGAGAATGTCAGAAAATTCCCTAATATTGGCTTGTCATTCTATTCTACTTGTTTGTTGTCAGTCAGCAATAATATACTACAACAGAGGATTGTACAAAACACTGAGAAAAGCTAAAAGGAAATAGATGACTAAATGATTACTTTTAGTGGTTCTGGAATGTGGTTTAGGCACTAATAACCCTGTCTCTCTCTTTTCAGGGAAGTTTGACTCAAAGCCTTTTGTTCAAGGTGTTCAAGGCAGAAGCGCCAGCATGAAAGAGCCTGTCACGTCTAAAAGAAACCCACAGGGGACTTTCAAGACCATGCCCCTTAGATGGTCTTTGGGAACCAAAGACAGAACAAAACATCACTCTGTTCAGTTGATGGAATATTTAGAGTCTGGACGAAGACCTAAGTACACTAACCAATCCATCATTCCACTGATGGTGACTAGTGCTACTAAGGAAGCAAATCTATCAGTTTCAGCACCATCAAACTCAACAGCTTCCACAAATGATGAAGGGGATAGCAAGTGGGCAGATGGGAAGGTAGAGGCTCCTCTGAGGAGCTCTTCTAGTAATCATAATACTATTGGCAATATTGATTCTCTAAGAAGAACCAAGAAACCAAAAGAAAGTTTGAGTCAAGAGATAAGACTACCCCCAAAACTTGACATTCCTCTATCTATGACAAAATCAGCTGGGATTGAAGGGCTGCCTCAGGCAAAGAGCCATATGAACAAACCAAATGTCTGTGGGAAAAGCCAAAGGAGTAACATTTTACCATGTCCCAAGGATTTTCTGAACATCATACATTTTTCTGGAACAAACAGAGAAGACCAAAGAGTCTCAACCAAATCTGAGGCTAAATCACAGGAAAGAATTCCTATGTCAGAACAGCTCCAACAAAGGAGGTTTGCTCTTCTCAAATCCATTGTTTTAAAAAAAGAGGTAAAGGAGAAGGATAACAGTTCAGAGATCTCTAGAAGTTCTTCCCTCATCTTCCCATGGAGCAACAAATGGAGCAGTAGAGATAAAGAACAGGGTAATAACATGTTTCTCGGCAAGCTTAGAGGAAACCTGACAAAGGACGAGGTAAACCTTTTAGAAAAAGACGTAGGTCAAGTTCATAGCTCCTTCAGGCTTCCCAGACAAATCAACTGGTTCCAGAAAGAAGCTGGTATCTCCCACCCATCTCGAAGATGTATTTCTGAAGGAGACACTTCCAATGGCACCTTTCAAAGAGCAAAATACCACACTATTGCCTTAGGCCAGAAAAAAAAAGTACCTGAGTCCAGTTTGTGATGAACATTAGAGTGTTATGGTACTTTTATAAAGTATGAACCAGTTTTGAAAGGAGGTTACTATGCTATCAGTACAATTATATCAAATTATTGATTTGAACTCGTCTTCAGGATGAAGAAGATTTCAACAAGCAGTTTTAGGTTAGGGGAAAACATTCTTCAACTTCTTAAGCTTCCAGAATTCAAATTCTTCCATTCTAAGTAGTGCCTTCATTTCCTCAGACCTCTAGGGAGTTGTATAGGCTAGCATATAGCATATAATCTGACCATTGACTTTTTTTCTCTTGTTCCAATATGTGTACAATAATCCTGAGTATTAATGTTAGGGAATAATTTTAAGAGTGCTACTCTTAATTTTCTTCTCCTTTTTTGGTAAATCTTTTGAACAAGAAGGCATATCAGGAAATTCTTGATCTTTTAAATGCTTTACTGGGATATGAGGCAAATAATGAATGAACTGACAATGGGGGGCGGCTTGGAGAGATAACATTAAAAAAGAGTTTTTAATATATAAAAACTTTAACTAAATCATTTAAATTTAGTTTTTTAAAGCTATTTTACTACTAGGAAAAAGTTTTACATTTTTAACAAAAAAATCTCTGAATGGTTTTATTAAAAAGTGTCTAAGGGGAACATGAGAAGAACTCTTTGGTATATTACTTGAGCTGGTAGATATTAACCCTTTTTTGTCCTAGAGCATATACATAGTTCATTTTTCATATCTGGCAAGCATCTGCATGAATTCTTTCTGAAATTTGACAGTGCTTTTACCTAAAAAGCAAGATTCCAAATAATTTCTTCTCTTCCTAAGGTTATCAAGATTACATCAAATCATAAATACAATGTTATGTTCAAGGAACCTATATTTCGGAGGATCCTGAGAACTTTCTTGGATGGCCCATAAACTAATGCAGCAAATTTTCACAGAGCTTCCACACCTTCCAATGTAGTTTTTCAACACAAACAGAGCAACTGAGTATTATCCCAGGAATTTAGGAGGTTAATGCAAAAGTCTTAGAGGTAAATAGGAAATTTTTTTAAAATAACACTCATTATCTAAAGGGATCACTATGCTTATGCTGTGCAAATGAGAATCTTCTCCTTATACAGACAATATGACCACAGCATGCCTTCGAAAATTATTTTCATTGCAGAGAAGCAAAAGCAATATCTTCTTTCATTGGGTAAGACTGCCTAATTTTTATCAGATTTTATTTGAAAGCAAAGCAAGCAAGCAAGCAACAAGCTTTTATTAAGTGCCTACTATGAGTTAGGTACTGTTAGACTTGGGAAGAAGTCCAGCCTCAAAGTGAAATGTATCAAGATAACTTTTTAAAAATGTGTTGATGATAGCTTTAGATTTCAGTTTCTTTATGTCTAAAATGCTGGGTTTGTTCTAGATAACAGAACTCACAAGTTATAATACAGATTCTAATCTCTGCATCAGCCGTTAGAAGTCTCCTCTAACACACTATCTTTACTCAGCAGGTGATGGATAAAGAAGAAAGGGATGAAATAGAGTCAGGAAGTAAATCTTGATAAATTGAAAGAAGAAAGCTGTTTTTTGTTACACATTGTGAGGCCCGTCTTAAGGACCCAAATAGGAAATTCTGCTCCTAGGGTAGAAAAGCTGACAAAAGCCCCTTCTCTATTCTTCAAAGGCAGAATCTGAATATGCCTTTTAATAGGCATTCTTTTTGTAGAAATTGTACCAATGTACCAATGTACCAATGTAATATAAAACAAATGACATCAATTAGCATTTTTAAAGCTCAGCCTCAAAGAAAATTATGTTTCCAAATTGCAAACTAAGTGCTCAACAGAGAGTGTATATCTCTAGTATTTGGTAAATTGACTGGCTCATGGGATCATAGATTTAGAGCTGGAATAGAGATATCTCATCAAGGGCAAACCATTTATTTTATAGATGAGGAAACTGAGATTGAAAGAAGTTAAGTAACTTATTCATGATGAACTAGTAAAATCTCTGAATTGAGATATGAACTGATATGATATGAACTGAGATCTTCTTGACTTTAAGCCTCATTCTCTGTCCTGAGTCACCTAACTAGTTCCAAGGAAGTAGTATCAACTAAAGGAGGGGAAAAGGAATGGAGGGAAAAAAGTGCTTTTATACAGTCAATATTTTAATGAATTGGGGAACTTGAGTTTGCCGCCTTCTTTATCTTTAACAAAGTCCTTTTATATTTCTTTAGATCCTCCCATTAGCCTCTGGATTAACAGGGCAACTGTTTACCCTCTTAAGATAAACCTTTTCTCATGAAAATTTGAGCCAGAGAATTCTTATGACTTGTCTACCATAATTTACAAATTATACATTTATTCATTCAAAAAACATTGAATATGGAACATATCTGTTTTAAACACTTGGTAATTGAAGTTGAGATGTGCAGCTGCCCTTGAGTTGATAATCTATGAAAAGGTAAGACAAACACTTGACTGTAATAGGAGGCAGAATGATAAGTAATAATAAAGAGAAGTACATTTAATTAAATGAGAAATACTGAAAGAAAAGAAAATGAAGAAAGTATGGCCTTCATTGCTGAAGAAGGTGTACCACCTATAAACTCACCTTTCTATGACTCAAGCCAGGGCTAGCAGGGATTGCTGTGTAGATCTGGTGTTTTGTCAGATACATAATAGAGCTAAAAGAGAACCTATATTAGAAATAATGGATTATGGAGGGAAAGGTAATTCCATAGGGGCATATACAGGGAGAGGAAGAAGAGTTCTGTAAAGTACAAGTAAGTAAAGTAGGAAGTATTATAGCAGTTGTGATCAAGTCCTTCATTCTAGAAGACCATGATGTTGGGAAGGATGAGGCCAGGCTGCACATAACCACCAGCTTTATTCTTGCCTGAACCATTTGGGTCCAATGGCAAGATACAGATCAGAACAACTGGAGATGTCCCTTGGATGCAATGGAAGGCCTTAGCCTTTTTAAAGTGAAGATCTTTGCCAGCTCTCAGTTTGTCTGAGGCAATGCCTACTCAATGATTAAGGCTGGGTAAAAAAACCTTTTTTTACCTGGTCAAAAAAAAAAATTTTTTTTTGAATCTGGGAGAAGAAGACAATCGAGGTTTTTCTGGCCAAAACGGAAACAATTGCTATTTACATTCACTCTGAGTCATTAGAACCCAAGGTCCACCAAGGGAGACTTGAGCTGGGATATATTGTTGGCCAATCAGTGAGAGTGCTTTAGATAAAAGGAGTAGTCCTTAAAAAAAAAAAAAAAAAATTCAGGGCAGCTAGATGTAATAGATAGAGTACTAGCCCTGGAGTCAGAAGGACCTGTGTAACCCTGTGCAAGTTACTTAACTCCAATAATTTGCAAAAACAAACCTAGCCTATACCCTTCAAGATATTTCTGCCAATTTTCTATCCCTTTGGGCAGAGTACCTGCTGATAAGGATATGATTCCCTATGTGAACAGAGGAAGAGAAAGGAGGGAGAAGGAAAGATGGATGGCTCAGGAGAGAATTGTAGCAGTATTCTCACAAGTTCTTATATTTGCATACATAAATTGCAGCTATTTATGAACTCACTTAAATATTATGGAAGACTGCAGCCTTTCTCCCAAGAAAATAGTTGAGGATTTGGACTATCTTATCTCCTAATCCCCAATTCTACTTAGTTTTTCCTTTATACTTACTTGGACAAGAACCTTCCAAGATCTTTCCTTTGCTCTTATGACAATCTACTTTTATTTGTACTAATTTGCATAGGTTCTATTCAAAAGAGGAATTGAAACCAAATTCAGAAATTTGGTTTTGGAAACAATTGTCCTTTGTGGAATACATGGTTCATGCCTAGAGTTCCTACTTTCCATTCTAATAGGAATCTTGTAGTATAGGTGTGACTGCTGGGAGTTTCAGACTCTTTGTTCAAATTTCTAAGTTGAATACATCTTGACAGTGCCAGAAATGGGGTGTAGAGGGCTGAAACTATTGAATTCAATGCACTGAGGTCAGGACTGCAGAGCACTTGAAGCTAACTATTGATTGGACAATACTCTGTGGGCATATGCTTGGAAAATGTTTTTTTCCACCATCCTGTTCAATCCCACTTCTGGGGACCAAGAATAAAGATATTAAGGACTTTTGCTTATTTTGACTCCGGCTGATTCTGGGGTATCCTGGGTGCTAATGTGGTTGTTACATTTGGCGCCCAAGCGTCGGAACCAAAGACCCAAACTTCACTGAAGAAGTCTCCCAGGATCAGGAAATAGGGTGAGTATTTAAATAGACAAACAGGGAACTTAACTTTGTTAAGGGTTAAACTAGTATCCTTTTCTAACTACAATGGGGCAGATATTGGGAAAAGATCCAGCCCCAGACCCACACCCACACCCACCCCAAGCGGGTGCTATAGAAAGCATGTTTAAGCTGATCAAGGGACAAGGATTAATTGTAACTTGGTTGCTGATGGCTAGATTGTTGAGTACACCTTCTTAAAGGAAGAAGAGATAGGGCTAGGTAACTGGAAGCTGGTAGGAGAGCAATTATGCAAATACTATTATGATAACGGTCCTCTTTCAATTTCCAAGGAGACATTCTATACATACAACATAATACAATTGGCCTTAAAGAATCCTGCTAGTTATAGAAAAAAGGAAAATTCTAAAAATAACCAGATGAGGAAGTGTGAGGAAAATGAGGACAAAGGAGGGATTAACAGTGATATCACCAGAGGGCATGGGGAGTTAAGTGAGCATGAAGGGTGTGGTGATTCTCACTCTCATAAAGCAGCTTCAACCCCTCCTACACCAGAACTGGTTCTTGACATGCCCCCATCAACTTCATCTTCCAGGATGGAGGAGGAAGGAATAGTAGGAGGGGCTGTGACACCACCAGCACCTCCCCCCAAAAAAGATTGCAAAAAGCAGTAGTTAAAGCTAGGGAAGAAGGCCAGAATTTAAGTGATTTGCAAGTGGAAATGTATCCTGTGATTCACAAGTTTGACTCTTTAGGTCAAAAAAGTAGAAGATACGCTCCTTTTGATATAGAAATCCTCAGAGACCTGAAAAAGGCTTGCATTCTTTATGGGGCTACATCAGCTTATGTTAAGATGCTACTACAGAATTTGGCTTATGAAGTCTTAATCCCTAGGGTCTGTCTTTTATCCATGTTGTGGTAGACACTTTTTCAGGATTCACTTTTGCAATACCAGCAGCAAAAGAGACAGCCGGAATGGTCACTGAATTCCTTATATAAGCATTTGCAATTATGGGTGTGCCACAAGCCATAAAAACAGACAATGGACCTGCATATACTTCTAAACATTTTGCACACTTTTGTGGACAGTATAAGATTTTACACACCACTGCCACACCCTTTAATCCTCAAGGACAGGCAATAGTAGAGAGGAGAAACAGAGACATTAAGATGCTCCTATAAAAACAAAATAAAGAGGGAGCCACAAGTAATCCTAGAGAACTTCTAAATCTAGCCCTTTATACTATTAATTTCTTGATTTTTGACAAAGATGCCCACCAGACGGGCAATGTCCAGTGCGAGCAGCTCCACTATATTTAGATAATTGCCAGGTGATGTGGAGAGACCCAGAAAGTAGTGAATGGAAGGAACCAGATAGGTTAACTGCTTGGGGGAGAGGGTTTGCTTGTATTTCCACAGATGGAGAAGGAATCAGGTGGGTGCCAATGAGCCATATTCGCCTTGTCCATCGCAGAGAGATGGAGCAGACCCTTGAAACAAAGGAGAAGACCCAAGAAACATTGGGTGGTTCTATTGCTGACTGTGCCCACCACTGAAAGAGCATGGCAGTTGTGGTGTTTGACTCATGGACATCAAAAATTGTTAGACTTCAAAACCCTCAGGAGTCATTGGATTCTCTGAGACATGATAAGATTGTTGTAGGACTTCAAAACCCTCAGGAATCATTGGATTCTCTGAGACATGATAAGACTGTTGCAGGACTTCAAAATCTGCTGGGACCATTGGATTCCCTAACACATAAAAAGACTGTTGCAGGACTTCAAAAACTTGCGGGGATCATTGGGTTCCCTGATATGTGAAGCAATGAACAATAGATTGGTTTTGGACTATTTCTTGGCTCCTGAAGAAAGTGTATATGTGAGTGTTGTTTACATATCCGACTTCCTGGAAATCTCTTATAATACCATATTGATTTATATTGTTTGTTATATCACTACTTGCATATATAATTCATATCTGTTGCACCCACATTGAACCTATACTGACTATGGGAAGTCTCACCACTAATAGTCTCTGTTATTGCTATGTGCTCGTGTAATACCTCCCATGCTGATAGGTTTGTGCATACCTGTTTCTAATCAGAGGCTTCAGCCCAGAAACCCGCTAGCAATCCCCACTTCCCTTTGGTGCTTTTCATCTTCCTTCCCGAGATGTCAGGTAGGGCATGATCACCTCCTTTTGGGGGCTCTCACCATCCTGAGAAGTCAGGGATGGCGTGACCACCTGTGTTCTAAAACAAAAGAAAGTGGGAGATGTAGAGGGCTGAAACTATTGAATTCAATGCACTGAGGTCAGGATTGCCAAGCGCTTGAGGCTAACTACTGATTGGACAATACTCTATGGGCATATACTTGGAAAATGGTCCTTTCCACTATCGTACTGACTCAATGATTGGTGTATAGAGGACTGTAGGAGGGACTAGGGGGTAGAGTAACATGAGCCAGAGACACACTCTTGGTGGCAGATGAGGGAGAAAGCAGTCGGATTGATTCTGGGGTATCCTGAGTGCTAGCGGGGTCATTACATTCAGGCATGTTAAAGGGAATTCCTATGAGATGGCAAGAACTGCGGAGATGAGAAGTAGGTAAAGCAAACAAGGTTTAGTCGGTACATATTCGGGATTGGTTACCCTCCCTCCTGTGAGGAGTAGCAGAAATTTGATCACATTTGGGAATTTATACAAGGGCCAAAAATGGTCCCCTTTTGCCCTAACCCTTAAGGAATTTAGCATAATCAGGGCCTGATACTAAATTATTTCCTCTAGAGCTGTTGTAGAAAGAAAACCAATAGTTTTAAGTCCCTTAAATAAGGGACATGGGGGGAGGGTTCTGATATGTTTATTAGGCAACCCTAAAATAGTTATAAGGCATCTTAATAGTGAAGTATTAGGTCTTTATGACCTCCAAGTAAGGTGCCTTTACTAAATAGATTGTAAACACTTTTTAAGGCAGGGACTAATTATTTTTGGCATTTTTGTAAACTTGGCACATAGAGAGTGCTTAATAGATGGTTGTATTAAATTGGATCTGGATAATGGAAGTAGCTTCTGAAAGCTCCAGCAGTAGGAGACACCTAAATCAATTGTACCTCTAAGATCTGGAATCAGTTCTTTGGGGACAGCTTTTTTATCAATTCCTTTGGACTCATTTGGGAAAGCTCTTTTTTTTAACTGATTCCCCTTTAGACCTCTTTTTTAAATAACTTTATTTGTCCAAATACATGCAAAGATGGCTTTCAGCATTCACTTTTACAAAACCTTGTGTTCCAAAATTTTCTCCCCTCCTCCTTGCTTCTCTCTTTCCCCTAGATAGCAAACAACTTAATATAGGTTAAACTTCTAAACATTTCTATATTCATCATGCTGTGTAGGAAAAATCAGATCAAAAGGGGAAAAAAATGAGAAAGAATAAAATGAAGCAAACAACAAAAGAAGAAAATACTATGCTTTGATCCACATTCAGTCTCTCTGGGTATGGATAGTTCTTTCAATCACAGATCTATTAGAATTGCCTTAAATCACCTCATTTGGTGAAAAGAGTCAAGTCCATAATCTTGTTGTCACTGTGTATAGTGTTCTCTTGATTCTACTCAATTCACTTAGCATCAGTTTGTGTCAGTCTTTCCAGGCTTTTTTGAAATCAGTCCACTCATTATTTCTTTATAGAATAATAATATTCCATTGCATTCATATATCATAACTTATTCAGCCATTTCCCAAATGATGAGCATTCCACTCAATTTCCAAGAATCCTTCCCATATAATGGAACTATTTAAGTAATTTTTTCCTCATTTGTTAATCTAGAAAATCTGTATTTTTGTAAAAAATTTCATCCATTTCACTTAGATTGTCAGATTTATTGACATAAAATTGGGCAAAATATCTCCTAATTATTGCTTTAATTTCATCTTCATTTATGGTAAGTTAACCTTTTTCATTTTTGATAGTGGCAATTTGGTTTTCTTCTTCCCTTTTTTTCTATTCAAGTTAACCAGAAGTTTATCTATTTTGTTGTTTTTTTCTTAGTTTTATTTATTAGTTCAATATTTTTCTTTCAATTTTATTAATCATTCCTTTGGTTTTTTAGAATTTCTAATTTGGTTTTTGATTGGAGGGTTTTAATTTGTTCTTTTTCTAACTTATTTAGTTACATGCCCAGTCCATTGATCTCTTTCTCTATTTTATTCATGTAAGTATCGAGTGATATAAAATTTCCCCTAAGAACTGTTTTGGCTGCATCCCATAGGTTTTAGTATGTTGTCTCATTGTAATTCTCATGGATGAAATTATTTATTATTTCTATGATTTGTTTCACCCATTCATTCTTTAGGATTAGATTATGTAGTTTATAATTATTTTCTGGTGTATTTTTCCTTGGACCTTTATTACAAGTACTTTTTATTGCATCATGATCTGAAAAGGATGCATTCATTATTTCTGTCTTTTTGCAATTGATTGTGAGGTTTTTATGCCCTAAGACATGATCAGTTTTTGTATAGGTGCCAGGTACTGCTGATATCCTTTTTATCCCCATTCAAATTTCTCCAAAAGTCTATCATGCTTAACTTTTCTAAAATTCTATTCACCTCCACTACTTTCTTGTTAATTTTGTATTTAGCTTTATTTAGTTCTGATAGGGAAGTTGCGATCCCCACCTAGTATATTTTGCTGTCTATTTTTTCTTCCAACTCACTTAATTATTCTTTAAGACTTTGGATACTGGTATCACTTGGTGCATATATATTTAGCATTGATATTACATTACTTTAGCAAGATATGGTTTCCTTCCTTATCTCTTTAATTAGGTCTATTTTTGCTTTTGCTTTATCTAAGATCAGGATCACTACCACTTTTTTTTTTTGTTTGTTTGTTTTTAATTCATTTAAAGAATAATAGATTCTGATACAGCCTTTTACTTTTACTCTGTATGTATCTCTTTGCTTCAAATGTGTTTTCTGTAAGCAACATTTTGTAAGATTCTGGCTTTTAATCTACTCTGCTACCTGCTTCCATTTTATAGAAAAGATCATTCCATTCATATTAATACTTAAAATTAAAATCTCTGTATTTCCTTTTTTCCCCTTTTATACTCTCTTCTTTCACCTTTCCCTTTTCACCACTATTTTTCTTCTGACCACTGTCTCCCTCAATCTGTCCTCTCTTTTTTCATCCCCCCCCTTTCTTATCCATTTCCCCTTCTACTTCTGCCTTTCTGTCTATTAGTTTCCCTCTTTTTTTTTTTTCTCTTTTCCCTTCTACTGCCCTAGTGGGTAAGACAAATTTCTATACCTAATTATGTATGTTATTCCTCTTTGAGCCAAATCCAATGAAATGAAGTTTCAAACAATGTTCATCTCCCTCTCTTTTCCTCAACTATAATAGGCTTTTTGTGCCTCTTCATGTGCTGTAATTTGCCCCATTTGTCTCCCCTTTCTTTTTCTTCCAGTACAATTCCTTTTCCACCCCTATTTTTCTTTTTTTATATCATCACATTAAAGTCTACTTATACCTACACCCTCTAAGTTTCTTGTTAAGGGACAGGTCAATTCCAAGAGCCTCCACACCTGTGGATCATAACATCTGAAGGAGTTGCAGGGCAGCCTTTGCTGACACAGGTGTTGCAGACTGGGAATGACATGAATTGGAGGCACAGGGAAGAGGAGAGAGGTCAGAGAACAGCAACTGCCTCTCAGTCTCCTTATACCATCCTCTCACAGGAGGAGATCCATTCTGCAGTTCTGGTTTGGATCTCTAGCAGCCACTATCAGGTGGCTCCTGGTAGTACAACAGTTTCTAACAGCCCTGACAAAGATACAGTTCTTAAGAATTACACATATCATCTTCCCATGTAGGGATTTAAACATTTTAACCTTTAAAACTCATGTTGTATATTTTTTCATCAAATCCTATATTTCATGAATGTGCACTTTTCCCTTGAAAAATAATACTTAATTGGGGGCAGCTTGGCATAGTGGTTAGAGTACCAGTCCTGAAGTCAGGAGGACCTGAGTTCAAATTTGACCTCAGACACTTAACACCATCCAGCTGTGTGATCTTAGGCAAGTCACCTAACCCCAGTTGCCTCAGCAAAAAAAAGAAAAAAAAAATAATGCTTAATTTTGCTGGATAATTGATTCTTGATTATAGTTCAAGCTCCTTTGCCTTCCAGAATATCATATTCCAGGCCCTTCAGTCCTTTTAAAGTAGAAGCTGCTAGGTCCTGGGTCATCCTGATAGTGGCTCCTCAATATTTGAATTGTTTCTTTCTAGCTGCTTGTAGTATTTTCTCCTTGATTTGATAAATTTGGAATTTAGCTATGATATTCCTTGGAATTTTTATTTGGAAGTTTTGTTCAGTGGTTCTAGTATTAGGGCAATTTTCCTTGATTTCTTGAAAGACATTGCCCAGGTTCTTTTTTTTTTTTTTTTTTTTTTTTTTTTTTTATCATGGCTTTCAGATAGTCCAATAAGTCTTAGATTGTCTCTCCTGGATCTTTTCTAATAATATGTTTTATATTTTCTTCTATTTTTTTTCTTTTTTTGGTTGTATTTGATTCGAATCATTCACTCCCATTTGTCCAGTTCTAATTTTTAGTGAATTATTTTCTTCAGTTAGCTTTTTTTTCCCTCTCCTTTTATATTTGACCAATTGTACTTTTAAAAAATTTTTTCCAATTGTACTTTTAAAGAAATTGTTTGGTTCAGTGGATTTTTTTCCCATTTCATCAAATTTATTTTCATTTATTTATTTATTTATTGCTAAGGCAATTGTGGTTAAGTGACTTGCCTAGGGTTACAATTAGGAAGCATTAAGTGTCTGATACCAGATTTGAACTCATGTCCTCCTGACTTCAGGGCTGGTGCTCTATCCTCTGCACCACCTAGTTGCCCCACCAAATTTATTTTTTAAGAAGTTGTTTTCTTCAATATATTTTTTTCCTTTTTGCCAAATTTATTTTTAAATAGCTTTTTACTTTCAAAATATATGCAAAGATAATTTTCAACATTCCCCCTTGCAAAACCTTGTGTTCCAAATTTTTTTCCCCTTTCTTCCCCCACCCCCACCCCTAGAGGGCAAGTAAATCCAATACATGTTAAACATGTGTAATTCTTCTATACATATTTCCACATTTATCATGCTACACAAGAAAAATAAGATCAAAACCAAAAAACAACAAAAAAGATGAAATATTGTGATCCACATTCAGTCCCCACAATCCTTTTTCTGGATGCAGATGGCACTCTCCATCACAAGTTCATTGGAATTGGCCTGAATCATCTCATTGTTGAAAAGAGCCACGTCTATCACAGTTGATCATCACGTAATCATGTTGTTACTATGTACAATGTTCTCTTGGTTCTGCCCACTTCACTCAACATCAGTTCATGTAAGTCTCTCCAGGGTTCTCTGAAATCATCCTGGTGGTCGTTTCTTACAGAAAAATAATATTCTGTAACATTCATATATCATAATTTATTCATTCATTCCCCAACTGATGGTCATCCACTCAGTTTCCAGCTCCTTCTCACTACAAAAAGGACTGCTATAAACATTTTTGCACATGTGGGTCCCTTTCCTCTTTTTATGATCTCTTTGGGATACAGACACTGCTGGGTCAAAGGGTATGCACAGTTTGATAGCCCTTTGGGTATGGTTCCAAATTGTTCCCCAGAATGGTTGCATCAGTTCACAACTTCACCAACAAGATATTAATGTCCCAGATTTCCCACATCCATTTATCATTATCTCTTCCTGTCATCAGCCAATTGAGAGGTATACCTCAGAGTTGTCTTAATTTACATTTGTCTGATCAATAGTGATTTTTTCATATGACTAGAAATGGTTTTAATTTATCTGAAAATTGTCTTCAGATGGGGGCCTTTATCTGAATCAGTTTTCTGTTTCCCTTCTATTCTTGTCTGCATTGGTTTTGTTTGTACAAAAACTTTTTAATTTCATATAATAAAAATTAATGTTCTCTAGTTCTTCTTTGGCCATAAATTCCTTCCTTCTCCATAGATCTGAGAGGTAGACTATCTCTTGTTCTCCTAATTTATTTATAATATCACTCTTTATGTCTAAATAATGAAATCATTTCAACTTATCTTGATATAGAGTGATAAGTGATGGTGTTTTATTTTTGCCTTACTATTTTCTGATATTCCCAGAAAAATTTTTTTTCAAATAGTGAGTTCTTATCCCAGAAACTGGGGTCTTTGGGTTTATCAAACTCTAGATTACTATAGTCATTGACTATTATATCTTGTGAACCTAACCTATTCCGCTGATTAACTTCTCTATTTCTTAGCCAGTATCTAATGGTTTTGATGACTCATCCTTTATAATATAGTTTTAGATCTAGTACAGCTAGGTTACCTTCATTTGCATTTTGCCAAATTTATTTTTAAAGAGTTGTTTTCTTCAGTCATTTTCTGTGTTTCCTTTTCCAAGCTGTTGGCTCTTTTCCCTAAACTTTCATACTTCTGCATAGCACTCATTTCCTTTTCCTATTTTTCTTCTCTCTTTTAAGATCCTTTTGCACTCTTCCAGGAGAGCCTTTTGAGCTGGAGACCAGTTCATGTCCCTCTTTGAGCCTTCACCTGAAGGGATTTTGCCTTTGCTATCCTCTTCTGGGTTTGTGTTCTGATCTTCCCTGTCCCCATAGTAGCTTTTTGTAGTCATAGCTTTCTAATATTTAGTGAGAATCATTACAATACCTGGAGAAATTGAAGGTATAAAAGAGATTGGGGAACAAGTGAACTGAATTCCTGTCTTATACTAGAAAGTCTACAAATATGTCCTTTGTAGCAGTGCTCCAAGCAGTGTCAGCTATATTACTATGTAACCAATCCCATGAAATTATTTTTCCCTAAATTCTTATTTTTTATGTATTTGGTTTTGAAGTTAGAATCTGCTTTTTATCTCCAGCCCACCCTACCACCCCTGTCCAAAACCTATCTTTGCTGCGACATTCATCTGATTCTGCCTCATTGATCTCCAGAGAATCTGAAATATGCTAATTTTACCTACTACGTATCTAGTCAAGTACAATATAACCACACTGATTTCAATAAATTGAGTTCTGTTATTTCTAGCCATATGAAAAGATGCTCCAAATCATTATTTATCAGAGAAATGCAAATTAAGACAACTTTGAGATACCACTACACAACCTCTCAGATTGGCTAGGATGACAGGAAAAGTTAATGATGAATGTTGGAGGGAATGTGGGAAAACTGGGACACTCATGCATTGTTGGTGGAGTTGTGAATGGATCCAACCATTCTGGAGAGCAATTTGGAACTATACTCAAAAAGTTATCAAGCTGTGCATCCCCTTTGATCCAGCAGTGTTACTACTAGGCTTATATCCCAAAGAGATCTTAAAGAAGGGAAAGGGACCTGTATGTGCAAAAATGTTTGTGGCAGCCCTTTTTGTAGTGGCTAGAAACTGGAAATTGAATGGATGCCCATCGATTGGAGAATGGCTGAATAAATTGTGGTATATGAATGTTATGGAATATTATTGTTCTGTAAGAAATAACCATCAGGATGATTTCAGAAAGGCCTGGAGAGACTTACATGAACCAATGCTGGGTGAAATGAGCGGAAACAGGAGATCATTATACTTCAACAACAATCCTATATGATGAATAATTCTGATGGACGGGGCTCTCTTCAACAATGAGATGAACCAAATAAGTTCCAGCTGTTCAGTAATGAAGAGAACCAGCTACACCCAGTGAAAGAACTATGGGAAATGAGTGTGGATCACAACATAGCATTTCCACTCTTTCTGTTATTGTTTGCTTACATTTTTCTTTTCCTTCTCAGGTTATTTTTACCTTCTTTCTAAATCCAAATTTTCTTATGCATCAAGATAGCTGATAAATATGTATACATATACTGTAGTTAACATATACTTTAACATATTTAATATGTATTGGTCTACCTGCCATCTAGGGGAGAGGTTGGGGGGAAGGAAGGGAAAAGTTGGAACAGAAGGTTTTGCAAGGGTCAATGATGAAAAATTACCCATTCATATATTTTGTAAATAAAAAGCTATAATAGAATTTTTAAAAGTATTTTATCTGGAGCTAGATTAAAATTTAATTGGGAAATGTTTAACAAAATGAATAAAAATATAATGCAACATTAAAAAATTGAGTTTTGTGGTATTCAGGAGTAGAAAATTTATTGAAATTTATGCTTATCAAAGCAAAATCTTTGCTGTTGGACATATTAGGGGAATGGGAAATTCTAAAATTTAGAATTTAGAAATTTAGAATTTAGAAGTGGCATGTTATAGTAGTAAAAGCATCTGTGAGACAGAATTAGGACCTTTGGCTTTCTGAGTTCTGCTGATAATCTCTGTAATATTGTGCAGTTAATGAAAATCTCTTGGACTCAGTTTCCTCAACTGCAAAACAAAAGGAGTAGACCAGATGTTCTCTTGATATTCTATGGTAATATAAAGAAATGAAAGGGTGGGGTAAATGTACCAAGCAATTGAGCATTATTAGACATAATATGGACTCAATAGTCAAAGGACACAAATAGGTAAATTAGGGAGGAAATATAAACTATTAATAATATTTTTAAATATTCAAACTCTAATAATCAGAACTATAAGCCAAGATAAGCTTAAAATATTACTCACACCACTAGAATGGTATACATGTATGTATATGTATATAATAGCTATAAAATTCACACACTTATTTTCTATAATGACAACCTGAGTAAAAAGTTTATTCATGTTTTGAATTCAACACTTTTATTTTTCAAGTTCATGTAAAGATGGTTTTCCACATTCATTTTTGTAGTATTTTGAATCCAATTTTTTTCTTCCTTCTTTTACCCTTCTTCTCCAAGAAAGCAAACAATCTGATATAGGTTATACATTTACAATAATTTTAAACATTTTAAACTAAGTTTGAAACAGGGATGAAATCGAGCAGAACATCCGATAATATAGCATACACATATGTAATTTGTTCCTTTTCTCTTGAATTTTGGAAGTTTTTCTAAAGAGAAACTCCCAATCCCTTATTCCAGTTGTTTTTGTTGGGTTCATTCTTTTTCACCAATGTATCTGTTCAAACCCTGGAAAATAGCTGAGGAAATTATTTTTGATGCTGTACTTTATTTTTTATTTCATATTGCAATAACTATTAAATGTGAAGCCTCTTCTTAGAAGATTTGAGTGGTAAAGCTTAGATATGCTAAAATCCAAACATTATCCTGATGTTAGATATAAAGAATACAATGGATGTTGTTAAAGAAAAACTGTTCTCAATAACATTGTCTTAACATTCTCTGCACGGTTTATGGAGGTATTCATCAGAAGCTAGAACAACCTAACTGAGGCAACCTGATCTTATCCCCACTTATTGAATTCCTCAGTTGCCAGCAATTATTTCATTATCAGGGATCTCAGAGAATAGTTCAGACCATAAATTTACAAAGGCATTACTTAGAAAAAGTGAAAGTTGGTCTTCATGACATTTTGTTTTATGTAACCAATAATGATCTTTCCTCTCTGTGATGCTGGTCAATTAGATGATTTCAGTTCTGTTCTTTATTCGGCTCATAAAAAATGTATTATATCCTCAACTTAAGATCTCCTGGCCAGAGGTATGGTCATTAGACTTATCCATTATTATCAGGTCATATACTCCCTTACAATAAATGATATATAGCATGGAAATTTGCCTCAGTTTGTCTCTTAAATTTCAAACAAAACATGGGGTGTTCAGAGGACAGAAGTCACAGTTCTGTTATTGCTGCCACTATTGCGTCTAAGGCATTATGTGCTAGGACCAAGACTAGTCAAAGAAGAGACAGAAGTCAGGGAGCATCAATATGATGAGCAATTGGCAGAGTTATAGGCTAATGACTACTATTATAGAACAAGAACAATAAGATGCAGGACATTTCTCCCTAAATCTAAGGTAAAAGACAACTAAATCATTCCCTTAATCATTCTTCCCATTACCCAGAGAGTGATGAGTGTGGTTTGGAGGACTAATCAATCAGTTAACAGGGTAATAATGCTTAGGAAGTATCTTAAATCATTTTCTTTGTACAACAAAACATGTGCAAACTCCTGTGTAATATAAATATAGTTGGTTGGATTAAAGAATCTCTCTCAATTGACTCTAATTTATTAAGAAATCAAGCCATTCTCCAACTGATAAATGGTCAAAGGATATGAACAGACAATTTTCAAATGATGAAATTGAAACTATTTCTATTCATATAAAAAGGTATTCCAAATCATTATTAATCAAAGAAATGAAAATTAAGACAACTCTGAGATACCACTACACACCTCTCAGATTGGCTAAGATGACAGGAAAAAATAATGATGAATGTTGGAGGGGATGTGAGAAAACTGGGACACTCATGCATTGTTGGTGGAGTTGTGAATGGATCCAACCATTCTGGAAAGCAATTTGGAACTATGCTCAAAAAGTTATCAAGCTGTGCATACCCTTTGATCCACAATGTTACTACGGGTTTATATCCCAAAGAGAGCTTAAAAAAGGGAAAGGGACCTGTATGTGCAAAAATATTTGTGGCAGCCCTTTTTGTAGTGGCTAGAAACTGGAAATTGAATGGATGTCCATCAATTGGAGAATGGCTGAACAAGTTATGATAGTATCTGAATGTTATGAAATATTATTGTTCTGTAAGAAATGACCAGCAGGATGATTTCAGAGAGCCTTGGAGAGACTTACATGAACTGATGCTTAGTGAAATGAGCAGAACCAGGAGATGATTATATACTTCAACAACAATACTATGTGATGCTCAATTCTGATGGATGTGGCTCTCTTCAACAATGAGATGATTCAAACAAGTTCTAATTGTTCAGTAATGAAGACAGTCGGCTACATCCAGAGAGAGAACTATGGGAAATGAGTGTGGACCACAACATAGCATTTCCATTCTTTCTGTTATTGTTTGCTTGCATTTTTGTTTTTCCTTCTCAGATTTTTTCTTTCTTTCTAGATCCGATTTTTCTTGTGCAGCAAGATAACTGTATAAATATGTATACATATATTGTATTTAACATATACTTTAACATTTAACATGTCTGGGACTATCTGCTATGTAGGGGAGGGGGTGAAGGGAAGAAGGGGAAAAGTTGGAACAGAAATTTTTGCAAGGGTCATTGTTGAAAAATTACTCATGCATATGTTTTTGTCAATAAAAAGCTATAATAAACAAAAAAGAATATCTCTAAGAAACAAGATGGAAATGAGATAAATGAAGATTTTTAAAAATCATATGCCTCCCATATTCCGAGATATGTACTATATGGGGACCAGCACTGCTATACCACAAGCCCTGTGATTTCCAAGTACACTAAAAGCTTGTAAACCACCTCCTCTGGGAAACTGTAAAGGTACAACAGCCTTTGGAAAAGCACAAGCCCTGTGATTTCCAAGTACACTAAAAGCTTGTAAACCACCTCCTCTGGGAAACTGTAAAGGTACAACAGCCTTTGGAAAAGCCAAGTGCTACTCTGCCAAGTGCTACTCCTTATCAGACAAAAATACTTGGTTCATGATTTGAGGGGATGACACTTAGAGGCCAAATAATATACCACATTGACTTGTGAAGTAATTAATTATTTATTCAACAGCCTGTTTTTCTATAGGCTTGCAAAAAAAATTAGGAAATGAGCCAAGTATTTGCTGCTATTGAAATTGCATTGCCTGAAACTTCAGGTATTCACTAAGTTCATACTTAGCCTGCTCCATTGTTACATATATAAAAGCCAAAAGTGAAAATTGCAGGAAAATATATTCTTAATATATAGGATATATTAATCCTAATATATTATCAGTGGAATAACACACATATAGGTGAGTGATGTGACAATACTTAATGAATCACAAAACTGATCACACTATTTGACCTAGACATCTGGAGAAAAAGAAGCAACAGAAGGTGTACTGGACAGAGTTCTAAGCCTGGAGTCAGGAAGAACTGAATTTAAACCCAGTTTCAGATATCTACAAACTGTATGATCTTGGACAAGTCACTTTACCATTGCTTCACTTTTTTCAACTATAAAATGAATATAATAATAGCACTTACCTCAATTATTATGAAGATGAAATAAAATAATATTTAAAGAATATTATATATAGCATATAGTAGGTATTACATAAGTGTGCCGCTCTGTCCCAGCACACTCTACCAGGGTCTTACATACCAGTTTTAGGGATTATCCTAGATAAACTTGAAGACTAGCAATCGGGAGGTGCAAACATTCTGTCTTTATTTAGTTATCCTCTCAGTGGGGATAGCAGGAAGCAAGAGAGCGAGTTCTGCTTAAAGCTGTCTGTTTATGCTAGCTGCAGAAGGGAGACTTCTGGAGTTAACATTGCATCCCAGGAAGAGATCAAGCAAGAGGACACGCCCCTCGCCATCAAGAAACCTATAGCAATTCCTTTAACTCCTGCAAGACACACCCTCCTGCCTCAGAGCCCAAGCTCTTTTTTACCTCCTGGGCCTGCCCTACCAGCCTGTGACATACAGGCTCCGTGGCACATCTCAAAGAGAGAGCAATGCCTCATTGCTCCTAACATATGAATACTTATTCTTTTCCCTTCTCTTATTCTATTGCTAGGATTCTATCACCAAAACATCATAAAAAGGATTTGGCTACACGCATCCATGGCTTCTGTGTTTGCAATAGGAAAAAAATGGAGACAGCTTATATTGGTAATGATTGAAGAATGACTAAAATAAGTTATAATATTAATATAATGATATTTTATGATAGGAACTGAACCTATGATTTCATCAATAAAGGAAATTCCCAGACTCTCTATGCATATAGATGTCCTTTGTTTAAGACAGTTTTAAAGTGATAATAATATAGTGCTAAACAATATTGTTAGGATGAGTGAGAGATAGGGACTTGATCTTGGATTCAAGACCAGGTTCCTATTCCCTGTGAAAATGTTGCTTTAAGTAGTAGGTGCCATAAAAAAATAGAATGAAGTTTTAAAAGGAATATGAAAACCCTACAAGAGATGCTATCACCGGTGTCATATCAGCAGAGTCAAAATTGTATACACATTGACTACAACTACAGAAAGAAGAAAGAAAGAAAAACTTGGTCAAATATGGAAAAAGGAAGCTATCAACAGCATGGAAGGAGGACAACAGATATAAAATGGAACAGATGACAATGGAACAACCACATCTGGACTTTTAATACTTTGATCCTCAGGAACCAGACCATGTATATGCAGAAGAAATCTGATGGTGATAACACAACTTTGAAGATATGGAAGATATTTTCAAGATATCTGCAAGAAGCAAAGATACTATCAATTCAAAAAAAAATCTCATACAATACTATTATCACCACCATCCCATCAAATATATAACATAAAGTCATCCATGAGCCTATTTTACATCTCTATAAAATTTTAATGAGTATTATTTATGCAATTATTGAGCATGTCCTTAACAAAAAGATGTGCAAAGAGGCAAGATTTTACAAATAGCTTATAACACATTTTCACAATCATAAACTGTATAGAAAATACAAAATTAAACTATGTTCCTTTTAAATAAACCATAAAAAGTATATGACTCAAGTATAGCAAAATATAGTCGTAAAGGCTCTCTTCCAACAAGATATTTCCAATTCACATGTTAAAAACATAGATAATACTTTGTTCATTGATCATCTGATAATTTATGTCAAGAGAGGCATAAAATGGGGAGATATATGCTTGCCAAGGTGGTTTTTTATTGCCATATTTAATGTCCTGCTCAGTTTCCAAACAGAAAAGGGATTCCCTACAGACAAAGATGTCTTCCAGATGTTCCTGTTTGTATTTAGCATTGGCTAAAAACTACACAGCCTCCTCAGCATATTTTATAATCTTTTAAAGGAGATTATCCTATCCACACAGGAAAGACCAAATGAATGACCACTTTTTAATAGACAACAACATACAGTTAAATGAGCAACCCATCAAGTTAGTCCATCAACACATAGACCTTGGACAGATATTTTAGAAGGACAATGAGCTGGGCTTAGACTTGAGTAGAAGGAAATCATGATGAAAAATCATTGAAAATCATGTAGAATTTTGTATTTCTATATAAAAATTCAAAATCTATCTTTTTAAGAACAATATTCTTCCATGCTTCACATCATAGAAAATTTCAATCTTCAAAGAATCAAATTTATAGATTACCCAAAAGGCAATGGAGAGGCAAATGATGAGCATTAAGTAGGGTATTCTATATTACCAACAATAACTTTCATGGGAAAAGTGGAAAAAAAGTATATTTGTGAAGGGAAGAGGACATAGTAAATTAAAAAGTGTTAGTTCCTCCCAAGAAATCAGTTAGGAAACTTTGAAGAGTAAATCAGATGGGAAATAGGATTTTTTTTAATCCAAAATAAGTTACACTTTAGGAGTGGGCTATCTACCAATTAATCTTCATTTATTTTATATGGCCCCTTAAATAATTGTGGCATATCATTGGAAATGTACAATATTGTGTCAAAAGCAGCTGACAGAATTTTTAAGCATAGTGACAGACAGCTTGGTAGTGCAGTAAATTACTGAACACTGAGCCTGGAATCATAAAAAACTTAAATTCAAATCTAGCCTCATGTACTGACTAACTATATGACATTGATCAAGTAACTTAACTTTAGGCTCAGTTTCCTCCATTATAAAAATGAGATAAGAATAGTATTTATTTCTCAGAGTTGTTATAAATATCAAATTAGATGATATGTGTAAAATACTTAACACAATGCCTAATTAGTAATTAATAAATGATTATTGACTATTTGAGTTTCCTCATTTGTAAAATGAGGATAATTATAGCACCTAATGATTGTTGTGGGAATAAAATATATGGAAAGTACTTTGCAAAAGTTAAAGCTCTATATAAATACAAACTTATTGTAATTGTCTTACTTCATTATGATTAGGTAAATTAAGTAAGTGAGAGAGAGAACAGTCTTCTCTGGCTTTCATTTTGGAAAAGATGGTGATCTAGAAAATTTATCTAGGATGGGGTATTGGGTAAAGATAGGAGTAGCAAATCGAAGTTGGATAAGGAAGCTTGGATATAATAATAAGTAAGTTGTCAGTGGAATTGAAGGATAGCAGTGGAAGATAACCGGGTTGGGGAAGATCAGAATTTACCTGCCAGACATCAATGCCATGAAGGAAATCCTTAATTGGCTTACCCTATTTATGACTTTGCTACACGTACTTCATTTTTGTTAGAAGAGGCATTATAGGATAAGAACCATTAGCCCGTTTTCTCTATATCTATTTTCACTTTATGGGTACATTTTTCAGGTTAAAAAATAGAAAGGGCTGCAGCATGAGGTTTAACCCTTTGTAAAGGATATTGTAGAAGGAGATATAAAATTTTGTATAACAAAAAAGATTTGTATAAAGAAGTCCTTTAGGTTCCTTTCTAACTTCTGGATTCTCCATTTCTACAGTGTAATAGCTTCGTTTTTAATTGTCACAGGTACCTGGAGTCTCTAGTGGTGACCCAAAAAGCACAAATAGCCAGTCTCCTTGGTTACAAAAACTTGAGGTGACATCATCGTGACACCATAACAGAGTCTAGGGCCCATCCCTGAAAGTTTTTGTGCCTGTGTCCTTTCTGTGAGGAAGTGGTCTAAACTGGTTTTTCTTTTTCACACACTGTGTGATTGGATAACAGGCAGATCACCAGGGATTTTCAAGAATGGAACATGGAAACAAGGGGTAAGTATTTGTACTTTATACTCCCAGTTTCTTTTTCTCTTAGGATTATCAATTGAAATGCTGAGGACAAAGAATGAAGAGTGTGAAACTAGAAAATAAAGTATATATAAATATATACACACATACATATACACAAATGTATATGTATATATATATAGAGAGAGATATCTATATCTATCTGTCAGCTTGTCTACTGTTTCCTATGTGTCAAGAGACTAGGGTCCTCTCACATTAGCCAAATGAATTGGATAGAAATAAATGTAAATTTTAATTTGATGAACCATTGTTGGGAGAAGCAAGTCTAGGACATGATGAACCAGACATCTTACAAAATGTCTACCCAGCCTAATGCTTGCTATAAAATTTGGGAAAGCATTATTATAACTTTTTCTAATCAATGCTGTCATCCAGCTGTGATGGCTGGGAGCAAGAATTCCTCAAGCTCCAGTTTCCTCCTTTCCTAGATGTTGACATATTTATCATCTGATGCCATGCCATCTCTCTAAATCCTCTCACTCCAAGGGTTCTATGATTTTATAGCCTATAAGGATAGGATGCAAAAAGGTCACCCTGTTGACTTATCAACTATAAGAGAGTAAATCATTTTTCTTGACCCATATGATCTTCTCTAAGTGAAATTATATATTTCCTCACTGTCGTAATTCTTCTCTTGCCCTTATTTTTTTCCAAACCAGATTTGTACTTTCTTCCTTTTCTTTTAATCCTTGATTCATGTCTCTTTTGCTAACATTTGAGATTTAATCATTTGCCTCTTTTTTCTCTTAGACCTCTCTCTAAGCCTCTTTTATTTCTGTCTCCTCCTATTTTCCTCTACCGTTTAAAATATTTTAATATCAGCATCCCTATGTATATGTTGAGAGAGAGGCTCTTTCTTGATCATTGTTAGTCTTGTAAATATCTGTAATTAAGTGAAACAAATCCACAAAGTAAAAAATACCTTGAGACTTATCACCTACTTCTTTTTCAAAGAAGTGTGTAACATGCTTCATCATCACCACACTGGGGTTATGATTAGTCATTTAATTAAAATCTTCAAGACTTTAAAAATTGCTTATTTTCACAATATTGTTAAATCTTCAAGACTTTAAAAATTGCTTAACTTCACAATATTGTCATCTTTGTATGTTCTCTTGGTCCTGGAAATCTAATTGTCTTAACAAAGTAAGTACCTATCAATTAGGGAATTGCTTAATGGATTCATATATTTCAGGACAAGTACACAACTCTGCTTTACTTCATTGCCACTGTTAAAGTACAAGAGCATTTGTTCATTATCCAGAACTTGTGCAAACATGACATCATGAAACAAGCATACAATATTGATGAACTTCTCTGGGTAACCAAATACTATCATCTTCTACAAGCCCTCATGACTGACAGTATCAAAGGCCTTAGGTTGACAAATGTAATGTACAAACTTCTATTCTGCTTCTGGAATTTCTCCTGAAGTTGTCAGGCAGCAAATACCATGTTAACTGCTTCTCAATCCTTTCTGAAGTTATACTTGCTCTGCAATACCAGAGAAGCTGAGGCAAGATATTAGAGAGTTTTAAAATTTTATTTGGATTTCTGAGAGGGAGAGATTTTTCTGGGACCAAAGGTTCCATTTTGATCCCAGGAGCCAGCATCAGCATCAGCATTGAATGTGAGCTTCCAATGATTTTTATATATGTGGCTTTAAGCAATCAGGGTAGACAAAGACAGGTGTAGAGTCAGAACACTGAAAGCGGGAATTTCCAGGGACAGACCATCAATCTGGTTCTGATAGGGTGGGGGATGAGGATCATAAATTCGATAAACTGGGAGCAAAGGGAGTAGTCAACTTGAAACAGAAAATCTGGAACTTAGAGATAGAAGATGCCAATTGGGTATCTGAGATAGGGCATCTGGAGTCTTATCTTTTGGAATGCCAGAGTGGCCAGATCTCTACAACTCTAATTATCTCAGTCTTAATGGTCAGGAAGGAGGATTGCAACCAGGGGGATCAAGGCAGAACAATTCAAGGAACTCTGGCAGGACAATTTAGGGAAACTGAGGCAGGACAATTTAGGGAAACCTAGGCAGGACAACTAGGGAAACTGAAGTAGGACAATAAAAGTAAACTCTGGCACAACAGCTCTTGAGTAGGGAAACTGAGGCAGGACAATAAAAGTAAACTCTGGCACAACAGCTCTTGAGTAGAGAAACTGAGGCAGGACAATAAAAGTAAACTCTGGCACAACAGCTCTTGAGTAGATGGCCATTTTCCAAATGAAAGATCAACCAGGTTAAGGAGAATTCTGGCAAGAATTTAATCTTGCCTACCATAACTGGGAGAGATCCACACTTCAAACACCTTTATTCTGTGATCATCATAGGACAACCTATTTCCTTTTTTTCCCCCTGAGGCAATTGGCATTAAGTGATTTACCCAGGGTCACACAGAAAGGATGTATTAAGTGTATGAGGCCGGATTTGAACTTAGGTTCCTCTGACATCAGGGCTGGTGCTCTATCCACTGTGCCATCTAGCTGCCCCTCCTTTTTTTTTTTTATAGACATAAACAACGGAGGCATCCTTTATCTCCTTTGGGATAACCTTCTCTTGCCATATAACCTGGAAGATTTCAGTAAATTTTTATATGGACAGTGGACCCACTTTCTTGTAGATTTCTGTTGAAATGGAATAAGCACCAGGAACTTTGCCACAGGAGTTTAATAGGATTCAAAACCTCTTCTTCAGTTAGAAATTCATCCAGAGAGAGGTTGATTCCAACTGAGTTATATGGCCAATGGCTTCAGCATTGGATGATGATGGTCTGTTGAGAATATGATTGAAGTATTGAGCCCATCTCTCCAACATCATATCCTTATCAATGTGACTCTATCAGAACTGAGTCTTTGAGATGGTGAATTAAAGGTCTGTGGCTCATAAATAGGGTTCAGGGTATCATAGAAGCACTTTGGATTGTTAATATCCATGTAAAACAGAATTTCATCTGTCATCTTAGCCAGAAATCCTGAATTTTTCTAAGCTTTACTTGCACTTTTGATGAAGTTGAAAACTACCCTTCTTAAAGACAAACTACCAGTAGCACCATGCCAGAAAATCAAACTGCTTCTATTTGAATTGTCTTAGGAAGATTCTGAAGATCACCTGGCAAGATAAAATACTGAATACTGAGGTCCTTTCTTAAGCTGATTTGCCAAACATTCAAACTCTGCTGCAGAGAACAGAACTCCAGTGAGTTGGGTAGTAAGTTTGAATGCCAAATACATATTTGTCTGAAAGATATTTTACAGGAACAGTAAATGCTCACACAGAGATCAGAAGAAGTGATACAAGGACACTCTCAAGGTCTCTCTGAAGAACTTTGGAATCTGAGACACGGGAGACACATGGGAGAACAAGATTGTTCTGCATAGTATGCCTGCCACAAAGGAGCTCTTTAAGTAAAGCAGAATTGCAATAGTTCAAATGAAAGCTGATATGTGCAATTTTAGAGGCATCTTCATTCCAAATGTTCTTATGGACTATTTATGCCTGGTCTGTGATAGAGTCTTCCAAGGTAGTATATCAGCCACAGTTGAACATGCTGTGCATTGACCCCAATACCATGATGTCATTTTGATCCTCTCTAAGCAAAGATATTTCTTTTCCTGCATATCTTATTTGTTTTATAATATATGACCTTTTACATTTAAGTCATCTATATGCTGAGAAAAGTTATACATATATTAGAGAGTTTGGTCTAAACCTAATTTTGCTACATTACATTTCAGTTTTCTGAGCAGTTTTGTTGAGTGAGCCCACCTTAACAGTGAACAAATTCTTGAACAAATTGCTGCATTTGGAACCAATATTCATTAATATTTACAGTTCTCCTATGTTTTATTTTTATCTGGTTTACATGGTAAGACTATTTGTCTCATAATGGGATTTTGTTAGGGTGCTTTCTAAGTTTTTTGAGAATAATTTGTAAAGAAGGTGTATTAATTGTTCTTTCAAAGTTTGGTAGAATTCTCCTGTGAATCCATTATTTCTCATTTTTCTGTGAATTCATCCATTTTTCCTTTGGTTCCTTTAAAATTAGTTATATTTCCTTTTCTGAAATTGAATTATTTAAGATCTCTATTAGGGATTCTGCCAGCTTGATTAATTTCATAAGTTTGAAGATATTATTCAATTTCTTTTATATTCTCAGTTTTCTTAGCACATACCTGTGCATATTATATGTTCTGATTATTCTTCAAAATTCTGTTGAAATTTCACCTTGTTCATTTACATCTTGTTGATTGAGTTTTCTGATTTCTTTTTAAGCTGTTTGATTAATGGGTTATCAATTTCATTAGCTTTTTCAAAGAACTAACTTTTATTTTTAATTTTAATTAATTTTTTGGGTTTTCAGTTTCTTATTTAATTTTAAATACTTCATTTCTACAATGCATATTTTATGTTTATTTGCTGGTTTTCTAATTATAAAAATGCATATTCAGTTCATTAATCTTCACTTTTTTATTTTGTTAGGATATATTTGTAGAATGTTATTTTTTTCCTGAGAGCTGTTTTAGTTGCATCCCAAAGATTCTGGTATTTTCTTTGATCATTATATTATCTTTCACACAATTTTTAATTGTTGTTGTGATTTGTTTTTCACCCACCCATTATTCAGGATTTCATTGTTAATTTTTCATATGTTCCTTGAACCAATGACATTTTAATTCACTATTTTCTATGAATGATTGGTTTACTATTTCTACCTTTTAACATTTGTTTACAATATATCTGTGCCTTGTTATGTGATCAATTTTTGTAAAAGTTCCATGTGATATAGATACTCACATAACACATACATATAGATATATAGATATATTCTTTTGCAATCCAGTTTAGAAGATGGCAAAAATCTTTTAGCTCCAATTTCTCCAGCAATTTGTTCAGTTATATAGTTTTCCTTTAGTTATTAAAAAATAAATCTAGACTTATCCAAAATCTGCCTGACCCCTGAGAGAGGGACATTAAAATCCTATTTTGTTATTGTCTATGCATCCTTATAGTTCAGTTAATGTTTCCTTTATGAATTTAGATGCTGAAGCATTTGGAATATATACATTTAATATTGGTATTTGTTTGTTATGGTTAACTAGATGAAAGGGATTAGATTTTCTCTAGTCCTCATGACATCTCAAATCTCTCCAAAATAGAAATTATAGATGAGAAATAAACTAATTTCAGCTGTCTTAATGGTCTGATTAGGTCACCAAGAATCCAAACAAGGTAAAACCTTAATGAACTAATAATAAAGATGGTCCCCATTCCTTTAAAGGGTCATTCAGTATCCCCTTCCCAACTCCCCCCACATACTACATTCTTGATAGTAAACTAGATGCCAAGCTAGCAAACACAAACTAGCCCAGGGCATTACAATAGAATTGAATTCCACTCTATTGCCCTACCTCCACTTACTTCCACAGAGATATAAACTCCAAATGGCAGAAATTTGTGCTCAATATAGCAACATAACGTTATTTAGTCTGAGCAAAGGGAGTAGAATAGGGCATATGACAGAAGTTAACAAACCCTACTTCCCGCAACAAACTGGGAAAACATTTTTACAGTTAAAGGTTCTGATAAAGGCCTTATTTCCAAAATATATAGAGAATTGACTCTAATTTATAAGAAATCAAGCCATTCTCCAATTGATAAATGGTCAAAGGATATGAACAGACAATTTTCAGATGATAAAACTGAAACTATTTCCACTCATATGAAAGAGTGTTCCAAATCACTATTGATCAGAGAAATGCAAATTAAGACAACTCTGAGATACCACTACACACCTGTCAGATTGGCCAGAATGACAGGGAAAGATAACGTGGAATGTTGGAGGGGATGTGGGAAAACTGGGACACTGATACATTGTTGGTGGAGTTGTGAATGAATCCAACCATTCTGGAGAGCAATCTGGAATTATGCCCCCAAAATTATCAAACTGTGTATACCCTTATATCCAGCAGTGCTACTACTGAGCTTATAACCCAAAGAAATACTGAAGAAGGGAAAGGGACCTGCATGTGTCGAAATGTTTGAGGCAGCCCTTTTTGTAGTGACTAGAAACTGGGAAATGAATGGATAGCCCATCAATTGGAGACTTTTGGGTAAATTGTGGTATATGAATGTTATGGAATATCATTGTTATGTAAGAAATGACCAGCAGGATGAATACAGAGAGGTTTGGAAAAACTTACATGAACTGATGCTGAACAGAACCAGGAGATCATTATACACTTCAACGATACTGTATGAGGATATATTCTGATGGAAGTGGATATCTTCGATGAAGAGAAGATCTAATTCAGTTCCAATTGATCAATGATGGACAGAATCAGTTACACCCAGAGAAGGAACACTGGGAAATGAGTGTAAACTGTTTGCATTTTTGTTTTTCTTCCCAGGTTATTTTTACCTTCTGAATCCAATTCTTCCTGTGCAAAAAGAGAACTGTTCGGTTCTGCATACATATATTGTATCTAGGATATACTATTAGCTTATACATGTATTTATTATATTATACTTATACTTATACATGTATATGTATTATACATTATACTTATATATGTATATAATGTATTATATACATATATACTTATACATGTATATAATGTATTATACATTATACTTATACATGTATAAGACTGCCTGCCACTAGGAGAGAGGGGGTGGAGGGAGGGAGGGGAAAAATTGGAACAAAAGTGAGTACAAGAGATAATGTAAAAAATTACCCATGCATATGTACTGTCAATAAAAAATTATAATAAAAAAATTTAAAAACCCTATTTCCCAATGTTATAGAAATCTGAATTTCAAAGAGGTAGAAATTTTCTTAGGCATGGTAGCATTCTGTACCAGACAACAGAATGGAAGGATCACTGATAAGATCTAAATCTGTGGAATTTTCAGTAGCACATCACTGAAAAAAGAGCCTGATACCCAACTAAGATCAGTTTTCTGTCTTCAGATTTCATCTGAGACAAAAACCTAAATTGTGACCTATGAATTGCTAGAAAGGGGGGAAACAGACAGTTTTGAGATGAACATCAGGGAAACTATCATTAGAGAGAAGAGAGAGAAAATGAGCAGTAAAGAAAAACAGAGAGAAAAGACTGACAATATCAAATATCTAAAATAGCAGAAAACCTAAAAACCAAGAATATAAGCAGAATATAAGAATACAAGAATATAAACAGGGAAGACAACAACAGCAAAAGGAAATATAGCTTCCAGATCTAGTAAAATAATTTAGGCATCTATGAATAAAGAACAAAAAAGAATGAACAAAGGAAAGTTAATAAAAGAGGACAACAGAAAACAACAACAACAACAAAAAAGTGGTCTGGGATAAGGTCAGGTCAGGTAGGTCAAAAGCCTACCAAGCAATAATAGTAGGTGTTTAGAAGAATCTCAAAATAAGTACCTCAAAAATATTAATCCCGTGAAGAATACAGATAGTAAAAGATTAAGTATATACAAGGAATACAAATAAAGAATGTGTCTAGAATAAACAGAAAGGGAAGATAAACAATGAATTCAGAATAAGAAATTCTTTCTACACAAAGGCACAGAGTAGTCAGAGTAAAGATGTAACAAAAAAGCATAATATCCTAAATTGCCCACCAAACTTCCTTGACAAATATCTAAATACGGGTACACACACATACACATACACAATCTAATTCTGATTAAGTAAATCTATTTTGTTTGATCACAAACTTTTCCCCAGTCCAAAAATCTGACAGGTAATTTTTTCTGTGCTCCACTAATTTACTTTTAATGTTACCCTTTGTGTCTAAATTAGGTATCTATTTGAAGCTTATCTTGGTAGATGATATGAGATATTGTTCTAGACCTTGTTTCTATGAAGTATATTTTGTAATTTTGTATAGTTTATATGTCCTGGCAGTTAGATTTCCAAGCATTCTATACTATCCATAGTTATTTTAAATAAAATGTATTTCCTCTTTCTGTGTTTTATTGGTAATATATAGAAATGCTGATGACTAGGGGAGGTGGGATTGATACCTATAATTTTGCCAAAGTTGTTAGTTATTTCAACTTTTTTTGGTTGAATCTACAAAAGTACTAGTTTTGTTTTCTTTTTACTTGCATTAATTCTTTAAAGTTATTTTTCTTGTTTTATAGCTAACATTTCTAGTATTATGTTGTATAATAATGGTGATAATAAACAAGATTATTATGAAAAAAGTTTAACCAACTAGAAAGAGAAATACAGACAAAAATAACTCTTTGAAAATAAGAATTAGATTAAGGGAAGCCAATGAAACTATAAGAGACCAAGAAATAACAAAAAAAAATATAAAGCATGCAATAATAAGAACAAAATGTGAAACATAAGAAAAACAACAGATCTGGAGAACAGATCAAGAAGAGAAAATATAAGAATAATTGGACTACCTGAAAGCTGTGACCAAAAACAAAACAAAACAAAAAAACTTGACAAAATAGTGCAACAAATAATCTAAGGAAATTGTCCTGGAGAGATAGAACATGAAGGGAAAGTAGAAATAGAAAAAAAAAAAAAATCCCCTGATCGCCATCTCAAAGAGATCCCTTGTGGAAAACATGTAGGAATATTATTGCCAAATTTTGAAACCCTAGATCAAAGAGAAAATTCTGCAAGAAATAAGGAAAAAAAGTTAAAATATACTAGAGCTACAAGTAGAATTGTATAAGACTTATCAGCAACCACAATAAAAGATCATTGGGATTAAAATCATATATACCAGTAATCAAAAGAATAGGCCTACAGCCAAAAATATCACATACAGCGAAAATATCCATAATACTGAAGGAAAAATAGACATTTAACAAATTTATAGATTTTTCAAGACTTTCAACCAAACCTGAATTTAATAGAAAATTTAACATACAAGAGTCATTATCATGGATAAATTTTTTTTTTTTTATGGAAATATATGCCATATGTTTAAGATTGACATCAACAATTGGGTAGCTCAAAAGAAAGATTAGGGCAAAGTTGAGTATAATCTGACTAATCCTAACCCTACCTAACCCATCTAGAAAAAGGTAAAAATAATAATAATGTTATTCAAATGAGGTGCAGAGGAAGAATAGACACAGAAGCATTAGAGGAGTAGGAGGGCTTGTACTTCTGAAAACTTAACTTACATAGGGAATAGGTTAAATAGGCAACATTACACATACACTGTGAAGGGTTTATACCCTCCAAAATCTATGAAGAAATAAGGGGGGAGGGAAGGGAGAATGTAGAAGCAAAGGGTGAGGGAAGAAAACAAGAGAGGGATTCATGGGTGAGGGGAGGTTAAGTAATAGCAAGGCAAATTAAGGAGCAGAATTAAAGCAGAAGAGTTAGCAGGGATAGGAAAAAAGATATGAAATACTTAAAAGATTCAATCAAGAGAGAAATTTATATTATATGTCAGCCATACTAATGTTTTAGATGCATGTTTACATATGGGTAAATGTGTGTGTATATATACATATATATGGGTGTGTTTCTGAGTGTATGTAGATATGTATACATGTTGCTTTTTGTATATACATATAGATATATGTATATGTGAAGTGGGTCTGTGGATGTGTGTATTATGTGTATGTATATATGTGTGTATGTATATATTTATGTATATAACATATATCTGTACTTAACTATAACCTGCTTGGGGGGGGGGGGGGGGGGGGGGGGGAGTAGCGGAGAGGGATGAAAAGGGGAAAAAAGAATAAAGTAAAAAAAGTATGCAGTAGAGAACAAAAGAATAACCTACAAGGAAACAAAGAAAAGATGGACATCCATTAATATAATTTTTTAAAAAATGAATATTGGATTTTGTAAAAAGTTTTTCTGGTCTATTGAAACACTAGCTGGTATAAAGCTATCCTGATGATAATGGATCTTTGTGATGTGTTATTATACTCTTTTTTCTAGTATTTTACTTAATTTTGTTACATCAATATTCATTAGGAAAATTTGTCTGTAGTTTTTTCTTTGACTCTGGTTTAGAGGTCAAGATCATATTAGTATTATAGAATAAATTTAGGAAGACTTCTTTATTTTTTTCAACAAGTTTATTTTTCAACTAGTGTTCTAATTAATTATTTCTTTAAAAGTCTGTTGAATCTTTTGTAAATCCATCTAATCCTGTATATTTTTTCCTTTAGGAATTCATTTATGGCTTACTAACATAGGGCTATTTAAGTTCTTTTGATCTGAATAATATATATTTTTATAAGTTCTCATTCATTTCATTTAGAGTATCAGTTTCATTAGAACATAATTAAACAAAATAGTTTCTAATGATTGGTTTTATTTTATCTTCAACAATTGTGAATTGACTCTTTTAATTTTTTATTTTGTTGACTTGGTTTTCTTTTTTTTCATCAAATTATCTGATGGCTTATCCATTTTATTGGTTTTTTTTAAACAGCTCCTAGTTTTATTCATTAGTTCATTTTTTTTTTTTTTACTTTCAATTTTGTTAATCTTTGATTTTCAAGATTTTTATTTTGGGGTTTGAGTTTTTAATTTGTTGTTTTTCTATTTTTTAAAATTACATTCCAAACTAGTTGATCTGCTCTTTTTCTCTTTTATTGAGGTAAGCTTTTAAAGATAGATTTTTTTTTTCCCAAAGTAGGTTGGCTAAAGCAACAATTTTTGGTATGTTGTCTCATTATTGTAATTATCTTTAATGAATGCATCAATTGTTTCTAAGATTTCTTTTTTTGCTCACCTCTTCTTCAGGACTAAGTTATTTAGTTTCCAAATAACTTTTAATCAGTGCTTTAAAGATCCCTTATTAAATATAATTTTATTGCATTGTTATCTGAAAAAGATTAATTTAATATTTTTGCTTTTGTTTGTGTTTTTAATGCCCTAATACAAAGTCATGTGAAGAAGTACATCATGTACTGCTGTGCATAGTTATATTTCTTTTGATTCCCAGTCATTATTCTCCAGAAGTGTATTAACTAATTTTTCTAAAATTCTCTTCATCTCTTTAACTTCTTGTATATCTTTATAGTTAGATTTATTGAGGTCTGAAAGAAATAAATTGAGATGCCCTTAATAATAAATTGAGGTATTATAGTTTTAATATTTTCTCCCACAGCTCAATTAACTTTTGCTTAATAACTTACATACTATGTATTTGGTTGCATATATATTTGATAATGATATTAATTCATTGTCTTTGGCACCTTTTAGCAAAATATAATTTCTCTATCTTTTAATTGGGTCAATTTGGCTTTTTATTTGTCTGAGATCAGAATTATTTCCCCTGCCTTTTTTTTAACTAAATCAAATTTTTCTATGAGTCTTACTAGGCTTTCTATTATACTTATTATATTATTTATATATATTTACTATATATTATTTTTATATTTAGTTTGTGGTTTCTTTGAGGCTTGACTTAAACACATATTTTCAAATCCTTATCTTCTTCTGGGTTTAGGTCTTGAGCTTCCTGCCAACATAGTAGCTCTTTATGATTGGGTTCTTTTTTTGTTTATTCATTTTTTTAGCCTACTTCTTGACTTTGGAACTTATTTGAGTACTGGGCTCTGCACACTTATTGGGGCATGAGGAAATGTCTGCCTTGAGCTGGCTATCCTTTTGTATCGTTTTGATGCTTTTACATCTCAATCTGGGGCCTGCATATTTTCAGCACTTCCAAATTAGTGTGATCAGGGAAAGGTCTATGGATTTATTTCCTGGTCTGAATTCTGCAAATTCCTGACCCAGGTTTTGGTCTGTTTGTGTGTGATTAAATTTTAATAGGGGACTACTAGACTTGGTTATTATTAACTCATTAGAGAGTCTTCAAATTCAAAGGACTGAACTGCTGGCTCTACTTTGACCTAGATCTCTTACTTTGATTATTCCACTGTAGGTTTTTATGCTGGGCTAAAGGCAAGGACTGGTTCTGTCTCTGGGCTTAAAGCCATACAGTTTTGTTTCCAGAAATTATTCCTTGTTCAGTACATATTAGATCCATTCTCAATTACTACTTTTTTTTTTCACCCTGAATCTATGATTTGGAATTAGATAATGGGCAACTGATGAGACGGATTCCCTAAGATCTCTTTCCACCCCAGTGCTTTCTGTCCTAGTGCACTGTTTTGGCTTCCTTTCTGCCCTGGGTTACTTAAAAGTTTCCTGTTATTACTGTTGTCTCACCCACTCCTAAACAATTCATGCCCCAGAACTCTTATCTCTTTTTGCCTCCCTTACGGAAGGTTAAGCTAGCAACAAGACTCATTATGAGTTTTTCTAGTCTTCCCTGCTCAGAATTTGTTCTAGCTGTTTTCTATATTTTTCTAGAGGAAATATGTTAAATGAGCTAGGCAAAAATGCTTCCTCTCACTCAGCCAACTTGACTCTGCTCCCAAAGGTTTTCAATGAGCTTTAAATCAGGTAAGTTCTCAGGCCACTGAATCATAGTTATGTCAATTTTTGAATGAATTTCTTAATCTTTTGTAATATATGGGTCATATTCTATTCTATCTCTGATGATTTCTGAAACAATTCTACTGGATACTGGATACTGGATAAGTAGATTTTCTAATAATGAGAAGTATTTAGGGAGCAAAACATAAAATTCACACTTTACAATTTAGAGAGCCTCTTTAAATATGTCTCCTTTGTTTCTGTCCAGGATAGCCCAAAGTACCACAGAAGAAACAAATAACAGCAAGAAAGAACAATCCCCTGACCAAGCAGTTACACAACAGGAGATGTTACTAATCTTATCAATGCCACAGGTTACTGGCATGAGGATACCAACAGGGAATATCGAGAGAGAGTCCCAATTACATGCAGAGGACAAATGTCCTTTCTCTTTGGAGATTGGATTGATGACTGGATCACAGAGTGATAGAGAGATAGGTAGGGCTCCTATCTTTTCCCTCTTGCTGCTATCCCCTCATTCTTAATTTTCTTAGAAGGGAAAATTCTGTTGTGGCTGAGTTTATGCAACAAAATTTCAGGGGCACTATGAATATTGCTTTGTCCTTCAAAACATTTTCCTATCTACTCACTAATGCCAAAAATAATTTTTAACAAAAAAGAAAGCTTTGTATTCTACATTGAGAGATAATTCATTAAAAGTATAAATTATAAGGAAGAGGTAAGACCTTTATACACAAGTTTTACTTCAAAAATAAATAAATTATAGCAGAGTCTTTTCTTTATGACTGATGACAGGTAAGTTTATAAAATAGAAGAACATCAATGCCAGAAGAGTGATGGTAGGGCAAGGCCTGGGGTTCTCTGAATTACACACAAATAGAAATATTATCACTAAAGACTGGGGCAATGACAATCAAAGGACAAAGAGCAGAGCTGGTATGAGCTCATTGAAGACTAAGGATACATGAGAGAAAGAAATCCTCTTTTTGCCTGAGATGTCTTCATAAATAGCATCCTACCTTGAGAAACTAGGGTAGTGGTAAAGATTTCATAATTTTGCTTAGGCCTGGCCTTATTTATTTTTAAATGGCTATAATGAATATTCATTTCTTATCCTACCAGAAAGCTTTTGACTAGACTTTTAATTGGCCAAGAAAATGAATTGGAAATATCTTGGAACGTGGAGAATGGATCTTAAAGTCAACAAAAATTTAAATAAAATAGTATAAATTTTAATGTAATGAAACAGAAGAGAAAAACGGTTGTTTTTTTTTCCCCCTTCAGATGTTCATATTGCACAGGTCTCTAAGTAAGATAACATGTCTTATTTACTGACTCTCCTTTTCTCCTCTTTATTTTCTATTGGATTCCACTGGTTTTGGAGGTGAATGTTTTAACTTCAATTTTTCTTTATTTTTATCTATTCTCCTTTTTCCTGTTCTAGGTAAATTGTGTTCTCTAATTTACATCTGATTATCATAGTAACCCCTCAATAACAACTCTTTTTCCTTCCTCTTTCCCTTTTCAGGGAGTGGTGACAACATGAAAGGAAGCTCAAGTCTCAGCTCAAGCCAGGAATCAAATCCTCAGTTATCTATATCTGAATTAAAGTAAGGAGATGCTTTATGGAGGGTTTCTGAAATCAATTGCACCAGCTTTGTGCTCCAAGTATTGCTTATCTTAAATAGGGTATATAGGCTAATTATTTTTAATGCAATGAACAAAAATTTATCTTTTTCCCCTTTTGTATCATTTCCCTAAAAAAGAAAAAAAAATAACAAATAAAAACATGCATAGTAAAGCAAAAGAAATTTGTTCATTGGCCATATGTGTCACCGTATATATGCATATATATGTATATATATATATACATACATATATATCTTTTTCTATTTTTATCTGATCCTGCATCCTGAATCCATTGCCTCTCAGATAGATGAGTAGCATGAATTTTGGAAACTGGAATTATGTTTGGCCATTGAATAGATCAATTTTTAAGTCCTTCAAAGTTGTAAGTAGGCTAATTTTAGAACTTAACATAAATAAAGGAATAAGTCTTGTTAGGGAATTAAAGTCTTTATTCATATCTTTTGTTTCAGAATTACTTTAATTTTCAAATATTTCCTTCTCCCTCTACTACTTAGCGCTATTCCTCATAATAAACTAAAAAAGAAAGAGAGAAGAAAGGGGGTGAGGAAGAGAGCAATTTCCTAAAATTCACCAATACATCAATTGAATCTTATACAATATGTAGTATTCCATACCTGTAGTCACCTTAAAAGTAAAGAAAAACTTTGAAAACAGAGTTTCCAAAAGAAATCATACCAGAACTTAGTCAGAAAAGTTAGGTTCTACTTCTGGTACTAACTTGCTTGATGACCTTGGGGAAAAAACTTCCTCTCTCCAAGCCTCATTTTCCTCATCTGTAAAATTAGAACCTAATTCTATTGTCTCTCAAGACTTTTTAGTTCTTTAATTGAGCAGTATGGTTCAGTAATGAGAACTCTGAAGTTCTTGGTTCAAGTCCTGCTACCCATTTCATCTTGATTAGATCATTTAGCTTCATTGGATCTCAGTTGTTTTTTTCCCTCTAAAGTGATCTGATCAGATGGCTTCTGAGGACACTTCTGGTCCTATATCTGTGATCCTATAAATATATTATCTATACTTTTCCATTGCATTATTAATCATTGTCATGCTTGCATTAAAGAAGGCACTGTACTCTAAGAGCAAAGCAGAATTGCAGTAACTTAATAGAAATGTGAGATGCACAAATGTCAAAAGTGGACTATCTGTGCCTGATCTGTAGCAGAGCCTTCTGCTTATCCACAATCAAACACACTACACTGTACCTTGACTCCAACATCATGATATCATTTTTTGTCTTTGAGTACCAAGGATGAATAACCAATCATTGTGAAGGAGCTATCTCATCAAGAATTAACCAATGAAAAAAGTACTGCAGTAGAGTAGGGAAATAGGCCACTAGTGGACTGAGGGTCTACTATGATGAGAAATGTTTAGTGGGAGAAAGGTCTAATTCTTAGTTCCAAATTTAGAAAGGTCCTTTACAATATGCCCTGTTTGCCTTCACCTGTAGAACTCAGGACCTCAAAGAAGAAGCCCAAAAGAGCAAGGAGGAAGAAATCTCTATCCAAACAGAATCACGCTTAGAATTGTCATTGTTCCTACCAATGCATACAATTATTGGGAAGATGACATCACGAGGGATTGTGAGGGCAGTCCCATACTCCAAATGTATGCTTTTTCCTGTGATTCCTGGATGTTGTTCTGGGCTACAGAGTGACACAGAAAAAGGTAAAAATCCTTACTTTTTTATCCTATTCGCAACTCTTCATGTTGGAATTTCTTGAAGAGGAGGAATATAAAGAGAAAGTCTGGAAATGCTTTCTTATAGATGAAACAAAGAAACTAAAAAGGAGGTTTCAAAAAATATTCTTCTACAAGGCTTAATCAATAAACATTTAGTAAGTACCTACTCTGTGTCAGGCTCTGTACTAAGTGCTGAGGATAAAAAGAAAGGTGAAAGACAATTCCATTTCTCAAAAAGCTTACCATCTAATTGGGGAGACAACATGTAAATAACTACACACAAGCTGTATATATAAAATATATGTGTGTATGTATGCACATGTAGGATAAATTATAGATTATCAACAAAAATAAAGCACTAGCATTAAGGGAGATTAAAAAGATTGTATTTATCATTTTCCTAAGTTTGAACCAATGTTACTTTCCTAGTACATATATGTATGTATATGCAACTTTATACTTGTGTATATGGCATGTAGTCTTTTAAATATATGTTATAGCCTCCATGATATTTTATTAAATAATTTTGTGTACATATACATTAGGGATATTAGTTTACACTTTCTTTTTTTTCTGGTTTAGTTTTAAAGATCATATCAACATCATAGAAGGGGATTTGTGGGATTCCCTCTTTCCCCAATTTTTCCAAAATATTTATGTTTCAGGTGTCACCTGAACATGTGGTTGAATTAATCAGAGGTATGAACTACATATAAACAAATTCCAAAGAATAAATTTCTATGCTCTGGATACTTAAACTGAGGATTTGAGTGTAAATTGGGTGAGTTTTTGGCATGGCACTACTGGGTGCACTTTTTAGGGTTTCTTTCAGGAGATAGACAATTAGACTCTTGCCATTTTGACTTTGCCCTCTGATTCTTGTAGATCTTAGAAGTTTTCACTTATGGTTTGAAATATGATAACCAGATTTTCTATTTTTTCATGATTTTCAGGAAGTCTGATGAATCTTAAATTATCTCTCCTTGATGTATTTTCCAGATCAGTTGTTTTTGATACTAGATACTTTTTTCACTTTTTCCACTCTTTTTGTTGTAATATTTTGTTCTAATATTTCTAGTTGTCTCATAGATTGAGTTGTGAAATAAAATAACATCCCCATTCTGAATTTTAGGGAATCCATTTTTGAATAAGACTTCCTACCTTCTATTTTAAGGTATTTAATCATTCAATTTTTTTCTTCCAGTTTTCTTATTTCACTTTCACTTTTTTAATCATCTTGCTTCATTTCTCCTTAGTAGTAACAGTGTGTTAAGTCTCGTCTAGCTCCCTGGAGGCCTCAGGATCAGCCAGAGTCAGGATAAATTAAAATCCTTGGTCTTTAGGGGGAGAAGTGAAGGAGACAGACAAATTACCAGGAGGCTTCTGGATTCTCCAGTCCAAAGTCATCAACTTCTCTGCTCCCCATTTTACCACAAAGTGACTCTGGCCTGTCTCAACCCCACCCTCTAGTCCTTGCCTACGATTATCTTAACATTAAACATTGAATAATCACCAAACAGTGAGAAAAGGGCCATTTTATCCAAAATATATGCTAATAGTCATTGTCTCGTATGGAATAGGTAATCAGCCTTAAATTCTCAGTTGTTTGATTCAAGTACACCTTTTCATAGTTTCAGCCATTTACAATTCCCACTTTCTTTTGTTTTAGAACACAGGTGGTCATGCTATTCCTGACTTCTTAGGGAGGTGAGAACCCCAAAAAGGAGGTGATCCCACCCTCCCTGACTTCTCAGGAAAGGAGGTGAAAAAACAAAAAAGGAGATGATCATGCTCCCTCCCCTTCCCCCCTATCCCCCTCCCCCGACTTCTCAGGAAGGGAGGTGAAAGCATTAAAGAGGAGATGATCACGCCCGCCCTGACATCTCAGGAAGAGAATGGGAAACACCAAAGGGAAGTGGGGAGTCAAGCCAGATATTGTTAGTGGATTTCTGGGTTGAAGGGTCTTGCTAGAAACAGGTATACACAAACCCATCAGCATGGGAGGTATCACACAAGCACATAACAATAAAGCACAGGCTAGTAGTGATGAGTCTCCCCACAGCCGGCGCAGACTCAATGTGGTGTAACAAATATGAATTGTACATGCAAGTAGTGATATAACAGTATAAATCAACATGGTATTGTAAAAGATTTCCAGAAATCCTAGAAGGAGGGTATGTATATATCAGTCACACATATGCCTCCTTCAGCAGCCAAGAGATAGTCCAAAAGCAATCTATTGTCCATTACTTCACGTTTCAGGGAATCTAATGATCTTTGCAAGTTTTTGAAGTCCTGCAACAGTCTGTTTATGTGTTAGGGAATCCAATGATTACTGCAGATTTTGAAGTCCTGCAACAGTTTCATCATGTTTCAGGGATTCCACTGATTCCTGAGGGTTTTGAAGTCCTGCATCAATCTCATTAACAATATTTGATGAGCATGAGTCAGTTGCTATAACTGCCATACTCTTTCAGTGATGGGCACAATCAGTGATGGAACCACCCGATGTTTCTTGGGTCTTCTTCTTTTCAAGAGTCTGTTCCGTCTCTCTCCGATGGACAAGGTGAATACGGCTCCTTGGCACCCATCTGATTCCTTCTCCATCTGTAGAGATACAAGCAAACCCTCTCCCCCAAGTAGTTAACCTATCTGGTGCCTTCCATTCACCATTTTCTGGATCTCTCCACATGACCTGGCAATTATCTAAAGATAGTGGAGCTGCTCACACTGGACACTGCTCTTCTGGTGGGTTATAAAAGCTGTCTGTTGGAGCCAGTGCATCTTTGTCAAAAATCAAAAAGTTAATTGTATAAAAAGCTAAATTTAGAAGTTCTCTAGGATTTCCTGTGGCTCCCCCTTTCTTTTGTTTTTGGAGGAGCATCTTAATGTTTACTATTGCCTATCCTTGAGGATTAAAGGGTATGCCAGAGGTATGTAAAATCTGATACTGTGAACAAAAGTGTGCAAAATGTTTAAAAGTACATGCAGGTCCATTATCTGTTTTTATTGCTTGTGGCACACCCATAATTGCAAATGCTTGTATAAGGAATTCAGTGACCACTCAGGCTGTCTCTTTTGCTACTACTGAATACCAGTGAATCCTGAAAAGGTATCTACTACAAGATGGATAAAAGACAGAAAATGACCAAAAGATAATGGGTCACATCCATTTGACAAATTTCATTGGGTCTCAAACCACAAGAGTTCTTCCCTGAAGTGAGCATAGGCGTGTGGAAAGGAAGGCAAGCTGTACAGGTTTTTACTGAGTTCCTAGCTTCCTCTCTTATTATTCCAAATTGTAAACGTAAGGCTCGAACAGTCTAATGATATTTAGAATGAGATTCTTGGGCTTCCTGAAATGAAGGAGTATTGGCCAACATGGTTAGAAGGCTATCTGTCTTTGAATTATCATCAAAAATAGGACCTGGAAGTCTACTATGATAGTGGACATGCAAGATAGAAATCTTACTTGGATGCTTTCTCACTTGTTCTTGAAGTTTCTTAAATAGCTGATACATATTAGAAGCTACAGATTATATTTGGGCTGTGGCAATTCTTTTACCACACCTACTGAATAGGTTGAATCAGGTATTATATTTATATCTCCTGAATAATAAGAACTAGAATGATTGCATACAATTCATTCTGCTGAGTGGACTGAAAAGGAGTTCTGACTCTCTTTTAGTTTAGTCATGAGAGTATACAGCACAAATATTATGTTTGGATGCATCTATAAAGATAGTCCTTTAAAAGGAACTTTAGAAAACTTTTCTTCAAGAATCTCTCGCCAATTATGTAATAGCCTGGTTATCTTTAATGGAGACTCGTGTGTAAAATTTGGAGCTGTGGCCAATAAAATTTGCCAATCTGGGATGGTTTCACAACATACGTTAATTTGTGCATTAGTATAAAAAGGTATATATCTTGTCAGCTCTTATCCTAGATAATTGTACTGCTCACTTACTGGCCTTTAATAAAATTCTAGCCACAAGCACGGTAAGGAGTACCGTGAACCATTTGTTCTGGTTGTGCTGGAAGGTTCACACTATCACATTGTCTCCTTGATGAAGGACTGCTGTGGGTGCCTCTTTTGTAGGAAAAACTCATTATTTCCGAGGGGTTTTGAGTGACTCTTTTAACCACATTGGATAAAACCAGTTCAACATCTCTCAAAGCCTCTTGAGCTTCTTTTATAAACTGGCATAGTGAGTTTAAAGCACTGTCTCCCCTTAAAATGTCATATAATGGTTGCAATTGATAGGTAGTCAAGCCTAATACTGGACGCATCCATTGGATATCTCCTATCAATTTCTGAAAGTCATTTAAAGTGTTTAGCTTCTCTGTTCTTAAGGAAAGTTTTTGTACTGTAAGCACCTTAGAGTATACTTTATATCCTAAATATTGAAAAGGAACATGTCTTTGAATTTTTTCTGGAGCTATATGTAATTTGTAGTTCTTTAGTGTTTCTATGGTCTTTTGTAGACATGCTTTCTAACATTTATTCCTCAGGTGCACATCCCAATATTTCATCCAGTAATGTAATAACATTGCTTTTGGAAATGCTTTTTTTTACATTTTTTTTTTTATTTAATAGCCTTTTATTTACAGGTTATATGCATGAATAACTTTACAGTATTAACAATTGCCAAACCTCTTGTTCCAATTTTTCACCTCTTACCTCCCTCCCCCTCCCCTAGATGGCACGATGACCAGTAGATGTTAAATACATTAAAATATAAATTAGATACACAATAAGTATACATGATCAAAACATTATTTTGCTGTATAAAAAGAATCAGACTCTGAAATATTGTACAATTAGCTTGTGAAGGAAATCAAAAATGCAGGTGGGCATAAATATAGGGATTGGGAATTCAATGTAATGGTTTTTAGTTATCTCCCAAAGTTCTTTCTCTGGGCATAGTTGGTTCAGTTCATTACTGCTCCATTGGAAATGATTTGGTTGATCTCGTTGCTGAGGGTGGCCAGGTCCATCAGAACTGGTCATCATATAGTATTGTTGTTGAAGTATATAATGATCTCTTGGTCCTGCTCAGGAAATGCTTTTCTTACTGGAGTAAGAGCAGTAGCAATATACATTTGACACATAGTAGGGCTATTTTTCCCTGTGGCAAAACTGTCTATTCATATCTTTTATTAGGCTCAGCTAACACTGGGCATTGAAAAGGCAAATCTTTTCATATCCTCCTTATCTAGAAGTTATAGAATAGAAACAATTCTTAATGTCTATAACCCAAAGAGGTCATTCTCTAGGCAATTGAGCAGGAGATGGAAGTTCAGGCTGAAGAGTTCCCATAGTTTCCATCTGTTCATTTACTTTTCAGTCAACATCCTCCATTTCCCATATTTCTTTCTTACAACAAATACAGGGGAATTCCAAGGGCTTAGAGAAGATTTTAAGTGTCTTTGGTCAAGTTGCTCCTGTATTATATCTAATAAGACCTGAATTTTATTGTTAGCTAAGGGTCAATGTTCTATCCATATACTGGTGTATCAATTTTCCATTGAATAGGAAGAGGTGAAAGTGATGGCAGGCCTTCAATAGCAGCCCTGCCTAAAAAACCAAAGTACTCATTTGTAATCCTAATTATTGCAAAATGCCTCTTCCTCACAGATTGATGAGGATGTTTTCAACTATAAAAGGAGTAAAAACTTTGTTTCTCCTTCAAATGTCCTTCTCAAAGAGATAGCACTAACTCCAGCTGCTATTGATCCTCCTACACCAGACATATAGGTGTCTGCCTTAATCTTTGGCCAGTGATTGGGCCAGTTGGCACCTCTAATGACTGTATGATCTGGACCTGTGTCTATCAATCCTTCCGGTAGTATGCCATTTATATAGATAGTGAGCATAGGTAGGTCAGCTGTCACAGCTGCAGTCCAAAATATTCCTGGATTTTGTTGCTTGGAGTCAGAATCTGGGCAGCTATCATAAGATTGCCTATTAGGAGTTTGTATCAGTCAACCTGATGCTACTATTTCTCCTGGTTGACAAGTCAGGCATTATCTACCTGTATGAGTGACTGGGATATTATCTACACATTCTCCAGTTTCCCACATCAGTGTTTTGTAAGTACTCTCAAGAGGTGAAATGATCAAGCCTACTGTGCCTGGAGGCAAGGGATCCATAGGCTAGAGAAAAACAAATTTCACCTCTTCAGGGGGTATCTCAGTAGTCCCATCTGCATACAACTCTATTCTCCCCGATTGTAATCCCTTTCTCCCATCAGATTGCTTCTTGGCTGATTGGTCATGTCTGAGTACTGAACTTCTAAAGACTTCTCTGGGTGTAGCATCAGCTGCCATCACGCCCCAAATATTTTTTGTTTTGGGCCCTGGGGGGCCCTGGGGGAGGCCCCTCATCCCGTTTTCCTGAATCAGTCTACATTCTGTTGGAAGCCTCTGTTGCATTTTGGACATGGGGTTTTGGGTCTTGTTCTCCCACCGTTTTCTTACTCTGTCTCTATGCCAATATTGAGCTTTCAGATGCCCTACTTTACCACACTGAAAGCATTGATGAGTCTCTCTCAAAATCCCTTGCCAAAACGACCCTGTCTTCACATGTTTGGATCTTGGGAAGTCTGTATCATAGCCTGGCTATAAAAGGTATTTGTGCCCACTGTGGCACAGCATCTTATGATCTCCTCTAAAGGAACATCCTTGTGTAGTCCTAGTATAATTCTTTTACAAACCTCTTTAGCATTTTCTTTAGCAAATTGCCTTATCATAATTTCTGTTGCTGCATTTTCACCAATAGTTTGTATGACAGCTGTCTGCATTTGTCCCACAAAATCAGCAAAGGGTTCATTTGGACCTTGTGCTGTTTTTGTGAAGGTCTCTTTTCTGTGCTGTTTACCTGGGATAAAACCCCATGCTTTGATAGCAGCAGAAGCAATTTGCTCATATGCTGCTATGGGGTAATTAATCTGTGCTGAAGTGTCTGCATAAGAACCTACACCTGTTAGTTGGTCACAGATGATTGGAGTATTAACTCCAGGTTGCCTATTTCATTGGGCTTGCATCATACAGAGTTCACTATATTCAGAAAGCAACAACAAGTTTTGTCCAGGTTCTAAGCATGTCCTTGCTATAGATTTCCAGTCACTAGGGGTTAAAATTTCATAAGCCAAATTCTGTAATAACATCTTAACATAAGATGATGCAGCCCCATAAAGAGTGCAAGCCTTTTTTAGGTCTTTGATTATTTCTAGATCTAAAGGAGTGTATCTTCTCTTTTCTTGACCTGAAGAACGCTTCAAACTGTTCAATCACAGGATGCATTTCTATTCTCAAATCAGCTGTATTCTGCCCTTCCTCTTTGGCTTTAAGTACTGCCTTTTGTAATTGAGTCATAAGAGGGGGTGATTGCTGAGGGGGAGGTGCTGGTGATATCACTGCCCTTGCCACTCCTCCTCCTTCCTCTACCTAGGAAGGTGAAGTTGATGGGGGAGGGTCAATAGCCTGCTCAGATGTAGGCAGAGTTGAAGCTGGATTGTTGAGAGTGAGAATCACTAGGCCCTTCAAGAAGTTCACTTAACTCCCCATGCCCTCTGGCAATATTTCCATTAATCTGTCCTTTCCTCTTCCTCTTTTTTCTCACAATTCCTCATCTGGCTGTTCTTAAAACTTTTCTTTTTTCTAGAACTTGCAGGATTCTTTAAATACAATTGTATTAAGTTGTACATATAGAATGTTTTCTTAGAAATTGAATCAGGACCTTTATCACTGTAGTATTCACATAGTTGATCTTCTACTAGTTTCCAATTATCTGCCTCTATTTCTTCTTCCTTGAAGAACCAAGGGGACGTGCATTCTAATGTATCCATGAGTCCATCAATCTGCTCCCAAGTTACAATCAAATCTTGCCTTTTTATCAGTCTGAGTATGCTTCCTGGAGGTCTCCCTAGAGGTGGGGCATTATCTTTTCCTAATATCTGCCCCATTTCAACTAGAAAATGAATTACTAGTTTAGCTCTTAACAAAGTAAGTTCCCTATTTGTCTATTAAAATAATCACTCTATTTCCTGGTCCCAGGGACTTGTTCAATGAAATTATTAGGGTCTTTGGTTCACATGTTGGGAACCAAAATGTAAGGTCCAGGCTAGCTCCCTGGAGGCCTCAGGGTCAGCCAGAGTCAGGATAAGCAAAAGTCCTTGGTCTTTGAGGGAAGAATTGAAGGAGACAGACAAACTGCCAGGAGGCTCTGGATTCTGGAGTCCAGAGTCATCAACCTCTCTGCTCCTAGTCCTGCCACAAAGTGACTCTGGCTTGTGTCAACCCCACCCTCTCTCTAATCCTTGCCTACGATTATCTTAACATCAAACATTGAGTAAGCACCAAACAGTGCTTATCCAAAATATATGCTAACAGAATCATTGTCTCACAGCAAATAGATAATTAGCCTTAATTTCTCAGTTGTTTGATTCAAGTATACCTTTTAGAGTTTCAGTGCTTTACAACCGTGACTAAGGCATTTTTATTTCTCTGAGGCTCTATTTTTGGTTGTAGGATTCTCTCCTTCTATGGTTACCTCTTGAGTGTTTCATAAACTAATATTCTTCATAGAATTCACTGTCTCTTCACAGAATTCAATATCTTCTATCTGCTCATATCTTCAATTTCACATCTTGATTTGGGACTCTGTACTGGACTAGTCTCCATCTTCTACGTTCTTGAATGGTGAGGCCCTGCTTTTACTACTGACCTATGTTAGCTGGGCTCCTGCCATTTGCTTTTCTACCTTCTTTGGCATATCTGTGGTGGGAGAGTTTTCATGGTTCAGGAAATCCTTGATCATCTCAGATTAGAATTTTCAAACTTCAGAGCCTTCTCAAAATTCTTAGATAAAATTGCTGGGAAGTTCCAGACTCTCTGGAGCATCTTAGTCATAATGCTACTTACTTCTAGACTTGCATCTGTGATCAAAACATTACCATTTACTGTAGAGCAATCTGAAATTGTGCCCAAAGAATTTTTGGCCCAGCAATAATCATTTTTGGCCTAATCACTATTAGATCAGTTATCCAAAGCTGATTGATTAGGGTAAAAGGAAAAGAACATATATGTTCTAAAATATTTGTAGCATCTCTCTTTATGGTGACAAAGAACTGGAAACTGAGGGAATGTCCTTCAGTTGGGGAATGGCTAATTTGTGGTATATGATTGTGATAGAATATTACTGTGATGAGCTAGTTTCTTTTAGAAAAACATGGAAAAACTTTCACAAAATCATTAAGAATGAATTGAATGAACCAAGAGAATGTTGTATACAGTAATAAAAATATTGATCTAAGAACAACTGTGGATATTGAGTAATTCTGAGTATTATATATTCTCAAATCAAGTACAAGGATCTACGAAGGAAGATGCTATTCATCTCCAGAGAAAGAATGAATAAATACAAGTATGTACAGTATGGTTACATATACACATATATATACATTATATATGTGTGTATGCATTTATAAAGGGGGTGTGTGTGTGTGTGTGTGCGTGTGAGAGAGAGAGAGAGAGAGAGAGAGAGAGAGAGAGAGATGGTAACCTTTTCTAGTACAGGTTGGGAAGGGAAGGAGACAGTTTGAAACTTAAAATATAAAAATAAATTAATACATTTTTAAAAATAACATTATAATTTTCCATCCCACTTAAGGCTTCTCCTGAGAAAATGCCTCACTATCAAGAAGAAGGATAATCCTTCTATCCAGAGAAATAGTCACTTCTTATGTAGGCAGATATTCCTGATGATCGGGACTCAAAGTGACTCTATTCTTTTCTTTTTTCCAGGGAGTGGTGATACACTTCAGATTGCCGCAAGGTAAGAAAGTCAAGAAGGTACACGTAAAAGGTAGATCTATGAATTTGAAGTGAGGCAGTCATGTAGATAGAATACTAGTCTCAAGGCTAGAAAGATCTGGATTCAAGAACTACTTCTCACATATACTGGTTGTGGGATACTGAACAAAGCACTTAATCTCTCAATATTCTGGGTAACTCTAAAAGATTATATAATCTGAAGAAAAGTTATCAATTTGCATTGGGAGAGGGGTTTCCAATTCCAGGAGTTCCCTATAACAATGAAATCCCAGAGTATGAAATTATTTCTCTGCAATATGAGATTATTCCCTTGTTAACATAAAATTACTCATTTTACTTTTCAGAGTTTCTCATAATTAGCATGACTTTAATCAAATTTTGTAATTTCATGAATTACTTTAATCATTCTATCTATATATAGAGGCAATATTGAGTAGTAGGAGCAGCAAGGTGACACAGTGAAGAGAGTGCTTGGGCTGGATTCAGGAAAACCTAAATTCAAGTCAAGCCTCATATTACCTTTGTGTCCTTGGACAAGGTAACTTCATCTATAAAATACTATAAAAGCACTTCCCTTCCAGGATGGTTATGGGGATCAAATGAAATAATATTTATAAAGTGCTTAGCAGTGTCTGACACACAGTAAGTACTACATAATGTTAGCTATTATTTACTAATAGATAGAGAACCAATTATGAAGTAATGAAGATCTTATTCAAGTGTTGCTTATTCATGTTAAGAGGTCATAAGCTAGTTGTTTAGCCTCTCAGGGCCTGGGAAAGCTTTACAGCAGTAGAATGTAAGCTCCTTCAATAAAGGGACTTTATTACTTTTGTCTTCCTATCTCTAGCACTTAATAATTACTTAATAAATGATTTTTCATTTGTTCATTCAGGAAGTTCAATTAGGTATTAGTCTTTGTGGTGGTCTATTGATCTCTAAATATCCACAACAATTAAAGATAGAAAAAAAAAGTAAGCCTCTAACACATGGGCAGGATATAGTTAGTATAGCCTTTCTCCATTCTTTTTCCCTTCTAATTCATTCTTCACACTAATGTTAGAGATTTCCCTTATGCACAGATCTGAATATATTCCTTCATTCAAAACCTTTAATGTCTCCTTATTACCTTCTACAAAAATTTCTATTAGTCTGCCATCCATCACCTACCATAGGTCCTTGTGCAGATGACTACCAGATAAATCCAAATAACCAATTCCAATTTGGCCCCTGAACTTTGGTTGTATAATTATCTATTGCACATTTCAAAGTTAGATATCCTAAAGAGATCTCAAATTCAACTTTGTCTAACATTAAATTTATTACTTTTTCCTTCAAAATCTTCCTTCTTTCAAATGTTCAAAGCACCTTAATGTCCCACTTCCATAGTTTCTGGGATCACATAGAACCCATCTGGGATGGCCAGGAAGCTGGAGGACCAGCAATCACTGGAAATTTCCTGCTCCTTCCTTTCTGTTGTTCACTCATCTTCTGTTGTTCACTTCTCACCTCCAGCCATAGTTTGCCCAGAATCCATCCAGACTGCTTATTTGCTCACAATACTTGGAGTTATCAAGTCTATTTCTTTCTCTAAAAGAGGGATCATCAGTCTTCACCAACTGTCTCCAAATGTCTCTCAGGCCTTCTAAGTCTAATAGACACTTAATAATATCATCCAACCTGCTGATAAAATGTAAGGATCATCGGGCTTGATCATTTACCATGCCATTATACACTTACACTTGTAGATTTTTCTAGTAATATGAACTCCCTCAAAGTTTCATTTTTCTTTTATTTTAAATTATATTTTATTTTCAATTAGCAAAAATCTGCCTTATCTTCCTCCCAAGGCAAATGTCCATTTTCCCCTCAAATTGAGATTAAAAGAAAAATAAAAAAAATCCCTTTTAGAAATATGTATAGTCAAGCAAAGCAAATTCCTGAATTGTATAAATTCAAAAAAAGTATGGGTCTTTCTGGCTTCTGAGTCCTTCCTCTCTCTTTCAGGAAGAGGGGAACAAATCTTATCATTGTTCTGCTGATCATTTCCCTGATCAGAGTTGCTAATTCTTTTTTTAATTTTAATCATTGCTTTATAGCTGTCACTGTATCAATTATTCTTTTAGTTCTATTCACTTCACTCTGCATCATTTCACATATTTTTTTCAGATTTCTCTAATATTATCTTATTCTTTTTTCTAGCATAATTATGTCTCAAAACATTTATAATAGGTATATTTATATATTTGTTTAACCATTTCTCAAATAATAGGTACCCACTTAGATTCTCATTCTTTGTCATCTCAAAAAACACTACATATATTTTTGTATGACATTAATAAGTTTGTTTTGCCCAGGACTAACTCCTTCCTTAATCTACTTTCCTTTTAATGGTCTCTTCACCTTTCTTTCTTGTCCCTCCTATTTCTTTGTTGAATGAAATGTATTTCTGCACCCAACTCCATGTGTAGGTACATATTCTTCTCTTCTTTAATCAGTTCATATAAGAGAATTTCATGTCAGCTGCTCTTCCTCAACCTCTTCCTTGTTTATGCAGATATATGCTTGCACATTCTAATGACATGTGAGACAGTATTCCTTAATTTTCCTTTCCCTTTTCTCCTACCCCTGTGTATTCCTCTTCTCCCTCTTTCCATTTTTCTCTTAAGATCAAGATTTATCAAATTACTACCAGACCTTGTCTAATTGGACTCTCTCTATGACCCTTGATAATAATAAGATTCAGAAAGAGGACATGTATTATTTCCCTACATTTAAATGTAAACAGTTTATCCTTGTTTAAATATCATCATTCTTTCCTGTTTTATCTTTTTATGTTTCACTTAACATTTGTATTTGAACTTCAAAGTTTCTATATAAGTTTTCTAGACTCTTTATGAGGAATATTTGGAAGTCCTTTATTCTCCTTCTTCCACCCCCCTATAGTTTTATACTTAGTGTTTCTGGTAAATCTTAGCTCTATATCTTAGCCTATATCTTTTCCTTTCTGTAACATTGTATTCCAAGAGTTTTGTTTCTTTCTAGTGGTGGGTGCTAAATCATGTATGATTCTGATCACGGCTCATTGGTACTTTAATTCTTTCTTTCTCATTGCTTTTAGTCTTTTTTTCCCTTTGACTTAGGAAGTATTTTGGCTAAGATATTAATGGGAATTTTTGAGTTTGTTTTAGAGGATCACTAGCTGATCCCTTCTGTTTTTACTTTGCCCTCTGGTTCTGAAGGCAGATTTCTTTCTTTCTTTTATTTTATTTTTTATTTAAGTTTTTTATTTGCAGAGCCATATGCATGGGTAATTTTTCCAACATTGACTCTTGCAAAACCTTTTATTCCAAATTTTCCCCTTCTTCCCCCCATCCCCTCCCCGAGTTGGCAGGTAGTCCAATATATGTTAAATATGTTGAAACATATGTTAAATCCATTATATGTATACATATTATCTTGCTGCACAAGAAAGATCAGATCAAGAAGGAAGAAAAAGAAAAACTGAGAAAGAAAATAAAATGCAAGCAAATAAAAACAGAAAGAGTGAGAATGTGATGTTGTGTTCCACACTCTGTTCCCATGGTTCTCTCTCTGGGTGTATATGGCTCTCCTCATCACTGAACAAGTGGAACTTGTTTGAATCATCTCAGTGTTGAAGAGAGCCATGTCCATCAGAATTGATCATCATATAGTCTTGTTATCACTGTCTGTAACGATCTCCTGGTTCTGCTCATTTCACTTAAGCATCAGTTTATGTTGAGTGTCTCCAAGACTCTCTGAAATCATCCTGCTGGTCCTTTCTTACAAAACAATAGTATTCATATACCATAATTTATTCAGTCATTCTCCAATTGATGGGCATTCACTCAGTTTCCAGTTTCTTGGCACTACAAAGAGGGCTGCCACAAACATTTTTGCACATGTGGGCCCCTTTTCGTTCTTTAAGATCTCTTTGGGATAAAAACCTAGTAATAACACTGCTGGATCAAAAGGTATGCACAATTTGATAACTTTTTGAGCATAGTTCCAAACTGCTCTCCAGAATGATTAGATCTGTTCACAGTTCCACCAACGATGTATCAGTGTACCAGTTTTCCCACATTCCCTCCAACATTCGTCATTTTCTTTTCCTGTCATTTTAGTCAATCTGAGAGGTGTGTAGTGGTATCTCAGAGTTGTCTTAATTTGCATTTCTCTAATCAATAATGGTTTGAAGCTTCTTTTCATATGACTAGAAATAGTTTCAGTTTCTTCATATCCTTTGACCACTTATCAATTGGAAAATGGCTTGATTTCTTATAAATTTGAGTCAATTCTTTATATATTTTGGAAATGAAGACTTTATTATAACTTTAGAATGTAAAAATGTTTTCCCAGTTTATTGCTTCCCTTCTAATTTTGGCTGCATTGATTTTGTTTGTACAAAACCTTTTTAACTTAATATAATCAATTTTTTTTTATTTTGTGATCAATAATTATCTCTAGTTCTTCTTTGGGCACAAATTCCTTCTTCCTCCACAAATCTGAGAGGTAAACTCTCCTATGTTCTTCTAATTTATTTGTAATCTCATTCTTTATGTCTAGATCATGAACCCTTTTTGACCTTATCTTGATATGCAGTGTTAACTATAGGTCAATGCCTAATTGCTGCCATTCTAATTTCCAGTTTTCCCAGCAGTTTTTGTCAAATAGTGAATTCTTATTCTAAAAGCTAGGATCTTTGGGTTTGTCAAATACTAGATTGCTATAGTTATTGACTATTTTGTCCTGTGAATCTAACCTATTCCACTGATCAACTAGACTATTTCTTAGCCAATACCAAACGGTTTGGTGACCACTGCTTTATAATATAGTTTTAGATCAGGAACAGGTAGGACATCTTCATTTGATTTTTTTTTCCATTAATTCCCTTGAAATTCTTGATCTTTTTGTTCTTCCAGATGAATTTTGTGGTTATTTTTTCTAGGTCATTAATTTCTTGGGGGTTTGATTGGGTATAGCATTAAATAAATTAGTTTAGGGAGTATTGTCACCTTTATTATATTCACTTGACCTATCCAAGAGCACATGATATTTTTCTAATTGTTTAGATCTGACTTTGTTTGTGTGGAAAGTGTAATTTTGCTCATAAAGTTCCTGACTTTCCCTTGGCAGATAGATTCCCAAATATTTTATACTATCAAAAGTTATTTTAAGTGGAATTTCTCTTTGTATCTCTTGCTGTTGGATTTTGTTAGTGATGTATAAAAATGCTGAGGATTTATGTGGATTTATTTTGAATACCGCAACTTTGCTAAAGTTGTAGATTATTTCTAATAGCTTTTTAGTAAATTCTCTGGGGTTCTCTAAATATACCATCATATCATCTGCAAAGAGTGATAATTTGGTTTCCTCAATACTTACTTAGATTTCTTGAAATAGTATGTCTAGACTTTTTTTTTCTTGGTTTGAGAAAATACTGAAGGGTGGAGAAATTGGAGGTCATCATGAAGGCTTAGAATAGGTTTAGAAGAAGTGAAGTATAGGGAGAAATGGTATGATGGAGGTATAGTAATATAGAGAAATGTCAGTTTCTCATTAAGGAAATGGAATCCATCTGAGTAACGATGAACTATTATCCAGATAGCCCATTCCTATGTGTAACTGACATACAGTGAAAGAATGGGTGATATACCTTAAAGAAATTGAAAGATTAAGGAGTTTGAAAGAGCATCAGTATAAATGTTGAAGTCCCTTAATATAACAGCAGGAATTGAGAAGAAGAGAAAGATGATAAGCTATTGGGGGTGGGGAGGGAACAGGTACCATGTTAGGTACCATGACTTAAAAAGGATGGAAAAAAATTTTAATCAAGTAAACTTCAAAGGACAAGAAGTTTTTGAGAATATTTGGAAGTGGAATTGGGAATATAGGAACATTCTAACTACCTCTCCAGGGCCAATGTGATGGGGGTGAGAAGAAGGTACAAGATAAGATATGGCCATTGATGAAGAAAATGATTGGCTGGGGATGCACTGTTGTCAAAGAGCATATAGATTTCAGTGGGTGTTGGCAGATCAAAGGAATTTGAGGAGAAAAGATACAGGAAGATGGGGAATTTGTTCACTATGGAACAGGCATTCCAGAATGCATAGAGAAAGAGGTAGGATAGGTTGGTGTGATACAAGATAGGACTGAGAAGAGTAATGATAAGAGAACAGGAAGTGGAGGTCAGGGATAATCTAAATTTGTGACTGGTGATTAATGTAGAAATAAGCAGAAAAATGAGAAATAGAAACTTGTGAATCACAGGACTAGTATAGCAAATAGGACAGATAAATAATGTTTAAGTTCATGATCCCTATGACATGTTTCAGAGAATATTGATTTCAGAGAGGCCTGGATTTCAGTTGCTCTAAGCCTGCAGTTGTAGCTTCTCCTCTCTAAGACAGCTGGGAGTGGGCAGAAGTACCCCGGCTGGGAAAGTGCATTGATTGGCTAGGTCTAAATTTTGATTCAATCAAATTGAATCAAAATTCAGCCCTTGTTCTTTGCTACAACTTCTTTTTCAAGGTGGCTAGATAAGAGGCAGGGTGGTAAGCAGGGGTCTACCTCTTCTCCCCCTGCAAAAGCACCACTCAGGTGCTTTCCTTTATAATAGACATCTCTCTCAGATCCTTTCTATCTACAATACACACACACATACATAAATATGCACACACACGTATCTATTTATTACTCAACAGCTCTCTTGACAATACAATAAAAAGCAAAGAAAATGATAACATCGAAGAGGGGAAAAAAACCCTCTGTGAAGAATCAGTGATACTGACTTTTGACCCAGTGACTGAAATAGAACCTAAGAAGGAAATCGAGACTTGTGCTACTCAAACAGAGGAAGTATCTACTCCACTAGTTTCTCATAAAGCAGTACAGATCCCTGAAGAGGCCACTCTGAAATCCCAAGACCCAAGTAAGTGATTTTTAAAAAATATACTTAAATTCAAATTGAATTCTTCATTGAATTTTAACCTTTTTATCTCTTCCTTTCTATCACTTCTTTCTACTTCATCTAAAAAAAAAAATCTATGTATATCTCCTGAATCTTCAATCTTCTCTTTTCTAATGGCTCTTTCCCCTCTACTGACAAACATGCTCAGATTTTCCCATCCTGAAAAAAATATCCCCTTTGTGCCTCATCTAGAAGACATTTATTCATTCTAATTCAGTTAATTCAATTCACATTTGCCAAGTAGCTTCTTTGTGCCTAAGTTTGATAATGAAGGATATATGAAGTTTACACAAGAAATTTACACGGTACTTGCTTTTGTGTAGATTAAAATCTACTAAGGGGATTAGAATACAAACATAGCTAACTTTATATGAATATTTCAAAGAATCCATGATATCATTGTTTTAGTACTTCCTCCAATTGTGCAAATAGAAACATGTCCAATGCTGACCAATTAATTATTATATTTGTTCTCTCTTCAATAGGGGTTCTACCCCATCTACTTAAAGTTCTTTCTCTAAGTATTGGGTGGTTTTTGTTTGTTTGTTTGTTTGTTTGTTTTTGCTCACAGAACACAGATAGACCATTCACTTCTCATTTCTTTTTTTTTTTTTTTTTTTTTTTTTACCTGTGAGCAAAAACCATCATTGGTAATATGCTGAAGACTATTTGGACCCACTACGTGTCTTTCTATTATTTTGCATTGTGAAACAAAATACTGCAAAGAGAACAAATTCCTACCATTTTGCCTGCTATTGTAGTTATGGAGGTATTTAGGTGGTACAGGGAATAGAGTACCAGGCCTAGGTCAAGAAAACTCATCTTTCAGAGTTCAAATTTGGCTTCAGACACTTACTATGAGTGTAAACCTGGGCATGTTACTTAACCAGTTTGCCTCAGTTTCTTCATCTGTAAAATGATCTGTAAAAGGCAAAGACAAACCATTCCAGGATCTTTCTCAAGAAAATGTCACAAAATAACTGAACAACAAAATTTTTAGTTATTTTGTCCCTTTTCTTTTCCCAGTCATAATTTACAGATTTAAAGGAAAGCATGTAAACAGCTCAGGGAATTTATCTAACTATTATCTGGATGAAGAAAGGAGGGCTTATAAGGAAAGACAATGAGTTCATTTTTTGATATATTGATCTGTCCACTGGACATCCAATCTTAGATTCTGAAAAGCAGTTGGATATGTGAGGTTGGAGAGTAGCAAAAAGATTGGGGAGGGGAAATAGATTTGAAAATCAGCAGAAAAAAGATTAATTAAATCCATGGGAATTGATGAGATTAACAAGTGAAGTAGTATAGAAAGAGAAAATAAGAGAACTCCAGACAAAGCCCTGTGGGATACCTATATAGTAGACCTGACCTGGACTAGAATCCAGTAGAGGAGACAGAAAATGTAGGAGGAGAACCAGGAGAGAGTGCTGTCCCAAAAACCTAGAGAGAAAGAATATTGAGGATTAGAGAGTGATCTTCAGTGTCAGAGGCCAAGAAGAATGAAGACTGGGGATTTGGCAAAATAGGGATCATTGGTAACTTTGGAAATGACAGATTCATTGGAATGGTGAAACTGAAAGATTGTAGGAATTAGAGAAGAGAGGGATTAGTTACCTATTGTTAATGGCCTTCTCAAGGAGTTTAACCACAAAGGGCACAAGTGATAACAAGATATGAAGATAAAAGGATCAAGTGAGGATTTTTGAAGATGAAGGAGATATGACCATATTTACAGTAAGCTGGGAAGGAGGCCATAGAGAGGGAGAGATTTAAGATAAGTGAAAGAGTAGAGATAAAATATATGTAGAGAATTTGACAAATTTTGAAGTGCTCTGTAAATGCCAGGTTTTTTGTTTTTTGTTTTTTGTTTTTTTATTCTAGGGACATTTTCTACATAACAGAATTATGTCCTTGGCGTTTGGATTTTCATTAGCTTTGATCCTCTTCTTCATTCTTATAGACTCAGAGAATCAGAGTTGAAAGAAAACTTCCAGGGTAGTCAATAAGACTGGTGTAGCATTCAGAGTGGTGGATTTGAACTCAGGACCAATTTAAGTTCAGATCCAATATCAAGATAATTACTGTGTGACTTATGGCAAATCATTTAACCTCTCTATATCTCAGTTTTCTAATCCATTAAAATGAGGATAATAAGCATTTACCTCCTAGAGTATTTGTGAAGCTCAAAGGAGTTTAATATATGTCAAGTGCTTTGAAAGTTAAAGTATTATGTAAATGTCAATTTAATCAAATATTATTATTATTCATTAATATTTTTCACAGCCAAAATACCCCCTACTCAACATTCCTGACAAAGTGTCATTGCTAATATTGCTCCTACCTAGATTTTGAGTTCCCCTTTACTTTTGGAACTGCACCACTTTGTCTCCAGAAGACATATCTCAAACTTCAAAAGAAGTTATCCATTACCTTTCAGATGACAGTATTTTCAAGATAAAGAGGCATGATAATATAGTGAGAAAAGTACTGTATTGTTAAATGACCTAGGTTTAAATATTTTTTCTGCTACTAATTGTAATCTTAGGCAGCCTCATCTTTCTGGTCCTCACTTTTCTCCTCTATAAAATTTGAGTATGTTGAACTAGATGAACAATAAAATCCCTTCAAGCTCTAGCTCTATGGCTCTGTGATCCACTTGGCCCACTGCTAAAATAACTGAAGCTTTAATGATTATGCACTTTGCCCAAAGGAGTCTTCACTTATTTATACTTTCTCCCCATAATAGAGACAATAAGGTCTTTGCATATAGGAACTGTGCCTTCTACATATTTTGTTATCTCTTCCCCAATTAATTTCTTCATTTGTAAACTGAGAAGGTTAGACTGGATGGCCTTTTCCCCACACTAAGCTTGATTAGGATTTCTAATTTTCCACCTTAGCACAAATCTTTTTCTCATGAAATTTTTCATAATGTTTCATTTGTTTCTTGTACTTTTCAGGAAATGAATTACAAAGCCTAGATCCCTTTTGGTCTATTCCAAACTTGAGGTAAGTGTGTTTTTGGTTTATTTGACTCAAATCTTGGTAAATTATAGCAGTGCAGATGGGTGAAAAGGCTTCTCTGAGGACAATCCAGAATTTTTCATCTTGGAGTTATTAGACTGATGCTTCTCCAGTGAAACTTTATTTGCTTATTTATCTTTTTTTTTAAACTTAATACATCTTATTTTTTCGAATTACATGGATAGTATTTAAGATTCACTTTTGTAAGATTTTGAGTTCTAATTTTTTTCTCCCTTCCTTCTTCAGCTCTTTTCTTCCCAAGACAGCAAGCAATCTGATATTGGTGGACAATCATTTTAAACACATTTCCATATTAGTCATGTGAAAGAAAGAGCCAAATAAAAGGGAAAAAACCAATAAAAAAGTGAAAATAGAATGCTTTGATCTACATTTAGTCTTCATAGTTTTCTCTGGATGCAGATGGAATTTTTCACTTCAAGTCTATTGGAACAGTCTTGGATAATTGTATTGCCACCCTTTATTGCTAGCTGAGCATCACATAATCTTGCTGTAACTATGTTCAATATTCTTCTAGTTCAGCTCATTTCATTCAACATCAGTTCATATAAGCTTTTTCAGGCTTTTCTGAAATTAGTCTGCCCATCATTTCTTATAGAACAATAGTATCCCATTACATTTAGATACCACAACTTATTCAGCCATTCCCCGATTGATGGCCATACACTCAATTTCCAATTCCTTGTCACTATAAACAGAGCTTACGACATTTTTGCACATGTGGGTCCTTTAACCTTTTTATGATCTCTTTGGGATACAGTCCTAGTAGAAACACTGCTAGATCAAAGGGTATGCACAGTTTTACACTCCTTTGAGCAGTTTCAAATTGCTATCTAGAATGACTGAATCACTTCACAACTTTGCCAACAATGCATTGGTGTCCTAGTTTTCTCACATTCTCTTTAACATACATCATTATCTTTTCCCGTCATCTTTGCCAATCTGATAGGTATGAGGTGGTACTTCAGAGTTGCTTTAATTTGCATTTCTCTAATCAATAGTGATTTAGAACAATTTTCATATAAGTATAGATAACTTTGATTTCTTCATCTGAAAATTGTCTGTTCATATCCTTTGATCATTTATCAATTGGGATAATGCCAAGTATTCTTATAAATTTGACTCACTTCTTTATACATTTTAGAAATGAGACCTTTATCAGAAACACTGGCTATAAAGATTGTTTCCCAAGTTTCTGCTTCCCTTCTAATTTTAGTTGCATTGGTTTGATTTAGTGTGTGCAAAATTTTTTTGATTTATTGTATCCATTGTGCATTTCATAATGTTCTCTATTTCTTGTTTGGTTACAGATTTCTCCTTTCTCCAAAGATCTGACAGATAAACTATTCCTTGCTCTCTTAATTTGCTTATAGAATTATTTTTTATGTCAAAATCAAGAACCCTTTCTCACCTTATCTTGGTATAAGGTGAGAGATGTTGGTCTATGCCTAGTTTCTGTCATACTATTTTCCAGTTTTTCCCAGCAATATTTTGTAAGTTCATATCCCAGAAGCTGAAGTGACTTATCAGTGTTTATCAAACAGTATGGGTTTATCAAACAGTAGAATGCTATGATCAATTGATTATTGTATCTTCTGTACCTAACCTATTCCTCTTACCTACCACTCTTATTTCTCAACCAGTACCAAATGGCTTTGATGACTGCCAGTTTATAATTAGTTTTAGGTCTAGTATGGCTATGCCAGATGGCTGCCATTTTATAACACAGTTTTAGATCTCAAATGGTTAGGCCACCTTCCTTTGCATTTTTCCCCCCAACAATTCTTTTGCTATTCTGGGCCTTTTATTTTTCCAGAGTCCCAGATTTTTTTCTTCCTCCTTTTCTTACCTCACCCCTCCCTAAGATAGCAAGCAATTTGATATAGGTTATACATGTACAATAAGTTTAAACATATTTCCATATTAATCATGTTGTGAAAGAAAGATATCAAACAAAAGGGAAAAACCACAAGGAAAACAACAACAAAAAGTGAAAACAGTATGCTTCAATTTACATTCAGTCTCCATACCTCTTTTCCTGGAGGCAGATGAAATTTTCCATCCCAGGTCTATTGGAATTATCTTGAATCACTATATTGCTAATAAGTTTGTTATAGGTGAGTGTCACATAATCTTGCTGTTACTATGTGCTGTGTTCTGGTTCTGCTCACTTCATTCAGCATCAGTTCACGTAAGTTATTATTTTTTCTGGTTTGATAAAATAAATTTTGGCAGTTTGAATGGTATGGCACTAAATAAGAAAATTTAAGTAGAATTGTCATTTTTTTATATTAGCTTGGCCTATACATGAGCAATTGAGATTTTTCCAATTGTTTAGATCTGACTTCACTTGTATGAAAAGTGTTTTGTAATTGTGTTCATTGTTCTTCTTGGGTTTGTCTTGGCAGGCAGAATCCTAAATATTTTATATTGTTTATAGTTGTTTTAAATGGGGCTTTTCTTTTTATCTTTTGCTGCTGGGCTTTGTTGACAATATATAGAAATGTTAATGATTTATGGAGTTTTCTTTTATATCCTATAATTATACTAAAGTTGTTAGTCATTTCAAGTAGTTTTTTAAGTTAATTTTCTAAGATTCTCTAAATATACCATTATATCATCTGCAAAGAGGGATAGTTTTATTTCCTTGTTGCCTACTCTAATTCTTTCCGTTTCTTTTTCTTCTCTTATTGCTGAAGATAACATTTCTAGTACAATATTTAATAATAGTGATGATAATGGACATACTTGTTTCACCCCTGATTTTATTGGGTATGTTGTTAGCTTCTTCCCATTATGTATAATACTTGTTGGTGGTTTTTAGATACATGCTTCTTATCATTTTAAGGAAAGCTCCATTTATTCCTATACTTTCTAGTATGTTTTTATAGAAATGGGTGTTATATTTTGTCAAATATTTTTTTTGTACCTACTGATATAATCATATAATTTCTGTTAGTTTTGTTATTGATATAATCAATCATACTGATAGTTTTCCTGATATTGAAGCAGCTCTACTTTCCTGGTATAAATTCTTTGTGGGATTTATCTTGGTGATAAATTGCTATAATGCCTTGCTAATATTTTATTTAAAGATTTTGCCTCAATATTCATTAGGGAAACTGTTCTATAATTTTCTTTCTCTGTTTTGGCTCTTCTTGGTTTAAATATCAACAAAATATTTGTGTTATAAAAGGAATTATATAGTTTTAGAATTAATTGTTCTTTAAATGTTTGACAGAATTCACTTGTAAATCCATCTGGCCTTACAGAATTTTTTCTTAGGGAGTTGATTTATTTGATTTCTTTTCTAAAATGGGATTATTTAAATATTTTATTTACTCTTCTGTTAGTCTGGGCAAATTTATATTTTTGTAAATATTAATCTATTTCATTTAGATTGTCAGATTTATTGGCATACAGTTGAGCAATAGCCTCTAATTATTGCTTTAATTTTCTCTTCATTAGTAGTGAGTTCACACTTTTCATTTTTGATACTGGTAGATCTCATTTTTCAAGTCACATGAAACTCTTCCTATTTAGCAATTCAATTTATTGAGTTAAATTGAATTTATTGAAATGTTACTATTTTCTGTAGAGGGAAACAGCATAGAAAGCTCACTTGACACTGGGAATTATAGTTCCTGGGTTCTAGTCTGGCCTCTACCTCCAGCTATATGATCCCAGACTCTTACCCTGTCTAAATGTCAGCTTTCTTACCTGTACAGTGAGGGAAAGAGAGAAGAAAAGGGATTAGCTTATTTTCTTAGATCTCTTCCAGTAGGGGCCATATTCAGGAATTATGTTCTTATGAAGTAATAGCTATGGAGTATATAAATATAGAAGTGAAGTGAGGGGACTAAAAAAAAAGGATTTGCACCTTTGATCTGGAAATGACCAAATGAGACTGTGCCCACAAGTACCCTGTATAATTACAAACCAGCTTCCAATTCAAACAAGGCACAATTACATGCTAATATGTCCCATTTCAACTAGATTTCTAGATACACCCCCATAATTTTTTATTCAAGTATTTATATCCATTTCCTCTGAGCTTTGCCATTATTTAATCTTATTCAATAGAAGCAGGCATGCCCTTTGTGTTTTTGTTAGCAATTTTGGGATTTGAGAGTTGGAAAGGATTTTAAACATAAACCTAAGCTGTCTTGAAAAGATAATACACTATAGATGGGAAAAACAATATAGGTAAAATCAGACTTGGCTTTGAATTTTAGATCCAATATTTAATAGCTGTGTGATCTTGGGCAAATTACTTTTCTTTTAGCCTCAGTATCCTCATCTGCAAAAGTATTACCTATGTCATGAGGTGGTAAGAAAAGACTTTGCAAACCACAAGCATTATATAAATATGAATTGTTAATAATAAATACTAATTCTATTTTTCATCAATATTGTTTACTCCAAAGACATTTGGAGTTCAGGTTCTTTGTTTCTGAAATTAATTCTTTTTTTTTTTTTTTTTTTTGCTTTCCAAATCATCAACAGGATAATTCATCAGTTGCCATTCAGATGTTTAATTATTATTATCAATTTCTTTACCAGTGGTCTGATAGAGAAGAAAGAAAAATGTAAGCAAAGGCAGGAAGAGAAAAAACAAATCAAACTGGAAAAAAAGGAAAAGAAGAAATTGGAGAAGATGGAAAAAATCAAGGAAAAGGAAAATGAAAAGAAACAGAATGAAGGACAAGTGAAAAAAGAAAGAGAGAAGGAAGAGAGAGCAAAGAATGGGAGAGTAATGGGAGAGAAAAATACAAGAAAGGATGGAAAGTCAAATGAAAAAGAAGAGAAAGCAAGGAAAGAAAGAGTGCAGGAGTGCAGGAGTTTAAAGAAAGAAAAACACAAAGAAGAGAAAGAAAAGATAAAAGAAAAAAGCAAAGATGAAAAAGAAGAGAAAAAGAAAAATATAGAAAACTCAGAAGAGGAAAGAGAAGACAAGAGGAAGATGATTGAAGCAGAGAGACTGACTTTGCAAAAGCGACTCCAGCTGAAGGGAAGAATGAAAGGGATGAAGGATAGTGAGTTGTGGTGGCCCAAGGAGAAAAAGCTGATTGGAAAGATAGCTATTCAGAATTTTATACAACTCTTGCCAAGTTCCTCTACCACACTCAAGAGCCCAGGTGCTATTTTTTCCCTTACCTTCTTTATTTCACCCAACTGAATTAATACACAGGGAGAGAGGAAAGGAGGACAGATGGTGAAGTGTGGAGGGCACTAGACTGGAAAACAGGAGAACTGGGTTCAGGCCCCAACTCTGAAAATGACTAGCTGTTTCAATTTGGATAAGTCATTAATCCTTTTTAAACTTCAGTTTCCTCCCTCTGTCAAATGAGAAATGTGGGCTGGGTCTCTAAGTTCCCTTCTGCCCCTAATGTTCTATGAGTTTTCCTTACCCTTGGGGGTTGCCAAGAGATGGAATAACAACTAATTTGTTGGGGATATATTGTATAGGAAAATTTGCCTTTAAGTTCGATGAGCTTTTATGTCCCTCTTAATTCTGAGATTTTGTGATTCTACCTAAAATCCCATGAATTAAATTGGAACTACAAGGTTTCAATTTGGAATAATGATCCAACCTGGTCTATTTAGGTCTTAGAAAGAAAACATATCTATATTTCTGTTGTCTAGGAAAGAACCATGCACGTTACTTCCAGATCACTATCGGTTTTCAAATAAAGCACAAAAAAGGAAAATTTTGTCTTTATGCTTCTATTTCAAGGTGATGGATAGATATGTATTTCCTCTTTTGAAACCATCCATTCATAGTCAGTTTACCTCTCTGTGAGTCCAGCTTTTGAGTTCTATGATAGTTAGACTTTTGTTAGACTTCTGAAGGTTTATGAGACCACACTTTCTGGGTTTCTGCAATCATGTGTCTAGTGTCATATCACCTCCACACTAGACTATTTTCTTGTCCTGTTATCCAATACTGGACATCCATTTTCTCTGCAGTGTGGTTTTTAGGGAAGTGGTGGTACCTCTGCCTCAGGATGTATTAGACTCTATGCTCTCATTCCATTTCCTGTCTCTCCTTCTCCCACAATCCTTTCTATGCTAATAAAATTGTCTCAAGGACAACATTAAAGGGGGAAAAGTCATAAAGGGGAGGATGTAATATAAAGACTGAGGGAAGTTTGTGGGATAGAAGCAGAAAGGTCAGTTTAACTTCTTTACTAGAAAGATGGCAGGTGGAACTAAACAAGTTAAATGTATACATATGAACTGAAAGTCGTTTCTAATACCATCTATCTGTATCATCAGACAGAATTGCAAAATTTGAAAGTTGGAAGAAAAATCAGTGGACATTTAATCCAACCCATACCCCAAAAAGATTCCTTACTATAACATACTCCCAAAGAGGTCAGCCAGCCTCTGGATGAAGGCTATCAAATAATCCACCACCTCCTGAAGCAAACCCATTCTATTTTTATATTGCTCTAATCATTAAGGAGTTTTTATTGACATCAAGCTTCAGTTTGCCTCTCCATAATTGCCACCTTGCCAACTTTGCTTTTGATTGTGCCTTCTAGGACCAAACTGAAAAAAATCTAGTCCCTCCCCACTTGTAACTCCTCAAATAATTAATTCACCTAAGTCTTTTTTTTTAGGCTAAATATGCCTACTCCTTACTAAAAGCCTTCAAAGGCTTTCCTCAAGACATTTTTTGGCCTATCAATGTCCTTCTGAAACTGGTGTTTAGAGCTGAACTTCAGATGAGGTCTGATGGGGTAGGGTACTTCCCTATTTCTGGAAGTTCTGTTCCTTGAGGGCAGCCCAAAATTAAATTAGCTTTTTGATTGCCACATCACATTGCTGACTCATATTTAGCTTTCAATCTATTAAAATCCCCAGATCTTTTTTAAACAACCACATATTCATATCTCTCCCATTTCATATTTGTGAAATTTATTTTTTTATCCTAAGTGTAACACTTTACATTTATCCATACTGAATTTCACTTTATTAAATTTAGTCCAATGATATAGCCTCTAAAGAGCCTTTTTGTTTGCTCTCATTCATTCTGTTTGCTGCCCTTCCAATCCACAAATTGGATGAGTTTATCTGTGCTTTTAAAGCTCAGCAGTAGTGCCATGTTTACATTCAACCATCAACCAACCACTCACCTACTCCTTGATCTGGTTATTTGATCAGTTCTGAATTCATCTAATTGTATTCTTGCCTAATCTGGATTGCTCTCCATCTTCTCCCCCCCCCCCCCAAAAAAAAAAAAACCAAAAAAACTATGAGATATTTTTTCCAAAAGCTTTGCCAAAAGCTAGTTAAATTACATCTACAGTTACTATTAATCCTCTCCAGCTACTGGTTTAGTAATCCTGTCAAAAAATGAAAATGCTCTGTTTTGGATGAAGCCATGCTGATACTTAGTAATCACTACTTCTCTTTATGTGGCCACCTTCATGTTTTTGGCCAATTTTCAATTTTTCAATGGAGTTTTAAGTCAATCTCATAGGCCTACAATTGATATCTTCACTTCTAAAAATAAGTTTACCTTCCTCTGTTCTTGTTTTCCATGATTTTTCAGATATAATGGACAGTGGCTCAACAGTCATCTGTACCAGTTATCTTAAAACTTGAGAATTTGTTTCTTCTGGGCCAGATAACTTGAAATCATTAAGGGCAATCTTTTCAGTTATCTTAAGAATCAACTTCTTGTTAGCCATTCTTATCCCTTTAATTTCCACTCGATTTAGAGATGGAAGAAATCTTAGAGATTATCGAAGCCAAACCTCTCATTTTGTAAATGAGGAAATTGAAACCCACTTCAAATCTTCCTGACTTCAAGTATAATACTACTCCTGCCCCATCCCTTTAAATAGAAGGCAAGAGAAATTAAATGACTTGCTAAAAGTCAGATGAGATATTTGAGAGATTTCTCTCCTCCAAATTTCCAGTCTTCTTATCAATGTTTCTGTTACAGTAAAACAAAAATACAGTACTTACTTCTTATTTTTACTTTTTAGACATAGAGGACCATGTCAACAGGCCAAAGAAGAGACATATGGACCTTCAGGAACATCTGGATCAGAAGTAAGATTTTTTTTTTCTCTGTTACCTACACTATTGTGCATTTGACTTAAGGTCATATATATATTTTGTATGTACATACCAAATATATGTGGAAAGTCATCTGGAGTGTGAGTCAGAAGACCTAGTAGTTCCTATGTGATCTTGTCAAAGAAATTCAATTAGGGTCTCAGTTTCCCATTTGTAAAACAAAAAACAATGTCTCCCCCCCCAAAAAAAATGCAAACTATAGACTTAGACTAGATGTGTTTGACTCTCTATTCTAGTTCACATTAACATCTGTCTTGCCACTGTACTCCAAGGATCATGGACTTTTTTATATCTGATCTGCAGCTGAAACCTGTGTATGTGTGTATGTGTGTGTGTGTGTGTGTGTGTGTGTGTGTGTGTTTTTGTATGATGGTCTTCCCTCATGAGAATATGAGCTCCCTGAGATTAGAGGCTGTCTTACATTTCTATTTATATCCCCAAAGCTTGCCACTTAGGAAGTGTGCTAGGAAATCCTCCATGATACTATGATATCTAGCCAGCAATTAAATCAAATATGTTGTTTGTTGCCATGTTATCTAGATAACTGTTAACATTGTTTATTGAGCTGACTGAAGTGATCAGCAGAATGAACAACTCTACAAAATTCATGGGCAATTTCTTCCTTTCCAAGATAAGAATTCATGATTATTGTCTACCAAAATTATTCATTTAACAAATACTTACCAAATGCCTACAGTATTTAGCACTATTCTAGGCCTTGTGGAAAATTTAAACACTAATTGGACAAGATCCATGACTTCATATGGAGTTTATGGGCTTATCATTGTGATAAGATCATAACAATAATGTAGACAGAATGTGAGAAATACCCTGAAATATATAAAATATTATGGGAGTTAAGAGGGGAACAGGAGAAGGCAGATTACTACTAGATAAGGATAAGGAATATTTATTTAGATACTTAGATTATTTAGATACTTCTCCAGTATAAGCTGGAGAATACAGGAAAGGTAAAAATTTGGGAGGGACTGATTGGGATATGTTTCACTTCAACAAAAAATTTATTAACTACCCATTGGATATTTCTAGTACTGTGCTAAGTGCTGGGGATTCACACATGAAAAGCAATACAGTTCTTGTTAGCAAGGAACATCTAACTTAGTAGAGGGCGTATATACTGATAACTATAATACAGATTTAAACATAATTGAGGGGATGGGAAAACACAATTCAAACCCAGGTCTTCCTGGATTCAGTTCAGGCCCTGCTATGCCACATTGTTTCCCTGTTTAGGTAATGATGAGCTAAAAAATGTTTTGAGCAGGAGAATGCTCAGTGCACTAGGAAGTGCACTACTTAGGGTAGTAATTAGTATAAGGATGGATAGGAGATAGGAAAGACTGGTGGCAGAGGGAAGTCAATGAAGGCTATTATTATAATAGTCTAGATGAGAAGTGATCAGGGCCCAAAACATGGTGGTAGCAATGGGGATAGAATAGAGGGGATAGGTACTAAAGATATTGGCAGATTTCAAGCCTAGGTGATTGGGAGAATGGTGGTGCCATCCACAGAAATAGAGAAATTAGGAATAAGGGCAAATTTGGTAGCAAAGATGAAGAGTAAACTTTGGATATACTAAATTTGATCTGACAGGTGGGAAAATGAGACCTGGATCTCAATGGAGAGATTGGATCTGGAGATGTAGATTAAGCAGCCATATAGAGAGGATCATTGAAACCATGAAAGTACATGAAATTGCCAAGAGATATGCAGACAAGCATTATGATAGTTATCTTGCAAGAGTGAAGGGAGAAACAGGGGTGGGTGGGAAGGAAATTAAGAAATTGGGAAGGAGATGGAGGAGGAGATATGAGAGAGGTTAGTGATTAAGTAGAAAAGAGCAGTATAATACTGCTTAGAAGCTTAGGGGAGGAGGCAATATCAAGAAGGGAGAGAGGATAGTCAAGAGTACCAAATGCTACAGAAAAAAAGGTCAAGGCTCATGAGGACTGAGTAAATGGGCTCTGAATCTGACATTGGAGAGAACAGTTTTAGTGAAGTCTCAGTACAGTGGAATGGAAATGCCAAGGGAGTGAGAAATTAGTGACTGACAAAGAAATAGAAGCAGCAAATATAGAAGTTGGGAGTGAAGCAAAAGAGAGAGAAGGGGGAGCAATAGGTTGGAAAGCAGGGTGAAAATTTTTCTATTTTTTTGTTTTTTGATTGAAGAGATCTTGGTATTCTTTAGAAAGGAAAGAACTAGGTTGGAGAAACAGAGAAAAAGAGACAGAAAGACGTAATTAATATTACAAGATGCCAAAGAAATCAAGAGATTAGAATATAGAGATGTAGAGGTTGGCTTTGGCAGTAAGGATCCTGTTTGAGTCCTTTCCAAAAGAAAGAGGATGAAACAATGGGTGAAAAGTTTTTACAATGTGGAAGAGGAGAGCTTCTTCTCGTGGTTCATCTAGTGAATGGTTGGATGGTATTGCAGATGGAATTGGAAGTTTTGAGGAAAGAGGAGAGATAACTGTGAGATGAGACAAAGGTAGATTAAGGATAAATTGTGAAGGGCCTTTTATATATTAGATGTACTGTTTAAAATGGGAATAAACTTAAGTGTTGTTGACCTTATCACATAGGCAAGTCAGAGGTTTTTCAACCAGTTCATTCATTTATCCCACAGATTTGTGGGGCAGAAGGGGAAAACAAATAGAAAGGAAAGAAAATCCAAGGGAAGAGGTAATGTCAGCATTTCAGAAGAAGAAGACCAAACTGAAAAGAACAAAATTAAAAGAATGGACAAGAAACAGAAATTAGGGACTGTCAAAGTTCTAAGAAGGAGAAGTATTTGTTTCCAAAAAATGACACTTGGAGATCTGCACCCACTCTATACCCCACGCCCCTACAGAATCTATGTGTTTACACTTGAAGGCACCCATACAGAGGCAACAACCATCAGTAATGGTAACTCTTTTACTTTTTAAAATTTCCTTTTTTAATCCCTCCCTTTTCCTTTGATCATTTCCTTTTTTAATCCACTAGAATTAATAAGTGAAAGTTATGGGGAATCAAATTTTGCTTCAATATAAGAATGAAATTCCTAACAATTAAAGTTGTTGAACAATAGAAAATGTTACTTTTAAAGTGGTGAAAGCTCATCACTGAAATACTCAAAAAGGGATTAAATGGTAATTACTTTGCTGGTCATATGAAAATATCCAAGGATTTGTCAATAGATATTTCTGCCAACTATACTTATCAATGTGCAGAGACATTTTATTAACCGGTTTTTTAACTGGCTTTATTATACGCTCAAAGCATAGGTATCTGGTATGTAAATGACCATAGAGCACCAGAAAGTTTTTGTAAGAGTTAAATACAGTCTTTTAGATTCATTATCAGAGAAAAAGGTGCAATTAGATTTTACAGATACCAAAAGAGAGAGGGAAAAATCTTACATCTTAAAGATAATTGTGTAACATGTAATAGATGTTTGGGCAATGAATACATGGATGAATAACAGCATGAATTAGTACATGTGAAGTGAAGGAATGGAGGAAAAGGGAGGTTTACATGTCAAAGATAATAGAAAAGGAAAAAAAATTATATCAGGTCAAATTATGAATTGCTTAACAAATACTAAGAATTCTTCTTAGAAATTCTGGAATTTATAACTAGCAATATTTGTCACAAAACTGGACCAGAAATTCTTTTATTTTTAAGCAGTTAATCATCTACATTAAATTATTGCAAGTTTCACCCAAATTCCACACTATGCAGAAAACCTCAGCCTCTTGCATCGTTTTCCTTACAAATAAAATGGCCATACTGGAGCTAAATGACAAAGGAAATAAAAACCCTTTTGACACCGCAAATAGGATTTCTTTATTGAATCAGGATTTCTAGGGTCCCTTCTAATTCTGAGATTCTGTAAGTCTATGTCTCATTGCATTCCTAGAACAACATCCTGTTTTCATTCAGTCTCTCTTCTCTACCCACCAATTCTGTGACCATGGATATATTTCACCTCTCTGGGCCCAAGCATCTTCCTGTAAAATGTAAGACTAAGTGATCCCTGAAGTCTCTTTTTCATATTTTTTATATATCCTTAAAAACTTTCTTAAAATTGTCTTTGACTGATTCAAATAAATTCTCACAAATCTGTTCCATGTAATGTCAAATACCCAATTTATTTTGCCCTTTTGTTGTTCAATTTCTTTCTTCAGTGTTCCTCAAGAGTATCCCACTCCACATGTACTAACTCATTCTGTCATTCAGTCATGTATTCATTCATCACACACCTATTAAGTGCCTGTGTATTCTGTATGCAATAGTTTACACTAGGGGTCTTCCTTTCTTTGTTGTCTTGCACTATTTTTGTGTAGCTTGTAATTTAAATTAATAATAACATATCTATAACCCTTTAATATTTATAGTAAACAAATTCAGAGAGGTTATGATCCAGGGACTTTTAACTCTAATTAATTAACAACCAATCAATTAGCAAAATATTTTTTATTCAAGTCCGGAACTCTTTGATTAATAATTTCCCCTATATTCAAAAGAAATCCTCAGATTTTGAATTCTTGAGAAAGAACCCAAGCTTCTCAATTTAAGGGGAACTTCTTTCAAATTGATTTTTTTCCCCTCATCATTGCATTCACCAGGATTATCCATTTCTTTGGAGGACTACACAGGTATGGTTTTGTTCTTCTTTTTGTCTTCCAGGAGATAGACAGTACAGTCTTGACCCAGAGGAGAGAGAGAAAGTCACTCTTGAAGGGAGGTAAGAAGTTTTACCTTTGGGGTTTTTTTCCCCCCTGAATGTTAGATTTTGGTGGGACAAAGAAATTCTTAGGAAAAAAGTGAAACTTCTCTTCCTAAAAGCTGTTATATTCTATTCCTGTCCCTGCACGTTCATTCTACAGTCACAAATGTTGCTCCAAATCATCCCTTTCACAATGGGAACAATTGTGTCACCTTAGCTCAGAGATGATATATTTGGAAAGAGGGACAAAGTAGAAGAAAATGAAAATTCTGGGATGGGGACTGCTTCTGCCTTGACAGATGAAGAAATAATGCCAATCTTAGTTAACCCCTGCCCCCAACATTACTTCTATTTGAGTAATAGAGTGGAAAAATTCTCAGGGTTCCTTTTACTCTCTTTATCTAGACTGATGACACAGCTTGTGCAAAAGGGCAAGGTAAGTGGGATTCCCTTGACTGCTAGTATTCTTCTTTAATTTAGTGCCCTGCAGAAAGGAAATGTTTGCTAAATATATTTCATCAGATTAACTATCCAGTAGATACTTTTACCAGTAAGTATAGCTGTAGAGTAGAGGCATCTGGGAATGGTAGGTCAAGGCTGGTCTTGGGAGTTGGGAAGACCAGAATTCAGCTCCCCTCTCTAACCTAAAAGTGAGTCACATAATATGTCAGTGCTTCCACACAATCCTCTGAATTGAAGCTGAGTTGCAGATCACTGATAGCAACATGTACACAATGATAGATCTAGACTCTGAAGGAAAGTAGTAGATTTGATATTGTGTATTACCCATTTCCCAGGTCTGATGAGAAGATCAAATGAGAACAAAAGCACTTTCTAATCAAATACCATATAATTATGTAGTTATTATTGTTGCTGTTAAAAATTATTGCAAATAATAATAGATGTTCTTTTTACTGATTTTATGAAGTGAATAATTTTTTTCCTTATACAAACTCTTGTGGAAAAACACATTTAACTCAGTTCAGTAAGATTAATTAGATGTCTACCATACTGATGATAAAAAAATGAAAAAAGTTATAGAATTCTCACCCTCAGGAAATCTACAATCTAGTTTGTAGATAAGTTGTACCTACAAAGGTAAAATATGAGAACAAGAGAAATCAAATGAAGGCCCTTGAGAGATGAAGAAGGGAATGAAGGATCACCTCCAGGTGGGAAAATGAGGAAAAGCTTTGTGGAGGATATGGCACATTGAAGAAAGAAAAGTTTCAACTAACAAACTGTTCTGGGTATGGAAAAGGGGAAAGGGAAAGGAGGACAATGATCTGTAAAAACTTAAAGAGGCAAGAGAAAGCAGGACAAGATTAGGAACAATGAGTAACTCAATTTGGCTAGAACATGTAAAGGTAAGCAGTGTGAGATAAAATTGAAAAGATAATTTGGAGACATTGTAGGAGCTCTTGATTATCAGGCTAAGGGGCATGTATTTTATTTCTTTGTCACTAATATACTCCATGGTAACAAACCCTGAAGGCTGATTCTATACATCTACACTTGGATAGAAAAATAGACATTTTAATTAGTAATCTAGTGGTTGGATTTTGATTGAAATTTTTACTTTCTGTCTAGATACTTGTTATCCACTGACAAAATAAACAAACAAAAAACTATTATTGAGGCAAGAATTTCATATGATGAAATTTGCCCTTTTGATTTTACTCTTTTCTAAATTCTTTATTTCTCCTCTATGATTCTCAGATAAGATGGCACTTGCTCTCTCTTGCATCCATTTTCACTATTAGTGTGAATGGTGATCTCACCTATGCCTTCCTCCCCCATTTTCCTTTCAGTATGTTTGCTTCATTTTTTTTTTTTTTGCCAACACTTTTTTTTCATTATCATAGCTTTTTATTGACAGAACATATGCATGGATAATTTTTCAACATTGCAAACACTTCTGTTCCAACTTTTCCCTTCCTTCCCTCCACCTCTTCCCTAAGATGGCAGGCAGTCTCATACATGTTAAACATGTTAAAAGTATATCTTAAATACAATATATGTGTACATATTTATACAGTTCTCTTGTTGCACAAGAAAAATCAAATTTAGAAGGGCAAAAATAACCTGGCAAGAAAAACAAAAATGCAGGCGGTCCACACTCATTTACTAGTGTTCTTTCACTGGGTGTAGCTGTTTCTGCTCATCACTGATCAATTGGAACTTAATGGATCCTCTCATTGCCAAAGATAGCCTCTTCTTTCAGAAGTGATCCTTATATAGTATTGTTGTTGAGATGTATAATGATTTCCTGGTTCTTCTCACTTCACTTAGCATCAGTTCATCTACGTCTCTCCAAGCCTCTCTGTATTCATCCTGCTAGTCATTTCTTGCAGAACAATAATATTCCACAACATTCATATACCACAATTTACTCAATCTCCAATTGATGGGCATCCATTCAATTTCCAGTTTCTAGCCACTATGAAAAGGGCTGTCATGAACATTTTTGTACATACAGGTCCCTTTCCCTTCTTTACTATCTCTTTGGGATATAAGTCTAGTAGTAACACTGCTGGATCAAAGGGTATGCACAGTTTGATAACTTTTTGAGCATAGTTCCAAATTGCTGTCCAGAATGGATGGATCCATTCACAGCTCCACAAACAATACATCAGTGTCCCAGTTTTCCTGCATCCCCTCCAACATTCGTCATTTTCTTTTCCTGTCATCTTGGCTAATCTGACAGGTGTGTGTAGTGGTATCTCAGAGTTGTCTTAATTTGCATTTCTCTGAACAATAATGATTCGGAGCACCTTTTCATATAAATAGAAATAGTTTTAATTTCATCATCTGAAAATTGTCTGTTCATAATCTTTGACTATTTATCAATTGGAGAATGGCTTGATTTCTTATAAATTAGAGTCTATATATTTTGCAAATGAGGTCTTTATCAGAACTTTTAACTGGAAAAAGGTTTTCCCAGTTTATTGCTTCCCTTCTAATCTTGTCTGCATTAGTTTTGTTTGTACAAAATTTTCTATATGTTCTTCTTTGGTCACAAATTCCTTCCTTCTTCATAGGTCTGAGAGGTAAACTCTCCTATGTTCTTCTAATTTATTTATAATCTCGTTCTTTGTGCCTAAATCATGAATCCATTTTGATTTTATCTTGGTGTACAGTGTTAAGTGTGGGTCCATGCCTAGTTTCTGCCACAGTATGTTTGTTTCTTATGAACTTTCACTCAACCCTAGAAATACCAATTCATAGAGTGTGATAAGTGAAATCTGAAATAAGGGGAAAAAAAGATTTTGAGCTTCCAAATATATCAATTCATTAAGCAATGCATGCCAAATGCATAACAAATAGAGAACAGGTCTCCTCAGCTTGGATATGAACCCAAGTACAGGGAGAGACATATTTTTATGCTTTAAAAACAATCAAATAAGACCAATTAATTAAAATAAAACAATTAACAAGATACAAACCAGAATACAAAATTAGGCAATCTGATTTTTAATTAGAGAAAAGATTAGGTGCTTTCCAAGTTGGAAAGGCAAAGAGTGAGTTTTAGCTGAGTTGGGAGGAAGCAAATGAATTTCAAGATCTTTCCTTTTGTAGAATTTGGAGATGCTGATTAATTATATCCATCTTTATTTACGAAACAATAGATAGCTTATGCCATCTAATTTTCTATGAGTGATTTACAGAAAAACAAAAAGATATGGAGGATAATGCATGTTATAGACCAAGATAAAGAATCCACTTGATTCTTTCTATTCTCACACCAAACCAAATTCATTTTGTTAATGGTTCTTCATTTCATCTTGTCAGGAAATAATGTATTATGGTGCATGATGCTTTGCACCCCATTCCAAGGTTCCTGCTCCTACATTAGGCCCTTTAATTTTCCAGGTATTTATCCAAAGATCAGTGCATATATTCTACCACCTAACCCTATTCACATCCTGCTGATGCCCTCCTGTTCACCACAAGGGTCGAGTCCTCTTCCTTAGAAATTAGAGGCATTCCTGAGAAATACAATCTCTGCTCAGAGAAAATATCTCAGTGTCCAATATCCCTGAGAGTATATGTATGTATGTATTAGAATGTATGTAAGTTTCCTTTCACTCCCCACCTCCAATGGAACATGCCTTAATCCTCATGGAGAATTAAGCCTTCATAGGTGGAGTCTGATTTCTACATAACAGATTCAGGAACCAAGAGAATCTCATTAGGTCCGAACAATAGGCTGAATACAAAAGGGTACAACTCAATAGGGATAAATCTAAAATTTAACGCTTGGGTTCAAACAATTTCACAAGTACAAAATGAGAGAAAGATATGATTGGGCAGTAATTTAAAGAGGATCTTGAAGTTTTGGGGAACTGTAAGCTCAATATTAAAATGGAGGGGTTGAGGCAACCATACTTAGGCAGATCTCAGCTGTAATTCCATGCTCAGCTCTGGGTGCCAACAGTTTAAGAAGTTAATTGATAAGCTGGAAAATGTTCAGAGGTGGGCAACCAGCATGGTGAAGGGCCTTGAGTTCCTGCCATTTTAGGATGAATTGAAGGAATGGATCACATTTTTTCTGGAGAAGGGAAGACATGATAGCTGCCTTCAAGTGTTTGAAAGGCACTCATGTAGAGAAGGAATTAAACTTATTCCATATGAAAACTTTTAATTTTGCTCCCAGATGATGAAAATCCAATTTTTTTCAACATTACATATGTCCCAGTCTCACATAGTAAACAATGGTAGTGTGAGGAAGTGTTGTTTTAGATAAATTTATCTCTTTTTCACATCTTTTGTTTTCTTAGTTTAATAATCTGATTGTGTTTTTCTTTCTGCTTTAGAAAACTGCAATACAGGAGACATTCCCAAAAGTCAAAGGTAGGTAAAGAATGAGAACCAAATAAAGAGTAAGAACCAGATGGCAAAACCCTCTTGACCTAGGGGAATTATAGATATTTGTATTTGGAGGGAAAAAAGAGTTTTCTGCTGATTGTAGGCATCAATACAAAGGACCATCACATCTCATTTTAATTTTGATGTTTTTGAATGTTCATTTACTAAACAGAAATCAAATAATCAACCAACAGATATTTTTAAGCACATATTATGTGTCAGACACTGAGCTAGCTGCTAGAGGCCCAAAAACAATAATTAGTATTTGTTTTTAAGATTCATTGTGCATTATATATAAAGAAAAAAAAGTCATTGCAGCTTCCCTATCTTTCCAAAGCCTAGCAAAGAAGTGAGATAAACAATACATTTATGTTTGAGGCTGAATCAGTGCTAGTTTCCATGGTAATTATGTCTTCAAAGCAATGCATTCACTGTTGCAATCCCAGTAATTCATAAGAGACCAACATGGGCAAAGCCAATAGGATGAACTTAAGAGAAGTTATCTTTAGAGGACAGTCTGATTGAGGTGACACTAAAAGATGATTTAACATACTTTTGTATTTTATTTTGGAATCTTGAGAAATGAGCCCAAAGGGCAAAAACTACCACAACAGATATTATATTTGTTGTTGTTCAATCATTTCAGTCATGTCTATTTGTTTCTGATCCCATTTGGAGGTGTTCTCCAGCTTATTTTAAGATGTGAAAATTGAGGCAAACAGGATTAAATGACTTATATCTGAGTAAAGTTCAAGATCCTCTTTAAATTACTGCCCAATCATGTCTTTCTCTCATTTTGTGCTTGTGAAATTAATTGTTTGAACCCAAGTGTAATATATATTTGAACCCATGAAGAGAAGTTTTCCTGATTCTTAGCCCAATGCCACCTAGCTCTCCAGATATTATACTAGTTTCATAGTAAATCCAGAACAGAGCAAAATTATGGTGAATTTTTAACTTATGAAATTAGGGATCATTCCAAAGTTAGTTGCATAAAAGTAATTATCATACCAATATATCACTATGATGATTTAATAACTTGTGATCTGAATTTTGAAGCAAACAGGCCAAAAAGGATTCTCTAAAAGTCACAGTTAAGTCTACCTAAGAGAACAAGTAACTTGCCTTTTCTGGAATTATTCTGAAATGACTGCTAGTTAAAAAGACCTATAAGAAATATTTGGTGGTATCATACAGCTTAACAAAAAATGATGGAAAAGATTATCCCAACTCAGGTTCTTTAAAAAATGCATATTTGCCGGTCCAGAATTTTCACTGGATTGTGATAGTACAGTGGACATAGAGATATTGTTACTAAACATAAACATAAAGACTTGTCTAATCTTAGGAAAAGCATTAGTAAAAGACTCAAATGATGCCACAAAGTTGCTTTGATTGTCCTATGTTACCTGGAGAAATTTATACCTGGATAGCCAGACTATGGGACAATCACTTCAATGGAAGAGGATCCATTATGACGACTTAAAAAATAAAAGTGACCTAGAGAATATAGTATATAACAACTGTGAAGAAATGTTTTTTACTTTACTATTAGATTGCAAACTCCTTGAGGACAGGGGCTGTCTTTTGCCTCCTTTTGTATTCCTACTGCTTAGCACAGTGCTTGGAATATAGTAATTGCTTAATAAATATTTATTGAAAAAATGTTTATTTATCCTATGATTGTATATGAAGTGTACACCAGGAAGGGTGGGCAGTTAATTGGAATTAAAAGAACTGAATTCACTTCCGGGCCTTGACACCTAACTAGTATGACACTGAACTAGTTATTTTGTGTCTCAGCCTCAACTTCCTCATCTATAAAATATGAATAATACCTGCCCTACTTGTCTCAGAGTTTTTGTGAAGAAAGTAAATTATAAATCATAACATGCTATAGAAATATTAATTGTTATTATTGATATTAAATGAAGTGTACTCTGCTCATATTTAGAACTGACATTTGGTGCACTAAGAGAAATAAAGGGGAGTATCCACCTTTAAACCAAGAGAGTCTAGGGAAAATGAAGAACTATTGTGGCTACATATGGGCTATTTGCAATAGTGGGGACATATAGACTAAAAGTCTTAGGGAAGCTCATTAGTACATATTGAGTTATTGTAACTATTATTGTAATTATAGAAAATAAAAGTGGAAAATCTTAGTTTGGCTTGCAGCTACAAGACTCAGTCCCCTGGATCCTTCTTGAGGTAGGGAAAAGGTTACAGAGGAGAAAGGGAACACTTTTTCACAGAGGCTATAAAACTAGGTTTCTTATAACTAGGCATTTGTAGCATCTCACAGATCTGACAGTTGATTCTCAAGTAACCCTTTCTATTATGACTTTATAGGCACAGGCTGAAATTGCAAGCAATTTGGTATTCCAAGATCATAGCTTCTGGGTACCAGGGTCGGAGAAATACTGTACCAGTGGTTAATAATCTTCATTGGCAAACCAAGCATAGTATATATTGGAGAAGGGAAAAATAGCCACATCAATTTTTTAAGTCTGCATGATTTAAATAATTCTATTTGAGAGGAAGAAGAAGAAGAACCATAGAGTTTAGACAGAATATAGCTGAATATCTTGGAAAGTCCAATCAGAGAATCAGGAAGAAATGGTTTCATAAGTGCCTTACATGGAAATAAACAATGTCAGTATTTGGAAAAGGGAAGGCTTAACCCTGGTGTTTCCAACTCTTAGACCAGTTCTAGGTGGTGAAGTAGTTAGAGAACTGGACTTTGAATCGGCCGATTTGAATTAAAATATGATCTTAGATATATACCTCTGAGTCTCAGTTTCCTTATCAACAAAATATCTTCTCTGTCTACTAAACAGAGTTGACTCATGAAATATACATATGAAAGGGCTTTATAAATTGTAAAATATTATATAAATAAGATTTTTTTCACTGTTTTATTGCAACTATAGAAATGTCTCTGAATGTTCCCAATCGTTTCCATGGATGTTGGATGATCTGTCAAGAAGGAAAGAACCTGAATACATTCAAAAAGCTACAGGCCACATATCAACAGCAGCTCCTAAAGCAGAGAGAACTGACACCTGATGCAGAGAATACTGACTCTAAGACCTGGAAAGAGTCAATCAAGACAACAAGCTTAATTTCAAAGTAAGTGGATGTGATATAGTGGAAAGAATACTGAGTTTGCATCCAGGAGACTGAAATTTGTATTCAGCTCTTCCCTTTGTTGGCCAAGTGACCTTAGACAAATCATGTCTTGCCTCCATGTCCATATATCTCTTCCAGCTCTCAATGCTATGAGACTCTCTCTGGGTTTTCATGACATGAACTTCTCTTGAATCTCCTCTGGCTACTCTTCAGTCTTCTTTGCTGGGAACATAGTCCATGGCCTGTCCCCTAACTATGGAAGTACAAGGCTTCATTCTTGTGTCTTTCCTCCCTCCCTATATCCATTCTCTCAGTAATCTCATCAGCCCTGAGAGGTTTAATTATCTTCTATCTCTACGTAGATGACTCCAAGATCTATATATGTAAGTTCTGTTCTAGACACTCTTCTGAATTCCTATCCCACGTCACTTGTTGTTTATTGGACATGTATTTCTTACTAAAATGCAACATATGCAAAGCAGAACTCATCTTTCCTCCCCAAACTATGACTTTTTCTAACTTCTCTATTGACAATACGATGATGCTTTCAGTCATCTGGCTTCACAACTCTGGCATTATTTCATATGCCATCCCTCTCCCTCATCCCCATGTATCAGTTGTCATTTTTTCTGTTTGTTTTTTTTTTTTCTTTTTGCTGAGGCAACTGCGGTTAAGTGACTTGCCCAGGGTCACACAGCCAGGAAGTGTTTAATATGTGAAGTCAGATTTGAATTCAAGTCCTCCTGACTTCTGGGCTGGTGCTCTATCCACTGTGCTACCTAGCTGTCCCAGTTGTCATTTCTTACATCCACCTCTACATGGATCCATCTGCTACTTTCCAATCACGTGGCCATGTTCTAATTTAGGTTCACATCTCTTATCACTGGAGCAATTTCAATAGTGTCTTAATTGGTCTCCTCCCTTCCTCCCCTAGGTTTCAGTAGTGTCTTAATTGGTCTCTTCCCTTCCTCCCCCTAGATTTTTCCCTTTCTAATAGATGTCCATGACTTCACTGAAAACATTCATCCAAAAATGACTCATTAAATATCTTCTGTGTTTAATGTGCTATGTACTTTGGCAAAGGAGTGAAAATAAAGGAAGAAAGCTTTTAAATATTTTGGAAGCTGAAACAATTCTGATACCTGCTCCCATTGACTCTCTAGTCAATCCCCCCAATAGTTCAAGATATTCAAGTGTTTGGCATTATGGAGACATATAGATGATGGTAGGAAGTTAAGCTAATGCCATCTGAAAAATTGTGCTCTCTATTGACAATTCTATTCTCTATTTTATGACGGGGAAAAGGAGGGGGAGAAAAATCTAGGAATCTAGGTTCTCAAAGGCTTTATCAATGAAGTGCAAACTCTTGTTGAGCAGTTCTAAGCTGAAAAACATTCTAGAATGGACCTCAAAAGAGTGACAAAACATTGCGTGACTTCACTTCTCAAAGGCTATCTTCTAAGGTAGATTAGAAGTTTTGCAATATGTGCTGCCTGCCTTCTGTGTATCTTTTTCCCTCAATAATTTCTTCTATATTTCTCATCTGCAAACTTCCCTTATCCATTGGCTACTTTCCAGATACTTATACATACATACCTAACTCTTGCTCCTATATAAAAAGTCTTAAATGTCTTTCCTTTAAGTTACCATTTTACAGCTTTTTGAAAAATATTCAAATACACAGAATTATCTATATCATTGCATCTACTTTCTTATCACACATTTACTTCTCCATCCCTTGAAATATCAATGCCAAAATATTCAATATTTTGAAATAACAACATATAGACACAAACAAGAAATATTTTTTTATTTATTTAGACTCAATTTAATTTAATAAATTTTGATTGAACTCCTACTATGTGCTAGATAATGTACATAGGAAGACAGCTGAGTAAAACATAATCCATCATGGAGCTTCTAGTAATATTAAGTTCTAAGATAGTAATCTTCAATGTACTAGAAAATTAATTTTAGTAGTACTATGATTTAGGGAAAATCTCCTATATCTGGGACTTAGATGATCCTTTTAGCCCAGAGGTTTTCCCAATCCCATAATCAATGAAGACCCCTTCTTACTTCAGGTAACTCACCCCATAGTTTCATTTCATAGATAATAATTTAGAATTCTGCCAACATCTACCAGGAGAATATGCCATTGACTTCCAACTCAAACTTGGAGCAATTCCTTGGAGGCCATTCCAACTCATTCCTGTTAAGAATGATCTTGGTAAGGACTTCAAAGAATCTCTTTTGACAGTAGAGCTTCCTTGTTCATCAAGGAATAACTTTCCCCTTCTTTGCCAGCATTTTTGAGTACTGATGTTTATTCCACTATGAGTTTCTTTACCCTGTGAACTGCTACTCCTATACATGTCCCATACTTCTGACTCAATCTAGAATCATTGTCCATTTAATTACCTTGGTTCCTACTTTTATTTACCAATTCTTGTCCTTTGGCACTATGCACTGGCTAAATTTTGTCTACTGAATGATCCTTAGATTTAAATAGATTTAAACACAACTAAGCAAAGATTGTTATCCTTTGCAGTATTCTTTTTTTTCTTTTTTTTTTCCTTTTCTTAACTAGAATTAATCACTGAATGGGTGCTTGCCTCAGTTAAACTGAAACCTGTTGAAGACCTTAGCTTAAAAAAGCCAGGGTCTCCCACTGCATCCAGAACCATCTCCAGTTATCTCCACTGATCTGATCAATATCTGGTCACTGGACCCAGATGACTCTGGAGGAGAAAGTGAGGCTGGTGACCTTGCATAGCCCTCCCTCACTCAAATCCAATTCACTTACATGTCATAGCATTTCCTCCCTTCAAGAATGAAGAACAAATAACAGCAAGTCTTGGTATGAGGAATTAGGAGCTGATACCAATAAGGTAGGTAAGTCCTAAGCTGCTTCTGATTAATTGCATCACAGCTTACTCTAATTCTATCATATATTAAACAGTACAAGCTATGAGCAGCATGGACAATGGTGGATTCTCCCATTATGTTATAATGATGAATCAAGCAAAAGAATCTCAGATTCCCAAACCACAGAGATCAAACGTCCTAAACAAAATCTTCACTATCATGTATATATAATACATTAACCAATATACCCTTGTTCTGTTTTATTTGGTTCCCCTAAAAAACCTTTAAAAATCAGCGATTTTTAAAAAGAATTTTAATTGATACTTCTTCTTTTAACATTATAGCTATTTCTGGGTATTCTCTTGTCACAAAGAAAATAATTGAATAGAAACTGAGGGTGACACTATCTGACAACATATGTAATCTTTGATATTATCCTGTCTTTCTGCTAAGAGACAGAAGTCCCTTATCTTTGGGAGCACATTGCTTTTTACAGTTATTCAGAATCCAGTCTCTCTTGAATGTTCTTTTCATTTTTATTGTATCTATTCTTTTGATTCTGCATATTGTACAAGTATGTACTGCCTTGTACACATCTTCCCATGTTCCTCTGAATTCCTCATATTCAACATTTCTTCCTACACAATAACATTCCATTAATTCATATGCCTCAGTTTGTTCAGCCAAACATTTCTCTGACCACTGGCCTTATCTTGTGCTAGGTACAGTTTGTCCCCTGAAAGAAGGTAGCAAACAGACTGGGTGTTAAAATCTATCCTCAAGCAAATTTCTGTCTGTCTCAGCACATGGCAACATCAACCTTTTACTTGCAATGTGAAGAACCTTTGGTGGTGCAAAGAGAAATACCTCCCCTTTTACCTCAGACCTTCCATCTGTTGCTGCATCTGTCCCTTGAAGGAAGAAAAAGAGTTAGTAGGAACAGGACTTCTCTCTCACATTGTTTAGTTCAATTTTAATCTCCTCCTTTACTTTTCTCTTGCCTAATCTTCAGCCTAACAGAAGAAAGAGTAATAGTGAAGTTAGGGACTCTCATCTAAGTGTGTCCCTCCCATTTCATGATGTACTTGCAGTCCCCTTCTCCTTGAGAGGAGTAGTGTCCTCCATTCAAAAATAAATACTCTCACATTGGTCATATAGCTTTCCCATTCCAGTGATTCTAAACCTCTATGGATAACCCATGCACACCATTCTTCTCCCCCATTTGCTTGATTCCTTATTCTCATTCCCTTCAAACCTCCTATCCCAAAGTTTCAACCAAATAGCACTCAGCCATTCCACCGTACCTTCCCTTCATAGGGACAACAAACTTCCCTTCATCCTAAATCTTTTATTCTTCCATTCCTTCCATCTACTGGCAGTTCCTGAAACCTGGATTCCTCCAGATGACACAGCTTCCTAGCCACCAGCACTTGCTGTATCTTCAAACATTCTGCTTCCATTATGGTGGAGGAATTGGAATACTCCTTGCTCCACATTACCACTTCCAAGTTTTCACTCTGCCTCTATATAACTAATATATATATATAATATAACTAATATAACACTAAAAACCTAACCCTAAATAATCTCTTTTTCTTTGAGTTTTGCACCTACTACCTAATTATAATCTTGTTAGTCACTGTCTACATACTCTCCCACTCCAACCCCTTCCTTACTCAATCCAAATTGGATACTTGGTTTACTATTTTTCTCTCCTCCCCAACTCCTACTCTCATACTAGAGGATTTCAACATATATATATTGACTCTCTTAAACACCGTAATCACTCAGTTGCTCAACCTTCTCACTTTGCAAAAGCTACTCCTTTATCCTCCCCCCACAGAGATAAACTATACTTTTGATTTTGCCATAATCGACAAATATATTGCCTCCATGTTGGGAGGTGATAATTCTTATGTTGGAGAATTCCAAAATCACGATTTTTGCCAATCATAATCTTTTGATTTTTTACCCTTTCTACTGGGTTCCCTTATGAAACCTTTCTGCAAGCCAGAAACTCTGATCCTGGGGGTCAGGGAGAAAGAAAGAAGCAAGAATATCTTATTTAATGCATGTCCAATACATGTAAATTTAAGAGCATTGTAATAGAGGACCGAATTTTTATTATATCTATTATTCTTTTGGTTCTGGCCATATAATTCTGCCTCCTGTACTTGTTCCCTTCCCTTCTTGTTTCTCTACACCAATTCAATTCTACACTGTTCTTCTGTCTTGAATCCCTACTCCCTTATTATTTTGCTGATTATGCTCTGCCAAGTCACAGCCTTGGATCATTTCTATTCATTTGCTGATTTTGCTCCTGGAAAAAACAAAACAAAACCCTTTCATTTGATCCTTTCATTGCTAAGAGCAATTCCCATATCTCCTCTGCCTTTTATAGTTAATTTCCTAAAGGCCGGACCTGTATGTGCCAAAATGTTTGTGGCAGCCCTGTTTGAAGTGGCTAGAAACTGGAAAATGAATTCTCCATCAATTGGAGAATGGTTGGGTAAATTGTGGTATATGAATGTTATGGAATATTATTGTTCTGTAAGAAATGACCAGCAGAATGAATACAGAGAGGCTTGGAGAGACTTACATGAACTGATGCTAAGTGAAATGAGCAGAACCAGGAGATCATTATATACCTCAACAACGATACAGTATGAGGATGTATTCTGATGGAAGTGGATTTCTTTGACAAAGAGAAGATCTAACTCAGTTTCAGTTGATCAATGATGGACAGAAGCAGCTACACCCAAAGAAAGAACACTGGGAAATGAATGTAAACTGTTTGCATTTTTGTTTTTCTTCCTGGGTTATTTTTACCTTCTGAATCCAATTCTCCCTGTGCAACAAGAGAACTGTTCAGTTCTGCACACATATATTGTATCTAGGATATACTGCGACATATTCAACATATATAGGACTGCTTGCCATCTGGGGAGGGGGTGGAGAGAGAGAGGGAAAAAAATCGGAACAGAAGTGAGTGCAAGGGATAATGTTGTAAAAAATTACCCTGGCCTGGGTTCTGTCAATAAAAAGTTATAATAAATTAAAAAATAATAATAATAAAAATAAATAAATAAATTCCTAAAGGCCTACAATAGGAGCCTCTACTTTAACTTTTCCTACTCTTCTTAATACCTTACAATTTCTAATCTATAATTCCACTGAAACTGCTCTCTCCAAAGTTACTAACGATCTCTTAGTTGCCAAATCAATCTTCATTCTCTTTGATCTCTCTGCTGTTTTAACATATTTTTCTCCTTGATACACTTTTTTTGGGACCTACTTTCCTATTTTTCCTTTTATCTAACCACTGTTTTTCAGTATCTTTTGCTAAGTCCTCATTCAGATCATGCCCTCTAATTCCAGTAGTTTTCTATCAAAGGCTTTCTTCTTTCTCTACACAACTTCATTTGGTAATCTCACCATCTTCCATAGATTTAATTACTATCCACATACTAATAATTCACAAATCTTGCCCAATCTACCCCAGTCTCTCTTTTGACCTCCAGTCTCATATCTCCAATTGCTTTTTAGACACTTTGAACCATAGCTATGTTAGACTAAATATTTGTCTACAATTAAGAACTCGCTATCTTTCCCCCAAAATTTTCCCCCTCCTACTTTCCCACTTACTATAGAAGTAACACCATCCTCCCAGTCACTCAGACTCACAATCTAGGAGTCATCCTAGATTTTTCACTAACCTCCTTGCCTCCAATATCCAATTTACTACAAGGCCTGTTAATTTCACCTTTGCAACATCTCTCAACTACATTCCTTTCTCTCTAACATTGTCACCACTTATAGGGCAGGTCCTCATATCTGCATTATTGAATTAAGTCTGCTGGTGAGTCTTCCTGTCTCAAGACTCTTCCCAATCCAATTAATCATCTGATTCAGCTACCAAATATCCTATATTAGATTTAAAAACTCCTTGGAGGCAGGGGCTGGGTCTTAATTGTCGCCCCAATGTTTTGTTATGGTAAGAGTTTAATAAGTTATTGCATGATTATCCAGAATGAATGAATTTTCAAGAAAAAATATACACTTATTAAATGGTCACTATGTACAAAGAACTAAGCATATGTTAAGCAACCATTATGTATAAGAAATTGGATTAGATACAAGTCATACAAGAATAAATTGATCACCTTATTGATAGTTTCATGTTGACTCATTCCCCAATTGTGATTCTTATTTTATTGTAAACTGTCTCTAAATCTGTGATTCTATAATTCCTGATTGGTTGGGCACATTAACCTGGCTTAAAAGGCTGGGACAATGCCAGTCCATAATCAGAACATGCATTTTTTTGAAGGAGTTGCCCAGAGACATAGAGCTACTAGTTGTAAACCCAGGTCTTCAGTCTTCTATTACAATGCTCTTAAATTTACATATATTGGAATGTACTAAATAAGATATTCTTGCTTCTTTCTTTTTCCCTGCCCTCGAGGAGCAGAGCTTCTAACCTGCAGGTCCTTCATCATCTCACCCACACATTTCACATTCTCAGTCTTAACTTCTGACCTGGCTTCAAGAAAGCAACAACAACCTCAGCAGTATAATAATGGGCCTAGAAGAGTAGAACAAGAGTTAGTGCCAAGGTTTGAAAAGAGAAATGTTCCCTAATCCTCCAAATTTCTCTAAGTGGTCTTAGTGACTTTTCAGTTGCCACCTCACTGTGACTTTTCCATGGATCTCAAGGTTAATTTCCATCTATAGGAGTGAGACAGCATTTCTCTTCCAATCAGTGTACTAGACTCTAGAATTCTAAGATAAAATAAGATCTGGTCACATATAGAAAGAAAGATAGATAGATAGATAGATAGGTCTATATCTATGCCTATATCTCTATCTCTATATCTATCTATCTATCTATCCTCTTATCTATCTATAGAGAGAAAAAGTAAGTGAGAGAGAGAGAGATTAATCTATAAGTACTAAGAATGAAGCATGGTTTAATAGTAAGAACACTAGATGATATATTAGAGAACCTGGGTTCAAATCCTAACTATGAAAAAACCACTTCTCTCTAAATTAGATGATGGATGATCTCTCCATTCCAACTCCAAATTCTATGTTTGGCTAAAAGAAATCAACAATCTAACAGATTCTCCTTTCCTGTCTTTTAGTGAGGAGGTCATTGGAGCAGCAAGTAAAAATGTGAGTAAGACTCTCTTACCTTATTTAACTTTTATCTAACCAAGTTCAGAAATACCAAATGAAATAGAGCAGTCATTATGTGATAATCTTCCCATTTAGAAGGGATAGATTTTAAGGACAAACTCTAGAACATTTGCCTTCCACTTTTGAGTGCCATGTTGATTCTTTTGATTCTAGGAGAATGCTTTACCTTAATCATTTTGTGCTTGATCAGTTGTTTTGTTTTGTTAGACAATCGGGATTAAGTGACTTTTGCCCAGGATCACACAGCTAGTAAGTATGAAGTGTTTGAGATGGAATTTGAATTCAAATTCTCTTAACTCCAGGGCCAGTGCTCTATCCAATGCCCAGTTTTAACATTAAAAACAAATCCTTCTTACATACAGATCTTATTGGCAACTAGAAACACTTCTGTTCTCCAGATTCATATAAGGCTTTAATTATGTGGATTATTTGATTTGATCCATAAATCAAAAATGTGAGAAATAATGTATTATTATGCTCATTATTCAGATGAAGAGGTTGGGACTCAGACAGGTTAAGAAACATCTCCAAGATCACACAGTTAGATTGAACATTCCTATTAATATATGCTCATACATATATACATACATAGATATGCATATAACATCATATATATAGACAAACATATATATTTGTATCTCTCTATATAAATAGGTAATCACACAGTATGATAGGGCATGTATATAAGTATGCTTATATGTATAGGGATGTAATATTTATATGCACATACACATTTAGTAAACTACTGAAGGAAATAATACTATGTCCCTTTTTCTGGAACTGTTCTAGGTCCAGACTAGAACTGTTCCAAACTATAGCAAATAGTGGGAGTAGTCCTAAATTTGGAATCAAAGTACCAGGTTTCAATCTGTGACACTGCTACTTAATAACTATGATTTTCTGAAGTCACTTCACTAAGCCTGTTTCCTTGCCTTTAAACAGAAAATAATAATTCTGCTCTGAATGTATACTATCTTCCAGAGTTGTTGGGGAAAAAAAAGGTATTTTGTAAATCTTAAAGAAATACAATTTATTATCATTATTATTACAGTAGTAGATACTAATACCACTTGTTTTTCATATCTATTAATTAGTTTTCCTAATAAGTAAGAAGTGTGTGTGTGTAACCTTGGGGTAAAGGTGAAGAGTAGAGTGTAATTATGTTTGAAGAGTTGTGAGAAGGAATTAGAAAGGCACTAGGGGGCAGCAGAACCCAATTCAAGAAACACAATCTGAACCTGAGAATCCCAATGGGCACATTTTTAAAGGACTTTGTTTAGCCTAATTTTAGAAAAGTATATATATATAAAGGTGGTTAACCTGACTATTACATCCTATTTAATATTTTTTCTGCTAACAAATCACTGCAGTCATCACTGTTCCTTGTGTCTGTAATCAGAACACTGCAAAGTTTTTATGTAAACCACAAACATTTATTTACACTTGACTTTAGAGTGAAGTTAGGAAACCTTGGTTTGAATTCCAATTTCATCTTTCAATTTCTTTATCACCAGATTCTTAATCTTATTTTTAAGTCTCAGTTATTTCATATCTAAAATAAGAGGATTGGAGTGGTTATTATATATGATACCTCAGGTTCATTCCAGTTCTAAAATCCTATAATCCTTGCAAGCTAGGTAAATTCCAAGGAATATATGACTTCGGTATATTTGGTTGAAAGTTGTAGAGTAAGACCCAAGACAACTGTCAGCCTTTAAAAGAAATACCATAGTTCTTGGAACTTAAGAAAATTTTTTTGTTGAATTGCTTGATTCTTTTTCAGTAAACTAAAAATGTGTTGATTAAAGCCCTAATTTTTTTTTATTTTTTTATTTTTATTTTATTTTATTTATTTTTTTTAGAAAATAACCATTCATTCATTCAAAAACATTCATCAACTGCTGTGTGCCAAATACTATTCCAGGCACTGTACATAGAAACACAAAAAATTCCTTGCCCTCAAGAAGTTTACCCTTTATTGGAGATTAACAACATGTACATAGATAAATACAAAATATGTACATTGTACTTCAATTAGTTAACAAACATTTGCAAGCAACTATACTATAAGAAATAGTGAAGAAAAGTAGTATCTGGATCTCTGGAATTAGGAGGATAGTGTGACAAATATTAAGGATTCACTCTGTGTAGAGTACTGTGGTAGACTCTGGAGAAGAAAAAAAATTAGCTAAAATTCTGTGCCTGACTGAAGAAACAAAACTATCACTCTTTGATAAGATGGTATACTTAGAGAATCAGCTAAAAAACTTTAACAGAGTTGTAGGATATTAAATAAATCCACATAAATCAGTATATATGTTACCAATAAAGCCCAGCAGCAAAAAATAGAAAGAGAAATTCCATTTAAAATAACTGTAAATAACAAAATATTTGGGAATCTATCTGCCAAGACGAACCCAGGAACTATAAGAATTCTATTACTTTTCACAAATAGTCACATCTAAACAACTGGAAAAATATTAATTGCTCATAGTAGACCAAGCTAATATAATAAGGTGACAATTTTACCTAAATTAATTTACTTATTCAGTACCAGTATATGATTGAGACATAAAGGGTAATAGCATAAGCAAATTAAGAGAGCAAGAAATAATTTATCTATCATGGAAAAGGAAAGAATTTATAACCAAATAAGAGAGATAGCAATACCAGATATGAAATAGATATTTGATTAGATTAAATTATAAATGTTTTGCACAAATAAAACCAATGCATCCAAGAGTAGAATGAAAACAGAAAGCTGGGAATCAAGTATAGAGTCTCATTTCTCAAATATATAGAGAATGGAGTCAAATGTATAAGAATACAAGTCATTTCCTCATTGATAAATGCTCAAAGGATGTGAACAAGCAAAGCTTTCTATAATCATATGAAAAATGTTCTAAACTGTTATTGATTAGAGAAATACACATTTAAAAACTCTGAGGTACCACCTTACACCTATTAGATTGAGTAGTACAACAGAAAAAAATAATAAATGTTGGAGGGGATGTGGAAAAATTGAGACACTAATGTATTAGCAATGGAACTATATGCCCATGGGGCTATAAAACTGTGCGGAGTCTTTGATCCACATTACTAGATTTGTACACCAAAGAGATTGTTTTTAAAAGGACAAAGGACCTAACTGTACAAAAATATTTGTAGCAGCTCTTTTGTGGTGGTAGAGAATTGGAAATTGGAGAATGGCTGAAAAATTTGTGTATATGATTATAATGAAATATTGTGTTATCAGACAAACAGGCTGATTTGAAAGAAACTTGGAAAAACTTACACAAATTGATGTAGAGTGAAATGAGTACCACCAGAAGAACATTGTACACAGGATAGCAATATTGTACTTTTATTGTCATTGTGAATGACTTAGCTATTTCTCAACAATATAATGATCTAAGACAATTCCAAAGGACTAATGATGAAAAATTATATCCACCTCTAGAGAAAGAACTGATGGAGTCTGAATGCAGATTGAAGCATATTATGATTTACTTTTGTTTGTTTGTTTTTTCTTTTGGTTTGTTTATTCATTCATAATAAGACTGATATGGAAATATTTTATGTGATTGCAAATATATAATCTTTATCAAATTGCTTATCATCTTGCAGGGGAGAAAATTTGGAATTCAGACTTCTTAAAAAATGTTAAAAATTATCTTTACATGTAATTGGGAAAAATAAAATATGATTTAAAAAAGACTAAAATTCTGTACCTATTCATGCAATTTAGCATCTATTTATTATAGAGTGACTTTTAATTTATATTTCAAGATCGATGCAGTCCGTGAGATGACATGATAGCTTGGGGGTGAACCTTGACAAGAAATATCTATGCATAATCCAGGGATTGGCTAGAGCTCCATTACAGGAGCTTTTAAACTATTTATATAGTTATTCATGACCTTTGGACACTTTAGTTGTTTTTTTCATCTATTAAGAAGAGAAATAGGCCCTAGTTCTTCTGTATCTTAATATAAATATGGACTAGACAATGTTTAGTATACTATGAGTAACATGTAATCGTTTTTACCTAGCTTTCTCCAGATGAGAAGAGGAGGAATTTGTCAGCACATGATTTAGTGAGATTCGGTTCCAGGACCCTAGTGGGAGCTAGAATAGCAAGGTGAGTGGATTTATAGAAATAAAATAATTGAGAAGTATCCCATGACAAGCTCCTACAGTTCTGAACAAATTTCCCCATGAAAATTATGTTTAGTGCAAATCTGTTCCATTTTGCACCACCAGACCTTGTCAGTTCTCTTTTAATCATTTATTCATTCATTTTATTGAGGATATGCTGCTTTTTTATTGAACAAAGCATTTTGGTTTGAATATGTAACACTTGGGCTCTCCTGTAGACATGAGCCCTAGAAAGCTACCCTAAGTTCATAAAATTCTGAGGATTAGTGTCCACCCAAAATCATAGTTTTTGAGACCCCACTGATATATGTACTTTTATGAATCAGCCAGAGCACCATTAGTTCAAAACAAAAGCCATGAACAGTATAACAAAGTGACAAGAAAAGGTCCTCCTATGCAAACATGGTATATAAATTTTTTATTTATGTAATAAAATAAGCATTTCTATGACATAAGATAATAAATATGATTGCATATAAAACTGCAAATCTTTACATACAACTTGCTATCCTTTTAAAATACATAACAAAGTTGTCATGTAAATTTCCTTTTTTTCTTCCCTTCTCCCCCTTCCTCCCTAGAGATGGCTGCCAATAGACATAAATAGGGCTCTGTGTGTGTGTAAATTATATATCTATATGTATATAGATATATGTGGTGTGAAATTATTCTATGCATACTTCTATTTATTTCCTCTAGATGTAGTATCTTTATATTCTTTATAATTAATTTAGATATTTATAGTGGTCAAAATTACTTATTCCCTCAAAGTTGTTCTTAAAACAATATTACTGTTAACTGTATACAATGTTCTTTTGATTCTGCTCATTTTATTCTTCATTATTTGTGCAAGTCTTTCCATGTTTTTCTAAGATTATTGGGCTCATCACTTCTTATAATACAGTAGTACTCTATCACAATCATATACCACAATTTATTCAGCCATTTTCTAGTTGATGGGCATTCCTGCAACTTCCAGTTCTTTTCCATGCTACAAACATTTTAGAACATATAGCTACTTTTCCTTTTTCTCTAATCTTTGGAAAGGAACTTAGTAGTAGTATTTCTGGATCTAGGGGGATATAAAGTTTAATAATTCTTTGAGCATAATTCCAGATTGCTCTCCAAAATGACTGGAGCATTCATAATTCTAACAGCACTTAATTAGTTTTTCCACATTCCCTTCAACCTTAATTGCTTTTCCCTTCAATCATTTTAGCTAATCTGTAAGGTATAAAATTTTGTCTCAAGGTTGTTTTAATTTGAATTTCTCTAATCAATAATGATTTGGAGTATTTTTTCAGATGACTATAAATTGTTTTGATTTCTTCACTGGAAAACTGCCTATTCATATCCTTTGACCATTTATCAGTTGGAGAATGGGTATATTCTTTCCCACAGATTATCCTACTACCACTGAGGTAGGGCTCAGACACAGAGAACATTTGTGAACAAGGGAACCTGAAGTTAAGGGTTGGATGCCAGACATTTATGTGGCCAGAATACATTTAGAGTGGGCATCCATATGTGATTGTGGTGCATGTATAGTCAGCACAACTCATACCTCTAATGCTACAGAATGGTTGATGTCTTCTGGTGATGTCATAACCCTGTTCTCTGTTAGGCATCAAATTGAGTGCCATCTCCATTTTCCTTTGCATTTTCTCTACAAGCAGATTATTTGGGATCTGCTTGGGATTTTCTGCTTCCATCTGCTAGGTCTCAATTACTTAAATGCTTCAGATCCATTTCTTTGCTACTATATACTGGGGTTAGTGGTTAACAAGAGTATTTTACTTCTACTGGTGTCATAAACTTGACAAAGATGGCTAGGTGATCACTTAACTATCTCCCCACTTTAAATGGACAAGCATGTAACTGACTAATTTTTCATCTGTATATTTGATATCGAACTAATCTAAAGTATTGTATTCACTTATGGTTAAACATTTTAGAAGGGTCATTTGATAAACTGTTACCTATCCAAGAAGTGAGTGACCAATGTGCTGAAGAGATTCAAAATCATACTGTACAAGGGTCATTTGAAAGAATTGTCAGTGTTTATTTTCAAGAAGAACAGATTTAGAAGGAATTGTGAAAGTTGACTTCATGTTCTTAGGGCCCTGTCATGTAAAATGGGGAGCAGACTTATCCTATTTAGGTTAAAGGGCAAAACTTGGGACAATATGTAGGACATATTAGCAAGGCATATTCCAGCCTGACATAGAGAAAAGTATCTTAACAATTAGAGCCATGTAACCACACAATGGGGAGAGGATATAGAATAGGTATTTCTGTTTTATATGGGATGTTGGCAAGATTGTGGCTGATATTCCTCCAAACTCTAAAATCATTGAGTTAACTCTTAGGCTCTAGTCTCCCCTAACCACTACACTCTTCTCAGATTCATTTTCCTCCTTTGTAAAATGGTAGGATTAGACCCCATGTTCTCTTAGAGTTTTTCAAGTTCTGTTGTTCTATGGCTCTTTGAATGGAAGTCTATAATCACAAAAACTGAAAGCAGAGTGACTGGCAGTGTGACTAGATAGATATCTGATCAAATGGTGTAGATAGCTTGGGATAATATATGGCCACAGAAAGTCTCATTTGATCTTAGATTTAGTCATGATTACTTGACAAAATACCAGTTTCCATAGAAATGAGACATTATAGCCCTTGAAATTGTTGCCATGTCTCAAATATATAATATCAGCAGACTTGGGAGTGGAGAGTTGAAATTGTAATGATCTCCAGAATTTAGGTGTTTGTTATGAAATCTATTCTAGTCATAAGGAAATTTCCATAGCCTTCAAGAAATCCCTAAAAGGAAGGATCTTTTGTCCCCCCTTTCTCTCATCTTAATGCAAGGATAATGAATTTAATTTATGCAATTATATGCAAGGGTATGAATTTAACCACCATATCGCTGAGTTGTTGATTTTTGACTCATGACTAAAATATTTCTATGACTCAGAACCATGCCATACAGGATTTGTTTGTCTGTCTGCTTATTGATCTGAAATCTATACTCTAAACTCATTCATGTCTAACATACTTTTGTAGTATTTGCTTTATAATTCTTTTTGTAATTTCTTTTGAGAAAATCTAATTTTTCTTGGCTAGATTAAAAGGAAATCCTTCCATTATACAGTAATAATAAATGGGTGATATTATGCTGCTAAGGAACTGAAATGGTGATAATAGCAAGCATTGAGAGTGGACCTTCAATCACAGATTGATAGAAAGGTCGCATACCAAAATATTCATAATTTCATCAGTTAGGCAATGGCTAAATAAAATGTGGTATATGTATTAATAAAATATAGCTATGCTGTAAGAGAAACAGGAAGAATTCAGAGAAGCATGGGAAAGAAATATGCTGAGTAAAGAGAACAAAGAAAACAATAAATACAAAAACTCCAACAATATAGTAGAAAAAAATAACAAAAGCCAAAGCTAAATGATGTATAAATATAAAGACTAAATTTTGTTTTAAGAAAATGAGAAAATGCCCTTCTTCCACTTTGCAGAAGTGGAGACTATGAGTGCAAAACATTACATATGCTGTCAGATTCAGTTCATTTTTTTGGACTAGTTTTGTTAACTCGATTTTCCTTTTGTTTCTTTGGTACAAATGATGTCTCACTGGATAATAGAGAGAGGAAGAATACACTCAGAAATATAGTAAAAACAAAAGTTATGAATAAAAATCATTTAAAAAATATTGAACCAGTAGAGGTTGTGAAAGTGGGGATGGAGAAGGAATAGTGTGGGTTTACTTTGGAACCTGTAGTTGTGGCCCATCCATTACATTATCTCAGGGATTCTTCTATGCCTTCTGCTCCAAGGTTTCACCACTGCCTGCTACTACATCTCTTCTATTCTGTCTTCTATGCTGTATATAGCTAATGCTGAGACTGGTTGAAGAACCAGTGGCTGATCAAGCAATTCATTTGATAGTACTTAAAACAGCCTTTTGATTCTATCAGTTGCCCCACTTTTCATCTCCTCCCCTATATGTAGATGTTTCTGCAGAGAACTGAGTACCAGCTATTCTACCATTATTTTGCTTGTTTCTGATTCTGAAAACTGACTGCTTCATGAGATGGTCCTGTGCACCTAGGTAGTTGCAATAAATATCATCAGTGTCAACTATGTCCTATTTTAATGCTATGAATTTGTGATTCACTCTTGTGTGGAAGCATTCTCTTCTAATTCAGATCATAATCCTTCTCCATCTTTTTATTCTGTATAATTCTTTGTCTTCTGACACCATATACATCTATAAATACTGGAGAGCTTCCCCTGATTATTTTCATATTTCAGGACTGCAAATACATCACACCAGACTTCCATTGTTTCTGATTCTCACCTGAAGGGTCAGTCCACTTAATTATTGTGTCATACAAGTTCTTGATGATGAGGTAATTTTCTTCTTCACCTTGTATCTACTTGATAGATTTTCCAGATGTGAAATGAATCTACCTTAGACTGAGTCTTCATGGCCCAACTGATGAAGTCTTTGTTTTGGCCCTAAGTCAAGTTCAGGTTTAGTTTAATATACCTGAACCATGTCTCTGACCTTGATCTTTCAGAGAAGGACTACAGAGATTCAAAGAAAGCTCCTAAAATCAGTCTGTGTGAGCTGAGAGTTTTGGTAATGGGCCATGAGTTACATAATATATAATCTTCATTTTCTTATCTACCATACCTACTATATCCACATATATATACCAAGTAGTTTTCCACCTCTAACTATTTAACTATAATCATATGTAACTAGAAACTGAGGAAATAGTCAATTCATTTTCCCATAAGTCTCCTAGACTCATAAATTTCCTACAATCAAATAACCAATCTTTTAATATTGTCAAAATTACTAACTGCGTCTATCCTAAAAACACAGCAAGATACATCCCTCTCTCCCCATTGCCCACTAAGATGATTTATGTCTCATCAAGGTTTTTTATTTAATCCTGACTTTATCTATCTAAAGGGTAAAATGGAAGAAAAATTTCCCACAGGACATGTTATATCACTTACTTTATGGTTCCATATCGTTTCCTTCATAGTCTATTTGGCAGAGAAGTGGAGAAGAAAATAAGGAAACTGGAGTAAAGGGTCTCTAAGGTATCATTCAGTTATATGATCCTATAAGATAGGATGAAAAGGTTTAAAGCTGGAAGAAATCTTAGAAATCACCTTCCTCTCCTTCGCATTTTATAGATGAATAAATTGGGGCCTGAAGAAATTAAGTGACTTGTTTTCAATACAGATTGGAAGTAGCACAATTAGGAATTAAATACAAGTTCTCGTCTTTCCACTATAAATCTGATTTCTCTCTATGTATGCCTCCTGGCATAATTTCTACCTCAAATTCCTTTCCTTGAGCTAGCTTCTATTTCAAAGGTTTATTTACCTCATCTTTTAACTTGTCATCAATTTTTATATATCTATGTATATAGAATATACAAATATATATTTAACACATACATACATGAACATATGCACATGTATGTATATAAACATATAACATAACATATGTGTTAAAAACAACAACAACCCTTCTCCTATTTTTGTAGGGAGGAAGACATGGGAGCAGTTCGAGCCAAGAAAGTAAGTGAGAATCTTTAAATGCTTCAAATCTAGGTCCTCTTAATCTTTAAATCACTTTTCAAACTACAATAGTAGGATAAGGTAAGATTGCTTTTCAGTTCCTGGTGTCTAAAGGCAGAAAAAGTGAATTAGGATGAAGGAGCATGAACTGAGAAGGAGAAAAGATTGCATATTCTAATAATTAAAGTTAAAGTTCGGTCACAGAAACTTTGCCCCATCTTGGAAGATACAGAATGCCAATAGTATTGACCTACAGCATACTTCCTTCCCAGACACCTCTATTCTCACAGGGGCAACCTTATCCTGAGATGGCTTCTTTTAGTTTTAGGCAACTTTAAAACTGCAATGGTTTCCTGGAACATAGATCATTTTGAGGAAATCTTGCAAACTGTCAGTCTCTATGTAAGGATTAGCTATTTCAGGGTGCATTTAGCTCATTCGGAAATAAGCATTTTAAAAAAAATCAATCAAAACAGTTATTTAACATCAGGTAGATACCTTCCTCTATTAAAAAATTATCTTTTTGTTTTTGAAACTGATTCAAATTAGTTGGGTGTGTACACACATAGCTTCAGTTTAGAGAGAAATTAATTTATTTAAAAATGTTTGGAATAAGTCACATTGAATGACATAATTTTTATCTCATTAGGAAAAAGAGAATAAAGCTATTATTTTAACACACAACTTGGTGAGATTCAGCTCAAGAACCATAGTAGGGGCCATAAAGGCATCAGCTGTCACTGAATGGTAAGTAGTTGCTTTCCACAAAAAAGAGAGAAAGCTTCCCAGTATATATTGAGATCTGCAAAAAGGGACATGATGTAAACTATTACTCACAACTGTGTCCTGTCAAGCAGCTTCCCATTAAACAATTTTATAGAGGACTCTGAAAGGACATGGTCATATTGTTGAGCCAGGACTCTATAAGGATCTGATTAAATCATTTGATTCTTTTCAACATTTTATAATTTTTTAAAGTACTATAAATATTCTAAGAGTCTTCTCTCTCTTCTTTGTCCAGGGAAGAGGTATCTGAAACCCAAGATGAGAAGAAGGTAAGTGATAATGCTAAATAATTCAAACCTGATTTTCAAATTTGAACTTGTGTCCAGAGAAAGGCATTAATATATAGGTTACATATAGGCATTAATATATAAATTAAGGAAAAAGAAATGTCCAACTGAAATTTAACCTAGCACAAGAAATGTTCCTTCCTGAAGAAGAAAGTGAGCATTGTAGTCCTTTCCCTTATGAATATTCCCATTAAGTATGCTTCTCCAGTATTTTCTCTTTTATGGTTATATGTCCTAGAAAAAAGGAAGTAGCTGTCTTAGGATTTTGTAAAGAAAATATGGCACCTACTGTAATGCTGGAGAAACTGAGGCAGGATAGAGATTAGAGATTTTTTAATATTTTATTTGAAAGGGAGAGATTGTGTTGGGACCAAATGGATCCATGGTTTGGTCCCAGGGCTGAATAAGACTATCATCTCCAAGAATACAGCAAACAATGTGAGTTCTCAATGACCTATATACACATGGCTCAGACTTGGGATAGATTGAGGCAGGGGCGAGTCAGGGTGCTGAGAGTGGGAATGGGACTTTGACAATCTGATTCTGACAGGGTATGGGGAATGGGATGACCTAGTGGGGGGAGGAACCCCGGAAATGGGGAAAGGCATCTTGATAAGACGGTATCTGACATTCCAATAGCTTGGGATGGGGAGAGGCATTCTGATATTCTAAAACATAAGATCTTCTATCCTTATCAAATATTCTGATAAAGAGGGAGGGGAGGTTTTGCAGGACTGAGCTTTGAGCTGATTATTATAAATTGAAGCAGAGAAACTGAGACAGGACTGGGTCAAGATAATTAGGGAGACTGAGTCAGGACAATAAAAGAGAACTGTGGCATAACAGAACAATGACAGAATTGGGGGAAGCACCAGACATTCTGATAAGTCAGAATCAAGAAGAACAATGACAGAATTGGGGGAAGCACTGGACATTCTAAGTAGGGAAAGTCTAGAATCATGATGTCTATGATAGAAGGTCTTTCTCCTTATCTGATCATGATAATTAGGATGGAAGTGTGGTGTTGCAGGATTGAGCAGAACAATTCGGAATTGAGGCAGAACAATTCAGGGAAACCGAGGCAGGACAATTTAGGGAAATCGAGGCAGGAAAATTAAGGAAACTGAAACAGAACAGCAAAAGGGAACTGTGGCACAACACTACCTTCTGACAAAGAAGGTGCAGATTGAGACATATATTGATTTGGCCATGACCAATGGCCAATAATGTTCCTACATGCTTTTCTTGACCACATATTTTTAAAAGAGTTTTTTAATATGGAGTATTGAGAAGAAAGATTTTTGTTTGCTGAAAATGAATTTAAAAATAAAAACCATATTTTACATTTAAAAAAAGGTAAGGTTGATAAGGTTTAGATTAAGGGAACCAAAATGAGATTAAGGTTTCTGGTGGTCAGTGAGTTAAATGATAAGGTAGCAGGTTCGAGGTTCAGGGAACCAAATGGAGAGGTTTGGCTCCCCTGTAACCCCTTGGGATTCAGTGCAAGGGTAGGGAGTTTTGGGAACTCCCTTCTGGTGGCACGAGGTTCTCTGTAAAAGAATTTACAGACCGGAAAACCTAGATTTAAAAAGGGTTATTATGAGGATTGGAAATAAGGTTAGAAATCCTGACAGAGAGGCAAAAAGTCTGGTTTGGGAAATAGGTGAGGATAAAGAGAGGATAACACTGGAAAAGAATATTTCAGTGGACAGAGGCTCCTTGGCATCCCAACCATGAAGCTGGCATGTTTGGAACCTCTGGGAAGAGAGGATTTTAGTTTGGCTCTTTTATATTGAATGTCTTAGTCCGGGCTTGGACAACTCAAGTTGGCTATGCCCTGGGGGTTGCTCTTGATGGGGCCGGAGTACAGCTTGAGTTGAATTGAATGGAAGATCTACATTTGAATAGGGTTGGAATTCTCTACCTCAACACTCAACCAGCCCCACCTAGGTTATCTGATTCCCTGGAGCAGTCTCTCACAGAGGCAGGGTTGAAGGAGATTTTCTCCTTCAAGGATTTTTAGAGTTTCAGGGTCTCCTCTTGAAGGTGACTCTCAAAGGAAATAGGCATATAAAAGAGTTGTTCAGTCCTCGACCACTGTGGGTGCTTTTTGTGCCAATGACTGAATAATTAACAAGTCTATTGAGTGAGAGAAGATATTGGGTGGAGAAAGGACATGGCCTAAGCTGTATTATAGTGAGTAATAAGAATGTTATGTTACGGACAAACCATAGAATTTACCAATATCAGCAAATCCAGAAAGAGTTAGGAAAGAGTAGTCAAAGCCCCAGTCAAAGGAGTTGGAGGGTCTGGTAATGCTTTGGAAATGGAACAGCATAAAGCCTTAAAAAATGATGATCTATGTCATGGAAAATCTTTATATTTAAGTGCGCATGGATTTAATAGTGGCAGATTGTTAGCCTTGTCTAGCCTATTTCAGCTTCATTGGCACCATTATTACTCAGAGAACAAGGGTCAGGAATATGCTCCATTAAATTCAGTAAATATTGAATAGGCTCAGAGAACTAGTTGAGGCAATGGGGAGACAGAGTGATATTTGCTTACAGGGCAAGTTCATTCATCAAGTACATTCCCATGTACACATTATGTACATTCTCATGTATATAAAGTATAAAATAAATTTATATTTACTTGTATAATAAAATGATCGTAGGCTGTTAATTGGAACTTATGAATGTGTGTGGTTGCACAGGCATTGTTCTTAAATAGGATTTGTTGTTTAGACTTAGTGTATCCTGTAATTTTGGATGTTGGCATCTACTATAATAATATCCAAAATTCCTAAAAACTTCTTTTATACTCTTCTTATGCAAAGTGCCCAAAGTCTGGTCTCAGATCAAACTATCTGATAGAAAAGTTAATCCCAATTATTTTAGGTTTACCCTTCCATTGTGCTCTTTGAAATTCTTCTCCTGTAAACAAGCTGTCTTTGAAATTGTTAGCAAACCTATCTTTTTCCCTTTCAGTAAATGTTTTGCATATGTTTCTGTTTTCCTTTCGTTAAGTATATGTTTTCTTCCCCATTCAGAATCTCCTTGAAGGCAAAGTTTTTTTTCTTTATATCTTTGTATCTCTACTACTTACTATCATGCTTGACACAAAATAGGTATTTAATGAATGTTTGCTGATTGAATAATCTGAAAAGTTTCAAGGGAAAGTTGTAATTGTGATACAGAATTTACTTATAGTCCAGTGAAGGTCCCAGTGGACTCTGCCATCCTTATCTTTTCATTTTACTTTTCTGAAGTCGTGGTTTCTCCTATGGCAGTAGTATGGCTCAGATGAAATGATGGATACCAAAACAGTTTGTAACAAGTAATTTTGTTGTTCATTCATTTTAGCCATCTCTGCTTCATGATCACAATTGGCGTTTTCTTGGCAAAAGGTGATTACCTTCTTCAGCTCATTTTACAATTTAGGAAACTTAGTCAAAGCAGGTGAAGTAACTTGCCCAGGTTCCCACAGGTACAGTAAGTACCTAAGACTAGATTTAAGTCCAGGTCTTTCTGATTCCAGGGCCAGCATTCTACCCACTGAGCTACCTAGATGCCTTTGAGGGAGCTAATAATAAATGACTTATTAGAAAGGATTTGAGGAAGGATTTAAATGTGGGTCTCCTTGACTCCCAAATCTTACATTCTACTCCCTAATCAATACTGGCTTTTTCCTGAGCTCTCAGCCCACAGATGGTAAGGTGCTCAAACAACTGATTATGAGATTATAAGAATTTCTTTACTAGCACTGAGGCAGGATACTGTTTCTTTGCCCTTGTTTAGATCCAGGTTGGAGTCCTGGGTGGTAGTCCCAAGGCAAGGAAGAGCACTAGCATACCAGAGTATATAGAGGAGAATATAAGCCAGGCAATACAGAGCAAATGAGCCTTCCCATTGGGAGCATAACTCACCACAACTGAGATAGAGTATAGAGTTTCAGACTTGCTCAAGAGGAAATTCCCTGCAGTCTCTGATATAGTGACTGGGCTAAGGAACTGATGGAGATGGTCTGTTTTTTTTTTCCCAGAATATTTCTCCCTTCATGAACCTGAAGAAAAGTTGGAATCATGTATCCGATGGAGATGAATCTGATGACCCACTGGTGGAGGTGCTCATAGGTTTTTCCCTTGGGAATTCCCTTGGGATATGAAAGTAAACTCAGATTCTAAAGAGAAGAATAAACTTCCAATACACAACAGTCCTAACATGGGGGAAAAGATCTCAGTTATAAATATAGCTATGAATAAATGTTGTGTATGTGATTATTCTCTAGCAAGTGATATTACTCTCCAATGTGACATCATCTACTTTAAATGTCAGAAAACTGGGAGGGAGGGGCACATGTTTTTTCATGCCTTAGAAGTAACTTCCCCCTCTTCTAAGTGATGATTTCCAAACATTTTTCATTGTATGCTCTTATTGTTAAAAAAAAAACAAACAAAAAAACTTTGAACATGCACCTTGAATATGTATATAATTATTTGTTTTAAATTATATATCTATGTATTATTATTGATAATCATTTATATCATACAACCCATTTTAAAAGTATAATTTTTAAAAGGATTAGATATGAACAAAACAATATTTGCTCCTACTGGAATTCCCAGAATAGAGAAATAAGACCTGAGCTTTAGAAAAATCACTTTGGCAGCATTGTGGAAGATGATTTGGAGACAGAAGAGGAATGAGATAATTAGGAAGCAACTGCATAGTCCAAGAAGGGGATAATGAAGACCTGAAGTAGAATGATGGCTGTGTGAGTAGAGAGACAGATGGGAGAGATGTGGAGTTAGAAACAAGATTTGGCAATAAATTAAATGTGACAATGTGAGGAGTCAAAGGTGATACTAAGGTTGTGAACCTGGATGACTGGAAGGATGGTGGAATCTTTATTAGTAATAATGAAATTTGAGAAAAGGACAGATTAGATAGGAAATTAGGTCATATAAGAATTTTTGTAATTTGGAATAGTTTATTGGTGCCTGCTCATTCTATGCAACTTTTCCCACTCAGAATTTAAAAAGTAGGAAGTAAGATTCTCACTCATCAATTGTTGCCCCAGAACACAGAATCTACTTATCCAAGGGCCTCTGCTTAAGTCATAAAACGATGTGGAGTAGGAGATTAGGGGGGAAGAGGATTGGGTATACTGGGGAGGGTAAGTGGGAATTTTCCCAATGACACCTGCTCAATTCAATAACTGAAACTGGTAGCTTACATGCAGCAGGATGTTGGAGAAATGAGAGTGGGAAGTAACCCAATTTCTAACCCCCAGTTTAGTTGTTTGCGTTCTCTTTGGGATTACATCACTGCTTCCATTTTGGAGACCACTGCTACGAGTCAGGAAATAATATCCTAGGAACTGATGGTATTAATCACCTGAACACAATATTCTTGCTGAAGAGATGGGATTTTTCTTCTTTTAGTAATGTTAAATTTCATCCATCTTATTTCAGTCAATCAGAGCCTTCAAGTTAATATAGAACATACTTCTGAATCTCAGTGCCTCCAGTTTACTCTGAGAAGCCATCAAGGTGCCATAATCCAGGATCCCTGTTATTGAAGAGCTGTAGTCAGTTAAAAGACTAGTAATCTAGAAAAGGGAATTTAAAAGAAATCAGAAGTCTGTGGGAGCAAAGGCAGCAAAACAAACAGAGAGGCATGGAAATACAATATAATGTATCCATGTATGATAATTCTATTCCATGTAATGTAATCATGATATGAACTTATTGAAGTTTAAATTCAGTTTGAAGTGGGTGATTGTGACTTCATTCATTCATTCACCCATTCATTCCATTGTCAAATGTTTATCTGCACTATTTATCAGCACCTGAATCTGAGTACAAAGCATTGGGCCCCAGGTACCCCTAAAGGTGAAAGGAATTTACAAATCTGAAAAACTAGACTGGCAAAAAGTTTATTATTGGCATTGGGAAGTCAACCTTTGCTGTGCATGAACAGAAAGAATAAATTCCTTGGTGGCAAGGTCCTGACAGAGGGATATAAAGTTTTTAGCAGAAAAATCTTATCTCAGCAGAGAAAGTTAATAAGGTCTTGTTAGGGAAATAGATAAAGATAAAGAAGGAGTAACGCTGAAAGAGACTATCATTTGAGCGGTCAGAGGGTTGCAGCTTATGCCAAGGGGAGAGAGAGGTTCCTTTGGCATGGCATGTTAGGTCCTCTGCAAGGAGTGAGCCCTAAATTGTCTCTTTTTATAATTGAAGCCTTGACTAGAAGTTGGGGGCAGCTCTTGATGGGGGGTGGGAGCAGTTTGAGCTGGAATCAGAATAGAGAATCTTGGAATTGAATGAGTGTCTCTGGGCTAATTTCCAACTCAATAGAATTAGGAGTAGTTCTGGACTCAACCAGTTCCACCCAGATAACAGAATGAAAACCACTTTATCTTGATTCCCTGGGGCAGGTCTCTCAGAGGAGCTTAGCATTCCTCCCCAAAATCAGAGAGAGAGAAAGAAAGATTTGGGGCTCTCCCAGTCATTTCCCCCTCAAGCAGTCACCCCCAAATTCATTTCGGATAAAGGATGAAGGTCTCTTCTTCCATAACTGCTTTGAGCTGGCAAGAGTTGTAGAGATTGTTTGGGGGTTCATGCCAGGAGGGGAGATGTGAGGTCTGAAAATGGCAGCAGGGCATCTAAGGAGTGTTTGTCCCGGTCAGTCATCCCATGTTCTCCAGGCTGAAGGGTAGTTGAAAATCCAGAGCTTGAAGCCTAGAGAAAATAGATCTTAGGAGCAGATTAAAAATGGGATGTCATCCAGGGTTGAGATGATGTCTGGGAATATGGGGTTTTTTGCAGAAAATGCATCAGTTCCCATTTGTGGGATGTCTCTAAGAATGCTGATAGTCCACCTAACAATACTGAGTGCTCCTCCTGCCCACAGAGCTCCCCAGCTGAAGGTAGTTAAGGAGTTACTTGCTGCCAAGGGCATAGAATGCCAGTCAAAGAAGATAGGAGAGAAAATGTTAGGAACAAAAAGTTCTCATCTTTAGTAAAAGTGTTAAGTAGCCTTAGAGTCTAGGGTGTCATTGAGACAGAATAAGCCACCCTTTCTTTCCAATTTTTAGGAAAGCTAATTTCTCCCACTTAGGTGGAGTCAGGGAGCAAGGGTACCGAGATTAAGGGTGTGATGGACTCAGAGAGTTATTAATTTATACCCATCCTTTAAAATTTAAATCAAGGGCTTCTCTATTAAATCTTCCCTGTCTAATCAACTACATTTGACTAACTGTAGAAGAGTTCCCTCCTGTGTTATTAGGAACTGGATTAAGTACTGGGGATACAGAGACGGAAATTATACAGTCCCTATTCTCAAGGAGCTTACAGGCTACCTGGGGAAATTATAGATACAGTTGAGATGTGGAAGGGATAATTGTAATGTGTCCCCCTTCTCAGCTCCATAATCATTTACTCAGGACATATGCCTTGGGCTACAATTTCCTCCAGATTATAAATAATTAGGTTAGAGTGATTTTGTGGTGAGCCTTTGAAGGTCAGGCAAAGGAATATGGATGTTATTCTATATTTATTAGGGTACCATTAGGATAGAATCAGATAATCTAGCCTAGTGACCATATTTATCTAGTTCTTCCAAGCAAACTAGGAAAATGTCAAACTACATACATGTAGAGATTCATTACTTCAAAATGGGCTATTCCATCCATTACAAATAAATCTAATCTGAGGGAAGCTGCAGCTGAAGGCAAATCTCTGATTATGTTTTTTTTTAATAATTTTTTATTGCCAGAACCCATGCCAGGGTAATTTTTTACAACATTATCTCTTGCACTCACTTCTGTTCCGATTTTTCACCTCCCTCCCTTCACCCCCTCCCCCAGATGGCAAGCAGTCCTATACTTTAAATAGGTTACAGTATATCTTAGATACAACATATGTGTGCAGAATCGAACAGTTCTCTAGTTGCTCAGGGAGAATTGGATTCAGAAGGTAAAAATAACCCGGGAAGAAAAACAAAAATGCAAGCAGTTTACATTCATTTCCTAGTGTTTTTTCTTTGGGTGTAGCTGCTTCTGTCCATCCTTGATCAATTGAAACTGAGTTAGATCTTCTCTTTGTCAAAGAAATCCACTTCTATCAGAATACATCCTCATACAGTATCATTGTTGAGGTATATAATGATCTGGTTCTGCTCATTTCACTCAGCAGGAGTTCATGTAAGTCTCGCCAATCCTCTCTGTATTCATCCTGCTGGTCATTTCTTACAGAACAATAGTATTCCATAACATTCATATACCACAATTTACTCAACCATTCTCCAATTGATAGGCATCCATTCATTTTCCAGCTTCTAGCCACTACAAACAGGGCTGCCACAAACATTTTGGCACATACAGGTTCCTTTCCCTTCTTTAGTATCTCTTTGGGGTATAAGCCCAGTAGAAACACTTGCTGAATCAAAGGGTATGCACAGTTTGATAACTTTTTGGGCATAGTTCCAAATTGCTCTCCAGAATGGCTGGATGTGTTCACAGCTTCACCAACAATGTATCAGTGTCCCTGTTTTCCCATATCCCCTCCAACATTCCGCATTATCTTTCCCTGTCATTCTAGCCAATCTGACAGGTGTGTAGTGGTATCTCAGAGTTGTCTTAATTTGCATTTCTCTGATTAATAATGATTTGGAGCATATTTTCATATGGCTAGAAATAGTTTTAATTTCATCATCTGAGAATTGTCTGTTCATATCCTTTGACCATTTATCAATTGGAGAATGGCTTGATTTCTTATAAATTAGAGTCAATTCTCTATATATTTTGGAAATGAGGCCTTTATCAGAAGCTTTGACTGTAAAAATGTTTTCCCAGTTTATTGTTTCCCTTCTAATCTTTCCTGCATTAGAAAACTGTTTGTACAAAAACTTATCAATTTGATATAATTAAATTTTTCTATTTTGTAGTCAATAGTGATCTCTAGTTCTTCTTTGGTCATAAATTCCTTCTTCTTCCACAGGTCTGAGAGGTAAACTATCATGTGCTCTTCCAATTTATTTATAATCTCATTCTTTATACCTAGATCATGAACCTATTTTGACCTTATCTTGGTGTATGGTGTTAAGTGTGGGTCAATGCCTAGTTTCTGCCATACTAATTTCCAACTTTCCCAGCAATTTTTGTCAAATAATGCATTCTTATCCCAAAAACTGGGGTCTTTGGGTTTGTCGAACACATTAGATAATTAGTTATTTCCTGTTTTGTCCTTTGAACCCAACCTTTGATCAACTAGTCTATTTCTTAACCAATACCAGATGGTTTTAGTAACTGCTGCTTTATAATTTTAGATCTGGTGCAGCTAGGCCACCTTCATTTGACTTTTTTTCATTAATTCCCTTGAAATTCTTGACCTTTTGTTTTTCCATATGAACTTTGTTATTTTTTCTAGGTCATCAAAATAGTTTTTGGGGAGTCTGATTGGTATAGCGCTAAATAAATAGATTAGTTTAGGTAGTATTGTCATCTTTATTATATTTGCTCGCCCAATCCAAGAGCATTTAATATTTTTCCAGTTGGTTGGATCAGACTTAATTTGTGTGGAAAGTGTTTTGTAGTTTTGCTCATAAAGTTTCTGATTTTCCCTTGGCAGATAGATTCCTAAATATTTTATACAATCAGTAGTTACTTTAAATGGAATTTCTCTTTGTAACTCTGGCTGTTGGATTTTGTTAGTGATATATAAGAATACTGATGACTTATGTGAGTTTATTTTATAACCAGCAACTTTGCTAATGTTGTGGATTATTTCTAATAACTTTTTAGTAGAATCTCTGAGGTTCTCTAAGTATACCATCATATCATCAGCAAAGAGTGATAATTTGGTTTCCTCATTGCCTATTCTTATTCCTTTAATCTTTCTCAAACTCTTATTGCCAAAGCTATCATTTCTAATACAATATTAAATAGTAATGGTGATAGTGGGCAACCTTGTTTTACTCCTGATCTTATTGGGAATGGTTGCAGTTTGTCCCCATTACATATGATGCTTACTGCTGGTTTTAAATAGATGCTACTGATTATTTTAAGGAAAAGTCCATTTATTCCTATACTCTCAAGTGTTTTTAATAGGAAAATCTCTGATTATGTTAAATTGGTATACTTGCTGCCTCCAAACACCCTGTATGGTGTTTCTTCACTTTAGCTCGGCATAGTAGTTTTCCCTTCAATTCCATCTAAAATCTTATTCAACTTTTAAAATCCAGCTCAAGCCCCGCCTTTTCTATGAAGCCACTCCTGACACCCACAATTTTAATGTACTTTTCATCTTTTGAATTCCCATTGCATTTATTTTTCCTGCTCACATAATTAAAACTTGCAAACTCTTATACTGTTTTAGATGTGTTGTATCTTTTCAAAGATCCTCAAGGACAAGGGACCATGTCTCATACCTCTTGATCCAGATAGCACTTATTTAAATATATACTATTTGTAAGAATGATGATGGAAATTTTTACTCTAATCTGTTTTGGAAACTACTCTAATGTAACTGCCCTAATGCTAAACTTTGATGGAATTTTCCTATAGTCATTACAAAGAGACAGATTTTTCTACATTGTGGACTAATTGATGTTGGGTAAGTATTGAGTTATGACTCAACATTTTTTTTTTTGACAACAATCTTTTCACATTGGTTGCATTTATATGAGCTACTTCTAATGTTTATCCTCTGATGTTTACTAAAGTCTGACCTCTGTTGGAAGGCTTTCCCAAACTCATCACACTGATATGGCTTCTCCCCAGTATGTATTCTCTGGTGTTGAATCAGACTAGTAATCCCACAGAAAACATTACCACATTCATCACATTTATAAGGTCTTTTTCCAGTGTGAATCCTTTGATGTAAAGACTGATTTCTGAGTAAAAGCTTTTCCACATTGATCACATTTATAGAGGCTCTCTCCAGTGTGGATTCTTTGATGTTCTATAAGGCTAGTCTTTTGAATGAATGCTTTCCCACACACATCACATTTATAGGGTTTCTCCCTAGTATGGGTTCTCTGATGCTGAATAAAGCCACTTTGACTAAAGGCTTTCCCATATTCATTACACTGATAGCATTTTTCTTTGTGATGGATTTCTTGATGGTGAAACAAGGGATGAATTGTAAACAAAGGCTTTCCCACACTCATTGCACTCATAAGGTTTCTCTCCTGTATGAACTCCTTGATATTGAACAAGAATTGAACAGCGACTAAAACTTTTATTACACTGACTATAATGATGGGGGTTTGTCTCTAGTGTGGATTTTGAGGTGATGAAAAAAACTGCTTTCTGACTAATGGCTTTTCCCACATTCATTATAATGATAATGTTTCTCTCCAGTATGAAATCTCTAATGTTGAGTTAGGGTCGACCACTGACCAAAAGCTTTCCCACACTCATTACATTTATAGGGCTTTTTCTTCTTATGGATTATTCTATGTCGAATAAGCACAATTCTCCCACAAAAAACTTTTTCCACATTCTTCACATTCGTAGGGTCTGTATTGATTCTTTGATGTTCAATAAGCTAAGAGTTTTAACTAAAAGGTTTTCCCACACTAGTCACACTGAAAAAGTTTCTCTCCATAAATAACATATTCTCTTATTTTCAATAACATCTGTGCCCTTAGTGAAGTTTATTCTATTTTCATCACATTTAGACTGTTTATTCCCTGGAGGATATCCACAGAGATCATCTTCTATTTTGCACTCCTGCTGTTAACAGATTTCTTCAGACTCAGAACCTGTGGGAATTCCTTTATTAAGTTTCCCAGATGTTTCCTTGATTGTTTCCATTTCTTCATGGTTTTTCAGGTTTGAGGTCAACTTTTCATATTCACTTCTGGTCTCATCATCTGAAACTATAAAAAAGTAGAGCTAAAGACACTTTTCCCTTGCGCTGGGAAGCAAACTGCAAGGGAAGAAAAATATAGGAATATTTCATTGAACTACTGAATAGGGAAACTTCTGCCAATGCAGGTCTTGATACAATAAACCTGAACCAGAAATCTATGGCTTGTCTGCATTATTACTTCAAAATATGCAGTAGGAAGGTTAATCACAAGGTATACCAGAAAGGGAACTTATTAGTTGAAGGTGATTTCAAGCCAAGGAATGGCAAGTGATTCTTTCCATACTATAACATGAAAACTAACCAGACAGGAAGGTCTTACCTGAGGGAAAAGGAAAACAGAGAAAACCCTTTTAGCATAATAAGAAAGGGAACAAAATCTATTTAGAACAATAAAATACTTCTGGGTAACTTTCTCCTCACTATTCTCCAGAGGTAAATCAATTCTTCCATTCAACAAGTATTTATTAAGCACCAGCCATATACTATGTAACACACTGTGATAGACATTGGGGATTCAAAAACATTCCTATTCTTTAAGAGCGAATGTTCTGATTGAAAAATGGGGGGAGAGAAAATGTGTATACATGGAAATAAATACGAAGTAAATAAACAGAAATCTCCTCATCTCTCTCATGTTGGGATTGAGGTTCTGGTGATTCATACTTGAACTGGGCTGCCACAGGCCAGAGAGAGACACTCAAAGATTGTGGTGGTTTTTCTAGAGATGTCACTTCCCTTAAAGATTTCCTGCCCTTGTGTACATGCTGAGTCCTAGGGACAATTAGATTGAGTTGGGCTCATGAGATAATCATTTTTGGAACAGAAATTAACAATTTCACACTATCCAAAATAGAGAGAAGAAAAAATGCTTTATCTTTTCTTTTCATACCATTTCCTTCCACCTGGAATATTTCCTCCCTATTACCTCCATAAGAATGTCACTCATTTTCCAGGCCAAGTTCAAATGTCACTGCCTCCACAGTGTTTCTCTGACAATGGCTATTTTCCTCTTTTCTGTGTTTTTACAGCATTTTATTTTTAAGATGGCATTCATATTTTTAATTGTATTACAATTTACATACATATCTTATTTCTCATGCCAGACTATAAGTTCCTTAACATCAGAAATCATGCCTTAATGATGTTTATATTCCCTACAGTGTCTTGCATTGACCCTTAAAAAGGAATAAGCAATAAATACTTGTTGAAAACCATCCTGAGAAAGAAAACCAAGAAGGCCAAGGGTCTCAAATTCATGACATGTGTGGATGAATTAAAGGAACTGGGGATTTAGATCAGCAAAAGACTTAGCAGCTGTATGATTATTGACTTCAAGTAATTGAAGCATTGGCAGGTGGAAAAGGGATTGGACTTGTTCTGGTTGACCCCAGAGGGCAAAATTAAGAGCAATGAGAGGAAGGGGAAAACAGGCATTTATTCTCTTAACAATTAGCGCCATCCTCAAGTAGAATGAGTGATTTTAGGAAGTGTTGGGTTTCTCTTCATTAAAGACTTCAAATAATAGTGGATGATGATCTTTTGGGTATGTTGAATCAAGGTGTCCTGTTTAGGAACCCGTTGGCCTCTGAATTTGCCCTTTCAAATCTGAAATCCTGTAATATTAAATGTGTCTATTTCCCAAATCAAAGAGTAAAAGAACCTGAAACTGAATTTTCCTTTGGTCACTGATTTTAGTGCTTTTCAAAATGTCTTGTGTTTTACCATCTCAGTGAAATTCTATTCTCTTTCACAAAATTTGGTAGGGATATGTTGAGGATGAAGAGGAAGGAATAGCAATCCTTTGAAAAGGATGTGTTTGAATATATTTTGGAGAAACAGAAAAGGCGAGGAAAAAAAATTAAAGATAAAGAGGCATGGAGCAATAGAGAAAAGAGGAGAAAGGGGAAAAGGGGAGAGAAGAAAAAGGATAAGAAGAAGCCAAGGAAAAAGAGGAAAAAAGTAGGGGAGAATATTGAAAAATATGGGGGGAAAAGAATTAAAGAAGAAAATTTCTCTAGCACACTCCACACAATGGTTGCTCCATATTTCCTCTACTTTAAATTCCCAAATCCACATCTACCAGGACATTTCTAGTAGATGGTTGTGTCTCTTATCTTGAAGATATCTGCAGTTAAAAGATCTTGGTTCAAATTCCACCTCTGACATTTCCTACTTTGTAACCTTGGTCAAAAATGAGGGGAGAAGGATCTCTTCCAGCTATAGATCTATGATCCAATTTAAGATTTAAGATTAAAGTAATAAACCGCAAGGGTCTCACACCTTCCCTTATCTCTATTTCCACTATTTCTCTCACATTGTACACTACAAGAAGATTATACAATGTTCAATTCTGATGCATGAGGTTCTTTTCAACAGTGAGGTAATTCAGGCCAGTTCCAATGGTTTTATGACGAAGAAATCCATCTACACCTAGAGGGAGGACTGTAAGGACTGAGTGTGAGTCACAACATAGTGAATGGCATTCACTATTCTTGTGAATATCCTTGTTAATGTTCAATCTGCCTTCACTATTGCCAGTCTCTCCTATTTCTCAGGCCCCCAGAGAAATCTCCAGTCACTGTCTTTTGCAGTGCTTAAACCAATTTTACCAAGCTTACCTCCTGCCTAAAAGAACTCAATCAATTGTATCTGTTCTTTCACTTTTTTTGTTATTGTTGCTTGTTTGCGGTTTGTTTTCTTTCTCATTTTTCTTCCTTTTTGATCTGATTTTTCTTGTGCAGCATGATAATTGTGGAAATGTGAATAGAAGAATTGAATATATTAACATATAACATATATTTGAATTTAATATATTTAACATATATTGGATTACTTGCCATCTAGGGGAGGGGATGGAGGAAGGGAGAGAAAATATGGAACACAAAGTTTTGTAGAGATGAATATTGAAAACTATGCATGTGTTTTGAAAATAAAAAGTTTTATATTAAAAAAAAAACACTTTCTCTCTCCCTTTCTCTCATTCCTCCCGCCCTCTTTCACTCTTTTTCTGTCTCTCTTTCTTGCTCTATCATCATCTGTTCATTTCTTGAGCAGAATTTCACTTTAGACATGTTATTATAGCTAACTCATATAGCATTTTAAGGTTTACAAAGCATTGTACAAATCTTATTTCATTTAATCTTCACAAGAACCCTGTTATTAAGCTATTATAGCCTCCATTTTATGGATGAGTAAACTGAGTATGAGAAATTAAGTAATTTTCTCCAGATAATAAGGCTACAATTAGTGTCTGAGGCAGGATCTGAACGGTTAGAAATAACATTCTTGACACTGAAAATCAGATATCAAGGAAAATTTATTAAAGAAAAATCTTAAAAAATTGTTTTGACGTTTTGGTCATGTATACTTATTGTGTATCTAATTTATATTTTAATATATTTAACATCTACTGGTCATCCTGCCATCTAGGGGAGGGGGTGGGGGGGTAAGAGGTGAAAAATTGGAACAAGAGGTTTGGCAATTGTTAATGCTGTAAAGTTACCCATGCATATATCCTGTAAATAAAAGGCTATTAAAAAAAATTGTTTTGACATTCCTAGCCAGAAGTGGGCCCCACTCCTCTTGGGGAAGATAGAGTAGTGAGTACAGAAATAGGCGATACTTATGTGATGTAGCTCCTCTCTTTAGAGAAGGGATTGGTTCGTTTTGTCCAGGTTATAGTCTTTCTGATAAACCCACTACATGTTTCCCCTTAATATGTATAAAACATGCCCCCCATTATATTTGAATATATATATATGTATATATATATATATATATACATATATATATATATATATATATACAAAGATGGCAGGAAAACTATACTCTGGAGTGTGTTGTTTAATATTCAATTAGCCTATTAAGCAGGTGCAGTAGTGATTTGGTCAAGTCAGGTCATTGACCCCAACTAGTTTTGGCTGGAGGGACTATTAAATTTGTGGTTTTCTCAAAACCACAAGATTCTTTCTGATTGGCTGAATCCACCTGTGCCTTCCTACTCCCCACCCCCAATTTCTTGTTTGTTCAAGGCTTCTATTGATCACTTAATTGTTCTGTGAATCCTCATCTTCCTTAATCTCTCACATTCTGAAAACTTCTTGGTTAATAGTATCTACAATCCCAATTTCATACTACCTCAAAATTTGCAACACTGTGGAAACCCAATTTTTCTCACAGAACTCAGGTCTTTCTGACTCCTAAGTTCAACGTTCTTTCTAATGTACCACCTGGCTTCTAAAGAAGTGAAGCAGAAGATTTGCTATGAATTCCACTGGGTACTCTCTGGCTAATTTATTGCCATTACCAATATGCTTACATCATTCTTTCCCTAATGACTTCTTTATGTTTATTAAGGATTCATGATTTGAAGTCATGATACAGTTAGGTGGCACAATGAATAGAATACTGGTGCTGAGTTCAAATCCTGCCCCAGACACTTACTAACTGTATGATCCTAGGCACTAATTAACACCTATTGCCTTAAAAAAAAATTGAAATCATCCATACAAACAATAATTTATCAAGTGCTGTGATTCTTCACTCAGAATCCCTTTGTTGAGTCTCTATCTCCCCTCTCATCACTGCCACTAGCCCATTTTTAGATGTTCATCAATTTACAAATGGGTTTCTTCAATAGCCTTATATTTGGTGTTCCTATGAACAGGCTCTACACTTAATTTCTTTTGGTCATTCCACTTCTAAAAAAATTAATGGCTCCCCACTACTTAAAGCCTTGGTTCTCAACTTCAGGTAACAACCCAAATGAGAGTCACTGAAGATGTATAAAAGGATCATGAAGTATTGAAGCAAACTCTAGGCAAGCTCTGAAAAGAGTTTAGATTATGTCTACAGCCTTTTCTCTGTCCTATACAAATTGGAAAAGGAGAACATTGTTCTCCTTTTGTTCTGGAGAACAATCAACACTCTCTATACCTCTTTTCACCACTTTTCTCTAGACACTAATGAACACAACTCAAGATGGAGCAATAGTAACCAATTAGATTATAATCTTCTTAAAGATAGAGTCAACATTTTAGTCATCTTTGTATCTCTCAGTACCTTGAGCAGCATTTTAGATGTAATAAGCACTAAATGTTTGAGTTAAATGAATGAGAGACCTGAAGATCTTTGTAAGAATCTTTGTAAGGGAACTTGTAAGTTCTCACTGAATTACCATACTTATTATAGGTAATCAAAAGTGTGTAGATGCCATTAATGCTTACACATGGCTAGGAAAAGGAAGACAAGGAAAGGTTTGTTTTCCTGTAGACTACATCCAAACTAATGAAACTGCTGGAGAAAATTTGGGACCAGAGATGCTGGTTTCTTGAGATATTTTCTTTCCTCCTGCTTGTAATTTTTCAACTATTCCCTAAGAACAGATACAATTGATTGAGTTCTTTTAGGCAGGAGGTAAGATTGGTAAAATTGGTTTAAGCACTGCAAAAGACAGTGACTGGAGATTTCTCTGAGGGCCTGAGAAATAGGAGAGACTGGCAATAGTGAAGGCAGATTGAACATTAACAAGGATATTCACAAGAATAGTGAATGCCATTGTGGGCATTTTTAAAAAATGGTAAAATTCTTCTCTTTTAGAGATAAGAGATAGTATGACATAGTGGATAAAGAGTGGGCTACAACCTGAAAAGACTATCTGAACTGATGCTGAGTATTGTGAACAGAACCTGGAAAAAAAATTGTACACAGTAACAGCAAGATTGTGTGATGATCAATTTCTCAGCAATATAGTGTTTCAAGAAAATTTCAATAGAATTTAGATAGAAGATACCATATTTATCCAGGGAAAGAATTTTGGAGACTGAATGTGGATTGAAACATACCGTTTTCACTTTTTTTTGTTGTTGTTTTTCTCTTTTGTTCTGATATTTCTTTCCCAACATGATTCATATGGGATATGTTAACCTATATGATGTATAACATACCAGTTTGCTTGCTGTCTTGGGGAGTGGCTCAAGAGACAAGGTAGGGAAGAAAAAGAATTGGAAAAGAATGATCCCTCTAATGACATCTATCTAACTTCAAGATCTGAAGAAAATTTCTCTCCTCTATTATAGTCCTGAGCACTCCAGACACATTGAACTCTGAATTTCTTCAGAACTGTCTGTACTAATTGTCCTTGATCATCTTGCCTTGGCATATTAATTTTCATGTTATGTTTCCTCTTTCAAATTAGATTGTAAATTCCTCAATTAATTTCCGTAAGAAAGTCATTGTTCCAGGCACTAGAGATATAAAAGAAAAAAGATATTATTGCCTTTTAGGAGCTTACAGTCACTCATATCTTTCAAGGTGCTAAAAAAAGAGCAGGCAGTAAATAATGAATGATTTAATGAATGAAGAGAAAGAGGAGTGGAAGACCAAAAAGATGTGCCATCATCCAGCTAAGTGGTATGGGAGAGGCAATAGAACAAGAAAAGAACTACAGTGAGGCAGAAATAGCACTAGATGAAGAACTGGAAGACCTGGCTTCTACACTCAGCTCAGCACCTCAAGAGCCATACTTGTAAAAGAGATCAATTTCTAAAATGCCTTCAGGTTCTGGGACTCTATGGGCCATTGTTTTGGAAGTATAAAAAATAGTTTGTTGGGGTCCCCAGTTAGTGCAGACCTGCTGACACCAACTGGAGTCTGAGCAGTTACCCACAATTATTGTCACCTCTATGATCTTCAGAAGACGGAAGTCTCTGGATACAATAGAGCAGTCTGACACCACTAAATTCACGCTTTATTGCTTGGTTACATCATCTTGTCTCTCCCTCTGCTTCCTCTCTCTCCCTCTGCTATCCTGTTCTTATACCCCTCTCATCTCCCTTGCCAATGTGCCCCAACAACAAGTATGTGTTTAGCTTGTGTATCCAGGAGCCCAACTTCTGAGATGGTGGGGGCGATCTCAATTTGGTGCAAGCTCAATGACTGTCCTGGCTTGGCTACAGGGTGTGTACCCCGGACCTGTAGCCAGTGAAGCAGAACTCACACCTGAGGCCTCAACATCCATTCCCAAGAGTGAGCTGACTGAGATCCAACCATCCAAAGACCACAAGGGGCAGGTTTGCACAAGACTTGTCTTTGCACAGACTTGTTGCCTATGCAAATGGGGCGTTATGTGCAATGTACACAAGGAAGGGTCTCAAGAATAATGCAAACTCTTGTTATTCAGTTCCCTAGCATTCTTGTTGCTAGGTACTCTAGCAATGGTTCTGCTTCCTTGTTGCTAATCATATGAGATATGAAGTAAAGGAATAGTTTAGAATGGTATTAGAAGTACTGTTAAGCAACAACTCCTCCCAACCCACCCCCTCCTCACCACTGCTTTCTTATCTCATCTCTCCAATTGTAATTGGTTCTCCTGTACTGAATACCATCAGTTAAGAATAGCTGGAGCAGTACAAAGATAGAACTTCAACTTTTCATGGCTTTTGAATTTCTACACTGAAGCTACAGGAATCCTTTCCTTCCTGTTTTCTCCATGGTCACTGCATTTGCTTAGAGCTGAAAAGTACAGGTAGCAAATACTCCGTTTAGAAAGAAAACCATAGAGAGGAAAGGGGCCATTCACATTAGCACTTTGCCATAATACATCTAGTTTATATTTTGGATGCACCAAAGTAAATAGACACCTTTTTTGGGTGATAACTTAATGGACTGCAAATACACACCCCTGCTGACCCATTTAAAGGGAAAATGTAATGGGCTGAAGCTTGAGTTGATGCAGAGGTCCCAAGCACATGAGGCTAAATAGTAATTGGACCATACTCTATTAATATATGCTTGGAGAAAGAATGACCCCGCCCACTCTTTGTGCAAGTTTTGAGGTGTTGTATGGGAAATGGCATAGGGACAATTTTGGTGGGTGGAGAGAGAGGGGTGGAGGCAGAGAGACTGCTGATCAGGTTTGTGTAGAGGCTGCTCTCACTTTCTATCGCCATCCCCCTTCACCTCCACAAAGAATAAAGATAGAGGATTTTTCCTTAACCTGAATTCCTGACTCAGGCTGATTTTAAAATCCACGGTCATCACAGGAAAATATTTCTTTTTAAAGAATAAAAAAGAGAAAATTAAAGAGAGAGAAGGAAGTGAAATTACCCAAGGGGGAAATCACTCCACAATCCCTTTCAGTTTTATAAATCTCAATTTTTGAACCAGAGTGGGGAAGTCCCTGCCTATTCAAGCCCTCTGAGAGATGGAGATCAGTGGTCCATGCTGGGGCTTTGGCTCCTCTGGTGACCCCGGCTGCTCTTCAGCTACCCAGTGATCAAAGAAGCCCTAAGACCGGGGCCTCCAGATCACGAAGTGCAGGACTTGGCTTGGCCGCCCAGGGTGACTGGGAGGCAGCCGGGCATGATCGAAGTCCTGTACCACTACCCAAATGGGGATTAGGAGACAGGTGTGATGCGGAAAAGATTCCAATCTTTGATTCCCATCCCCCCCTAGTTAATGTAAATTACCCTTTGACTCACAAATCCTGGTCCCTTTGAATTCCAATAGAAGATCCCGACCTGTCCCAGCCCCACCCGGATCTGAGCCAACTTCGGGGCTACACCCCAAAGCCCCTCAAGCTAAGTCTCTGACTTAAAAGGGCCACACTGGGAACTCCTCTTTGCAGAGATTCTAAACATGGTAGCCATGTGAGGACCCTCTGTCCAGTGCCCTCTTTGTCTCTACCTTCACCTATCTCCTACTTCTAGACTCAATAATAAACCTCTTTTATCAGTCTAGCTCTCCCGGCCAATAAATGCTTTTATTGGGAATTCCGCGCAGCTACTAGACCTCATATACCGCCGTATCCTTGCGCCGAATCCAAGGGTTTGCAGGGGAACTCTGTTTGACTCCCTATACCCCAAACCTGCCACTAGACCTTAACTAAACCCTAATTTCATTTAGGTACCCCAAATCTAGACCTCAACATGTGGTCTATACCTCAACAGGTGCACTTGCCGTCCTGAGTGCTTTAGACCAGCATGCAGCCCAGGAATAGCAGGGAAGTGACACTAAACCAGTAAGACTCCCCTGTACCCAAGCCAGGTTAACCACAAAGATGGAAAGTATATCGTGAGTTTCAGTGTTTTGAGGGAAACTAGTACAAAGTCACCCCACCCCACCCCACCCCGTGCACTTCCGGGTTCTCCCTAGGAATTGGAAGTAATCCTATGTTTCTTTAAAATAAATAAATGGAATTCCAAATGAAAAATTTGTGATAGTTGGTAACAAATTCAATATTTAAACAAAAGCAAAAAAAAAAAAAAAAAACCCACCTAATATAATTGTTTTTATCCATTTAATTTATCCCAAATAAACTAACAAAATAATATCAAATTCACCTCTACAATCTTTTAGAAAAGGAATGAAGGAATGAAGAAAATAGTCAGTGCTATTCACCAAGCAAGATAATAATACTTACAATTTGGGGAGATTAACAGTAGGGGCACCCAGAAATTCAGGAGACAAAAATCCAAGAAAGGTGCCATAATTAAGTTATTGGCCAGTATTTTCATACAGAAAGGGGAGAGGTTGATAACTTTTTTTTATTTGTTTCTTTTAGCTCCTCATTCTTTTTAACAATATGTTTTTTCTGTCCTTTGTCTTAATCTGATTGTTAAATTAAGTCATGTTTCTTTGGAGTAAAATATGGAAAGAACATTAAATTTGATAGTATAAGATAATTGAGATTATTATAAGTAAGATTTTAAAAATGAAAATATGTGAACTATTATTATAATCTCATTGTGAAGCTGGCTACATCTCTTCTTCGGGGTTCTCCTGAAGAGCTGAAATGTTTTTTTCTCTAATGTCATTGACTCAAGACCCCTAATGTTAGCTGCCATGGATATTATGAATTGATCAATCAATCAATCAATCACTTTTTTAAAAGTTATATTTGTTTTGAGGATATAGTAAGAATAGAAATACATTTTGCTCCTCTACACCCACTTTTGGAACATATTCTTGATGAGGTTTGTATTCCCTCAATTCCTGGTGGTGATGAGGTTAGTGGCAATAAGACAGTTGTTTAAAATCCCCTTTTTGGTAGGCCACAGGTTTAAAGTGAAAGAATTCACTTATTCCCGAATTATTAATTGCAAAATGAAAATTTATTGTTGGATAGAAACCAGTTTGCTAAGCGACTGACTTCTATAGTGGCAGATTCCTATTGAAATGGGTTGTGGTTCTTTTAAGAAACTATATTTCCTATTATTCTGAGTCCATTCCTGGAGAAGGCATATCCTCCCTAGATGAGTTGTCTTTCTGGGATGCCAGAACCTTTGATTCAATTACAAATCTTGGTCAAAAGCATCTCTTTGAATTCTAATAGGAGAGCCGGACTTCCCAGCCTCTACTGGGTCTGAGCCAACTTGGGCTGTCCCAACCCCCACGGGGCCTGTCCCAACCTCCACTAACACCCAATATAATAGCTTCTATCCACAAAAGTCTTTTGCAGATGGACCTTGGCAGCTCCTTTTGCTGCCAGGACTTTTCTGTCCACAGAGAATTGCATTCTCAGTGCAAAACTCCATTTTCCATAGCTCTGCCACTATAGAAGTCAGTCTCTTGGTAAACTGATTTCTATCTAACAATAAACTTTCATTTTGCAACTAATATTTTGGGAATGAGTGAATTCTTTCACTCCTAAAACCTGTGGCCGATTTAAAGGGGATTCTTAATAACTCTCTTATGGTCACTAATCTCCAGACCACCAGGAATCTAGACCACTCAAACAGCATCACTATTGGAGAAGTGGAATCTTACATTGAGAATGCTCAGCAGGCAAGGTCCTAGCAAATTGCTTGGCCCTCTGCAAGAAGTGAGTTTAAGGGACCTTGTTATATGTGTATCTTGGTGGGGGGCTGGGACAGCCTGAGCTGATCAAAACAAGATTTCTCAATTGAATGAGAATTTAGAATTTCAAAAAGATCAGTGGGAGTTGATTTGCTCTTGAATAGTGTTGCTTCTCTCATCCAGAGAAGATGGGTCTTCTCTCTAGTCTCCTTGGAGCCTGGGAGATCCTGATTTCTGAGATCAAAAAGGGGACACAATTTAATTTTAAAGGGAACACAGTTTAGAGATAATCTTAAAGGGAACACAGCTTCAGTAAAGGGAACAGTTTCCCTCCCACTTCACTCACCTCTATATCTCCTTATCCCTATATGCTCCAGCATAATGCATTTTCCATAGAGGATTATTCCCATCAAGTTTATGTTGAAATGCTGCATCATGCTGAATGAACCCTTGTTTCAAATACTAGATGAGAACTGGATGGTCAGCTCTTTGCTTTTCAGGTCTCAATCTGGACAAACTGCAGCATAGAGTCGCATTTTGGATCTCCTTATAGTTTGTTTTGATTTCTCAAAACATGGTCTCTAATCATTTTCACCTAAACCTAATGAGCAAACACGATATTACTGGGCTATATATCTTGACACCATATAGAAAGGATCTCTTATAGGATTATACCTCTTATTCCTTCAGAAGATCACCAGGCAGAGAAACAAACCAAAGAGAAACAGGTCCTGGTCAACTGGTGCCTTTCAAATGCACCTCAGTTCTAGCTATTCTGACAATGAAGGGAGATCCTCTCTACCACTTGGTGAGTGGATTGGAACCTATTATAAAATGTTTCCCATACAGAGGAATTATATCAGTAGCATGGAATGTTTATCCTTCTTTAAAAGGTCTATAGACTTATTTGCTATTATTTCCTGTTACATGAGTTTGGGTTATAAGATCTTTTACACAGGCAAACAAATCATTTTATCATATTTTTAAAATGTAAATGTAAAGAAAATAGTTAGGTTGTTATGAAATCTTGACTAGAAAAGACTAGTGTCCTCTTTGCTTAGTTTAGTCCTTAAAATTTGATATTTTTTCTTAATCTGTTTCATCTTTATTTGTTTAAATCATTTGTAACTTTATAAATATTATTGTTAAGATCTAGATTTGGGGTACCTAAATGAAATTAGGGTTTATTTGAGGTCTAGTGGCAGGTTTGGGGTACAGGAAGTCAAGCAAAGCTCCCCTGCAACCCCCTTGGATTCGGCGCAAGGATATGGCGGTAAATGAGGTCTAGTAGCGGCGTGAGCCCCCAATAAAAGCATTTATTGGCCCAAGAGCTAGATTGATAAAAGAGGTTTATTATTGGGTAAGCAAAGTTAAAGTATAGGCGAAGGTAGAGATAAGAAGGACACCGGACAGAGGGTCCAGTGGACAGAGGGTCCTCACATGGCTAGCATGTTTGGAATCTCTGCAAAGAGGGGGGTCCCAGTGTCTCCCTTTTATAATGGGAGATTTAGCTCGAGGGACTTTTGGGTGTAGCCCCAAAGTTGGCTCAGATCCGGGTGGGGCTGGGACAGGTTCAGATCTTCTTTTGGAATTCAAAGGGACCAGGATTTGTGAGTTAAAGGGTAATTACATTCAATAGGAGGGGTGGGAATCTAGAAAGGAATCTTTCCCACATCATTATAATTGGCAAAAAATAAAAATTAGCCTGCATAACACAAGTAATAAGCAAGATCCAAACAAACAGAGCCAAATTTTGCTTCATAGGTAGCACTAAGTCTTAGGAGGATGAGATCGGTACCTGGAATGTAACTGGAGTATATGATTTATTCAAAGTAATAGAATAGGTAAAAGGGAGGCTTTAGGAATATTTCAGTTAACTTTTTTAAAGCTTTTGTTAATTACCAAGCATATACTAGGCACTACAGAAAATGTAAAGTTTGAATAATACACAAATTGTTCCAATGAAGCTTAATAGTCAGTTCAGAGATCTATCACACTTTCTTTATTTAAAATAATAGCCTTTTATTTTTCAAAATACATGCAAAAACAATTTTCAACATTCACCCTTGCAAAACCTCCTTTCCCTATACAAGTAATCTGATATAGGTTAAACATGTATAATTCTTCCACAATTCTTCTAAACATATTTCTACATTTATCATGCTGCACAAGAAAAATCAGATCAAAAAGGAAAAAAATGGAGAGAGAAAAAAACAGACAAGCAAACAACAAGAAAGGTGAAAATATTATATTGAACCCACATTCAGTCGCCACAGTCCTCTCTCTGGAACAGATGGCTCTCTCCATCACAAGTCTATTGGAATTGGCCTGAATCAGCTCATTGAAAAGAGCCAAGTCTATCACACTTGATCAAAACATAATCTTGTTGCTATGTACAATGTTCTTTTGGTTCTAATCATTTTATCATATTTTTAAAACGTAAATGTAAGGAAAATAGTTAACTTGTTATGAAATCTTGATTAGAAAAGACTAGTGTCCTTAGCATCAATTCATGGAAATCTCTTCAGGCCTTTCTGAAATCATCCTGCTGATCTTTTCTTATAGAACAATAATATTCCATTACATTCATATACTATAACTTATTTAGCCATTGCCCAATTGATGAATATCCACTCAGTTTCCAGTTCCTTGCCACTACAAAAAAAGGCTGCTACAAACATTTTTGTACTTATGGGTCCTTTTCCTTCTTTCATGATCTCTTTGTAATACAGACCCGGTAGAGACATTGCTGGATCAAAGGATATGCACAACTTGATAGCCCTTTGGGCATAGTTACAAATTGCTCTCCAGAATGGTTGGATTAGTTCACAATTCCACCAAATGTGTAAGTGTCCTAGTTTTCCCACATTCTCTCCAGCATTTATCTTTTCTTGTCATCTTAGCCAATCTGAGAGATATAAAGTGGTACCTCAAAGTTGTCTTAATTTGCATTTCTCTAATCAATAGTTACAGTGTGATATCTAGATCCCCAAATTGGGGTGCCAAAATATACCGTGCTTTCTAGAGCTCCATGTTGGGTGCCAAAATGTAGTGTCTGGACTAACTCTGGAGGATCTTGGGACCAGACTTGGTCATAGTGGAGGAGTGAAGGAGGCAGGAGAGCCACCAGGATGGTCAAAGATGGAATGTCTCTAGTTACAATCCTCTCAGCCCTCAGTATGATTACATCATTACAGCACACTAAGCATGTGCCAACTAGAGAACCATTATATCATCACATCACACTGAGCAAGTGCTAACTATAAGCACCTTGTTATGTAAATGCCTCTTACTGTAAGTATCCCTTGCTTCAAGTAGAACACAGGTGGTCATGCTCTCCTTGACTTCTCAGGAAGAGTGAGAAAACCAAAGGGAGGTGGGGAGTCAAACCAGACATTGTCAGCAGGTTCCCTCTGGGCTGAAGGGTCTTATACCTTATCCAGAGTTTCTCCACTGTGTGAGGCCCTCTACAAATAGTGATTTAGAGCATTTAGAAATCACACTTTCATATCTTAGTAGATGTCTTAATGATTTTAATGTGGCCAACAATCCCCTGCCCCCAATTTGTGATCTATAATTGGTGAAGAGTCTCAATAAATGCAGAATGCATGTCAGATGACAGTTGATTGCATGTCCACTGCCAGGAGGGCATGTAGACTCTTCCCTACTAGAGTCATAATTTTGTTATTCAAACCTTTGAACCTCACATCCTCCCCAGAATAATCTTCATACTGTAACAAAGCATCTAAGTAAATCTGCCTAAAAAGTTTACAATTATATTTTGTCTTTCATTCTAGTTTGCCCTTGAAAAAGGTGAAACAAACTCTTAGATTACTAATAAAGAAAGAAGATCAAGTTATAAACAATGAAGATGGCATCCTTGCTTACCCCCAATAAGTAGATCCTAGATGAGCCTCTTCAGTGTAAAATCTCATGAGGCATGAGGCTCCTCCTCATGAGGAGGAGCCACTCCTGGATTGACTCACTCACCCAAACCTGCTTTTAGCCTGATAGTTAATAATATTATAATAATAACAGGCATTTCTACAGTACCTACTGTGTGCCAGGCACGTGAAATATTATTTCATTTGGTCCTCACAACAGTGCAAGGAAGGAGGTGCTATTATTATTCCCATTTTACAATTGAGGAAACTGAAGCAAATAGAGGTTGAGTAAGAGGGTTACATAGTAACTATCTGAGGCTAGCTTTAAACTCTGGTCATCTCAACTCCATGCCCAGCACTCTACTGACTGTGCCATTAGGTTTCTAGAGAAGGAAGACTATCAACTTTTAATCAACAATTAATCAATAAACAGTTATTAAGAAATGACTATAGTATGTGTTAAGCACCAGGAATCCAAATAAAGGGAAAAGTCAGTCTTTGCCCTAAAGGAACTCATAGGCTAATGGGAGAAATGATGTGCAAATATATACAAGGAAATAATTAACAGAGAAAAGGCACTAATGAGATTTTTATTGTGACTTAAAGGAAGTCAGGAAAGTTAAATAGTTGGAATGGAAGAGGGAGATTATTCCTTGCAAAAGGTATAGCCAAAGAGAATACCTAGAGCTAAGACATGGAGTATTTAATTCATCAGTCAGAAGGCCAATGTCACTGGATCATAGAACATGTATTAGAGAGTAAGCTGCAAGAAAACTAGAAAGATAGAAGGGGGGTTAAGTTATGTGAGGCCTTAAATGCTAAACAGGTAATTTTGTTTTTGAGGAAATAAGTGAAATTTACTGAGTAGGAGGGTAACATAGTTAGACCTGCACTTTAGGAAAATCATTTTGGTAGCTGAATCATTTTGGTTTGGAATAAGGAAAGACTTGAGACAAGCAAATCTACCAGCAGACTATTATAATAGTCCAGTGTGAGGTGATGATGACCTGTATTAGAATGGAGACAACAACAGAGGAGAAAAGGGGGTGTATTTAAGAGATGTTGCAAAAGGAAATCAACAAGCCTTAGCAATAGATCAGATATGAAGGTGAGAGACTGTAGATAGCCAGAACTCTGGAGAAGTATACTTGAAACAAGGTATTATCTCAGAGGAAATGATGAGACAGTGGTTATCTAGTTTACATATATACTTAGTACTTAGCATGGTGATGTAATGGTTCTCTGTGTTCACCCAAAATCAGTATGCTGTAATGATGTAATTACAATAAGGTATATAAGAGCCAACAAGGACTGGAAAAGAGACATTCCATCTCCCACCATCCTGGTGGCTCTCCTGCCTCTTGCATTCCTCCACTGAGACCAAGACCTATCTGAAAGTCCCCCAGAAAGCTAGCTCAGCCTCAGGTGAAGAAGACAAACTGTGAAGGAGATAATAAAGACTTTGGACTTTATTCCTGACTATTCTTGTGGTGATTATTCTGCTGAAACCAAGGCCCATTTGGAGGACCTACAGAGAGCTAACTAGAACATTTCAAGAGACAATGAAGAATTCAGAATAATGCCTAAATTATGAGCCTGAGGAAATGGGAAGATGGAATTGCCCTATATAGCAATAGGAAAGGTAGCAATAGGGGAGGCTTTAGGGGGAAAGAATGAATTTCATTTTAGACATATTGAGTTTAAGATGTCTGCTGGGCATGCAATTTGAGATGTCTGAAAGGAAATTGGAGATATAAGATTCGAGTTCAATAGAGAGACTAAGGAAGGATAGATAAATTTGAAAATTATCAACATAGACATGGTAATTAAATCCTTGGGGACTAATGAGGTCACCAACTGAAATAGTATAAAGTAAGAAGAGAACCCAGGACACAACCTTAGAGATACATAGGATCAAATGGTATGATATGAAGGAAGATCAAGCAAAGGGCATGGAAAAGAAGTGGTCAGACATGTTAGGAAAAAAACCAAGAGAGTCATATCCCCAAAACCTAAACAGAAAGGAGTGTTAAGGAGTCCAAATATGTCAAAAGACACAGAGGTCAAGGAGAATGAGGATAGAGAAAAATCTATTGGATTTGGCAACTAAGAGATCATTAGTAACTTTGGAGAGGGCAGTTTCAGTAAAATGATAGATTCAGAAGCCACATTGCAAGGAGTTAAGAAGAAAGTTAAAAAGTAGAAAAACCTATTGTAGATAGTCTTTTCAAGCAGGGACAGAGGGGTCAAGTAAAATTTTTCTCAGGATAGGAGAGATATAGGCATGTTTATAGGCAGTAGGAAATTAGTCAAAAGATAGGGAGTGATTGAAAAATAAGTGAAAGAGTAAGGATGATAGAGAAAGATATTTATAGAAGGAGATAGGATGAAATGGTATTGCTTAAACAAATAGAGGGATTAGTTTTGATAAGGAGTAAGGCCATGTCATCATGTGAACTAGGGTGAAGGAAGAGAGGTGTCAGAAGGCATCTGAATGATAGATGAGAAAGAAGGGAGAAAAGAGTTTATGGCAAATGACCAATTGTTTTTTATAAAATGAAGCAATTTCTCAGCTGAAAGACCATGTCATCATGTGAACTGGGCTGAGGGAAGAGAGAGTGTCAGAAGGCATCTGAATGATAGATGAGAAAGAAGGAAGAAAAGAGTTTATGGCAAATGACCAATTGTTTTTTATAAAATGAAGCAATTTCTCAGCTGAAAGAGTGGGGGACAAAGAAAGATATGGGAGACTTAAGGAATGAAAAGGTTGGGAAGAAGTGTTGTAGAGAGTAGGATAGGAGTTGATAAGGGAGGATTGCTTAGCAGCAGTGAGGACCCAGTTGAGGTTATTTATTATGAATTTGTTTTGGACCCAGAAAAAAATGGTTGAATGATTTTTTTTACCTTTGTTCAGCAACACATGTATAGAACCACAAGCAATGAATGTCAGAATGACCCAAGTCGGAGGCTTTGTTGGTACAAAACAGTGGATAGGGATTCAAGAAAAGAGGATTGAATTGGTTCACCAAGGAGTTAAGAGGAAAAGAAGAAAGTGATTAGTGTAAGGAAGATGGACTGGGAAGAAATTGAAGAATCAAGGGTTTATAAACCCTTGCAGATAAAGAGTAGTGTTATTTTTTAAAAAGGCAGAGGAGATATAAAAAACCCAATAGATTATGGTCAAATAAAGGTATTTCAGAATTCCCAAACATAGAAGTGATATGTCTACAGGTGCTGATAACATGGAGAGTATGACTATCTTGGTGAGTGACTGAAATTAAGTGGAAAAATAACTTGTGGAAGATGAGCAGGTTGAAGAACTGTGTAGTTAGGACATTTATAGGAGAATAATATGTATGCTGAAGTCTCCTAGTATGGGGAAAGGACAGAGAAAAAATATTGTAAACCAGAAATTGAACTCACTGAACAAGTAAGGAGAATGATCAGCTGAGGGGATGTCTGTAGATAACAGCTACCATTACCACTCTGAGTCAAACTCCAGCATCTACAGAGTAAAGCTATTGTTGGGGGAGGGAGATACATCACTATTACTAGCATTGTATCTTCTAAGTCTCACTTAGCATGTTTCCTATTCATACAAAATTTATCACCATGATAAACATAAAAAATTCACTTAATTATAAGACAAAATCTAAAGTTATCATTAAATAATTATTCAATATAAGACAAATACAAGAGTTATCAGTATATTACAAGTTACCAAAAGACCTGGATCATACTCTCCTACCAATGCATATAAGTGATTATGGGAAAGAATGGGCACATGCTGATAGAAATCTAACAGGAAGGCACATGAGAGGGGAAATCCATGTATCTGAGGCAGCCATAAGTTTTGCTGTCCTTCATTCCTTCAGAAACTATCTGCTTTATACAAAGTTGTTTCTCTGTTAGCTACTCCTTTCTGACTCTGAATAATGAATAAACAATGGAGACCATAATTCAAAAACCAAAGTGTCTCTTTTATACTCAACTTTTATTACTAGTTTATGATTTATTTTTATTTTTAAAATTTATTTTCAAAAAATATGCATAGTTTTCAACATTCACCCTTGCAAAACCTTGTGTTCTAAATTTTTGTCTCCTTCCCTTCCTCCCATCCTCTCCCCTAGATGACAAATAATCCAATATCTGTTAATCATGTGCAATTCTTCCACATACATATTTCCACAATTATCGTGGTGCATAAGAAAAATCAGATCAAAAAGGGGGAAAAAGTGACAAAGAAAATAAAATGCAAGCAAACAACAACAAAAAAGTGAAAATATTGTGTTGTGATCCACACTCAGTTCCCACAGTCCTCTCTCTGGGTACAAATGACTCTCTTCATTACAAGGCCTGAACTGGAACTGGCCTGAAATCACCTCATTGTTGAAAAGAGCCTCCTTCATCAGAATTGATCATCATATAATCTTATTTTTGCCATGTATAATGTTCTCTTGGTTCTACTCACTTCACTTAGCAACAGTTCATGTAAGTCTCCCCAGCATACGCTGATCCTTTTTATGGAACAATAATATTCCATGACAGGCATATACCATTACTAGGAAATTCTAGTTTTCAAGGAATTATTTTTTTCCCTAAGTTTTTGATTCTCTGTTTCAAGTTGTTTGACTTCCTTCTCATAATTTTCTTGGATTGCTCTTAATTTTTTTCTCTACTTTTTCCTCAATCTCTTTTATTTGATTTTTAAATCCTTTTTAAGTTCTTCTAGGAACTCTCTCTCTCTCTCTCTCTCTCTCTCTCTCTTTTTTTTTTTTTTTTTGATTTGGGACCATTTGACATTTCTTATTGAAAAATTAGTAAGTTTTTTTTAGCTCCATTATTTTCTTTTGAATATGAATCAGATCTTCTCTATCTATGATTGGGTTCTTTCTCCTTTTCTTTACTTATTCATTTATTCATTTATTGTTTTATTTTGTTTGTAGTAGCTATTAATGTAATCAAATTCTAGTTCCAAGACATGAGGAATGATGCTTCACGTAGGAACTTCTTCTTACTGTTATTTTCTGAGGTCTGTCCTAGGGCTTACCTTTGGGTTCTTTTCTCTACTCATAAGCATTTTCTGCCTTTTTATGTGGAGGAAATTTAAAGAGCTGAAAGTTTTCTGATCTGCTCTACCATCTTCCCCAAATATATCTATTTGCAGATATGTGACACTTTCAGCAAACTGACCATGTATTAGGCTAGCATGATGATTTTCTAATTAGAAATATTAAAATTTTATCTTTTTTCTGACTACAATGTAAAATAAATAAATAACATTTAATAAAGACAAAGATGAAGCAAAGATTAAAAACTATTTGAAAACTAAATAGCATCCTAAGAAAAGATGGGTCAAAGAACAAATTATGGAAACAATAATTTCATTAAAGATAATGAAAAAATAATTGAAATGGATGAACATTTACAAAAATATAAATTGCCCATTTTAATAGAATATTTAAATAACCCTATTTTAGAAAAAAGAAATTAAACAAGTCATACATTAACTAACAAAGAAAGACGTCTCAAAACCAAATGTATTTGCAAGTGAACTCTACAAAACATTTAAAGAAAAATTAGTTCTAATTCTACATAAATTGTTTGGGATATGTAAATCCTGCTGGATAACAAGATAATCAGATCTAGAGCTAATTACATTCACACTCTACTACTTGAGTAATTCCTATATTTAGTGATTTGTTTGAAGTCAAATTCAACAGTCTACAGTTTTCATTCATGATCCTTCTTTGTCCCCTCCCCCAATCCTTTTTTTTTTAATTGGGTCAACATCTTGAGTCTTGACTTGTAGCCTTTTCAAGTTAAACAATTTGTCATCAGTGTAATAACTGACCTTGATGAAAGCCTCTGACAACGTTGCTGAAAACAGCCCTGCTTCACTCAGTTGGTGACAGAAGGCATGAGAGGCTCATGTATTGTCCAGAATCTATGCAAACATGCTGTCATAGCATACAGAGCTGATAAATTTCTCTGGGTAATCAAATTTATACAAGAAACTCAAAGAAAATAATTTCTCAAAATTATTTGGAATAAGGAAAATATTAAAGAAAAAGAGGTCTATCAATATTATATCTCAAACTATATTATAAAATTATCATTAAAGTGATTTCATGATAGTTAAGAAATAGAAACATCAATCAGTGGAACAGATTACGTGTACAACATTAAAAAATAACAAATACAATAGCTTAGTGTTTGAAAAAACCAAAGACTCCAGCCACTGGGATAAAAATTCACTGTATAACAAAAACTATTAGGAAAACTGGAGAGCAAGTTGAAAGAAACTAGGTATAGAACAACATTTCACATAACAAACTCCAAATGGATACATGATTTAGATATAAAGAGGGACATTTTAAATGAATATGAAGAAAGAAGATATTACCTTTCAGATCAATGAATAAGGGAATTATTCATGACAAAACAAGAGATGATAGAAGATAAAATGGACAATAGCAATTTCATAAAAGGAGATTTTGCTTAAATAAAGCCAATACCACTAAAATTAGAAGTGAAACAAGTAATTGGCAGGGAGAGAATCTTAGCAAGAAGTTTCTGTAAGAATTTCATTTCCTAAATATTGATTGATTCTGATTTGTAAGAATAAAAGTCATTCTCCTATTGATAAATGGTCAAAAGATATGAATAGGCCACTTTTTAAAGAAGTCCAAACTGTAAATGGCCATTCAAAAAATGTTTTACATCATTTAATACTTAAAGAAATACAAACTAAAGCAAGTCTGGGGTTTTACATCATATTTATTAGATTGGTGAAACTGACAGAAAAGGAAAATGATAATTGTTGGGGAGGAATGGGAAAGCATATTAATATATTATTGGTAAAGTTGTTAATTGATGTAGCCATTATGAAAAGCAATTTGAAACTACATATAAAAGGTTACTAAAGTATTCATACCCTTTAACTCAGCAATACAATTAAATCTATACCCTTAAAAAAAATCAATGAAAGAAAAAAGGACCCTTTTGTTAAAAAGTCTCTCACCACTTCAATCCATCCATCCTACAGATTCCTACTAAAGTAATTTTCCATGAAAGATTTTACCATGAAACTACCCTATGCAGCCAATTCCAGTGGATTTTTATTGCTTTCCTGGTAAAATACAAACTCTTCTAGTTAGCTTTTAAAAGCATTACCAACCAATATTATCAACCTCATTGGCCATTGTCTTGTAACTTTTGCCATTCTGCCAAATTGTCCTTCTCTTTGTTCCTTACCTATCACATTCCATCTCCTAACTTTGTACTGCTTAGTCCCCATACTTAGAATAGTATTCCCTCTTTCTCACTGCCTAACAGCCCTCTTCCTTTAAGATTCAGCTCAAGCATCCTCTTCTGCATGAAACCTTTCCTGATCCCCTTCAACTGCTAAAACCCTCCCTCCCAAACTACATTGTGATAACTACTTTGAATATATTTTTATTTATTCACTTTATATTCATTCCACATGTACTTTTGTATGTATTTGTCTCCCTTGTTAGAAAAAAAACTTAAATGTAAATAGAAATGTCTGATTCTTTATATAAAAAACCTTCCCCAAAGAAAATCACCAAAAGAAGCATAGTATTGGGCATATAGAAGATACTGAATATTTGTTGACAGATAAAATGGAAATGATGTATTTTGATACCTATCTCACAGTGATATAATAAGGTTCAAATAGAATAATATGAAAACTTTTTGTAAACCTTAAAAATGCAATGTATCAATTATTATCCTCTTTCAAGGAGATATCATCCTCTCGAAAGCTACATGCATAATTACTTTGGGAGAGAGAGCTAATATTCAGGAATTCTTGGTTTTTATAAGTCATTATTCATTGTTTAATAATCAAGGAAATGATGCAGAAACATTTTCAAAGAATAATACCTATGCCTTCTATCTCTGTGTAATAACTTCTCAAATATGGTTATTGTGGACAATGAATGTTTCCTGAAATAATGTTCACCTTTCCAGAAAGATATGGAGTGAATTCTCTAAGCAGTAATTAGGAAAGTCTCAATCCTACATTTCATTATGGAGCTTTGAATTATAATAATGAATAAATCCAGTTTCTCTTCTAATCCCTACTGCAAATCCCTAATTTGTCTCAGCCACTGTGTCAATTTTCTGGTGCTGAGTAAGGTTTCAATGATAAATGAAGTTCTTGCCAAAATCATTACATTCATAAGGTCTTTCTCCAGTGTGAATTCGCTGATGTTTGCTAAGAATAGAATGCCTGCTAAAACTTTGATTACATTGATTACATTGATAGGGCTTTTCTCCAGCGTGGATTCTGAGATGATGAAAAAGCCTTGCATTTTGACTAAAAACTTTGCCACACACATTACATTGATATAGTTTCTCTGCTGTGTGGAGTCTCTGATGTTGGAAAAGGCCTGATCTCTGATTGAAGGCTTTTCCACACTCATCACATTCATAAGGTTTCTTCCAATGTGGATTCTCTGATGTTTAATGAAGATGGAATTCTGAGTAAAATTTTTCCCACATTCATCATATACATAAGGTCTTTTCACTACAGGGTTTCCCCATTGCCTTTCTGATTTGCTTTCTTGTTCTACATTTGGGACCCTAGGGGATATCACAATGCAGTTTGTTAATTTTATCCATTTCTGGAGAAGTTTTCTGCTTGTCAAATCTATTCATTTCTGTTGAAGTTTCCTGTTTTGGAGCTAATTCTCCCTTCCCAATGTTGGACTTGTCACCTAAAATAAAAAATAGATTATACACATGTCAGTTGTCATCTAGGTCTGAAGAAAGGCCCCTGAAATTGGGAGTTGGAGTAAAAAGAATATTTTAGTTGCAACTGTTAGAATCCTTACAAAGTTGGATTTAACTTTGTAACTCATAAAAGTTGAAGGAAACAATGCTTGTGTGCTTAGGATTTACACCTTGGGGAGAATTCATACATTAGAACTCACACCTTTGAGAGTTCACACATTAGCTCACACATTGGAGTTCACAAGTTCCGGAGATTCACAAGTCAGAAACCCACAATCCCACTCTCTCAGAGGAGGAGTCAACCTTTGGGTTCACACCTTTAAGAGATCATATATAAGAAGCTCTTAGAGTTTCAGTCAGTCAGTCAGTTCAGGAGATTGACAAGCTAGAGACTGCAGTCAGGCAGAACGAAGGATTCGGAGGGGTAGAACCAAGATTCAGAGGGACCTGGAGGGACAAAGGACAAGTTGCAAGAGCTCTTGGAACCAAGCAGAGAGATAGGCCTCTAAGAAAACTAACCCGGCTATTTTGGAAAAGACAATAAAAGATTGAATTTTAACTCCTGGCTGTATTTGAGGTGATTATTACTAAGAACTGAAACTAAGGCTGCCTCCAGAAAACCTCCCCAAGAAACCTGCTCCCAGAGAACCATCATATTTTAGAAAAAGAAGAACACCACAGCAACCAATTCATTGAGAGTAGCACATGACTTAAATGTGATTACAAAAGGTTTTATATATGTGAGATAAACTATCCTATGTTCCTCTAATTTATTTATAATCTCTTCTTTATGCCTAAATCATGGACCCATTTTGAGCTTATCTTGGTATACAGTGTTAAATGTGGGTCCATGCCTAATTTCTGCCACACTAATTTCCAGTTATCCCAGCAGTTTTTGCCAAATAATGAATTCTTATCCCAAAAGTTAAGATCTTTGGGTTTGTCAAACACTAGATTGCTATAGTTGACTAGTTTGTCTTGTGAACCTAACCTATTCCACTGATCAACTAATCTATTCTTAGCCAATACCAAATGGTTTTGGTGATTGCTGGTTTATAATATAGTTTTAGATCAGGTATAGGTAGGTCACCTTCATTTGATTTTTTTTTCATTAATTCCCTTGAGATTCTCGACCTTTTGTTCTTCCATATGAATTTTGTTGTTACTTTTTCTAGATCATTAAAATATTTTCTTGGAAGTCTGATTGGCATAGCACTAAATAAATAGATTAGTTTAGGGAGTATTGTCATCTTTATTATATTCGCTCAGCCTATGCAAGAGCATTTAATATTTTTCCAATTATTTAAATCTGACTTTATTTGTGTGGAAAGTGTTTTGTAATTTTGCTCATATAATTCCTGACTTTGATAGATAATTCCCAAATATTTTATGCTATCGACAGTTATTTTGAATGGAATTTCTATTTGTATCTCTTGCTGTTGGATTTTGTTGATGTATAAAAATGCTGAGGATTTATGGGGATTTATTTTGTATCCTGCAACTTTGCTAAAATTATGAATTATTTCTAATAGCTTTTTAGAAGAATCTCTGGGGTTCTCTAAGTATACCATCATATCATCTGCAAAGAGATCTGATAGTTTGGTTTCCTCATTGCCTACTCTAATTCCTTTAATCTCTTTCTTGACTCTTATTAACAAGGCTAGCGTTTCTAACACAATATTGAATAATAATGGTGATAGTGGGCAACCTTGCTTCACTCCAGATCTTACTGGGAAAGGTTCCAGTTTTTCCCTATTGCATATGATGCTTACTGACGGTTTTAAATCTATGCTCCTGACTATTTTTAAGGAAAAGTCCATTTATTCCTATACTCTCTAGTCTTTTTTAATAGGAATGGATGTTGGATTTTATCAAATGCTTTTTCTGCATCTATTGAGATAATCATATGGTTTTTGTTAGTTTGGTTATTGATATAGTCAATTATGCTAACAGTTTTCCTAATATTGAATCAGCCCTGCATTCCTGGTATAAATCCTACTTGGTCATAGTGTATTATCCTGAGGATGATTTTCTGTAATCTTTTTGCTAATATTTTATTTAATATTTTAGCATCAATATTCATTAGGGAGATTGCTTGGTCTATAATTTTCTTTCTCTGCTTTCAACCCACCTGGTTTAGATATCAGTACCATGTCTATGTCACAAAAGAAATTTGGTTGGACTCCTTCAATCCCTATTTTTTCAAATAGTTTATATAGCATTGGAGTTAATTGTTCTTTAAATGTTTGGTAGAATTCACATGTAAATCCATCTGATCCTGGGGATTTTTTCTTAGGGAGTTGGTTAATAGCTTGTTCTATTTATTTTTCTAAAATGGGGCTGTTTAGTCTATTTACTTCTTCCTCTGTTAGTCTGGGCAAACTATATTTTTGAAGGTATTCTTCCATTTCATTTAAGTTGTCAAATTTATTGGCATAAAGTTGGGCAAAGTAACTCCTAATTATTGCTCTAATTTCCTCTTCTAAAGTTCTCCCTTTTCATTTTTAAGACTAACAATTTGACTTTCTCCTTTCCTTTTTTTAATCAGATTTACTAAGGGTTTGTTTATTTTGTTAATTTTTTTCATAGAACCAACTCTTAGTTTTATTAATTCAATAGTTTTTTTAACTTTCAATTTTATTGATATCTCTTTTTATTTTTAGAATTTCAAGTTTAGTGTTTGACTGGGGGGTTTTAATTTGTTCCTTTTCTATCATTTTTAGTTGCAAGCCCAACTTATTGATCTTCTCTTTCTCTATTTTATGCAAGTAGGCCTCTAGATATATGAAATTTCCTCTTATTACCGCTTTGGCTGCATCCTACACATTTTGGTATAATGTCTCATTATTGTCATTTTCTTGGGTGAAGTTATTATGTCTATGATTTGCTGTTTCACCCAATCATTCTTTAGTATGAGATTATTTAGTTTCCAATTATTTTTTGGTCTATTTTCCCCTGGCTTTTTGTTGAATGTAATTTTCATTGCATTGTGGTCTGAAAAGGATGCATTTACTATTTCTGCCTTACTGCATTTGAGTTTGAGGTTTTATGTCCTAATATATGGTCAATTTTTGTATAGGTTCCATGAACTGCCTAAAAGAAAGTGTACTCCTTTCTTTCTTCATTTAGTTTTCTTCAAAGATCTATCATACCTAACTTTTTTAATGTTCTATTTATCTCTTTGACTTCTTTCTTATTTTGTGGTTCGATTTATTTAATTCTGAGAGCGCAAGTTTGAGCTCTCCCACTATTATAGTTTTGCTGTCTATTCTTGCAGCTGTCTTAATTTCTCTTTTAAAAATTTAGATGCTACACCACTTGGTGCATATATGTTTAACAATGATATTGTTTCATTATCTATGCTACCCTTTAGCAAGATATAGTGCCCTTTCTTATTTCTTTTAATTAGATCAATTTTTGCTTTTGCTTGATCTGAGATCAGGATGGCTACCCCTGCTTTTTTGACTTCACCTGAAGCATAGTAGATTCTGCTCCAACCTTTTACCTTTACTCTGTATGTATCTCCCTGCTTCAGGTGTGTTTCCTGTAAACAACATATTGTAGAATTCTGGCTTTTAATCCATTCTGCTAACCGCTTCCTCTTTATGGGGAAGTTTACCCCATTCACATTTATGGTTAAAATTACCAATTCTGTATTACTTGCCATCTTGTTAACCCCTGTTTATGCTTTTCTCCCTTCCTTCCCTCTTACCCCCCTCCCCAGTATTAAACTTGTGAGCACCACTTGCTTCTCACAGCCCTCCCTTTTTAGTATCCCTCCCCCATCTTAGAGTTCCTCCCCCTATCTTATTCCTTTTCCTCACAGTTTCTGTATTCCCTTCCACTTAGCTTATTCCTTCCCTTTTCACTTTCCCCTTCCTACTTTTCAATGAGGTGGGAGAAGTTTCACCATAAATCGAATATGTCTAAAATTTTTCTCTTTAAGCCAATTCTGATGGCAGTAAGATACCCACTATATTCATCTGCCTCCATTCTTTCTCTCAGATATAATAGGTTTCCTTTGCCTCTTTGTGAGATGTAGTACCCCCACTTTACCCGTTTTCTGGTACAATTTCCTTTCCACCTCTAGTTTCTAGAACAAGATATACATGTATTCTTTATATATCTTTATAGCAGACATATAGTTCCCAAGATTTCTTTTTACCTTTTTAGGTTTCTCTTGAATTCTATATTTGTAGATCAAACTTTTTGTTAAGTTCTGTTTTTTTCATCAAAAATAGGTGAAATTCCCTTATTTCGTTGAATGTCCCTCTTCTTCCCTGGAAAAAGATGCTCATTCTGGCTGGGTAAGTTATTTTTGGTTGCATACTGAGTTCCTTAGCCTTTTGGAATATCATATCTCAAGCCCTTCGATCCTTTAATGTGGACGCTGATCCTGGGTAATCCTTATTGTGGCTCCTCTATATTTGAATTGGTTTTTTCCTAGCTACTTGCAGTATTTTTTCCTTCATCTGATAGTTCTGGCATTTGGCCACTATGTTTCTTGGTGTTTTGATTTTAGGATTCCTTTCAGCAGGTGATTAATGAATTCTTTCAATTCTATTTTACCCTCTGTTTCTATGACTTCTGGGCAGTTCTCTTTAATAATTTCTTGGAAAAGAGTGTCCAGGCTCTTTTTTTTTCATCATATTTTTCAGGGAGTCCAATTATTCTCAGATTGTCTCTCCTAGATCTAATTTCCAGGTCTGTTGTTTTCCCAAGAATGTATTTGACATTTTTTCCATTGTTTCATTTTTTTTTTTTGGGGGGGGGGGAGGTTGCTTGACCGATTCTTGGTGTCTCCTCAAGTCATTCAATTCCATTTGTTTGAGTCTGATTTTCAATGAAGTATTTTCTTCACTGATTTTTAAATATCTTTTTCTAATTGTCCAATTGAATTTTTAAGTGAGTTATTTTGTTCTATGGAATTTTTTTCCATTTTGCCAATTTTATTTTTTAGAGAGCTATTTTCTGTTTCCAGTTCATTAATTCTATTATTCAAGGATTTGATTTCTTTATCCACTCTGTCTTTAAATAAATGGGATGACATCTCTAGACTCTCTTGCCAAGCCTCACTTTCCTTTTCCCACTTTTCTTCTAGCTCTCTTGTGAGAGCCTTTTTAATTTCTTGTATGAGATTCATCTGCGCTGAGGACCAGATGATATCCTCCTTTGAGGATTCACCTGGAGACAATCTGTTTTTAGCCTCCTCAGGGTTTAGAATCTGCTCTCTATCCGTATAGAAGCTATCAATGGTTAAGGTCCGTTAAATATTTTTGCTCATTTTGTCAGAGAAGAATCAAAGACAAACTAGCAAAGAAAAAAAGAAAAAAAACCCAAATGGAATCTGCTTTTTTTGGGGGGGGGGTGGGGCTGGGGGGGGTGTTACCAAGCTTCCTCTACAGACTATGGGGGGCAGCAGTGAGGCACTAGCAGGACAGCAATGGCTGTGCTGTGCTTGTGCTCTGAGACTTTGAGAATGTGCTGAGACACTGTGGGGGAGGGGTAGCCAGGTCCCGAGAGACTCTAGCTGTTGGGGTTGTATTCTTCACCCCCTATGTTTTTAGCTTCTCTGCTTGTCTACTGGCTTGCTGCCAGGGCAAAGTAGCCAAAGCTGTAGCAAAGCTCTCCCTGCACAGACGGCTGAGATCACACCCCACCTCACTCTGGTCTGCTCAGCTGTGAGCTGCCTGCCCCGCTCTCACTGTCGCTGCCTGCCCTCAGCCTACACCCGATCTAAAACCATCCCACCCTCCAGCAAAAGCAGACCTTTCCTGGCAAATTTCAAGGATGTCTTCTCTTGGTAATTATTTGTGGAGTTTTTTTTCAGTCAAGCAATAATTCAGAGGCTTGTCATGAAATGAATTTTGAGAGAAGACGCAGAGCTTACACAGATGTGTGCCTCCTCTCCGCAATCTTGGCCAGAACTCCAGCCAGGAGTTAAAATCCAGTCCTTTGATCTTAGAAGGAGATATTTTGGGCCAGAACTTGAAACAAGGCACTAAGTACAAATGATAGAAACGATGCTTGTGTTCACATCTTTAGAGAGTTCATAAGTATCTAAGTACTCAATGGAGTTCACACGTTTGGGAGATTTCAGGGATTAGTATGAGATATCTGAATTCACACCTCCCTTGAAGTTCTTAGGGCCAGAGAGTACTCTGGGAGATAACCCAGAATCTCTCTCTCTCCAGAAGGAGGGGTTAACCTTTGGGAGATCATATATATACAGGAAGCTCTTAGAGCTGGAAAGAGTTACTTGGGAACATTCCCAGGGGTCAGAGAAGAGCATTCTGGGAGGAAGCCTTCAAGCCCTCTTCGAGATAAGAGAGATTCATTGCATCTTCCACCTTGGTGCTGGCTGGAGGCTGAAGAAAGCAGAGGCAGAAGCCAAGGACAAAGCTGCAAGAGCTCTTGGAACCAAGCAGAGAGATAGGCCTCTCTAACCGGGCTATATTGAAGGACACAATACAAGATCTGAATTTTATCACCTGGCTGTGTTTTGGAAAAAGAGCACCACAATTTTCTAATAGTTCAAGTTGTCTAAAAGTGAAATAAATAGACATGATATGATATATTCCTATCCCAAGAAACCACAGGATCAGAGACTTAAGGCCAGAAGAGTTAGAATTTAGAGATAATCTACTTTAGCCCTTTCATTTAAAGTGCAAATAATAAATCTTCCACCCCTCACTTTACCTCCTACTTCCCTCCCTACACAGGGCATTTAGAAAAGAAATTTGAAATCCCTGGTTGTTGTGACTTGTCTTTGGTCACAGTAATCAGCAGTGGCAGAATTTGAAGTTTGGTTGCTCTGATTCTAGAGCTTGTGTTCTTTTTACTGTGCTAGAAGTTAGATAACTGTCATGCATAGGAGGATTCCTGAAATAATAGGTTGAAGGTTGTCATGGATGACCTCTAAGATCCCTGAAGATTTGAGGAAGTACAGAATGTCATGATGTCTTGTGGGATCAGACTGTTAAGTCTTTAAATTTTGAACCAGGTTATAACTGATATAAAATTGCTAGAAGGGAAGATTGAAGGCACTTAAAAGAAATGTCCTGTGTCCAAAAATGAAGAAAAAATGTGTGTGTGTGTGTGTGTGTGTGTGTGTGTGTGTGTTGAGAGGTATAGGGGACTACAAATTTTTTACTAACCTTGGTAGAAAAGTTAGGGAGTAGTGAAGTAGGAGTCTACTGTTGAGAGGGGCTACTCGATAAAGATTTGGAGGAGGCCATGATGAGGATTATATAAAGGGTAAAAGAGCCCCCTGGACTAGATCATTTTAAAAGATTTGTGAGAAAACACCTCCAATCTCAAAACTACTAGTAGTGTTATATGGAAGAATAAATCCTAGCCTAAGAAGGAGAGTGACAAAGAAAAACATTCAAGTACTTGAAAGCCCCATTACTTACTATCTCTTTCCCTCACTAGGGAAAATTTGTCTTTTCCATCAATGATCTAAAGAAGCTGTGTTGGGTTGGGACCCTGGCTTGCAACCTCCAGGCTCTCTTATGCTAACATGGGCTGCCGGCTCCCCTCATTGGGCAGAGCTTACATAGTTACTTGGAATTTATCCCCGTTCTTATTATAATCTGCCTCTCTTAGCTATTATTCTTTGAAGTCTAGGATGAAGTCTGAGGGTGGGAAGAGTGACCCTATTACGCCACATTCTCACTTCCCCCCGCAGGATACTTGATTTATGGTGGTGCTTTATTGTCTTGACTGTTGTGTTCTCATTTCTCCTGAACCTCAAGTTCCTGGGCTGCTTCTTTCAGTTATGCACTTTCCCCCCCCCCCCGAAGTATCTCATTTTTGCTATCATGGACACTGTTGCAAGTATGGGATGGAAAAATTGGTTCCCCTGTCTTTAAAAAGTTTCTAGTTTAAGAGGTGGGGTTGCTAGTATCACATAAGAAATGTGAACTGAGATAAATTACCTGTGATGGACTTGGCTGTTCTCAACAATTGAAGGAATGATTCAAGAAAAGTATCACTTCTATATAAAGGAATTCTGCCAAACACTGTTTATCATTATTGATATGTTCAAAGGGGCCTTGGGGCCTGATTTTCCTCAGTGTATTTGTTAGTTTTTTGATTGTCTCAATATAAAACTGCAGAGACCTCCCACCCCATCAAGTCATTACTAGACAGGCTCTACTCTTCATAGAGCTGATTTCTTGGTAGCAGTATATATGAATTTTATTTCCAAATTAAAATTGCAAACTGAATATGATGGTGAGGTGGAAGTACCTATCGCTTTTATCTTTTTGGTGTGTTGTTTATATGCTTTTACTAAATCTTTGAACAAAGTTAGAAATGGCTGGGACTCATTTTGTTCCTTGAGATCTAGGATTGGATCCTAGAGGGGAGACTAAAGGGTGGTTGTTGTATTTGAAGTTCAATTAGGTGAGATTAAATTTGAGTCAGTATTTTGTAGGTATCAGATGAAGAACATTTGAGAAGAGTTCAAATCATAAAAGGGAATGCAATTAAGAGATAGAGTTGATATAAGAAGCAAGTCTGGGTGGGAAATGAGGTCAGACAAAAATAGATGTTGAATTATAGGAGAAAGAATAAACATGATTTAGAAGTGTATTTGACCAGATAGGATGTGGGTAAATTAAAGAATTGTAGAGGGAATTAAATTCTGTCAAGAAGTTGGAAATAGGAAGAAGAATTTAGATGGGGTTGGTGGATTCAATGCTTTTTGAAACATACTAAAACAATTTCAGAAAGCTCTTGAGCCACCCTCAGATGCTGAATAGACTTCATCTCTTTCCACAGGTGATTAGCTTAAGTTTTGCGTTTAATAGATGCCAATTTTGGCACCTATGTGCATGTACCAATCTTTAGGATATCAAAATACAGATGGACTGATGGAGAGAATTCTAGCCATGAACAATGGTGAGAGTCAGGAAGACTGACCAAGAAATTATAGTGGCCAGAGGAGGGAAAAGTTGTAATATTCTATTTAGTTTATTACCAAGATGAGATATGCCCTCCTCAAGTGGGAAGTTACCGGTTACAGAGATAGCCTCAGTAGAGGAACCATATAATTTAAAACTGGAAGAGACCTGAAAGTTCATCTAGCTTAATCTCCTTATTTTATAGATGAGGAACAGGCCCAGAAGAGTGAAGTATATTAATAATAAAGTGCTCATAATTGACTATTGCTGAGAGTTATCATGTAATTTAGTTCTAGTCAAAATGAAAGTTAGTGAGTTGTTTTTGGTTACATCTATCAACAAACATACACCTAGATACACAAGAGCCTATGGACTAGGCACTGCCCATAGAAGGAGAGCTGAGGGATAGAAACTTGTTGCATCTCTGGTAAAAAATAAGAGAGTTCAGCACTAATTTAACTGTTTTGTCTCACCAAGGCATGTACAAACTGCCAGGCTGAGCAAGAGAGAACCCCAGTGAGTAGCTATCAGCATCACTTGGTAGTTAAATGTGGATGAAGAAACAGGTCTTGGGAGGTAAAATGACGTTTTTCATTTGCTTGGGTGACAGGTGTAACTGTACTCAGTGGTTTGCTAATGCATATGCTTCAGATAAACAGCTTCAAAGGCAAAGGCCCAAGGATCATCTTTTTTTATGGCCTTATTTCATTATCTTTATCAGCTTCTCATTGTTCCTGTATTCTGGTGAGTGTCCCTAGACCCATGAATTTGGCCAGATTTGAATCAGACTATGAGCTGGTTCCTATCTGTATCCCTCTCTTCTTAATCATGCTTTCTCCACAAGAATTTCTATTAGAAGGTACCCTTTCAACTTACTATTGCATGTTATTACCCTCCTCTTTCCTATCTAATAATATTGTTTCATAGCTATGTATTGTTCCAACAAAATTATAAGCCCTTCGATAGCAGAAATTATGCCTTCTTTTTTTTTTCCCATTGTCCTAAGAAACAGCAGATAATTCAGTAAGCATTTATTAAGCATAGCTAAAAGCTAGGAATACAAATAAGAAAAAGAAATAATCCCTGTTCTTCAGAAGTTTAAATCCCTGTTCTTCAGAAGTTTAAAGACTAGTTAGAAAACCAAAAGGGAGTGGACACACCAGGGACATCTTGTTCTATCAAGTTCAAAGTAGACAAAGCTACAAATGCAAAGAGGAGAATGAGCTGGGATGATGTCTAAAAAAGAAAGCTTTGGGAGAAGTTCAGTGCTCCACCTTCTAATCCTCCAGTCAAAAGGGAGAAGAGGCTGAGGGACTAGGAAAGGTGTTGAATATTCAAGGTTGAGCTAAACAACAAAGTGATCGTCTTATTGTTCCATGGAGTTCAAACCAAGCAAAATTGTGAATGAAAAGTGGAGAATGAAATAATTCTCATTTTCTCTGTCTTTTTTTGTCTGCTTCTCCCCTTTTGTCATTTCTTATTTTTTTTCCTTCTCTGTTACTTCTCGCTTGTCTCTGAACCTGATTAAGTCTATCCATTAAACTCATATTCCAGCAGAAATAATGAAGTAATAACTCTAAGCAGGAGGACAAAAGCTCAGGAAGGTAATTATGGAAAACTTACTTGGAGGAGAATAGTAAATCTGTGACACATTTTAGGAATAGGGTTTCATTGAGTCCTGATACTAGACTACCATCACCTGAGCTTCACTTCAGCCTTTTTTTTCCCAGCAATCCTCCTCATCCTCATCCACAAGGAATTCTGTCACACTAAGTGTCTGAGATCTTCCCATATGATTCCTAGGGATACAAATTTGGAGAAAGAGCAGGTGAATTTGGAGTCTATAGAGTCTTTCTTCTAGACCAGCTCATCATTCATACAACCTTCCTGAATCCAGCATACTTTAGCTGCAATGCTGACAGCAAATTCTGGAGAAGGCAAGTATTTAAAAAAAAGTGGAGGGGGTCGGGGGTGCTGAGCCCAGTGATGAGGGCAGGACTATGCTGCTTATTGGGAGAGAAAGATGAAAACACCAGTCTTCCTTCTCCTCTTACTTGAAATGGCCCGGGGTCTCTACTTGGTATTCAAGAATTTTTCTGGGCAGTGATTTTTATCTTGAAACTTACCATTTTGAGATGTTCTGCTTCTCCTTTTCCCCACATCAAGGATTTTCTGGCATGATATTTAGGGATATTGTTTACTAAAAATTAAAAAATTCCTTGTATGGTGTTTTGAGTCTTTGTAAAGAAAGTTTAAAATAAATAAGCTGAAATTTAGCTGAATTGTGGAAGCTTATTTTTTTCAGTCTTTGTGTCTTTTAATGTGTGAGAACTATAGTGAAAATTTAGGATTATACCATGTCTTCTAAGAAAATAAAACAAAATGAAAGAATTTCAATTACAGAAAGGTATAAAAGTACCAACAATATATAAGTAGGCTAATTCTGTTCAGACTACCTCCCAGATTCTTTCAATAGTTTCTCAATAGAAGATGAAAATACAGAACAATCTTCACACTGGGAGACTCCAGGGCTAAGAATGAAATCGAATTATAAAATCCAAACCTTACTACTACTCAGATAAATAATATCCCCATATTTGGGGATATTGGTTACTAAAATTTAAAAAATTCATTGTATGGAGTTTTGAGTCTTTGAAAAGAAAATTTAAAATAAATATGTAAAATAAATTTAGCTGAATCTCTGGCTCGTTCAAGACAGAGCTAAGTTTTGCAAGAAGAGCATGTTTGGGGAGGAAACAATGTACCTACAAAAGAAGCCATCATGTTCATTGTTTTGATAATGCTCTTTTTCTTCTTTACTTTTTCAACCCGTTGTGCCATTGATTTGAGGTGATCTACTTCCAGTATACGTTCTCATCTATTATCCTTTTCAGGAGGAAAATCTTAATTCATAGAAATGCTAAGAACTGTGTGAGATGTGTAATATGCAATAAAGTCAGAAATGAAGACTCTGTGCACACCAATCATTAAATATATTCAATGCTACCATTTTTGGCAGATAGTTTACACAATCCCAAAGCTCATTATCAACTACAATTCATTTTTGTAGATCTATTTTTGTTCTTTCAATGTTTTCCATAAGTGTCTTTCAAGACATTACAAAAATAATTGTTGGATCATTTAGAGATTTCTTAAAGCCAATGTAGTATCTTGTCTCCTTTTCAAGATAGCCCAAACCTACTTATATACAAAACGTTTTGTTGGAAAACAATACACCTGAACAGAAATATCCAATGCTTCACCTTTTAATCCATCGATACCCATTTGTTGTTACTTCCCCACATATGGCAACTGGATCCTCTTAAGCTTTCTACACTGCATCATGGTCCTTATTGTGATTTTCAGCCAACGTGCCTCATTTCAAGGAAATCCTCTCTGCACTATACTCTTAATAATATTACATATTTATGTGCACTTATTGGATTCAGTCTCCATTCTCATTTTTGCCCATCCCTTATTGCTTTGCATTTATGTACTATGTATACCTCCTTCTATCTTCATATTTATGTGCAACTATTCCCTAAATATATTCATGTTTGTTCTTTTGTTTCCCTTTGCTTTTGTAAAGACATTAAAAATAGAATTGTATCATGCCATACCATTTGTTTCCATCTCATATTCTTACTGGAAATTCAGCCAATAGAGTATCTTGTCTGCTTTTCGAAAAGATGTATATCTTGCTAAGTACAGAACATTTCCATTGGACACAATAGACCTGCACAGAAGTCTCTGATGTGTTACCTTATTTTCAATCATTCCCCATCCTTCCTTTTTTTCTTTTAATTTGGCAGTTGTCTTCCATTAACCTTTGTACAATACATGTTGTTCCATTTTCAGTTTCAGGTGAGTACTACGTTATTTCAGGTTTTCTGTTCTAAAACATCAAATGCTAACCTTCATGTATTATTCTTTACTTTTTCACCCAGTTGTGCCATTGATTTGAGGTGATCTACTTCCAATATACATTCTCATCTATTATCTCTTTTTCTTTAGGAGGATAATCAAAATTCATAGAAATGCTAAGGAAATGAAGACTTTGTGTACAGCAATCATTAATCATTCAATGCTACCATTTTTGACAGATAATTTACACAATCCCAAGTCTTTTGCTAGATAAAAAGCAGAGTTTATATATATATATATATATATACTGGACTGGAACATGACATAATCATTTTTAAGCTGTTCCTATGGGGATCTGTGAGAATAATCCTTAAAATGATTGTCATAAGTCTTGGAAGTTGTGCCCACCCTGTGAAGCACAGAATCACCATTCTGTTACTGGAGCAGGAATGTAGTGGTATGATTGTCAAGAGAGGTGATGGATGTTAGCTCTCAGGGTCCTGGGAGGAACTAAAATCCTAAATCCCTCAGTGAACATCTAATGCTGGTCAAAGCAATGCATTTTGCCAGAGGATAAGATCATCCATGCAAAGGATTATTATTATGCCAGACTCAGGGTACAACCTGCTTGCTGGGTCTTAGCTCTGGAAAACAGGGTTATCTCCAAAATATTTTGGCAGCAGAAAGCTGAAAAGCAATTTTTACATTGAGAGTCTCTGATGAAGGTTTTATTTTTCAAACCTATAGAAAACTGAATCAAATTTATAAGAATTTTGTAAATTATGAAATACCACCTCATAACTATCAGATTGGCTAACATGACAGAAAATGAAAATGGTAAATGTTGGCGAAAATGTGGGAAAATTGGGACACTAATACCTTGTTGATGGAGCTGTGAGCTGTGCCAACCATTCTGAAGAGCAATTTGGAACTGTGCCCAAAGGACTATCAAACTGTGCATACCCTTTGATCCAGCAGTATTTCTATTGGGTTTGTATTCCAAAATAATCATAAAAGAGGGAAAAGGACCTACATGTACAAAAATGTTTATGGCAGCCCTTTTTTGTAGTGGCAAGAAAATGAAAATGGAGTGGATGCTCAAGAGTTAGGGAATGACTGAATAAATTATGGTATATGAATGCAATGGAATGTTATTGTTCTATAAGAAATGATTAGCAAGATGATTTCAGAAAAGATCTGGAAAGACTTACATGAATGGTGTTAAGTGAAGTGAGTAGACCCAAAAAAATATTGTGCATACAGCAACAAGATTATGTGATGTTCAACTGTAATGGACTTGATTCTTTTCAACAATGAGGTGAATCATGCCAATTCCAATAAATTTGTAATGGAGAGATCATTTGCACAGAGAGAGAACTATAGACACTGAATGTCAATTACAATATAGTATTTCCATCTTTTTTGTTATTTGCTTGCTTGTTTTTCTTTCATTTTTTTCCTTTTTGATCTGATTTTTCTTGTGCAACATGATAAATGTGGAAATATGTTTAGAAGAATTGCACATGTTTAACCTATATTGGATTACTTGCTATATAGTGGAGGGGGAAAAGCAGAAGAAAGCAGAAAAACATGAAATACAAGGTTTTGCAGGGGTGAATGTTGAAAACTATCTTTGCATGTATTTTAGAAAATAAAAAGCTATTAAAAAAATAAAACACACATAGCCTCCATTTCATTACTTTTGATTTTGACTATAAAAGAGTGAAGATTTGCCCTAAGGACATTCAGAAGCATATACTATAGGCTTTGAAAGAAAATCTTAGAAGTTCCAGTAAATCATGACTTCCCAAGTGGGCTATTTTGAAAGGGACACCATTTGAGCATCAATTACAGTCATATATTCATTCTTGATTTGAATCTATTTCTCCAAATGTATTATTCTTGGATTAAACTATCCAAGAATAATCCCTCATCTAAACTACACAATCCACAATGAGATAAAGCACAAAGCTGGCTACAAGCCCAAAATCCAAGAGATAGAGGATATGAACTAAAAGAGATGATATCAGTGCTGTAGCTGCAGGCCTCAACAGCAATCAAACAATTCATCTCTTGCTCCAGGTCCCTTGAAAAGATCCTTTAAAAATCTTTTTTTTTTTTTTTTTTTTTTTTTTTTAGTATCTATAATGCTTTTGCTTTTTTGTAATTCTAACATTAGTTGAGGGGACAAAGGGAAGAGAAGGAGTAGGGACATAATCATCCAGTCTCTTTTGAAGATTTAGAAAAGACATTGGAGGAGATGCAATTTCTATCCTGATTCTATCTCCAGCTTGTTACACTAGAGACTCTGGAGAGTTTTCTCTTGGGCAAGATCAAAGACACTCCTAGATAGGCTGAATTGTTATCTAATTCCTTCTCTCTGACTTGTCTGGTATATATTTTCCTATGAATATCTTCACTGATTTCTGTTTTGCCATGAATTGACTAAATAGGTTTCTTGGTTATATGTCATGTATGTTCATTGTGGAACTATTTTTTGATGGGAAAAGGATATAGTTTGGGGTTCTGCTTCTCCCTAAAATGTCACAAGGATCAGAAATTATATTGAACATCATCATATCCCCTAGACAAATAGTTTTTATGGGAGTAGGTAGATATAATTCTAGATCTTCTCTGAAGAGAGCAGTGGTGGCCTCTGGCCCCAACTTCTTGCTTCTTCTTTTGGCAATAACTAAAATCTTCCTTAGAGAATAGTGAGAGAAGAAGAGACTAGAGATACCTATTATGGCTCTTTTCAAACTACACACAATTAATTGGCAGAGCCTTTTGCTATATTTGGAACCTTCCCAATATATGTGGGGCCCTTCTCTTTTGCTTCATATAATGGTATAGTTTTCTTGACACTTTTCAAAATCCAATTTTTGACATTCACATGGGGTCTCTCATCATCCTTTCCCACTCAAACCCCCTTCTCAAACAAGTTTATGGTTCCTAAAACCATAGGAAAAACAAAGGGCTTGAAAAACAAAGGGACGTTTCTAAGAATGAATGGGAAAAGGAAGGAAGAGATCATGAAATTTTAGCATTAGATGGAAGATTAGGGATTATTATCAATCCAACCCTTTTTACAGATGCAGAAATTTATGTGAAGGAATTACACTAGGTTCTAAAGGGTTGATTTCCATTCTATCCTCAAATACCCAAACTCTTTTGAGGAGTAACACCCATCTTTAATGATTATTTGTTTAATTTTGTACTGTTTCCCAGATTGTACTGATTCCCAGACTCCCAGGGGTCAATTGAAAGAATTTTTGTAAATTCTTCCAAAAGATTATCTAGATCTAGACCTCTCTCAAGAAACCAGTTGTTTTTGTTGGTTTTTTTTTTAATCTTTTTGTTGATGTCATTAGCTGTTTATTATTTTCTTAATTATTTTGGATTTAGAAAGGCTCCTACAAAAACCAAGGTAAGCCTAGAGACGCATTTGAATTATTTTTTGCCTCTTGATTTGGTATACCTGTATTTTGGGAAGGTGAGCATAATCTCTGCCTCTTCAGCTATGAGAGACCTCACAAAGTCTTAAAAAGCTGTTAATGTTGTAAGAGTTTGAGAAGTATGTGTTAGGGACATTTTTATTTTTATTTTTAATACTTTAACCAGACTTTTATTTGGTGTCATAGATCTCTTCTGCCTCTTTTAAAAAAAATTTTTTTAATTTAATAGCCTTTTATTTACAGGTTATATGTATGGGTAACTTTACAGCATTAACAATTGCCAAACCTCTTGTTCCAATTTTTCACCTCTTACCCCCCACCCCCTCCCTGAGATGGCAGGATGACCAGTAGATGTTAAATATATTAAAATATAAATTAGATACACAATAAGTATACATGACCAAAACGTTATTTTGCTGTACAAAAAGAATCAGACTCTGAAATATTGTACAATTAGCTTGTGAAGGAAATCAAAAATGCAGGTGGGCATAAATATAGGGATTGGGAATTCAATGTAAATGGTTTTTAGTCATCTCCCAGAGTTCTTTCTCTGGGCGTAGCTGGTTCAGTTCATTACTGCTCCATTGGAAATGATTTGGTTGATCTCGTTGCTGAGGATGGCCAGGTCCATCAGAACTGGTCATCATATAGTATTGTTGTTGAAGTATATAATGATCTCCTGGTCCTGCTCATTTCACTCAGCATCAGTTCGTGTAAGTCTCTCCAGGCCTTTCCGAAATCATCCTGTTGGTCATTTCTTACAGAACAATAATATTCCATAATATTCATATACCACAGTTTATTCAGCCATTCTCCAACTGATGGGCATCCACTCAGTTTCCAGTTTCTAGCCACTACAAAGAGGGCTGCCACAAACATTCGTGCACATACAGGTCCCTTTCCCTTCTTTATGATCTCTTTGGGATATAAGCCCAGTAGTAGCACTGCTGGATCAAAGGGTATACACAGTTTGATAACTTTTTGAGCATAGTTCCAAACTACTCTCCAGAATGGTTGGATTCGTTCACAACTCCACCAACAATTAGAGACATTTTTAGAACATTGTTAATATATGGGGGGGAAGCAAAACAAAAAGAGAGTAACAGCTAAAGTTTCCCAAAGTTGCCAATGTGCTATTCAGAATTGGGGATATATACTGAATGCCTAAAAGCACCCTATTTGAATTTACTGGGACAAAAAAAAATATTTAACAGAGGAAATCACATAAGAAGTTGATTGAGGGAAGTCCCAGTTCAATGTAATTAGTCCACCAATTTGAAGAAATTATAAAGCAAGAACTTGGCTTAATGGCATCTGAAGGACATCTCCCTGTGGAATGTATATGTACTCAAAGATCACCTGATTGACTAAGACTTAAGAGGGACAGATTGTAGTCAAAAGGGCTATCCCTCTATATGTCTCTAAAGTTAGTTGACACTCCAGATTAATCTTTTTCTTGCTCTCTTCAGAGCTCCCTTTTCATCTTTTGTCTTGCACTTACCTCCAAAGTACAGTGAAAGGGAAATAAAAAATTTCCCCTTCCTCTATCAAGAGATAGCACACAGGAAAAGTTCCTGTTAAACCACAAGCACTTGCCCAAATAGTTTGAGAGAGGAGTTCTTGGACCTCAAGTTCAACCTCCTTTATGCCTTTGTTTCTTTCTGAGCATAAATCAGAGATCAGAAAGCTAACTTCACAATTCAAGACAGTAGGGGATGGGGCTGGAGGAAAGATGTGCAATTATAGATTTATTATAGAAGTACATGACAGATGCAGACATGTGTATGCCACTCAGCATAAATAGAGCTCATGAACCCTAAATTCCTATGTAGAGAAAATGAATCTTTTTCCTTTTTTATAGCATTTTATTTTTCCAATTACATGTAAAGACAATTTTTAACATTCATTTTTTACAAATTTTGTGTTCCAATTTTTTCTAACCTCCTCCTCCCTCCCTTCTTCCAAAAACAGTAAGTAATTTTATATGAGTTATATATGTACAGACATATTAAACATATTTTTATATTAGTCATATGGTAAAAGAATGAACCAAAAGAAAACCCTCCCATACACACACACACACACACACACATACACACATAATTAAGAATACTATGTTTGGATCTGCATTTGGACTCCATCAATTCTTTCTCTAGATGTGAATAGCATTTTCCATCATGAGTCTTTTGGAATTGTCTTGGATAATGAAGTAAAAATATTGCTGAGAGGAGCTAGAATCTATGTATCCTCCCCACTTTCCTATATTTGAGAATTAATGACCTCAGAACTGTGTCATCTTTTCCTTTTATCTCTTCTTTCTATGCTTCAGTTGGTGTCACTGTTCTCATTATTATTTTCTTTAGCATTATTTCTACTCTCCAAGAAGAACTTAAATGTAGCAGCTTCCTTTTGCTCTGGTCCTTCTCTTTGTCATTTACATTATTCTATTTGGTGATTTCCTCAGGTCCCATGGATTTAATAATCATCTCCAGGCAGATGTTTTCAGATCTATTTATCCAGTTGTAGCTCTTTTTTGACCTTTAATTACACCTTCAGTTGCATATTGGACAGTACAAATGAATGTTCTGTAGTGTGATGATCCAAGATAATTCCGATATATTTGGGATGGAAAGTGCCATCCACATCCACAGAGAAAGAACTATGGAGGATGAATGTGGTTTGAAGCATAATATTTTCACCTTTTTGTTGTTTGCCTTTTCTTATAATTTTTCCCTTGTAGTCTGATTTTTTTTTCACAACATGACAAATATGGAAATGTTAAAAAGATTGCACATATTTAACCTTTATCAGATTTCTTGCTCTCTTGGGGAGGGGAGAGTTAAGGGAGGGAAGGAGAAAAACTTAGAACATAAAATCTTACAAAAATAAATGTTGACTCTCAGATTGGCTAAGATGACAGGAAAAGATAATGATGAATATTGGAGGGGATGTGGGAAAACTAATACACTGTTGGTGGAAGTGAATGGATCCAGCCATTTGGGAGAGCAATTTTGGAGCTATGCTCAAAAAGTTATCAAACTATCTATACCCTTTGACCCAGCAGTGTTTCCACTGGGTTTATATCCCAAAGGAAGGAAAGGGATCCACATATGCAAAAATATGGCAGGTATATGAATGTTATTAATATTATTATTATATGTATGTAATATATACATATTATTATTATGTAATAGGAATATTATTAATCTATCAGAAACAATCAACAGGATGATTTCAGAGAGGCCTGGAGAGACTTACATGAACTGATGCTAAATGAAATGAGCAAAACCAGGAGATCATTATACACAACAAGAAGATTATACTATGGGGGCAGCTAGGTGGCACAGTGGATAGAACACCAGCCCTGAAGTCAGGAGGACCTTAGTTCAAATCTGGTATCAGACACTTAATACTTCCTACCTGTGTGATCCTGGGCAAGTCACTTAACCCCAATTGCCTCAACAAAAAAAAAAAGAAGAAAGAAAGAAAGATTATGTAACTCTTTCCAACAATGAGATGACTGAAGCTGGTTCCAATGATTTTGGGATGAAGAGAGCCATCTACACCCAGAGAGAAGATATAGGAACTGAGCATGGATCACAATATAACATTTTTACTCTTTTTGTTGTTTGCTTACATTTTGTTTTCTTTCTCATTTTTCCCTTTTTGATCTGATTTTTCTTGTGCAGCAAGATAACTGTATAAATCCATATACATATATTGGATTTAACATATATTTTAACATGTTTAACATAAATTGGATTACTTGCCATCTAGGGGAGGGGGTGGGAGAAAGGAGGGAAAAATTTGGAACACAAGGTTTTGTAAGGGTCAATGTTGGAAAATTATCCATACATAGGTTTAGAAAATAAAAAGCTTTAAAATAAAAAAATGAATGTTGAAAACTAACTTTACTTGTATTTGGAGAAAAAAATATTATTAAGGAAATAAATGAATGAGTTTTTAAAAAAATAAACAAATATTTTTAAAAATGGATGTTCCATAGACATCCTAAATTCAAAATGTCCAAATCAGAACTCATGATTATTTCCCCAAACTATCCTTTCTTACTTCCATAGCATAGTTTAGGATACCATCATCCTCCCAGTCACCAAGGCTTGAAATAGAGGTCTTTGAATCCTGACTCCCACCCCTCCCATATTCAATTTGTTGCCATACCCTATTGATTCTATCTTTGAAATATCTCTTGTGCGTATTCCTTCTCTCCTCTGACAATGCCACCACCATGACACCTGGACTATTGTAATAGTGTTCTAATCATTTTCTCTGTTTCAAATATACCCCATACTAACCTGTCCTCCTCTTAAATGACAAAATAATTTCTTGAAAACACAGGTTTGACTTTGTCACCCCATATTCTCCATTCAATAATCATCAGGGGCTCCCTGTTCCATCCAGAATCAAATATAAAATCCTTTTTGACATCCAAAGCTTTTTTTATAACTGGTCCCTTCCTACATTTCTAGTCTTCTGATGCTTTATTCCCCTCAACATATTCTTCAATCCAGTGACACTGGCCTTATTGCCATTCCTCGAATAAAATACTTCATCTACTGACTCCAAGCATTTTTCCTGCCTTGAATTCTTCCTTTGCTGTCTCTTTCAATTCTCCAATTTTCAGTTAACATCCCACTTTCTGAAAGAAGACTTTTCTCATCCTATTATTATACATATTTTTTCCTGTATGTTATCTTCCCTGTTAGATTATGAGTTCCTTTAGAGCAAAGATTACTTTTTTTCTTTCTTTGTATCCCCAATATTTGGCACAGTATCAGGAAGATATTAGGTGCTTCATACATGCTTGTTGACTTCTGGCTTCAATAGTATATTCAGCAAAGTGGGCAGTATACTGTTAAGAGTTCAAATATGATGGCCCCTATGATGACTGTAGGAAAAATATTGTTTAGATATTTTTTACAGATCTTTTCCGTTTTTAGTCTATTAGTTGTCCTTTTAATTTCATCCTTAAATGCCTTCTGGCCCAGGTGGTCTTTCACTAAGCTATGGTGGAAAGTGAATAAACCTATGTCCATGGGGGGTGGGATCCCTTCTCTCTTTAAAGATCAGCTTTCTTTCAATCTATATAACCTTATAACTGGGACCCTTTAATGATAGAGAACTCTTGGATTTTTCATACCCATAAGGAAATTGAATCCCAGGGAGACTGACTTGCCCATAATCACACAGCTAGTAGGTAGAAGTGCTAGAAATTGAACTCTGATCATCGGACTCAAAATCAATATCTTCTCCCATAACAGCATGCTGTTTCTGTCAATCCATATTCTCTATGCATCTCTTGTACTTCTAACCATAAGGAGCAGATATATCAAGTGTGGGGCTGAGGGTAAGGCTGGCCAATGAGTCCTTGAAGCATGCTCACATTTGTCCTTTTGAAGAGGTTATAATGAGCATACAAAGATTTTCCTTGCCTAGCTCTAATAAATTTTATTCCAGACATTACTGGCTGATTCTGTGTCAAATTGAAATTTTTGTTTGGCTAAGCAGCTAGAAAGACAAATGACTCATGAATGAGTTCGAGTGGTGGAACTAAAGGTACATACAAAATGGAATAATCTGTTCACTCTGTAACTGAATGTACCTATAAAATAAGTGGCCCCATTCTGTTTTTCATCCTTCCCAGCAACGAGGTTCACTGCTGTGAATTATCAGGTAAGAGGAAGAGCAGGTACTATGTATGGCTCTTCTTTTGACCCCCTCTGGCACATAGCACCTCTGGGTTTTTTGTTTGTTTGTTTATTCCTTCTTGATCTTAGATGAAGCAGTGTTTCAAGAATGGAGTGCCTAGGCACCTGAAGGAATCCTTTAAAAACATAAATGGTCCCATTGGTGATCATAGTTAGTAGCACAGAGTCTACTAAAGTAGTAGGGGCCAGCTCCAAGGGAAGTACAGGACTGTGCTGGCAGCTAGCTCATATTGGCTTTGGAAAGTCATTTGTTAAATTTTCAGGATAAGCACTTACACCAATTAGCAAATGCTACAAAGCAGGACCTGATTTATTGTTTTGTTAATTATCTAATCTTAAGGAAATCTTATTGGGAAAAGTCTTAATACTAATTAAATTTAAAGTTGTGTTATGTGGACAGTCTTTTCTTCCTCTCAACACTCCAAGCCAATTATTAAACAGCATATTTCCAAAAAACCCTAAAAATAAGGTGAAAAAATAGTCTGCTGGGAAGGATGGCAATTTTAACCATAGTGATGATGAGAGATACTGGCTGTGGACTCTAGAGAGGCACCAATTTTCAGAACTTAGGAGAAACCTAAGCCTTTGTCATTTCAGTCACCTCCAACTCTCCATGTCCCTTTTGAGGGTTTTCTTGCTCAAATATTAGAGTGGTTTGCCATTTCCTTCTCCAGTTTCTTTTACAGATGAGGAAACTAAGGTAAACATGATTTAAAAACTTGCCCAGGGTCATAGAATTAGTAAATATTTGGGGTCACATTTGAAGTCAGGTTTATCTGACTCTAAGTCTGGGTCTACCCACTGTACCATCTAGATGCCCAAAGTGTTAGAGCTTCTGGAATGTGAATTGGGTAATTCTCTCACCCAGAGCCAAACTTATACCCCTACACCTAGGTCTACCAAGGAGTTAAAACCTAAGCCTAAGGGAAAACCAAAGGAAGACTCCACAAAAGGAGAAAGGACTCGGAATACCTCCCTTTGAGTGTAGAAGAAATTGTGACCATGTTGGAGGATTTGGAGAGAGAACTTGATGAATCAGAACAGTAGGTGAGAATGGGAAGGTTAATCTATTAATGGGAGGGAAAGGGGGAACTATTATAGGAGACCCTATAGAACTTTAACAATCAGAACTAGAAGAGAATTGGTTTTTGTTAATTTCTACTAGACTTGATTAGTTATTATTCCCTATTGTCTTTTATCAATCAATGAATAAACATTTATCAATTAACTAGTATGTATCTGCACATATTAAGTGCTGGGGATACAAAATGAGGCAAAAGGCAGTCCCTGCCCTCAAGGTGGTTACAATCTAGTAAGAGACAGCATGCAAACAAATATACAGATCTACCTATGTACAGTATAAATAGGAAATGATTAACAGAGGAGAGGTACTAGAATTAAGAGAAATTGGAGAATGCTTCCTGTAGAAAGTCAGATTTTAGCTGGGACTTAAAGGAAACCAGGAAAGTGAGAAGTTGGATGAGTTATTTACTTTTGGGATATGAAATGAAACTCTTAATTCTAACTTTCTTATCTGTGTTCTCTTTGAAGTTTGAATTACAATATCAACAGGGACTTTTCAGAAGTACTAATCTATTCAATTTTCCTTAGGTTTCACTCCATGTAGAAGGATTGAAAGAGTCACTGAAGAAGGTGGTATCTTTGGAAGCAACACAAGAATTATTGAGCATCCAACTGCAGCTTATGGAGACTCAGCTCAAATGTGAATCCTCAGCATCCTACTCTTTACAAAAAATAGGTGAGGACTTGAAAATAATGTGAGGAAGTAAATGAGGAGGATAGGTGTTTCTTCTGAATTGCAATATACTGATCATTTCAAGGACTGGTATATTTTTCTTTTTCTTTTTATACTAGATAGCTTGTACTATACCACTATATAAGCTATGCCAGGGAAGATATGATCAAGACAAGGCAGCATAACTGATGTTAGAATCCTTAAAAGGTGTTAAGTCATTAGAATTGACTGAAACAATGCTTATGTTCACACCTTTGAGAGTTCACACATTAGCTCACATATTAGAGTTTACAAGTCTGTGAGATTCACAAGTTTATACCTCCCACAATCCCACTCTCGGAGGAGTCAACCTTTGAGTTTACACCTCTAAAAGAGCATAAAAGGAGCTGAGTCAGTGGAGTCAGGGAGTTGAGGAGGATGAGAAGCTAGAGACTACAGTTGGGCAGAACTGGGGATTCGGAAGAGGAGAGGCTGAAGCTGGCAGAGACAAAAGACTAGCAATGAGAGCTCTCAGAACCAAAGAAAACTAATCGGGCTATTTTGAAGGAGATAATAAAGGATTTAAACTTTTAACACCTGGCTGTATTTGAGGTGATTATTACTTTGAACTGAAACTAAGGCTGCCTCCAGAACCTCCCCAAGAAACCTGCTCCCAGAAAACCATTATATTTTAGAGAAAAGAACACCACAGGTAAAATATTGGAATTCTAGCCAGGAAGATGTGAATTCAGATCCTGCTTCAAATACTTAACAATTGTGCTATTTGGCAAGTCACTTAACCTTTCTGAGATTCAGTTTCCTCATCTGTAATATGGTCATAATGTAGCACTTAGCTCACAGAGTTGTAAAGATCAAATCACATAATGAATACAAAATACTACATAAATGTAAATGAAAATAATGAACATCGACTTAGACTTCAAGAGAGTGTAGGATAGAACACAACTGAATTGCTGAACAACAACAAATTATTATCAGTTTTACTTTGCACAAGAGTTAGGGTACAAAAACAAATAAGAACAATTCCAGCTCTCTGATAAATTACATTCTGCTTAGGGAGTTATTATGTACATAAATAAATACAAAGAAATTTCAGGAGAGAGAAAGAGTACGCTTAAAATTGGAGAAATTAGGGAAATCCTTGTATAGGAAGTTTCATCTGAACCTTTTAGGTACAGGGATTTTTAGAGGCAGAGATAAAAAGCATAGTACATTCCAAGTATATGATATACATATATGCAAAGGCATAGATACAGGAGATGGAATATTAATAGCTAATAGGCTAGTTTAAATGGAATCCATAAAGTGTATAAAATAAGATGGGAAAAATATATAGAAGCCAGATTATGGAGTACTTTAAATGCCAGATTGAGGATTTCATCTTCTATACTAAGAGGTATTAGGGAGCCACTGAAAGTTTTCAGCAAGGAAGCCACATTGTCAGTTTGGGCAACATCCATTATTAGTAGTCAAGACCTGGATATAAACCATCAAAGGAGACTAAAGAGTGATCATACAGGAGAACTAGGAAAGAGCAGTGTCACAAAAATCAATTGCTTTGAAGCACTGTCAAATGCTTCAAAAAGGTCAAAAGAATGAAGATTTAGCAATTAATGCTTAATACTTGCTTTTCATTCATTCAGTCTAGGACAATACCAACAAAAATTTGAAAGCAAGATTTTTCCACCAGAGTTAAAGGCATCACCATCCTTCAAATCACTGAAATTTACAGTCTCAGAGTCATCCCTCCTCTCCTTACCCTTACATTTAGTCAACTGACAAACCTTGTTTATTCTACCACTACGTTTCTTACATATGTCCCCCTCCCTCCATTTACATAAAATAATGTGCTAATTCTGTTCCTGATCACTTTTAGTTTGGACTACTGATTGAAATAGTCTCCTACTTGATCAGTCTCCCTGCTTCTAGCCTTCCTTTCTGATCTGTTTTTAGCTGCAAAATACCTAGTACTTCAAAAATAAAAAAGCCTACTGCTAGCTGATCTAATTCTTATTCTTTTTGAACTTTAGAACTGATTGTATGAATGAGAACATTGGCACAGGACACTGTGGCATGACATGCCCTCATCAGAGAAGGTGCTGTGCTCTATGAGCAAAGCAGAATTGAATTAGCTCAGATGAAATGTTAAATGCACAAAATTAGAGAAGCTACCCCTAGACTATTTGTGTCCAACCTGTGGCAGAGCACTCCAAGCTCATATTGATCTGATCAGATTGGAGACACTATATAACGTGACCCTAACATAGTGATGCCATTTTGATCCTCTTCTAGAATGAAGGACCACAGCCTTCTGGGGTGGGCACAATCTTTAGGAGTTTGGCAGTTAAGGCATATCATAAGATAAGGAGAGTTCTGGGGGAAAGTTGCATTTTTATGAATTATGGGGAGATTTGGATAGCTTTTTTGGCCCAGGAAAGGAGGCCAGATGCATGACAGAAATTAATTGTGGAGTAAGATCTCTAAATCCCTGAAAGATAGGAGATAGAGTATGATTTGAAAGGATTAATTTATCTTGGAGGATAAAGGATTTGCGGGAAGTTTATTTACAATAAATAGACTGAAGATTCCAGAAGGCTCAGAAGAAAAGAAGTCAAGCTTGTAAGTTGGGGTAGATTTTACTTGAAAAGGTACAGGACTGAACTGGATAGGAAAGAGAAAATTAGAGAAGGTACCTGGTTTGAATTGGGGCAATGCAAGATTACCAAGCAGAGAAAAAAAAACTAAAGGGCCTATTATCTATGGGAGATTGTTAACGTTGGAAGAAGGAGCTGTTGAAGATTATTGGAAGTCCAGATGCTGAGGAAATGAGTTTCTTAATAAGTAAAGGACAAGATACCTAACATCAAATCTCTGTTCCTAGGCCAGCTCTCCTGGAAATGTGTCTGTGAATTCCCTTATTCAGTTCAGTTAAACCAAACAAATATTGAGTGCTGAGAAAATACAAAGACTTGTGTCTTCCCTGTCAACTGTAAGATTTGTGCATACCCCTTTAGTTATTACTGACATAGTATCTATAGACATTTTACTTTTCGTTCCATATGAACGACATAATGGTTGAGATTATTTTTATAAATAATTCCATGTAATTCTATAGAAATCTTGTCCAATTTTCTTCCCCTTCCCTTTGTTCTGCTGGTGCTGAATTTCAGAAATCTGATTAAGACAAAGTGTCTGAGAGGCATGTGATAGAAATGAAGATGATGATGATCAACATCATCATCACAGTTTAAGATTTACAAAGCACTTCACACATTTATTTCATTTGACTTTCACAACAAACCTGAGAGATAAATTCTATTAATAATTTTTTTAGATAGATAATTTTGCACATAAGGAAACTGAGACTGAGAGATGTTAAACCCAAATGAATGGATTAATATTGATTGGAATATAATAGGGATTCAATAAATCATTTCTCAGCTTTCTGCATAGGCTATCCCTCAGACTAGCCTCATCTTTTTCACCTAGACTCCTTAATTTCCTTCAATACTCAACTTAGGTGCTATCCCCTACACAAAGGTATACTAGTTTTTAGTGTTTCTTCCCTTCTCAAATTGTCTTACTTTTATTTATGTGTATCTCTTAAATTCTCCCTTTTCTTCATCAGTAGAATGTGAGCTCCCTTGATGGTAGGGACTATTTTCATTTTTGCTTTTGCCTTCCTCATTCATTGTTTTTAAGAAGAGTTATAGAGGATGTTCCCTAGGAATTTGAATCTGAACAAACTTGTGAGACTGAGAACAGGTTAAAAGAGCTTCAAGAAACCCCCCACAACAAAGGGAAGGGGGAAATCCCCTTCCCAGGAGAAAGTTTCCAGGAAAATCAAAGAGATCATTCATAAAAAAAACTTTCAATGGGAGGAGAGAAAGACCATAAATGTAATGAATGTGGAAAATTCTTTATTAAGAGCTCTAATCTTAATCGATATCAAAGAATCCATATTGGGGGAAAACCTTATAAATTTGATGAATGTGGGAAAGCCATTAGTGTGAGTTCCAATTTGATTCTTCATTACAGAATCCACACATTAGATAGACCTTATAAATGTAATGAATGTGATAAATCCTTCCATTGGAATTCAGACTTTATTAAACATCAAAGAATGCACAAGGGGGAAAAACCTTATGAATATAATGATTGTAGGAAAGCTTTCAATCAGAGCTTTGATCTTGTTAAACATCAAATAATCCACACTGGGGAGAAGCCCTACAATTGCATTGAGTGTGGGAAAGCTTCAATCAAAGCCTGCTCCTTATTAAACATCAGAGAGTTCACACTGGAGAGAAGCCATATCATTGTAATGTATGTGGGAAAAGCTTTAGTCAAAATGCAGATCTTATATCACATTTGAGACTCCACACAGGAGAAAAACCTTATGAATGTAATGAGTGGGGAAAAACTTTATGGAGAGTTCACATCCCATTAAACATCACAGAACTCACATAGGAGAGAAACTTTATCAATGTACCAAATGTGGAAAAAGGTTTAGTCATAGTGAAGGTCTAATTTCATATCAGAGAATCCACACAGAAAAGAAACCCTACAAATGTGATGTGAGAAAAACTTCCAAAATAGTTCAAACCTTTTTAGACATAAGAAAATTCACATTAGAAAGAGGGAAACCTTATAAAACAAATAATTATGAGTAAAACTTTTAGAGTATACACCTGTATAGCCTTCAGAGAATAGACACTTTGGGAGAAGCACCATAATTTCAATGCAACATATTTGAAGTGTTTTGATTGTTATCTTTTCCCTTAAAACATTAAGGTCTTGGTTAAAGTCCCAAATAGAACTTTTTAAGCACTTAAATACTAACACTTAATACTCATATCACTAAACTTCTTTTAAAAAGCTTTTGATGGCCAAGGAATTAATCATTTGTTCCAAGAATTGTCACTAAGTAGGATTCAAAAGTTTATCACTCTGGAAAAAATTTGGAACTCTTCCTTCCAAATTACCTTCAATTTAGCCATATTGCTGTATTATAAAAAGATCAGAGAAAGAAGAAAAGGACTCAAATGTACAAAAACATCTGTACTACACTTACTAATTGGTGACTGCCTGAACAAATTATGCTATGAGTGTTATAAAATCACTATGTCATGAGAAATAATGACAAGGACAGTTTCAATGAAATCTGGAAACCTCTTTATGAATTGATGCAAAACAAAACAAGTAAACAAGGAAAACAATTTATTCAATAACAGTATTCAATAAGCATTATTAAAAACAACTTTGAAAGCTTTGCAACTGATTCCAGAAGATTAATAATGAAGCCCACCTCCTAACAGAATAAAGACTCAGGATACAGAATGAGACATATTTTAGACATGGCCAACAGGGGAAATTGTTTTGCTTGACTATCAATATTTGTTAAGTTTTTTTGCTTTTTTTGTCCCCCCTCGCCCTCAGTTGTGGGGAAATAGAAAGGAGAGAAAATGACTTGTTAATTGAAAAAAAAATTAACTTGGAAAGAGTTAGCCTGGGGTCTGAAAAAACTTGGCAATTTTGTCATTCATCTGTGTCTAAGTATTCATTTCTTACAGGGTTAATCTTTTTATTTTTTATTTATTTATTATTTTTCTGAAGCAATTGGGGTTAAGTGAGTTGCCCAAAGTCACACAGCCAGAAAGTGTTAAATGTCTGAGGTGGGAGTTGATCTCAGGTTCTCCTGACTTCAGGGCTGGGCACTCTATCCAAGATAACCCAAGATTAATCTTTTTAAACAATGTCCTTTTTTATATTTATGTTCTCAATTTTCTTGTCCTGGTCTGACCTAGGAATTATTGTAAGCACTTTCTTGTTTACTTTGATCAAAAAAAGTTTTAAAAGCTATCAGGGTGGTGCATACCTGTTATTAATCCTTGCTAATGGATTAGTCTGAGGCTGATGATTTTCTCAAGCTCAGGAGTCTTGAACTACATAGAATTAAGTGATCATTTTGGTGAAATACCAGGAATACGGTGTAGAAACGGTATTAGAAGATAAGATATCCTCCTGGTTTTGTTCAGAACTTATTTCCATTTCTGGTTTCCAAATCTTAAAAAAACAAAAAACAAAAAAACCCCAAAAAAGTCGATTTGGAGAAGGGATAAGCAAGAAAAATAAATAGGCATTGGCTTCTTCAAATGAGTAGAAAGATTAGACCCAAAAGATTAGAACTCTTTGTTCTGGAAAAAACAAAAAAAAATGTGTCAATCAAATTGTTGAGGTATGAGAATTGAGGGCTGAGAGATCTCCTCTGGTTAATGTGACAGATTCTTTGCAAACCTAATGTTTGTGGCAAAAGGGGATTTATTTACATTAAGACAGTACACTAAGAAGACAGCTTTCTTTTTTTTTAAATTAATTTATTTTTATTCATTATAATAACTTTTTATTGACAGAACCCATGCCAGGGTAATTTTTACAACATTATCCCTTGCACTCACTTCTGTTCCAATTTTTCCCTTCTCTCCCTCCACCCCCGCCCCTAGATGGCAAGCAGTCCTATATATGTTGAATATGTCCTAGTATATCCTAGATACAATATATGTGTGCAGAACCAAACAGTTTTCTTGTTGCACAGGGAGAATTGGATTCAGAAGGTAAAAATAACCCATGGAAGAAAAACAAAAATGCAAACAGTTTACATTCATTTTCCAGTGTTCTTTCTTTGGGTGTAGCTGCTTTTGTCCATTATTGATCAATTGAAACTGAGTTAAGTCTCTTTGTCAAAGAAATCCACTTCCATCAGAATACATTCTCATACAGTATTGTTGTTGAAGTATATAATGATCTCCTGGTTCTGCTCATTTCACTTAGCATCAGTTCATATAAGTCTCTCCAAGCCTCTCTGTATTAAGAAGACAACTTTCTTGGCAAAATTCTATTAGGGTTTTTTTTTGCAAAGATAAGTTTACACCAAGAAGAAAATATGTTCATCAGTGGGCAAAATCCTGTTATGATTTTTGGAAAGGTTTACATTGAGAAAGACCCAAGGCTAAGATCAGAAGGGCATTAGCAAAGATTCAGGTTTCAGAGTTGTTTTTTATTAGCTTTCTGGGGTTTGAGGCTGAGGTGATTAAGGGCTAATATTAAATTCAATAGAGGGTAGTGATTATGCCTCAGGCCAAGACCTCCAATTGAATGAGATTACTTATCTGGCCATATTACCCTTATGGACAGAAGGGTGGGCCCTTTTCAGAGGCTGGGAGGGTTTGAGACTCCAGATTACCCTTCCCCCAAAGATTCCTTTCTGACCCTTCCCCCAAAGATTAAAGGGGACACAATTTACATCAGGGCCCCCCCAAGATTAAAGGAGACACAGTTTACATCAAAAACTATTCAAATAATCTATATTGTGAATACAATGAATGTGACTCTATTCACAACCTAGAGTTCTGTATCTAAAACTAAAAAGAAGTCCTCCAACCTTGAAAGAATTAAGTGTAGAATAAATTAAAAAAGAATCATAGTAATAAAAATTTAAAATGTTTTCTTTCAAAGAAGTTTGATACCTGCAAATGTAAACAACTTCAAAAACAGTTTAGATATATATTTAATGTATTAGATCTAAAATATCAAAATGTATGCCTGGGGCATGTAAACCCTTTTAAGGATATGTATTCAATAGGATAGTCATTCCACAACATATCCTATTTTCATTGTCAGAGATTAGACTTGACTAGATAGATTAAACTAGAAGAACAATTTATTTTGGCAAAGACAAATTGTATTATGCAAGCAGTATCCAGATTTACTGCAGAGTTTACAATTTATTTATGAAATAACTCATTTTCCCCTTATTTTGACCCTAGGGTTCTGTTGATGTTCTAGGATCCTTTCTCAGTTCTTTATTAATCAGTTTAAGAAACACGTATTAAGCTAGTACTCTTTCCATTGGAGTAAGTGTTCTATGGTTTGTCAATGCCCTTTCTAAAGGCATTTTGAAATAATTCTTTTTTGAAGAAACTAAGTCACATGTAAGTGTCAATCCTGATAACAACTAACTAAATAGGCATAGCAGCTCTGCAACTGCTGTTAACTCTTAAAGAAAAAAACAAAAAAACAGAGTTCACACAGGTTATCAAAACCACAGTTAATTCAAATAAAAACAAAGATCTAAGAGTCATTATAAGCAAAAAGCTTGATTTTATTGGGGAAGGGAAACTAGACATGTGTTGGAGTCTCCTCTAGTAGGAGACAAACTTTAGAGTAGGGAAGCAGTAGCCCTATCAATGAAGGAAAACAGCAACAGTGGTACAAGAGAGAGAAACAGGCCACTCTCTTCTCTTTAAAGAAAACTTTATCTATCTGTACCCTATCCTCTGTTATTTTTTTTTATTATTATAACTTTTTATTTACAAGATTATATGCATGGGTAATTTTTCAGAATTGACCCTTGCAAAACCTTTTATTCCAATTTTTCCCCTCCTTTCCCCCACTCTCTCCCCAAGATGGCAGGTAGATCAATGTGTTAAATATGTTAAAGTTAGTATTAAATACAATGTATACATATCCATACAGTTATTTTACTGCACAAGAAGAATTGGACTTTGAAACAATGTACAATTAACCTGTGAAGGAAATAAAAAATGCAAGCACACAAAAACAGAGGGAGTAGAAGTGCTATGTAGTGGTTCACACTCATTTCCCAGAATTCTTTTGCTGGATGTAGCTGATTCTGTTCATTACAGATCAATTGGAACTGATTTGATCTGCTCATTGTTGAAGAGAGCCATTCCATTAGAATTGATCATCGTGTAATATTGTTGTTGAAGCGTATAATCTCCTGGTTCTGCTCATTTCACTTAGCATCAGTTCATGTATGTCTCTCCAAGCCTCTCAGTACTCATCCTGCTGGTCATTTCTTATAGAGCAATAATATTCCATAACATTCATATACCACAATTTACCCAACCATTCTCCAATTGATAGGCATTCACTCAGTTTCCAGTTTCTGGCCACTACAAACAGGGCTGCCACAAACATTTTTGCACATGTAGGCCCTTTTCCCTTCTTTAGTATCTCTTTGGGGTATAAGCCCAATAGTAGCACTGATGGATCAAAGGGTATACACAGTTTGATAACTTTTTGAGCATAGTTCCAAATCACTCTCCAGAATGGTTGGATGTATTCACAATTCCACCAACAATGTATTAATGTCCCAGTTTTCCCCCATCCCCTCAACATTCAGCATTATCTTTTCCTGTCATCCTAGCCAATCTGAGAGCTGTGTAGTGGTATCTAGGAGTTGTCTTAATTTGCATTTCTCTGATTAATAATGACTTGGAGCATCTTTTCATATGGCTAGAAATAGTTTCAATTTCTTCAGCTGAAAATTGTCTGTCTGTCTGTTGTCCTTTGACAATGTATCAAATGGAGAATGGCTTGATTTCTTATAAGTTAGAGTCAATTCTCTATATATTTTAGAAATGAGGCCTTTATCAGAACCTTTAGCTGTAAAAATATTTTCTCAGTTTATTGCTTCCCTTCTAATCTTGTCTGCATTAGTTTTATTTGTAAAAAATCTTTTTAACCTAATATAATCGAGATTTTCTATTTTGTGATCACTAATGATCTCTAGTTCTTCTTTGGTCACAAATTCCTTCCTCCTCCACAGGTCTAAGAGGTAAACTATCCTATGTTCTTCTAATTTATTTATAATCTCATTTTTTATGCCTAGATCATGAACCCATTTTGATCTTATCTTGGTGTACGGTGTTAAGTATGGGTCAATACCTAGTTTCTGCCATACTAATTTCCAATTTTCTCAGCAATTTTTGTCAAATAATGAATTCTTATCCCAAAGGCTGGGGTCTTTGGGTTTGTCAAACACTAGATTGCTATAGTTGTTGACTATTTTGTGCTGTGAACCTAACCTATTCCACTGATCAACTAGTCTATTTTTTAGCCAATACCAAATGGTTTTGGTGACTGCTGCTTTATAATATAGTTTTAGATCAGGTACAGCTAGGCCACCTTCATTTGATTTTTTTTTCATTAGCTCTCTTGAAATTTTTGACAATACTCCCTATTCTCTCTCTCTCTCTCTTTTTTAATAACTTTTTATTGACAGAACCCATGCCAAGGTAATTTTTTACAACATTATTCCTTGTACTCATTTTTGTTCCGATTTTTCCCCTCCCTCCCTCTACCCCCTCCCCCAGATGGCAAGCGGCCCTATACATGTTAAATATGTCACAGTATATCCTAGATACCATATATCTGTGCAGAACCGAACAGTTCCCTTGTTGCACAGGAAGAATTGGATTCAGAAGGTAGAAATAACCAGGGAAGAAAAACAAAAATGCAAATAGTTTACATTCCTCCCTATTCTCTAAGATTTTATATTCTATTCAGGGAAAAAAACACGTATACATAATAAAAGCAGTGCAAAAAGGGAAGAGCACACTCAATTTTTAAGCATCCAATGAACTAGGCACTGTGTTGAGCACTTTATAGAGATCTCATTTGATCTGGAAGCACTAAGGCCCCATAAGTATTAGAATCAAAAGTTCTAGGACAGAAAGGAGAAGGGTAGTATATTCCAGGCACAGAAGGGATAGCCTTGCAAAGCCATGAAGACAGGTGATGGAATACTGTGATGAAGAAGTAGGTCAGTTTAATTGGATGGTGGAGTATGTGAAAGGCAGTAATCTTTAACATATCTGGAAGTGGAGGTTGGAACCAAGTTGATTAATGACTTTGAGTGTCAGGCAGAATTTGTATTTTGTCATAAAGCAAAAAGAAGTCATTAAAGCTTTCTGAGCAATGTGATGACATGGTCAGACAGACCTCTGCTTTAAAAACTATCTTTGTACCTGTGCAGGGGATGAATTAGAGTGGAGAGAGACTTGAATCAGGAACATCAAGTAGAAGGTTATTTGTATTAATCCAATGAAGAGGTGAAGAGTTTCTGACCTCTTAATGTGAATGTAATGTGCTATTCTTCCACATGTATTTGCCAGAGAGAATTTGAATTTTTAAAGAAGTTGGTAAAGGACCTGAATTATCAACTTCTGAAGATAGAAATATAGTCAATATGCTGTCCCTGAGGAAATATTTTGAGAGATGACCTTCCTGGGCCTTCAAAGAAGAGCATTTAAAACTACTAATTTCTTTACCAACAAATAATTTGGGTCTGGTTATCTAGATTGTTCTTTCCTCATCTAGTACAAAAAACTTCTCTTTCTACATTTCTACATTCTGAATTCTTACATCTGGCTTTTGCAGATTTCCTACCACTGAAATTCTAAATTCCCTTCTCTGCCCATTTTGGGGTCTAATTTTATTTTGGATTTATTTTAAGTAATGCTTATATTTCTTATACATATACATAGAATATGTATGCATGTGACTATGCCAGGGAATATATATGATATGTGTGTGTAATCTCTGGGAAGTACACAATTATCATTATACTTGTGTATCTGAATACTGATATGTACTTTCATTCAACAAATGTTTTTTGAAATGCTTATCAAATGTAAAGTGCTATTCTAGGTACTATGGGAGAATATAAAAATATATGACAAAGAGGCAGCTAGATGGCACAGTTATTCCTGCCATGGAATCAGGAGAACCTGAATTCAAATCCAGCCTCAGACGCTTAACAATTATTAGCTGTGTGATCTTGGATAAGTCATTTAACCCCAATTGCCCCACCCCCAAAAAAGTATTTTTCCAATCATATTAACATTTAAGTAGGATAGGACAAATTTTAAAAAGGCAGCATGATATAGTGGAAAATTCACAGCATTTGTAGTCAAAAGTTCAGGGTTCAAATCTTGACTCTGCTACTTGCTTCTTGTGTGACTTCAGGTAATACATTTACTTTCTCTAGGACTCAGTTTCTCTGTCTATAAAATGGGGAGGATTGAAATAATAGGTGATTTCTAAACTTAATTCCATCTCAGAATTTATGATTCTGTATCAAAATTTACATAATTCTATATGAGTAGACAAAAAAAGGAATATAGTATTCTGGAATAGGAACTGACTAGTTATATCATGGAAGGTTTCATTGAGGAATGGATTTTGTTCAGGGCCTTGGAAAACAGGAAAGAGCTCAATGACAGGATGTAGAGGCATCCCAGTCTGAAGAAATGGGATATTTTAAGTTCTAGAAGTGGGTAAGGCAAATTGACAATGAATAGTCCAGAATGGCTAGAGTGCAAGTATTTTGAAGAAGCAAGGAGAGAGAGGGCACAGTGAATAGAGTGCTGGGCCTGGAGTCATCTTCTTGAGTTCATATCTGGCTTTAGACTCTTACTAAGTGCATGATTCTGGGCAAAACATTTAACTCTGTCTTAATTTCCTCATCTGTAAAATGAGTTGGAGAAGGAAATGGCAAATGTCAATCCTAGAAAGTAAATGACCAAATAGTTACAGAAGTTATAGAACAATTGTTAACTCTGAAAATACCAAAGAGCTCACAGAAGTTATATGCCAACTTCCAAAAATAGGTTATAAAACAAATTTAGAAAATGCTTTACCATATCCCTTCAGGAGCAATAGCTTTACAGAAGCTGCAACCCAGAAGCATCAGCATTGCAAAGTTTTGAAATATTAATGTTGGGGAAAACACTCTTTAAATAGCCAGTGTCAGGCTAAAGAGCTGAGGAACATAGGAAGTGGGACAAGTCACCAGGACAGGACACCATTCATGTTGGGGGGGAGGAGGATGGAAGGAAGTTATGTAACACTTCACGTCTGAAGGAAGGCCATAGCATCTTTTGGGGGCATTTCTGATCGTTCAAAAATCAATTGGGGCAGAGATCTAGACAGGTGAACTGTAAATTGACAGTGGAGACTGAGACACTTTGAGATTCAACTCTCAAAGAAATCACAATTATTTGGGGAGGGAACCAAGAGATGAGTGATAAGAATAATGGGATTGGGTGAGTGGGGGTGTAGGGGGAAGATTGAAAGTACCAAAGATTTCCTCAAGAAGAAAGCTCAACAGATACATTAACAAGAAAATAATAACAGAAGGAAATCTGACCTCCAGATCTTGTTAATGAGTTCAAGCATCAAACAAGGTACCATCTTCATTAATACTGACTTCTGCCTCTACATACTGCAGGCCTTTCTGGATGATAGAAATCAGAGCAGCAGGTGGAACCAGGACACCATTGATATTAGACTGGCTGATATGGCTTTCTATACCAAATCAATACTTCAAAATAAAGGAAAATGATCTAACACATGATGAGATAGAGAATCTGGTGAAATGTGAAAAAGAACATGAAAAGGACTTGATGATCCCAGACTCAGATTGGAGTAGAAAGTGTGATCTATTTTGGAAAAATGGTTTCAAATCTAGAATAAGTTGCAGAGGCATAACAATAAGAGAGAAACTTGTAGAATTTTTCAGTGTCTATTGGGTTTAGCTGAGTTCTGTTCTTTGTGTCCATAAGTACATATTGAGTGACTATTATTATATGCTCAGTATTATGCCAGTGACTATGAGATGCAAAGAGATCAAAGATATTTCACCTACCTACAAGGAATGTATAATCTAGTCAAACTGTTGTTGAATTATTTCAGTCATGCCTAACTCTTCTTGACCCCCATTTGGGAGGGAGGGAGGCTCTTGGCAAAGATATTGGAGTGGTTTGTCATTTGCTTCTCCCGCTAATTTTACCAATGAGGAAATAGGCAAACAGGATAAAGTGACTTGTCCAGGGTCAAACAACCAGCATCTTTGCCCAGATTTTAATTCATGAAAAGTCTTCCTGATTCCTAGCCCAATGTTTTCACAAGCAACCCCTAATCTGGTCAAGATCAGAGTAAAAACGTGGAACAATTAGAGAGCTTATAGTAACCAGTCTGATAGGTGTGAAGTCGTACCTCAGAACAGTTTTTAATTTACTTTCTCTAATCAAGAGTGATTTAGAACATTTTTATATGATTATAGATAACTTTGATTTCTTTGTCTGAAAATTGCTTTGACTATTTATTAATTGGGGAGTCATTTGTATGCTTATGAATTTTGCTCATATTTTTTCATTGATTCCCTTGAGATTCTTGACTTTTTTTTTCTTCCAGATAAATTTTTTTTGGGGGGGGGTTGTGCTATAAAATAAGTTTTGGGGAGTTTGATTAGTATGACACCAAATAAATAGATATTTTAGATAGAATTGTCATTTTTATTATATTGACACAGCTTATGCATGGGTAATTTATGTTTTCCAATTATTTAGATCCTACTTTATTTATATGCTAGGAAATATTTTAATACCAAATAGCATTTTATATTTTATCTTAAAGATAATAGAGAGCCACTGGAGTTTAAGGAGTAGAGAAGGAGACCTGTATTTTAGGAAAATCACTTTGGCAACTGAGTAAAAGCATTAGTATGGGGAGAGACTTGAAACAGAGAAACCAACCCGAAGGCTATTGCAACAGATTGGTATGAAATGAGTTATTATTCTGCTCCTAACTAAACTAATGTAATAGGTTGATAAGAAGTCCCTGTGGATAGCAAGGTCAGGTTTGAATCTATACTTACTTCTAGATGGGTCACCTTTCAACCGCCACTTAATTTGTTCCTAAATATTTAATTTTCTTACCCTGAACTCTATTGAAACCATTAGGGCAAGACTTTTAACTAATAGTTAAATCACTTTACTATAAAAGTTAAAATCACTTTATTAACTAATTAGCTCAAGTCCCTATACCAATTTTTTAAATACTTAAAACCTCATTCTTCATTTCCCACTCATACAATTTATTAATAATTGGAAACAATAATAAAATAGACATTTGTAACTATTTATAATATTTTGGCTATGCAAACATTAACGGCCAAAGTCAATTCAAACCCTAAATATAATAGCATATGATTTTTCTGTACATGCCTAGAAAGTCTTTCATCATTCCATTCATTCCAGATACAAACTAGAATTTAAGTATTTTCTTCATATTTCTCAAGATAAGGGCTAAAATTAATCTCTCAGGAAATAATTTATTTTGTGACATTTAGATTATTGCTTGATTGATGATTAAGAGTTTTAGTTAATCACTGGAAATAATTTTATGGATCAAATTTGGATTTAATTGAATAGGTCTCTGATGTAGAGTTTGTAAGAATCTTAAGGGCTACAATCTGATTCTGTTCCATAAGGGGAATAAGATGAGATGAAAATGAGTCAATCTGGCCAGATGTTTTGTTTAGCACTGGATCTCTCTGTTGTTAAGTGATATCTAGCACAGGACTTTCCAGAAGATGTTCAACTTTGTATTATCCTATTTGCTATAGGTTCTAAAGATCCCTGCTCTTCCACCCCACTCCCCCTCAAGTCAACTTGACTAAACAAAATATATTGCTTCCCTTCTGCCTTTCTCATAGATCAATCAGTCTTAATTTGCATCTCTGACCTAATGTTATCAACCATATACTGCTCTGTTATGTCTTGAGCTACTGGGAACCATCTACCCTCCTTTTATTGGCACTTACTAAACTTGCTAATAAATTGATTATGTTTGGAAATTTGTGTCTCAGTTTCTCTTTACTGCAACTTTTTATGGCAGTATGGTATGGTAGAAAGAGTACAGAATCTAGAGTCACAAGACTGAGGTTTAAATGTTACCTCTGAAAATTCACTACTTAGGCAAATAATGTAAACTCTCTGAGTTTCAGTAGTAAACTTAGGAAAGAAGTTGGACTAGATGATCTCTGAGATCTCTTCCAGTTCTAGGTGTATGATCTTATGATCCCATCTCATGCAGGGATAGCCATACCAATTCCCCCTCCACTACTAGCTTTTCTCCAGGATTCATAGGCAATATAGTGAGTTTGCTCTGGAATATTCTCAGGAATTACTAATTTACAGAAACTCTCTAATTGGTGTGCCCCCTCATTTTCAGAGTAATCTGGTAAGTCTTTTCTCTCATAGGATAGCTTCTTCTCTCTCAAAATCATACTGTGAAATTAAAGTTTAGACATTGTGTGATTTATTAGGAATTATCAAAAAATCTAGAAATTGTTTATAGTTAAGGGGAGAGAACACCACCAAGGCTTTATACCTTCTACCTTATGACACTGCTTTCAATGAACTGCCAAGTCACACTCAAAATAAAAATTAGGTGAGCTTGATATGATATTTGATATGGGGATTGGCACCCAAAATTGAGATTTGGTCATGTGAAGAATTCACAATGGCCATTCTCTTTGGCAAAAGATAGGGAAGATGTTACAGACACAATGAAGGTATACAACTGAATGGGACCAGGTGAAGATTTCTCAGGGGCTGTAGGACCTTAAGCCTAAGTTTTAGGAAGTCACGTGACTCATAGCAAGTAGACAGCATTACTGACCATTGGTCAGTGGTTACTTCCTTTTCAGTCTATCCAATGAACCCAAGTCTTTTGCTATGCAATTCACGCTCTGTTTCCTACTTCAGTTGGGGTCTTATGATGGGGGTTAACCCTGAAACTCTCCTCTGACAGAGGCCCAGCCTTCAGGGCGGTTTAAGTGGTCTCATTCAGTTGGAGATCTTGGCCTGACATTTCTATTGAGTGACTTGAAACTCCAAGATAAGTACTCTCTTTTCAACTGGAAATCTAGGGCCGAGGGCAGTGACAATATTGAAGGGATTCTCATTCAATTTTGAATGCAAACTCTGGCCTCAGACTGCTAATAAAAGACAATTCTGAACTCCAAACCTCTGCAGAAGTCTGAAACAAGATTATACTTTGCCAATGAAGCTCTCTTCTTGGCAAAGCTGCCTGCCAGGATACTGCCCGCTGTGAAGATATTCTCTTCTCAGTCTTAACCATTGTTGTTTCCCTGACAGGACCTTACTCACTGAGGGGTCTATCTTCCTAGCAAAGCTGGCTTCTCAGTGCCAACAATAAATCTCTTTTGCCATACAGACTTTTTGGGTTTGCAAACTCTTTCACATTGGACCTATGCCAACCAGAGGGGATTCCCTACCTCAATTCTCATATCTCTTCACTACCACTAGCACCACATCACTTGGACCTCTCCTTGCAAGGAATGAATAAATGATTTCTGTTTGTATCTGAAGATGCCTCTGAGTAGTCAACTTGGATAAGGGGATCTAGCACCTGTCCTACACAAAATCAACACCAGGAATGGTAAATATGAAAGAGACCAAGTTCCTCTGTGGAACTCACAATTACCCAGTAGAAAGAGAGTACCCCATAAGGTTGGGCCATGTCCTTAGCTGGCAGGATAAATCCTGAAAGGGGCTTAACACTCTAAAATAGTTAGCTATAAAGAGAAGTGGGGTTAAGAAGCATAGGAGATACCACATGGCATGGGGAGGAGAGATAAGGGGAAAGACTCTGCCTTGTGTTGACAAGGCAGAGTGCTATGGTGGGCTGATCCAAAGGAAGGCAGTAGCAAAGCCATGAGCCATAGATTGTTTTATAAGGAAAATTCAGCCTCCGGGTCTTTGATCCCACATTTCCCAACAGATTGGCCAGTATTGTTGGTAGTACTCCCAAGGCAATTAGCCTTGGGTTTCTCAGGCCTTGCTACATTCTCACACCTTGTCAACAATACTGTTCAAATTAATGTATGACTTCCTTCAGAAAATCCTTAAGAAGTTCACTGTGGGTTACAGTGTTGATATCCCTGATAGATAAGTCTCTCCACTGCTATACCAAGATGGTTTTCTACAGAGAATAGAAGTATGTCAACTGAACAGGTGGTTCAGCAGGGTTTGCTCATGCAGGTCATGGTGTCTCACTGGATAAGCTGGACTGGAAAGGTTAGTTGGCTACTGAGCTGGCTTTTCATAGAACCCATTATCTGTGCTGAACATATCAATCCTAACAGGTATATTACCTGGGCTCACTCTTAGGAAGCTGCAGCACCATCCCCTCCCCCCACAGTCAGCTCATGCCCTGTTCTGCTCTTTTTTAGCTGGAGTACTACTGTACTTTTTAAGGAAAGGCAAAGACCCTTAGCAAACATTGATACTAACCTCTCCAGTTTTGCTCCCTTATTTGACCATACTTTCTGGTTCAGAGTTGGGTTTCTTCAGTAAATGAACTCATCCTAACTTGTGACCACCCCAGTACATTTACTACCTTTCCTAGGTTCCTATGCAAAATGAGGGAAAAGGTAGTAAGATATTCTATGTCCTTGGGCAAAGTAGTTGCCTCTGCTGGCTTTTTCATATACAATGAAATTCTCAAAGCCTCAGAATCCCTTTAGAATGTGGAATGAACATTTTAAAAATACTTTGGATATCTTTTGGTTTTTTTATTACCTGAATTTTTCCCTTTATCTTTTCCCCTTCCCTTTTTCCTCTTAAGAGTCATTCCATATTTTAAAGAAAAAAAGTGATCAAAACAAACCTACATATCAAAAAATATGAAAATATATATGATGTTTCATGCTTGTAAACCTTTACTTCTGAAAAAGATTGGAGGAATTGTATTCCCTGTATATCTTTTTGGGTCCATGTTTGTTTTTTTTTTTTTTTTTTTTTTTACAAGATTCATATTATACTAGTTTTGGTTGTTATTCTTTCTGATGAGGTATGAGAATAGGCTCAGAGGTAGACCCAGGTCCAATGTGAAAAGACTTCACAAACCCGAGAGACTGTGGCAAAAGGAAAATTTTATTTTTCACTAAGAAAGAATTTTCTTAGCCGACAACCCCCTAATAAAATCAGGAGATTTGTAAGGAGTATGCTGACAGTTCTCAGTTTTATGGGCAAATCCTGGCCTGGTGCTAGGGGCAGTTTGAATTGATTGTCAGACCTAGATCTCTGTGGTGTTCTCTTCTTTAAAATATAATAGTTCTCTGGGAGAGCAGGTTTCTTGGGGAGGTTTTCTGGAGGTAGCCTTAGTTTCGGTTCCAAGTAATAATCACCTCAAAATGCAGCCAGCTGACAAAATCCAAACGTTTATTTTCTCCTTTCAAGTCTTGTTGCTTTCCTTGGGCCTGGTTAGCTTTCTTGCAGACCTCTCTCCCTCCTTGGTTCCAAGAGCTCTTGCAGCTTGTCTTTTGGCTCTTCCAGCCTCTAGCTCAACTCCGACTCAACCTCCTCCACTGACTGACTGACTGACTGAACCTCTAAGAGCTTCTTATATATGATCTCTTAAAGGTGTGAACCCATATATGATCTCTTAAAGGTGTGAACCCAAAGGTTGACTCCTCCTCTGAGAGTGGGATTATAGAGGTGTGAATTCACAAAGTTACAAAGTTTTGTGTATCTCCCATAATTGTGAACTTCAATGTGTGAGCCCCTGTGTGAATTCTCAAAGGTGTAAACTCAAGCATTGTTTCTACCAATTCCATTGAGTTATCACCTTGTTTCAAGTTCTGGCTCATAACAGATCTCCAATTGAAAAAACTACTAGGAATGTTCCTGGACTAATTTTCAACTCAGTAGAGGGTACAGCTGCTCAATAAAGGGGGTAATCAATAAAAAGTGTTGCCAATACCCACCAGGATAACAGAATGAAACTATTTATATTGATTCTCTGGGGCAGGTCTCTCCCAGAGGAGAACTCCTCAGTTTCCTCCCATTACCCCAAAAAGGTGAACACTATTTGCATCATTTCCATCTGCATTGTTGTAGTTATATATTGTTTTCTTGGCTCCGTTTACCTTGTTTGGGTTGGTGTAAAAAAGGAGGCAATGAAGTTGCTGATAAACTGCAGGTTTGTGGTTTGTATAGGAGACCTCTGAGAATGTCTTTAGGATAAGAAAAAGGACTATCAATATTATGCCAGCTGAGGAACAATGCTTTGTAAAGAGAAGAAATGATAGTTATTGGTACAAGATTATAAACATTTCGGCTTAATATTTAAGGAAATTCTGTAATCTTGATTTATTGGGGAAGAGTTTGGTAGTTCAGAGGGAGGGATCCAGGAGCAGCCAGTGGAATCCACCAGACTGACCAGGTCCCAGACCTGTAGCATTAGATATGCTAATCAAGATCTCCCAAGATTTTTTAAAGATGTTCTGAATTAGATGGATAGCCAGAGATGGACAGAGCTCCATCCATCCATCATTCTATACCAAAAATAGTCTGGGACTTGGTTATGTATGAGTGATAATAGCCAGATGGGCTTCTTCCTGATGTGGGAAGAGAATAAATTTCTTTCAAAGTAGGTTCCAGCATCAAATGATGAGGCCAGAGTAGCAATTCCTATTTCGAAATACATGACAAATTCACAAGGGGAACTATAACCTTAGGGCTTTTTTTAGGGGAAGTGGGGAAATAAAAGCAGGGACAAGGATGTATAATGAGATGTTGAGACTGCCTAGAAGATACTTACAAAAGGTAGTCTAGGAAAGCTTGGGTACCCATAATTGGTATCTTAAAGATGCTAATCAAAACAGTCTGGGAACATCTGAGTTGCCTTAACTATGATAATGAGACAGTCTAGGAAACTAAGTTCCCAAGATGAGTGTTTTAGCATTTCCTGAAAAAGGTCGAAAATAAGTTGATTTCTGGATTTACATCATTCTGTCTGGTGGATTACTTGCATTCATGTATTCAGCCTACCCATATATGCGTTTTGGTTTATGACAACAAATTCACTGATTTGAGATAATTTTTGCCTCCTGATTTTTACATCCCAACCGTCGCAAACTTGCTTGGAATTTCCAATTATATTAAACATGTTACCTGAAAAATTACTAACAATGTTAATAACATTCTCGAAGCTGACTGACGAAACACTGATGATCTGAAGGAATCTAGGGAGAGGTGGAGGTACAGGTAGCAAGGGGAGAAAAGAGGACTGAAGTGGTTGCGATGGCTTTAATCAGCAAAGAGACTCCGCCTGGTGCCTGCTCTTCCTCATTTCTTTCACACACTCCCTCCCCACACAACTCAGTATTGTCCTGCAGATTTAGGAATAAGTATGCATACAAGCGCAGGGGAGTGGGAATTAGATGCTTGGATCTACTAAAGCTCTTTCAAAACTCCCAGAGACCATACCTTAGGAGAGATCTCAGAGAGACTGAATTTTGGAAGTCCGAAGACCTCTGGGAAACGTAGTCCAGAGACGTTGGCGCAAGCGCACTTCTTTTCAGAGCCTGCAAACGTGCGGGTTTCTCCAATTCAGGCATCAGAATCGACTTCACGGAATCGATAGAGCTTGTGAGGTGAGTCCGTGTTGGCGGATCCCGTGGTCCAGTGTGTTGTTCCCCACAGCCCAGACCGTATTTTGCGGTCACCACGGTAACAGCTTTTGCCCGTGACGTCTTTCTTTGGGCTGTGTTTGGCTGGGCAGGGACAATCCATCTCCATGGATTGGAGTAGAAGGGAGTGGGGGTGGGTGTGGGGGTAAGGGGAAAGGGAGAGAAGCTCTATAAGACCCTGATGTCTTCATTGATGAGAGGTCGGTCACTAGCGATATTATCTCCTTATGTCTTACAAAGGAGAGAAAATAGTCTCAGAAGCAGTTTCTTTGAAAGCTGCTTCTCTCTGAGAAGGAATTATTCATCCATGCTCCAACAGGTAGTCCTCTCCACCTCCTGTGATGTTTTTCTTCTTTAAAATATAAGATCGTTCTCTCTGTGAGCAGGTTTTTTGGGGAGGTTTTCTGGAGGCAGCCTTAGTTTCAGTTACAAGTAAATAATCACCCAAAATGCATCCAGCTGATAAAAGTCCAGATCTTTTATTGCTTCCTCCAAAATAGCCCGGTTAGTTTTCTTTAGAGGCCTATCTCTCTGCTTGGTTCCAAGAGCTATTGCAGCTTTGTCCCTTGCTTCTGCCTCTGCTTTTTTCAGCCTCCAGCCAGTACCGCCTTGCCTGGGGCTGGGCTGCTTTCTGGAGAGCCTTTCAGACCAGCATTGGTCTCAGTGGGGGAAGTGCAGGATCCCAGCCACCACAGCTGTGTGAGATGAAGTGAATCTGATTGCGCCTCAGAGAGTGGGTTTCTGCTGAACTGACAACCCTCCCTTCTTCAATCTAATTCAGCTGAACTCTCTGAGAGAGCCTCTGTCTGTTTCTTATATAGGATCTCTTCTGAGAGAATGGGATTATGGGTTTCTCCCAGAATGTTCTCTGGCCCTGAGAGCTTCAAGGGAGGTGTGAATTCAGATATCTCATACTAAACCCTGAAATCTCCCAAACGTGTGAACTCCAATGAGTACTTAAATACTTCTTGCTTATATGAGCTCTCTAAAGGTGTGAACACAAGCATTGTTTCTATCAGTTGTACTTAGTACCTTGTTTCAAGTTCTGTTAACACTAGGATTCCAACAACCCCCCTCCACTCTATCTTTTTTACATGTTGCAGTCAACTTTTTTACATCAAAACATCTGAGAAACAACAAACCCTCTACTGCCATATAACGTGAAAATTGTCAATAGGCTATAATCTTTTTGAAGGCAAAGATTTTTCATTTTTGTCTTCATCCCCAATGCTAAGTACAGCCCTTGATTATTTGTGAGTGAAGAAACAAAAAGTAGTTCAGGAAGGGTATTTGAATCAGGTCAGGCACTGTGCCCCTGGAGATACAAAAAAAGGGAAAACAGCCCCTGCTCTCAAGAAGTCACATAGTCTAATGGTGGAGGCAACAGGCAAACGTACATTTATATACATGTACATTTTACTTTGTACAATTAAGCTGTGTATAAGGTAAATAATAATCAAACAAAGAGAAGTTATTAAAATGAAGGAGGATCAGGAAAAGGCTTCCTTTAAAATAATAATAGACCATATAATGCCTACTCAGTGCCAGGTGTTTTACAATTATTATCTCATTTGATTCTTAAATCCATCCTGCCATTTAGATGCTGTTCTTATCCCCATTTTATAGATACAGGCAAACAGGTTAAATAACTTACTTAGGGTCACACAGCTAGAGTTTAAGGAATATTTGAATTCAGATCTGACTCCTGACTCAATACTTTCTCCAATGTAATTTGAGGTTATGGCTGGGATTTGAACCCAGGAGACAAGAATGATAAGAGAAAGCATTTCAAGTATTCCAGGCATGGAAAAGAGATTGCCTTGTGATAGAATGTCACTGACTCGAAAAACCAAACCTGAGAGGTAGGAGAGATGTTTGTAAGGTATAAGAATGTTGGAAAAGTGAGGGCTAGTGGGCCAATTATAAGTGGCTTGAAAGACCAACCAGAGGATTTTATATTTGATCCTAGAGTGATAGGAAACCACTGAAGTGACATGATCAGACCTGGATTTGGACTAGAGAGAGGAGAGATTTACTGCAGGGAGATCAAACAGCAGGCTATTGCAGAAGTGTAAAATAATGAAGGCTTATACTAGTAATGAGGTCAGGGTAGCATTTACTAGTTCGAAATACATATGTGAAAAATTCACATGGGTATTCTCTAAGCCAAAAGGCTCATTAACAACCAGAATGTGGCCAATGAAAAATTAAAAGGTTAATTGTTTCCTAAGTTTACTTGGCCCAGGACTCCAGAATAAAAATCAATGCTCATTATTCTCTACAAAAAACTAGTTTAAAAAAGTGGAAGTTCTAGGAAGCTTAAATACAAAGCAATAATGAAAGAGTGGGATGAGATGGGTGGGGAAAGAGTCCCATCCCAAGGTAGGGGAAGGGGAAGGGAGGGGGCTTCTAAAGTCCTGGTGAGGTCTTCTATGTTAGATATAATTAGCAGAGGAATTGATAAAAATTAATCTCATAGAAGGCTCTGATAATAAAGATCAGTTTAATTCCTTGGTCCTACTCGCTAAAGGTAATCCAGTTAGAAATTCAAGTTATGTCAAGACCCTGAGGCTAAATTTTTCCTATAAAACAACTTATGGTCCATGTCTCTGCTAGTACCTTCCTTTAGTTCAACCCTTCAAAGCATTCTGCCTTGTGTTGTCTTTCTCCTTACCTCTCTTCCCCATGCCATGTGGTATCTCCCCTAACTCCAATATGCTTCCCAACCCCTCTTTCTCCTTACAGCTAACTAATTCTTTTAGGGTATTAAGATTACTTTCAGGATTTAACCCCGTAGCTAAGGGCATGCCCCATGGGGTTCTCCCTTTCTATTGGGTAATTGTGAGTTCCACTGAGGAACTTGTCTTTCATATGTTCTCTCATTCTGTTTCATATTTACCATTCCTGGTATCTGCTGTATCTCTTCATTTTGTCTGTAACCTATTCCTTCACATAAATCTATCTTTTGCCAAAGAGAATGGCCATTGTGAATTCTTTACATAACCTTACCCCAATTTTTGGTACCTGCCATCAGTTGGTGACAAACCCCACACCATAGATCACATCAGTACCCTCTGCTGATCTTTGGGGACATGACTTGGCAGGAGAACATCTCTGAGCTTTAATTCTTTAAAAGGAAAACTCCCTCAGGATTTCAGGCTGCTTGGGTGACCACCAGTGATTTCTGTGGCATTAGAGGCTGTCAGTGTTCCCCATTCTGGGCACTGCAGGGCCTGAAGCCAACACTAACCCCAAGGCATCAGAGAGCCCCAAAATAAGCACTGTGAGAATGATGAACTCATCTAATAGAGCATCTAGTAGGATATATGAGGGTGAGGGGGAAGAAGGGAGGAGGGTAGTTCATTACCAGCAGGAAATAGTTTCAGAGGATGAGACCATTGTTACATGCCCCAAAGGATTTTGGGTCCCATTGGTTTTGAGAGAAACTATTAGGGTGTATATACTCTAGCAAAATACTAACCAGTGTCTGAGTGGATCTCCCATAAGGAACAAAATGCCGATCCCTATTATTGTACCCTGCTAGCCAACTTTGTACCCATATAATGTCAATAAATTTTGGCTTCTCCCCACTGGCCACTGTATATCACTCCCAGCTTCTGAACTCTATTTAATAAGTGTCTTTTGATTTCATCTTTTAACATTTCAGCATTATTTCCTAAACCTCTTTCTGTTTAGGTATGACCTTCTCCCCCTCACTTTTTGAAAGATTTCTCTAGCAAATCAAAGATTGGGGAATGATGTGAAGCTTGAAATTAACTTATCCTCTTCCCCCCTTTTTTTTTTTCAGGAAATGCTAAAACACTCGTTTTGGAAACCATAGGTTCCCTGACCATAGTTAAAGCAAAGGTGATGTTCCCAAATTAGCTGCCTTGATTAGCATCTTTAAGATATCTATGTTGGGTACCCAGGCTTTCCTAAACTGTCTTTGTTAATATCTTCTAGGCAGTCTCAGCATCTCAATATACATCTTTGTTCCTGCTTTTATTTCCCTTTCTCACCTGAGAAACCCCCAAGGTTATACTTCCTTTGCCAAAGTTGTGCTTATGATAAAGATCTTAAGTCCTTTTCAGGATCTAAGTTCCCTAAAAGATGCTTTCCCTCCTTAAGCATCTTCCCTTTAATGGCGTTTTTTTTTTTTCCCTGTTAGAGCTAACTGATTAGTCTGTTAAACTCTTTAGCCAGTCAATGATATACTTATATTTCATGGCATATTTCTTTAATGGCTTTTTCCAAACCCCTTTCCTTAGTAACCCTTTTGTTCTTCCAAATATATTGAAATAATTTTACTATTATTTTACCATATTGAAATGTTTATAACTGCTGGTTCAAATTTTGCCTCTTCGTTTTGTCTGTAACTTCTTCTCCTAAATAAATGTACCTTTTGGCTAAAAGAAAGCCTTGTGAAATTGTCACATGTGTGTATTTCAAACTAGGAATTGCTACCCTAATCTCATCACTAGAATGGTGACAGTTTCATATAAGAGAACAAAGCATATATGAGAGATATTATTACAAAGACAAAATCAACAATACTTAAATTGAGTTTGGGAGGTGATAGATAATAAGGAGACAAGGAGGACACCTAGATTGTGAGCCTGGATAACTGGGAGGACAGTGGTGTATTCAACAGAGTCATAAGGAAGTAAGGGAGAGTAGACAGTTTGAGGAGAAAAATAATAACAGTTTTCAATGTGTTTTGTCTGTGGGACATCCAATATTGTAATGTTCTGGTAGGCTTTCTGAAGGTCTTGGGACCAGCCTTTGTTTCCTCAGAATAATCACTACAAGAATAGCCAGGGATAAAGTCCAAATGTCTTTATTGTGTCCTTCAGAATCTGTCTCCTTGCCTGGGGCCCAAGCTAGCTTTCTGGAGGCCCTTCAGATGGGCCTTGGTCTCAGTGAGGGAAGCAGGAGAGCTACCACGAGGCTGTTGAAGATGGAATGTCTCTCTTCGAATCGGAGAGCTTGAACTCCAACCTCCACTTCTCTGTCTTCTCCAAGTCTGTCTCTGGCTGAGTTTGTCCCAGTTTATATGCTCTATTACAATTCATCATTACAGTATACTTACTATAAACCAATCATTATATCACTAGGGCAATCATACTGAACTAGAGAACTTACATGCTAAACTAGATAACCATTGTCTTATCATTCCACTGAGTTAACACCTTGTTTAAATCAATCATACTGAGCCTTAAGTATATTTCTCCAAAGTTCCTGCTCTTTACACAGTATGATCTAACCTTTATGATAAATGTGTTTAATAGTTCCTTTCCCTGAAACCTAGGAAAAAACCTGGTTAACTAGATCAGCATATCAGGTCCTTTACTAAGATGTGGGAACAGGAAAATAAAGGTAGAGCAGATAAAAATGATATCCTGAATCAATAGAACTTAATAACTAAAATAAGGGTCTTGAAGGAAAGACATACAAGAATGGAGAATGGTATGGAACTAGATGAATTATAAGAGACAGATAGTAAAAAAAGGAGTTGACTTGGGGGAAGGATAAATTATGTTTGGAGCATGTTTTGGTTTGAGCATGAGAGGCATTTTAACATAGTGGAAGCTAGGAATATTAGGCTTCAAGTCACATCTTTGACATGTACTGGCTTTGTCTCACCCTGAACAAGTAACAATTTCTTGTTGCTCTAGGCAACTTTCTAAGATTTGCAGAGAAGGTGCTATCCTTCATTGATAGATGAAGCTCCCTTTCCTGGTAGTTCTTTGTACTAATGAAATCATAGGTCCAAGTCATTTAATCCTTATGGCATCAAGTTTCTTACCTGTGAGATGTGTGTGCTGTCTGTTCTTTCCTTTTTTATGCATAGTAGTGAGGACCAGTGGAATCAATACAAATTATAGCTCTGGTATTTGGGCAGAATTGATTGTATGTCTTAAACAGTCTATTTCAAGGCCAAGTAACTCAGTTTGACAGATTTAGAGAATAAATTATTACTTTACTTATTCATGAAAGAGATATTTATTTATAATGGGAAGGAAATGGGTACATAGGAAGTGTGAAGGACTGTAAGATTGTCTAGAAGCAATACACTTGTTTACCCATAGAGTAAAATCATGGTAAAATATAGATATTATGTGTGTTTGCCTTTTGGAGGTTGGAGTTCCTGCTAATCTGTCAAAAAAACCTTGCAAGAATCCTAGTTAGATGTAGAAAAGTGTTATAATGACATTTTCTGATTTAGCTGCTCACTTTTCTGAACACTAATGATCATTTCTTATACCTTAGACCCTTGGCGATATTATCTTCCCAACACCTAGAATTCAGCTGAAGTGAGGCTTCTGCCCTATTTTGACACAGGATGTCAGCAAAATATAGCAGGACTCTTCCTCTGCAAGAAGAAGAGGGACTTTTGATAGTGAAGATAGAAGATCCAGAGGACTATGCTTGGGAACAGCGATCCTGCTTACAAGGAAATAATCCTCTCTATCAGGAGATCTTCCGTCAGCGTTTTAGGCAGTTTGCCTACCACCTTACCCCTGGGCCACGTGAGGCTCTATGTAGACTCCGAGAACTCTGCCATCAGTGGCTGAAGCCAGAGATGCACACAAAGGAACAAATCTTAGAACTATTGGTTCTGGAACAGTTCCTGACCATCCTTCCTGAGGAACTCCGGACTTGGGTGCAGGAACGTCAACCAAGGAATGGAGAAGAAGCAGTGACTGTGTTGGAGGACTTGGAGAAAGAACTTGATGAGCCAGTCCAGCAGGTAGGAAGGAAATCGGTATGATCTATTGTGAGAAAGGAGCGCACAAAAGAGTAGAAAATGAAACATTTTTTTTGGAATAAAGGTGGGACACTATGGCCACAGAGGGTTACTTATGTTGTCGGACAAATTTGCTTTGTCCATCAATTAACTTGTTTGCCTTTGTTTACTGTTGAAGGAGAAGGAAGGAAGGGAGTAATTATTGGAGATTGAGTGGTATAAGAAACAAAAGTATAATTTTTTTTTTAAAGAAGAAAAAGAAAGATAAGAAAGCAAGGCCATGGAGCCCTGAATCAGAGCAAGAGGATATATTCATGGCAATGGGGAGAAAGTTATGCATTTAAGCCTAGGCATATTTAGGGCAGCTAAGTGGTGCAGTGAATAGAGTTCTTGTCCTGAAATCAGGAGGACCCGAGTTCAGATGTGACAATCACATACCTACTATGTGATCTTGGGTATGTCCCTTAAACCTTGTTTTTCCTTATCTGTAAAATGAGCTGGAGAAGGAAATCACAAACCATTCTAGTACCTTTGCCAAGAAAAGCTCACAGAGGGTCACAAAGAGTCAGATATGAATGAAACTAATAAACAACCAAAGACATAGCTAGAGTTATTACTCCCTCTGTTGGTTTTCTCTCTAGTTTTTCTTTTATCCCATCTTCCTACCATCCTTAATACAAAAGATGCTCTTGTTGCTTTCATCTGTTCTTTGGCCTTGGGATAATTTGTTCACTATACTCTAAGAAAGCTTAACTTCATTTCTCATAATTAATCCAACTAAAACCAAACTAGAAACCATTGTTTTCAGGTTCAGAACTATGGAAATGGGCCAGAAGTGGTCTGGAAGGAGATGACACCTCCTGGAACATCAAAGGAATCACTGACTATGCAATCCATTGAAACCCAGCTCAAGTATGAACCTAAGGAGTCTTATCCCCTACAAAATGGTAAGGAATGGCATTCTATCTGGGAAGAACAAAGGAGAGGAAAATTATTAGAAGCATGCAGGGGTCCTCAAACTTTTAAAATAAGGGGCCAGTTCACTGTCCCTCAGACTGTTGGAGGGCCAGACTATAGTAAAAACAAAAACTTTCTTTTATGGGCCTTTAAATAAAGAAACTTCATAGCTCTGGGTGAGGAGGATAAACCAATGGAATTGTGTTGGGGACACTGTTAGTGCAGAAGAATAATACTGATTTAATTCTTGCTGTTAGGGAGGATTAATTGAGGATTCACAAAGGTAGATTCCACCTACCTTTAGGTGGAAAACTTGGAGGGAAATGCTTGTTAAATGGTTAAATACAAGGTCCTACAAAATTCTAAAGAGAAGATCTTATTGGCTTCAAAAAAGCAGATTGTACTAAGAGCATGAGTAGACAATAAAAATAAAATCCCAAAGAATTTAAGAACTAGTGAGTGCTTTAAAAGCTATTCCTGAAAAATTAGGCAACTTGATTCCTGTATAGGACTAAAAAGGTAATAGTTTCTACTGAATATATTCATCAAAAGAGATTTTTCTTTTTAGAGAAGAAAATATAGGGAAGGGAGTTTGATGATAATAGGGCAGATAATAACAGCATGAGACAGCAGAATATAGTAAAGAAAATGTCACACTCAGGAATCAAAAAAAAAAAAAAAAACTGAGTTTAAATCCTCCCCCAATACTTATTGGCTCTGACTACATCACTTCATCTTTCTGAGCTAGAATTTGATGATCTGTAACATGTAGATAATAAGATCTGCAAGAAACCTTATACAATTGTTGGATCAAATGAAATAATATATGTAAAATGCTTTGCAAATCTTAAAATACTATAGAAGTGTCAGTGATAAGTATTAAGATTCTTTTCATACATGGACAATTCACAAAAATGTCCCAGAGAGAATAAAGGATGAAAACTCAAACTAAAATAACATTTTTGACATGATACTGCCAATGTACTACCACTAGCCTCTTGCTTTTCAATATTAGGGAGGAATTTTGCTGGTCATTTTACATTTTCTTTATCTTCCATGGGACTAACAATTTATATTTTCAGTAAATCTAGGATTAGATGTGCAGTGCTGTATAGCTTATATGTGAATTGCCTTGCCATTTCATTATTTTATTACAGTGTTTTACAGTGTTTTAATCAGCTGAACTGAAAAATTAATAGTAGAACTAAATGGGAAGAGAAATAAAGAGTACTTAGAAACGCTGGATATATTTAAATCAACAGGAAGTACTGACATAAACTTTAGGATACTGACAAATTCTGCCAGATTTCTAACTATTATTTTTTGAAATGTCATGGATAAAAAGAGGATAATTCAGGAAATTCCTGAATTTTAACAATGAGACATACAAAAGTATTAAGAACAAGTCATACATAAATTTGCAACTGCACTAATAACAGACATTTATTAAGTGCTTACTGATAGTGAACATCAGGCTTTTGATGAGATGTGTAAGAATTAGTAGGGGGATAAAATACCAACATAACTAGTTCCAGTGTATGACTTCCTAAGTGAGCTCTGATTGAGGTCTTGGAATAGAGGAAGAGGATTAATCATAAATAACCAGGGAGATGTAGAAAAGTTTTATGAATGAGATGACCTTGTTTTGGGAGGAGCAATTTATACCACATCAATTTAATTCACTGTTATGATGTAGCACATAGACAAGGGAACATTTTTAAGTAATATCTTGAGTACTGCTAAATGCATATATAGCTGGGAAACCCCACACAACATTCCTGTTTATGTATACATTATATTCTGTAATTTTATATATATATATATATATATATATATACATATATATACACATAAAACTTTATCTAATTATATTCTCTAATGTTGAGGAATCAAAAGTCTATTCAGCTTATCTTCAGATGATAATAAAGATGGGACTCTTTATACTTCAGAAAACTGGGATGGATTTTAAAATGATTTTGACCAAAAAAAAAAAAAGGAATTCAATAAGAATGAGATTTTACATCTAGAGAGAGAAATACCTAATAAAATACATACTTGAAGGAGAAAAGACTAGGCACAAACACAGATGAAAAATCCTGTGGAGTGGGAATGGGGGAGTATAGGTCGTAGTTGACCACAAGTTCAATAAGTTAGCGGTGTAGCACTACTAGGGAAAAAAGCCAGCCTGATACTGAAATATATTAAAGGCAGGAAGACATTTATAATTTTGTAATTAATTCCCCACTTAGCTCAGTCAGCTAAGAATTAATAAGGAGTATTGAATCTGGTCTTGATTCACAAACTTTACAAAGATATGGAGAAACTAGAGTAAAGCTCAGAAAGGAGTAACTGAAATTATCAAGGAAAAAGAAAATAAATCTGTGAGAAGAGTCCAAAGGAATTGATCTAGAATACAGAAGGATAGGTAAGGCATGACAGTATATTAAAATATATGAGGAAAATACTAGTCTACTTTTCCCCTCTTTGAGGATGCTAAAGGATCTAGGAGAATTTTCAGTTGGGTCAGAAATATCTTTCATATCTTTAAAGGAGGCTATTTGTGGACTTTCAATTTCTGGAGAACTCGAACATCATTTTTGAAAAATGTCTTCAAAATGCTATCAGTATTCATTTACTTGAAGACAAAAGGCTGAATCAAGTCTCTTGATATCTTTCTTGGCTCAGGGATTCAATAATTCTTTGTTACCATCTTTTTCCACTTTGTCTGGGTACATGCTATATTTATTACCTACATTCCTTTACCATACTAGTTCCATGGTCCTTTTGCCATCTAAATGGCAGCCAACAAATATGATGCAGAGTAACTTAAGACTTCTTATATATAAAGACACTGGGCCTTTCTTACTGCTTATTTGAGCTGTACAACAGACATGAGTCAGAGTAGAACGGTCCTCTGACTAATGATGTAAGCAATTTTGATGTTTGGAATGGGGAGCTCTTTTCAGTGATTTCCATATATTCAGAGGTTGCTTTGAAGGTTGTCTGTCTCCGTACAAACCTGCTAGCATTGATTTTTATCTTTTTTTCCAGTTTACTGAAACTTTAAGATTGATATGATTTGTAATTAGTTCTCTTATTATTAATGATTTGGAGCATTATTCCATACAATAACACTTCATAATTCTTTTGTTTATAAACTATTTGTTTATATGCTTTGATATATCTTTTGGTTAATGGTATTTAGTGATATCTGTGTATGTGTATGTGTGTAATGTGTAAATATGTATGTGTATATATGTATGATTTATATATCTTGGATACCTGATGTTCATCAGAGAAATTTGATTACAAACTTTTTTAGTCTCTCACTATCTTCCTTCTTATCCTAGCAGCATTAATTTTGTTTGTATGAAAACTTTTCAGTTTCATGTAATCTTCCATAGTAATTTCCATAGTAATTTTCAGTTTCATGTAATCTTCCACTTTTATTCCTTGTTTGATTAAAAATATATCTGCTATGTGTAGCCAGGTAAGGGATATAATCTGTTTTTCTTCTGATTTTTTTTTTTTAGGGTATGACCTCTAATATTAATGTTGTTTTATTCACTCAGAATCCACTGTAGAAGAATTTGAAAGGTGTTGATCTAAATATAATTTCTCTTATTTTACTTTCCTGTTTTCCTAGCATATTTTATCAAATATTCTTTCCTAAATATTTTGTTTATTCATTTATTGATCACAAGATAATTGAGTCTCGTTTCTAATTTCCCTTATCTAGTCTGTTCTGTTGATTTACCAGATGGTTTTGATAATTGTTGCTTATAATAATTTGAGATCTGGAAGTGTATATCTCCTTTATTCCCACCTTTTTTCATTATTTCCAAGATGTAGTAATTTCAATATGATGTTACACTATTTGACAACAGAGAATTTATTTTTATCTTCAATAGAAGAAACAAATAACTTCTGTTTATTATTTCAGATTTTCAAAGTAAGACTGAGAACAAGTGGTCATCTCATAAACAGGAAACATCTGAAACAGAATCACTAAGGGCAACATCAGAAACACCCCAAGGATATATAACTCAGGGACTTGCTTTGGAAAAACACTGTGAATGTGAAGACACCTTAGAAAATGATCATAGAAATCCCACAGGGGAGAGACTGGATGGTTCTGATTTACAGAAGCAAGATTTCATGCAAGAGACAATCACTCACAGCATTATCCCCCCAATCAAGGCAGATTTTGAGCAGAAAGAATGCAAAAAAAGCTGTAGTTTAGGTTCAGCTGTTGTACATGACAAAGAAAAACTTCTTAAATGTGATATATGTGACCAAATCTTTAAAGAAAATTCAGCCCTTTTTGAACACAAGAGAATTCACAATGGAAGAAAATACTATGAATGTAATGAATGTGGAAAAATCTTCAGGTGGAGCTCACATCTTGTTCAACATCAGAGGATTCACACTGGAGAGAAACCTTATGAATGTAATGAATGTGGGAAAGCCTTCAGGGGAAGCTCAGATCTTATTCAGCATCGGAGAATTCACACTGGAGAGAAACCTTATAAATGTAAAGAATGTGGGAAGGCTTTCAGCCAAAGTTCAAAGCTTATTAGACATCAAAGAATTCATAGTGGAGAGAAACCTTATGAATGTAATGAATGTGGGAAATCTTTCAGTCAAATCTCAGTGCTTATTAGGCATAAGAGAATACACACAGGAGAAAATCCCTATGAATGTAATGAATGTGGAAAAGCTTTCAATCAGAACTCAGCCCTTACTCAACATCAGAGAATTCACACTGGAGAGAAACCCTATGAATGTAATGAATGTAGGAAAAACTTTAGGCATAGGTCAGGCCTCATTCGGCACCAGAGAATTCACACCAGAAAATAACCCTTTAAATGTAATGAATATAGGAATTTTTAGTGGCAGATGATACTTCGGTTAATTTCAGAGGAGCTATGCAGAGTCTAAACTTAAAGACAAACTTTTTGCCTGCAGTTCCATGTTTGTGTTGAAGAAAAAATATTAATACTATACTTTGCATTTAGCACAAGTCTGTTAAAAATAATAAATATTTCTAATTTACAGAAATATTCTTGAATCTTGAACAAGGAAAATGTCACAACTAAGAAAGAAGTTTTTAATATACTTCTACGGTAAGTTAGCATTTCATTGTTCTGCGTATTGGCCCATAGGAACGATAAGAGATTTGTCTTTGTGTTAATGTAAGAGAGCAACAACTGTAATATGAGGCCAGATCTATAGACCAGAACTGTGTTTCTGACTAAAACCAAATGATATTTCCTGTAAAAGAATGGAAATTTCCTCTGTGGCATTGAATCCATTGGCTAGATATTCTTTGTGATCCTCTTTGAAGTTATAAGGTGGGAACTATAGTGATAGACGTTTCCTCTTGAAAGAACAAAAATGGAACTTTTCTTGAGTAGGTAGTTGTTTTTCCATAAAAGGTTTAGAGAAATCTTTTAATCTGATTTCTAGATTTTTTCATGAAAATATCCTTGCATTCTTTTATCTTGTGAAGAAGATGAGATCCAAACTCCATCAAGAGAATTGGGTATGACAAGAGATGGTTTTAGTCCCTGTCATTGAGGCCTTCTTTATTCCTTCTTGCCTTCTATAATCAAAAAGGTACATGAAATATTACCAAACTTAAGGCATTTCTCAGAAATTCATTAGTTTACTCCTCTTTTATGAACAGTGACCATGAACAACATATAGCTGTTTCTATATGCCTTTGGTCAGGGTAGCAGGAAGCGTCTTAATTTTTGTTATTCAGTCCTTTTCCAGTTATTTCCAACTCTTTGTTGGGGTTTGCTATTCCCTTCTCTACTTCATTTTACAATAAAGAAACTGAGGTTAGCAGGGTTAAGTGACTTTCCCAGGGTCATATAGCTAATAAATGTCTGAGGCTTCAGACCTGGCCCTTATCCCCTGTGCCACCTAGTTGTTCATGTCTTTAGATATAACTAGGGGCCAGGAATTCTCGCTTTTGAGCCTGGCTATGGGTGGGAAAGAAAAGGAGGAGGAAAGGATTCCTTCACTTGTAAAATGTCTGAAATGCCTGCCTTGGGCCAGTCTTGGTCTCTGAGTGAGTCTTTTTAGTATTGATTCTCATTGGTACAAAATGGCATTGGTATGTAGCCTAAGATCAATAACTTAGGAAAGAATTCTAGGAAACAACAAATGATTTGTTCCCTGGCTCAGAGAGTTCACACTTATGGAGATAAATAGCACAAAAGATGAACACCACCACGCCTGAATACATTAATGTAATGTAGAAATATCTATGTGAATTTGATTTACAAAATTATTTTTTCAATATTTATAACTAAGATCCAATAAATACCTCAAGTTTTGTGCCTACGTGGTTTGGATTTGATTTTGGGAGACTGCCCTCAAATCATGCTGCTTTCGTTGGTTTTGCTCTTAAGTAGAGAATTTTGGGAACCTGAAAGTTGAGTTTCTACATACAGTTCAACTTATTTAAGTAAAAGGATCCCAACTGCTTTGAAAACACTAAATTGAAAACAATGCATGTTGGATTTGATAAAATTATATCTTTCTATAGGGTTCTTTGTTAGGTTTTCTGGAGGTCTTGGAAGCAGCCTTCTTTTCAGCAGAGTAATCACCACAAGAATAGCCAGGTGTTAAAAGTCCAAATCCTTTATTATCTCCTTCACAATCTAGTTTCCTTGCCTGGGGCCCGGGCTAGCTTTCTTAGAGGCCTTCCAGAGTCTTGGTTTCAGTGGAAAAGCTAAGGAGGAAAGCCCTGCCACCATGGTGGTATGAGATGGGATGAATGAATCTCGCTTGAGTCCAAGGACTTCTGCTTCAGTCTCCAGCTACCACAAAGGTGGACAATGGAATGAATCTGTCTCTCCTTGGCTCCAAGAGCTTGAGCTCCCGCCTCCAGTCTGCTTGTTTGCTCTGGCTCTGACTCTGGCTGAGTTTGTCCCAGCTTATATGTTCTCTTATAATTACATTATCATAGGTGTGAATCTTGTAGAACTATATTAAATACTAAGTACATGTACTGAACTAGAGAACTATTAAGCACCGTGCTAAACTAGATAATCACTGTCTCATCAATTCTACTGAGTTACAAAGTTAGTATCTTGTAAGAATCCTTGTTTCAAGTTCAGAGTTCTGACCCATAACATCTTTCTTTGTCTGTCTCTCTCTGTCTCTGTTCCTCGCCCCACCCCCATTCCCATACACTGTAAAAACAAAGTAAAAATTATCTTTCACTTGTCTTTTCAGTGAATCTCACCTTCTATGTAAGCTTCTAACTTTATGGTAGTATGGCTTTGGTGACTCCCCAGAAAGAAAAAGATTCTTTCCATTGGAGCTGAACCATCTGATAAATCAGAAGAGGATAACTTCCAGGTTTGTTTGGGGTTTTTTGCATTGTAGCGTAGTCACTTGCCACATGATAATCCTCAGAAACACCTAGAGGTGTTTCAAGCTAGAGTTTCAAAAACTACTCATGTGGTTCCCCTTTCTACGAACTACCATCTCTAGGTCTACAGTAGCCAGGGATGGTCATTCTGTGAATAATATGCACATTCCCTAGCCAAAAGTCTGTATCTTTGGTATTAATTCTTTCTACATATCTAAAGAAATCTATGTAAGTCTGTCTTAAATTTTATAGATCTTGTATACAATTCAGATCTACTACAGATTGACTAGTGTCAATCAATTTATGATCACCAAGGCCTCATCCTCACTGAATTGGGACTGGATCAACAAGTACCCAAGTCTCAGGAAGTGCCTTAGTCTATGAAGAAAGTATAAATAGGCATGTCCACATCCTTCTTAGCTGAAAGTTCCAAAAGCTCACAACGTAATTAAAGGAATGTTTGCACTTCATCAAATGGACTAAACTTTCCTCATAAACCCTCAAATACTGATATGTAGGACACAAGATAGAAGAATGAATGACAGAACAGAAAGAAAACCCTGGATTTGAAGTTGGGTGACTTCAATTCTGCCATTAATCCATATAAACTTGATAAAATCATGAGAAAATGGATAAAATTTAGAAGTAGGGAAAATTGGAGGGCAAAAGTAAGGCAGAAAGGTAATAAATTTACCTTGTCAAATATAATTTCAGGAAAGGATACCTTTTCCTTTTAAATCTCCACATTCCTAGAATTAAGGAGTAAAAGAAAATTACATCTTATCTTGAAGTGGGTCTTTGTGCTCCTGTTCCTAGTGTGAAGTGCCTTCAGTGGATTGTTCTCTAGAAAGGTCATCATTTTCCTTAGCAAGGACAATTTATGTTGGGATGGTGAAGAAGTTTAAAATGTTAAACATATGTGAGATAAGATGGTATAGAAGACTGAATGTTGAGAGCTTTATCTGTTCTATGAAAGGAAAGAGAAAGGATGTTCATCTAAGAAGATGGAAAAATCAAATGAAGGTTTTTTTCAAAGATTCTTTTTCTTAGTCTTTATCCTTCCTGATTTCTCTGCAACATTTGACACTTATTTATGCTTTTCCCTCCCTATGCTGTCCTCCAAGCTTTCACTTTTAGATAAGAAAACAAACTTTTTTATGAGTTTCTAGGCTACCAGACAAACTTAATCCTATGGAAATAAGGGTATTGGAGACATTCCTTTGTGTGATTCTAGGTATATTTCTAGGAGTCAGTATTCTAAGAATATACTATATATATTGCTCCTGCCAGCCTCCATACTCCTAATGGACACCATGATACAATAAATAGACTTATACGTTCAACAATGTAAAAATTACTTCATATAATCCATGTGACTTAAAAAGAAAACATAACAAAAACTAGTTACTCTTGGAACACAAAGGTAAAATGACTAAAGTTTTTTTCAGTAGATTTTTGCAAGATAGAAATCCCAGATACAGAGTCAATATATCATATCTATTTATCTGTGAAAGTGATGTATTTTCCTAGTAGAATAAACTCATTATATTTCCCATACCTATCCCAGTAAAAAGTATTACCTGGCATCCCAAAGAACAATGTTATCTAGGGTGATTCATGAGAGCACCTTCTAGAACATCCACTTATTAAACTGAGGCCTAGAAAAGATCTTTGCTTAAAAAGGCCAAGGTCTCACACTGCATCCAGGGCCATCTTCAATCATCCTGACCCATGTCTTGCCACTGGATTCAGATGACTGAAGGATCGAATAAAACTGATGACTTTACACATCCCTGCCTCACTTAAATTCAATATACTTGCAAGTCAAAACATCACCCTCCTGATGTAATTCGTCCTGTTCAAGAATGAAGGATGAATAACTAGAGTGTAACTTGGTTTTGACACCCATTTTAGAAAAGATAGACAAGCTACAACAAATCCAGAAGACAACTGGTCAGAACTTTGAACAAATGAGTATTCATTTGCTTGATGAAATTACAGAGTATAGGAATCAGATTACAAGACAATGAGATGTAGGACTTTAAGTGAACTTTATGTACCTTGTAATAAGTTTTGGATCATTGAATGAAGATAATTTGATTAGTTGAAAGTATTAACCATATGTCTTGTGACTTAGATTTAAAAAAAAACAAGCTAGGTCTTTTATGATAATCAATTTATTGAGCTCCTTTTTAAGCTCAATTAAAAATTTTTTATTAAATTTTTTATTTTCAAAACATGCACAGATAATTTTTCAACACTGACCCTTGCATAGCCTTGTGTTCCAAATTTTCCTCTCCTTCCCCCCAACCCCTCCTCTAAATGGCAAGCAATCCTATATATGTTATAAATGTTAAAATATATGTTAAATCCAATATATGTAAACATTTATACAATTCTCTTGCTGCACAAGAAAAATCAGAACAAAAAGGAAAGAAAATGAGTAAGAAAACACAACGCGAGCAAATAACAAAAAGAGTGAGAGTGCTATGTTGTGATCCATACTCAGTTAGCACAGTCCTCTTCATCACAAGATCATTGAAACTAGCCTCAGTCATTTCATTGTTGGAAAGAGTCATGTCCATCAGAATTGATCGTCATATAATATATTTTTTAATAATTATAACTTTATTGACAGTACATACGCATGGGTAATTTTTTGCAACATTATCCCTTGCACTCACTCTGTTCCGATTTTTCCCTTCCCTCCCTCCACCTCCTCTCCTAAATGGCAAGCAGTCTTATGCATGTTAAATATGTTATAGTATATCCTAGATACAATATGTGTGTGCAGAACTGAACAGTTCTCATGCTGCACAGGAAGAATTGGATTCAGAAGGTAAAAATAACCTGGGAAGAAGAACAAAAATGCAAACAGTTTACACTCATTTCCCAGTGTTCCTTCTCTGGATATAGTTGATTCTGTCCATCATTAATCAATTGGAACTGAATTAGATCTTCTCTTATCTACTTCCATCAGAATACATCCCTCATACAGTATTGTTGCTGAAGTGTATAATGAACCCCTGGTTCTGCTAATTTTACTCAGCATCAGTTCATGTGAATCTCTCCAAGCCTCTCTGTATTCATCTTGCTGGTCATTTCTTACAAGACAATAGTATTCCATAACATTCATATACCACAATTTACCCAACCATTCTCCAATTGATGGGCTATCCATTCATTTCCCAGTTTCTAGCCACTACAAAAAGGGCTGCCACAAACATTTTTGGCACATGCAGGTCCCTTTCCCTTCTTTAGTATTTCTTTAGGATATAAGTCCAGTAGTAGCACTGCTGGATCAAAGGGTATGCACAGTCTGATAACTTTTGGGGCATAATTCCAGATTGCTCTCCAGAATGGTTGGATTTGTTCACAACTCAACCAACAATGCATCAATGTCCCAGTTTTCCCGCATCCCCTCCAACATTTGTCATTATCTTTTCCTGTTATCTTAGCCAAACTGACAGGTATGTAGTGCTATCTCAGAGTTGTCTTAATTTGCATTTCTCTGATCAGTAGTGATTTGGAACACTTTCATATGAATGGAAATAGTTTCAATTTCATCATCTGAAAATTGTTCATATCCTTTGACCATTTATCAATTGGAGAATGGCTTGATTTCTTATAAATTAGAGTCAATTCTCTATATATTTTGGAAATGAGGCCTTTATCAGAACCTTATCTGTAAAAATGTTTTCCCAGTTTGTTGCTTCCCTTCTGAACTTGTTTGCATTATTTTTTTTTTTGTACAAAGGCTTTTTAATTTGATGTAATCAAAATTTTCTATTTTGTGATCAATAATGATCTCTAGTTATTCTTTGGTCACAAATTCCTTCCTCTTTCACAAGTCTGAGAGGTAAACTATCCTATGTTCCTCTAATTTATTTATGATCTTGTTCTTTATGCCTAAATCATGGACCCATTTTGATCTTATCTTGATATATAGTATTAAGTGTGGGTCCATGCCTAATTTCTGCCATATTAATTTCCAGTTTTCCCAGCAGTTTTTGTCAAATAATGGATTCTTATCCCAAAAGTTGGGATCTTTGGGTTTGTCAAACACTAGATTGCTATAGTTATTGACTATTTTGTGCTGTGAACCTAACCTATTCTACTGATCAATTAGTCTATTTCTTAGCCAATACCAAATGAAACCATTTCTTTACAATATAGTTTTAGATCAGGTACAGCTAGGCCAACTTCATTTGATTTTTTTTTTCATTAATTCCCTTGAAATTCTCTACCTTTTGTTCTTCCATATGAATTTTGTTATTTTTTCTAGGTATTTAAAATAGTTTCTTGGGCGTCTGATTGGTATAGCACTAAATAAATAGATTAGTTTAGGTAGTATCATCATCTTTATTATATTCTCTCAGCCTATCCAAGAGCACTTAATATTTTTCCAATTATTTAAATCTGACTTTATTTGTGTGGAAAGTGTTTTATAATTTTGCTCATATAATTTCTGACTTTCCTTTGGTAGATAGATTCCCAAATATCTTATGCTATTGACAGTTATTTTGAATGGAATTTCTCTTTGTATCTCTTGCTGTTGCATTTTGTTGGTGATATATAAAAATACTGAGAATTTATGTGGATTTTATTTTGTATCCTGCAACTTTGCTAAAGTTATGAATTATTTCTAATGGGTTTAGTAGAATCTCTGGGGTCCTCTAAGTATACCATCTGCAAAAAGTGATAATTTGGTTTCCTCATTACCTACTCTAATTCTTTTAATCTTTTTTCTTGACTCTTATTGCCGAGGCTAGCATTTCTAATACAATATTGAATAATAACAATGATAGTGGGCAACCTTGTTTCACTCCTGGTCATACTGGGAAAGGTTCTAGTTTATCCCCATTACATATGATGATTACTGATGGTTTTAAATATATGCTTCTGACTAGTTTAAGGAAAAGTCCATTTATTCCTATCCTCTCAAGTATTTTTATTAGGAATGAATGTTAAATTTTATCAAATGCTTTTTCTGCATCTATTGAGATGATCATATGGTTTTTGTTAATCTGGTTGTTGATATAGTCAATTATGCTAATAGTTTTCCTAATATTGAATCAGCCCTGCATTCCTGGTATAAATCCTACTTGGTCATAGTGTATTATCCTGGGGATGATTTTCTATAATCTTTTTACTAATATTTTATTTAAGATTTTAGCATCAATATTAACTAGGGAGATTGGTCTATAATTTTCTTTCTCTGTTTTCAGCCTACCTGGTTTAGGTATCAGTACCATGTCTGTATCATAAAAGGAATTTGGTAAGACTCCATCAATCCCTATTTTTTCAAATAGTTAATATAGCATTGGAGTTAATTTGTCTAAATGTTTGGTAGAATTCACATGTAAATCCATCTGGTCCTGGGGATTTTCTCTTGGGGCGTTGGTTAATAGCTTGTTCTATTTCTTTTTCTAAGACGGGACTGTTTAATCAATTTACTTCTTCCTCTGTTATTCTGGGCAAGCTGTATTTTTGAAGGTATTTTTCCATTTCAATTAAGTTATCAAATTTATTGGCATAAAATTGGGCAAAGTAACTCCTAATTATTGCTTTAATTTCCTCTTTATTAGTGGCGAGTTCTCCCTTTTCATTTGTA